>NC_134357.1:207873636-208473636 GCF_048569485.1 Anomaloglossus baeobatrachus | reverse complement strand
GGGATCGAAAGTGAGGCTTCCTTTTCTGACTAGCTAGCTACAGCACTTGTGCATTGTACACACCTGTCCATTTTTGCTACGCAATTTTAATTGTAAACAGTGCTGACACTTTTAGTGGCATACTAAAATTGTCTGGGATACTACCTTAGGGTTTCTTTGCTGTCAAGCAAGGTACACCACATGTGCATTCTACACTCCTCTCCATTTCTGCTACTCAATTTTAATTTTCAAAAGTGCTGACAATTTTAGTGGCATACTAAAATTGTCTGGGGTACTAACTTAGTGTTTCTTTCCTGACCAGCTAGCTACAGCATCTATGCATTTTACACACCTGTCCATTTTTGCTACGCAATTTTATTTGCAAACAGTGCTGACACTTTTAGTGGCATACTAAAATTGTCTGGGACACTAAATTAGTGTTCCTTTGCTGACCAGCTAGCTACAGCACCTGTGCATTCTACACACCTGTCCATTTTTGCTACGCAATTTTAAATGCAAACAGTGCTGACACTTTTAGTGGCATACTAAAATTGTTTGGGATACTAACTTAGGGGTACTTTGCACGCTGCGACATCGCTAGCCGATGATAGCGATGGCGAGCATGATAGTACCCGCCCCCGTCGCACATGCGACATCTTGTGATAGCTGCCGTAGCGAACATTATCGCTACGGCAGCTTCACATGCACTTACCTGCCCTGCGACATCGCTCTGGCCGGCGACCCATCTCCTTCCTAAGGGGGCGGGTCGTGCGGTGTCACAGCGACGTCACACGGCAGGCGGCCAATAGAAGCGGAGGGGCGGAGATTAGCGGGACGTAAACATCCCGCCCACCTCCTTCCTTCCACATAGCCGGTGGAGGCAGGTAAGGAGATGTTCCTCGCTCCTGCGGCTTCACACACAGCGATGTGTGCTGCCGCAGGAACGAGGAACAGCATCGTATCTCCTATTGGTGCGACATTATGAAAATGTCCGACACTACACAGATCACCGATTTACGATGCTTTTGCGATCGTTTATCGGCGCATCTAGGCTTTACACGTTGTGACGTCGTTACCGGCGCCGGATGTGCTTCACTTTCGATTGGACCCAGACGACATCGCAGTAGTGATGTCGCAACGTGCAAAGTACCCCTTAGTGTTCCTTTGCTGACACTTTTAGTGGAATACTAAAATTCTCTGGGATACTAACTTAGTGTTCCATTGCTGACCAGCTAGCTACAGCACCTGTGCATTCTAAATACCTATCCATTTTTGCTACACAATTTTAATTGCAAACAGTGCTGACACTTTTAGTGGCATACTAAAATTGTCTGGGATAGTCAGTGTTGGTTCTTCAGCTGTCAATAAAGCTAGACCACCTCTGGAATCTATACCACCTCTCCATTTTTGCTACGACATTTTAAGTGTACAATTTGGTCACAAACAAAATGAGTGGCAAAAGGACAGATGCTGGTGGAAAGGGGAACAGGCGTGTTGGAAAAGGAAAAAAGTTCGTGTCCGTGGGTAGATGGTAAAGCTACAGTAATATCTGCTACTTTCCGTGAACAATCTGATGTGATCCCTTTTTTACGGAAATGAACAACTGTAACAAAGGTATATGATGAACAAAAAAAGAACATGCTTGAATGGATCTCAACTGCTCCAACAAGTGGCCTCTCCTCCACCTCAACTTCAACATGCAAAAAACAACAGTCCTCTGAGTTGTCACCCCGGTCGCACTTTCTTTCTCCCAGCTCTCAAGTCTCCACCCGCCCTGCAGAGTATGCTGTAACAGAGATGGGTGAGTCTGCAGAGCTGTTCAGTCACACTATAGCCTAGGAATCAGAGGTCTGCTCTCAAGCTACAGTGAGTACAGACCAGGAAATGATCTGCAGTGATGCCCAGAAGCTTTGTGAGTCAGATTCAGGCCCTGATGACGAAGTTTCTGAGCATAATGTAGACCCTCATTCCCAAACTGTAACACCTCTTGGTGGAGACAATGAGGAACATACTGATGACGATGAGACTCAGATACCTGATTGGAATGACAACTTAACTATTCAGTCAGGGCAGGAAGAGGTTAGGTCTGAGGGCGAGGGGAGTGCAAACTCAGGTTGATGATGAGGTTGTAGATCCCACTTACTGTCAACCCACAGTCAGGCACTCAAGGAGGTCAGCAGAGGCGATGGAGGAGGATGCGACTGACGACGAGGTTAGCTTGCGCCTTAATGGACACAGACGGAGTACTGGAATCACGTCAACAACTGCATCCTCAGCCACAACTCTGCCTCTGAGCACAAGTTGGGGTGGCTTTGCAAGTCGCATGGGTTCTAATAGTTGCCTAGCCTGGTCCTTTTTTGACATCGCAAAGGATCAACCAACTCATGTGATCTGTAAGATTTGTCGCCAATCTGTAAGTAGAGGCCAAAAACTCACTAGTTTGACTACTTCGTCCATGAACCTTCACATGAATAACAAGCATAAGTCCCAGTGGGAAGCTCACTGTGCTACAATGCAGCCTAGAGGAGCAGGCCAACCACTGTCTTCCCCTTCAAGTGCATCCGCGCGCTCTTCATCCTCTATGACTGTGGGGACAGCTGTCACACATGCTTTTCGACGCAGACCTTCCACCTCTTTAACCGCAACAGACAGTTTGATTTCAGGTCGTCAGTTGTTTTGGAAGGGGAAACAGGTGCTGGTGTAGAGCTCTCTCAGACATCGAGAGCACCAACTTTGGATCAAAGCAACATCATGTCTCCGCCTGCACTTTCCTCACAGACCATCAGTTTTCCAGGGACACCCTACTCAACGCCGTCTCCGCACAGCAGCCAGAACTCGGTCCCTCAGATGTGGACAATTAAAAGAACATTTCCTCCTAGCCATGACAAAGCTAATAGGTTGACTTTCACCCTCTGCAAGCTGTTGGTTACAGAAATGCTGCCTTTCCGCCTGGGGAAACAGAGAATTTTCGAGACCTTATGCCCGTCGCTGTGCCCCAGTACCAGATGCCCAGTCGCCACTACTTCTCCAAGAAAGGCTTGCCTGCGCTACACCAGCATGTCGCACACAACATCACCGCTTCCTTGAGAAACTCTGTGTGTGACAGGGTGCATTTAACCACCGATACTTGGACCAGTAAGCATGGACAGGGGTGTTACATGTCGCTGACTGGGTACTGGGTAACTATGCTGAGAGATGGAGAAGGGTCTGCTGAACAAGTCTTGCCATCCCCACGAGTTGTGCGTCAATCCACTGTATGTCGAAGTTCCTCCACTGCTTCTGCCTCCTCAACCTCGTCTGGGTCCTCCACCTCCGCCCAAACCTGTCTGATCAGGCCATCCGCGTTGCAACTGCGCACAAGGAATCCCACACACCTCCTTACTATGCTGGCAGCAGAGCTCAACGACATCAGGCGGTCTTTACCTTGAAATGTCTGGGAAATAAGATTCACACAGCTGAGGATTTGTGGTCAGCTCTGGAGACCGAGTTTATTAAATGGTTGTCTCCACTCAACCTGCAGCCAGGGAAGGCCGTGTGCACAATGCTGCAAACCTGGTTGCGGCCCTTTGCCGGGGCAAGGTGACACACGTGCCTTGTATGGCTCACGTGTTGAACCATGTTGTCCAGCAATTTTTAACCCACTATCCCGGCCTAGATGGGCTTCTGCACAGGGCACGGTCACTCTCTGCTCACTTCCGCCGTTCAACCGGCACAGCTGACCGACTTGCATCGCTCTAGAAGTCTTTTGGCCTGCCGTTTCACTGCCTGAAATGCGATTTGGCGACACGCTGGAATTCGACTCTCCACATGTTGTAGCGACTGTGGCAGCACCGCCGAGCACTGGTGCAATACGTTATGACGTATAGCCTGGGCCAACGAGATGCAGAGGTGGGGCAGATCACGCTGCTGGAGTGGTCTCAGATCAAGGACCTATGCACCCTTCTGCACAGTTTCGACATGGTGACGAATATGTTTAGCGCTATCAATGCCATTATCAGCATGATAATTCCAGTCATTTCCATGCTGGAGCACACTCTAAACACTATTCGGAGTCAGGTGGTGGGACAAGAGTAAGGGGAGGAAGTACAAGAGGATTCATATGTGGAAGGGATACCAAGATCTACAAGGTCCAGACGTTCAGCATCACCAAGGCAGAAGGCATGGGACAGTGGGGGAGAGGGATTAAGAAGGGCGCATGGTAGCAGCCAAACTGTTGAGGAAGGTGCAGGAGCCCAGGATGTAATGGATGACGAACTGTTGATGGACATGGAAGACTGAGCCGATGAGGGAGACCTTGGTGAAATTTCGGTTGTTCGAGGTTGGGGGAGATGTCAGAGGAAGGAACCACGGTTATCGCCTCACCGCCACAAACACAGCAAGGACTTGGTCCTCCTGGATGTGCAAGACACATGAGCGCCTTCTTGCTGCACTACCTACAACATGACCCTCGGATTGTCTGAATTAGAAGTAATGCTGATGACTCGCCCACCCCAGGGCTCTGGAACACCCAGTGCCGGGCCGGACTAGTCTGGGGGTAGTCAGCGGTGGCAGGGCCCGGCTCCATGACCCTGGCGAGGTCAATTAATATGGCGGCTGTGGGGGTGATGATCAATAATAAAGTTTGTGGAAATATTCGTGACGCAACCTGTGGATTGTGGCTATGGAGCTGCCGCTGCTGGATAGGGCCTCTGGGGCTGATGTAATGGCAGCTGGGATGGTTCTGCTCCCCACAGGTGGAGCGGTACCCCAGGGCAACTGTTGGTGCTTATGAAAGTCTATGCAATGGTGGTGCGGTGTAGAACAAAAAGGAGGCGACACCATGAGGTGCAGTTTCAAGGTCTTTACTCACTGTTACCAGGGCTGCAGCAGACTGGTTGCCGTTGGAGTGCTGGAATTCACTATCCGGTGCCTCCGTCGATCCCAGGTAATTCTTAGGGTTAATACCGGTGCACCACTTTTAAGTCTCTTTCCTTGGCTGACTTCTTAGCCTCGACTTTGGTAGATGAACTAGTCTCGGCCTCTGCCCAGAATCTGGTCAAGAGGACTTGCCTTACAGGAATCTTGACCTCTTCCCAGGGGATCTATGGCAGGTGGTGGCCCTGGGTGCTTGCAACCACCCTGGGCCTTCGGTGTTACTTTATGAGGAAATGTCTTTCTTCCCTCTGTCTGGGGACCATCCCCGAATGCAGCCAGACCCCTCCACCCGATCTTCCTGTGGAGCAGGCCACGAGCAAATATGCCCTTCCGTGGCCCTGGGATCCTCTCTTCTCTGACTGTGGTGTCACCTGGGCCTAATTGGGCCCCAGGATCTCCACCAGGAAACTTCTCTCTCTTCACTCTCTCAACCTACTACCACCCTCCTCCTCTGCTTCACGTAGACTCCTCTTTTTAACTGACTTTGAACTTCCTGTTTCTACTCTCACTTTCTAGTTGGCTCCTCCCACTTTCCCTGTTGCTAGGCCCCCACCCCTGGGAGGAGAGATGGGTCTTACGGCCCCCTTGACTACAGCATGGGGGTAGCTGCCACTATCTCTGGTCCCTGTATGTGCCTAGCAATGAGTGTTTGTGTAGATTTGCCTGTGAACCACCGGTATGTAACCTTGTCCTTACCTAGGATGGAACATCACACCTCTGGCTGAGGTGCAATATCTCTGTGGCGACGGAAGTCTCAGGGGTGCCACACTCCCCCATAGCAAATCCCAGCACGTCTGCGGGCTGAAACAAGAAAACAGTGGAAAAACTGCAATTTTTTTATATGCATAAAACATTAAAACCATAAAACTTTTCATCCCTTTATGGGAGACACTTTTCTTAAACATTGCAAACTTAGGAAAAAAAACTTTAAAGTCTTTGGTGCACTTTTACTGTCCAGTGCACAAGTGCTGCGGCATGTTCCCACAAGAATTCTGGTAGGGGGCACAACTGGTGCAACTATATACAATGAGGTTGCTGACCACACATAGTCCTTTGGCCCAAAAGTCTGTTCAACTTTAACTTTACATAGGGGGCAGAACCAGCCACTAAGTCCAGTGGCCTGGTTATTCAGCAACACACATATATAAACATTCAACTGCGGACCACTTTCAAGTCCAGTGGCCCGGTAACACATAAACAATGGGGGAGGTGACATCTTCAAAAAGAACAGGGGTCAGGATTCAGGAAGGGTGACTTCTTCGAAAAAAACAAAGGGGCGGCGAAAAGGGGACATCTTCACAAAGCACATTGGGCAGACATACAAGGGCTATTTACAGTTCTGTTACTTCTTCATCACTTTATTCTCGAGGATAGATGCAGGGATCCCACTCTGGCATGGCTCCAGGTAGCAGGTATGCCGCGGAGATCATTGTCTGGGTCTCCTGCGTGCTTGTTACAGGTCTGCTGCAGGGTGCTGTGGCCTGGGTTCGGGCTGGAGTGGGGCTGCGGCAAGCTGGTTCCGCCGGGGCTGCTTCCTCACAAAGTACGTGGACGTTCAGGGCGTACCACCCTCGGTTTCCCATCAGCCGCGTATATTCTACCAGGTCACCAGGCTGGACATCGCGCCCTGGGTGGCCTCTCTCCAAGTGCTCTTCTATATCCCGGTGGGAGACAAACACGTCCTTTCCCAGGCCGGGCTCCCGGATGAAGCCCCAGCCCTCCTCCAGTCTAAAGTCCAGGACTTGGCCCCTCCTGACTGGGCCCTGGGACCCTTTGGGTGATCTCCTGATGTGGGCCTTAGAGGCCAGGTTAGCTGCCTCTTTTGCTCTTCTCTTCTCCTCCCAGCACCCCCTTTCGTACCGGAGTTGTTCCAGCTGCCGTGCGCAGGCTATGTGCGTGGCAAGCAGGGTCGAGACAGGGAGTATTGGACAAGCCAGTCCCAGGTCGCGGACCGGTGCTGCGTCCCAGTTTATCCCAGGCGAGGACGCACCAGGTATGCCGGTGGGAGGGCTCGGCAAGGGGCCCACGAGATGATTGGGGCCCGCACTGTCTAGGGCGCCGTCCTCACTGCCGGAACCAGCGGTAGTCTCCCAAGCCTTGGTGTGGTCAGCGGGAACCTCCTGCAACCCTGCAGGAGGGCTGGGCGGCGGTGCTTCATTGTGCCCTAGGCTTGGCCGGGTAGGAGCAGCATACTGCTTACCCGGGTGCATCACTATGGCCTGCTCTCTCTGGCCCACAACCTCGGGTGTCGCCCGGTCCTCCTTGGAGCTTGCCCCTCCATCTCCTTTATCCATCCGCCTCCCCACCTCCGCTTGTAAGGTGCTCAACCTCCGGGTGAGGAGCTCCACTTCTTCCCGGAGGAGGTTTAGCTCGGGGTCCAGTTGCTTGCTTCCTGGGGTGCCTGGCCGCAGGTGTTGTGCCATGTTTCCAGCCTGGTCCCTGCTCGCGTCTGCACTGCTCGAGCACTCGACCACACCACTCGGCTGCACCCTTTCCAGTCTGGAGGCGGGGCCGGGGGCTGTACCAGCACTTGGCGCCAAGCTGGCACCTAGCCCACTACGACCGGCACCACTCCGCCTATGATCCAGTACATTCTATCGGCGTTCTGGTCTGGCATCTATGATCACTTTGCCAGACTTTCAACTTTTTCATCCTTCTCTTTGCATAGCGGAGGCAGGACTCCACTTCGCGCTCTTTTCTCAAGACCAGGGGGCGGGGCTTATTTTCGTGCTCTTTCTTCAGGCACGCCCCTCGTCCTCCCACGCTTCGCAAGGCTAATGGCGGTGGCTGCTTTCACCACAGTAAAACACAGTTAATCACAGTCTTTTCACACAGTTCCTTCAGGCGCACAGTACCCGGTGGGTCCGGGCATGAAATCCTGTTCGTGACGCCAAGGTTGACTCGCCCACCCCAGGGCTCTGGGACACCCGGTGCCGGACCGGACTAGTCCGAGGGTAGTCAGCGGTGGCAGGGCCCGGCTCCGTGACCCTGGCGGGGTCAACTAATATGGCGGCTGTGGGGGTGATGATCAATAATAAAATTTGTGGAAATATTCGTGACGCAACCTGTGGATTGCGGCTACTGAGCCGCCGCTGCTAGATAGGGCCTCCGGGGCTGATGTAATGGCAGCTGGGATGGTTCTGCTCCCCACAGGTGGAGCGGTACCCCAGGGCAACTGTTGGTGCTTATGAAAGTCTATGCAATGGTGGTGCGGTGTAGAACAAAAGGGAGGCGACACCAGGAGTTGCAGTTTCAAGGTCTTTACTCACTGTTTCCAGGGCTGCAGCAGACTGGTTGCCGTTGGAGTGCTGGAATTCACTATCCGGTGCCTCCGTCGATCCCAGGTAATTCTTAGGGTTAATACCGGTGCACCACTTTTAAGTCTCTTTCCTTGGCTGACTTCTTAGCCTCGACTTTGGTAGATGAACTAGTCTCGGCCTCTGCCCAGAATCTGGTCAAGAGGACTTGCCTTACAGGAATCTTGACCTCTTCCAGGGGGGTCTATGGCAGGTGGTGGCCCTGGGCGCTTGCAACCACTCTGGGCCTTCGGTGTTACTTTATGAGGAAATGTCTTTCTTCCCTCTGTCTGGGGACCGTCCCCGAATGCAGCCAGACCCCTCCACCCGATCTTCCTGTGGAGCAGGCCACGAGCAAATATGCCCTTCCGTGGCCTTGAGATCCTCTCTTCTCTGTCTGTGGTGTCACCTGGGCCTAGCTGGGCCCCAGGATCTCCACCAGGAAACTTCTCTCTCTTCACTGTCTCAACCTACTACCACCCTCCTCCTCTGCTTCACGTAGACTCCTCTTTTCAACTGACTTTGAACTTCCTGTTTCTACTCTCACTTTCTAGTTGGCTCCTCCCACTTTCCCTGTTGCTAGGCCCCCCCCAATGGGATGAGAGATGGGTCTTACGGCACCCTTGACTACAGCATGGGGGTAGCTGCCACTATCTCTGGTCCCTGTATGTGCCTAGCAATGAGTGTTTGTGTAGATTTGCCTGTGAACCGGTATGTACCCTTGTCCTTAATTGGATGGGACATCACATCTCTGGCTGAGGTGCAATATCTCTGTGGCGATTGAAGCCTCAGGGGCGCCACACTGACTACTGGGTTGCCACACTCTTAAGGCTGCTTTACACCAGACAATCTATCGTGCGATAGATCGTCGGGGTCACGTTTTTTGTGACGCACATCCGGCATCGCTGGCGATGCCGGCCTGTGTGACACCTCCTAGCGATGCAGTATCACTCACAAATCGTGAGTCGTGTACTGGTCGCTAGGTTCCATAATATCGGTTCTGAAATCGGGCGCCGGTTGTTCATCGTTCCCGTGGCATCACACGTCGCTCTGTGTGACACCACGGGAGCGATGAACATCGCGTACCTGCCTCCCGCGTCAGCCGCCGGCTCTATGTGGAAGGAAGAAGGTGGGCGGGATGTTTACATCCTGCTCATCTCCGCCCCTCCGCTTCTATTGGCCGGCGGCCGTGTGACGTCGCTGTGACGCCGAACGTCCCTCCCACTCCAGTAAGTGGACGTTCGCCGCCCACAGCGTGGTCGCACGAGAGGTAAGTATGTGTGACGGGGGTTACCGACTTTGTGCGCCACGGGCAGCGAGTTGCCCATGATGCAAAAAGGACGGGTGCGGGTACGATCGATTGTGAAATCGCACAATCGGTCGTACCATGTAAAGCAGCCTTTAGATCCCCGGTACAAGTCCAAATTTGGCAAAATGATTCCAGCCACAAGGGACGCACATATGTCGGAGTATCAGCAGAAGCTGTTATGCAATCTTAGCTCGGCTTTTCCACCAAACACCAGTGGTGCACAGAGTTAATCTCCCAGTTGTAACTTGCCAAGCATGGGACTGTGTCGTCATCATCAATCAAACCGTACCAGCAACACCGTATCTGGTGGTAACAGCAATTTTATGGAATAGTTTCAGAATTTTTTTAGACTATCCTTTGCAAGGCCACAAGACACAAGAAGTCTGACACATAGTCTACGGCTAGAGAGGATGATACAGGAGTATCTCCAAATGAAGATCGATGCCATCACTGTGCAACTGGAGCCTTGCTCATTTTGGGCTTCCAATCTTGAAAAATGGCCTGAGCTCGCCACTCACACCTTGGAGATCTTGTCATGTCCCGCAGCCAACATTGTCTCGGAACGTGTCTTCAGTGCTGCTGGGTGTGTGCTGACAGATAAGTGCACCCGTCTGTCCAGTGACAAGGTGGACAGACTAACGTTCATCAAGATGAACAAGTCATTGATCAGCAAGGACTTTGCTACCCCTGTGTCATCCTGGCGAGAGTATAGGCTGGCGTATTTTTGAATGTGCTTGATGCAAATCAACATGTGAAGTTTGCAACTGGGGCACAAGTGATGCCACTGAATCGGTGTGTGGCCCAATTTTTGGAAAAAAGGGAGACTCTGCTTGGAGTCCCCTTGCTGTGTTTTTACAAATGATCGAAGATGAACAAGTCATGGTTCAGCAAGGACTTTTCTACCCCTGTGTCATCCTGGGGAGAGTAAAGGCTGGCGTATTTTTGAATGTGCTTGATGCAAATCAACATGTGAAGTTTGAAACTGGGGCAGAAGTGATGCCACTGAAGTGTTGTGTGTGGCCCAATTTTTGGAAAAAAGGGAGACATTGCTTGAAGTCCCCTTGCTGTGTTTTACATGATTTTAGAAGGGCATGACATGCCTATATATGTGTCTCCTCCTCTTTTTACTTGTCCAGCTCTTTTGTTTTCGCATGAGTATATGTCCTTATCACTTTTCCATGTGTTTGTGATGTCTTGTGAGTTGTTTGTCACCTTTTGGACACCTTAGAAGGTGTTTGTATGTGTTTGTGTTTGCCTGCCATTGTTTTCAATAAGGTTCGAATTGGTTTGTCGAACGTTCGATGAACTTGCCCTCCGTTCGACTAACTGAACCGAACTCGAGGGGGGTGGCTTATCTCTAGTTGACAGTTCTTCCAAAATGACACATTTTATCACCACAGGTATTTATTCGTGAAATTGTCAGACTCTACGGAGTCCCAAGATTAAACTAAAACATATAATGCCAATAGGTACATAAATACATTATTGTTGCTGGTATCACCAAAAAAGACCTTAGAAAAATACATTGGATAAACCAGACATTAATAACTTAAGTGGGCTTTACACGCTACGAGATCGCTACAGCGATCTCGTTGGAGTCACGAATTTTGTGACGCACATCCAGCCGCTGTAGCAATCTCGTTGTGTGTGACTCCTAGGAGCAATTTTGGATCATTGCAAAAACGTCCAAAATCTCTCCTCGTTGACATGGGGGTCCTCTCCCAATTATCGCTGCTGTCACAGGGGCAAAGTTGTTCCTCGTCCCTGCGGCAGCACACATCGCTACTTGAGACACCGCAGGAACGAGGTACCTCTCCTTACCTGCCACACACCAGCAATGAGGAAGGAAGGAGGTGGGCAGGATGATGTTCGTCTCGCTCATCTCCGCCCCTATGCTTCAATTGAGCGGCCGCTTCGTGACGTCGCTGTGACGCCGAACAAACCGCCCCCTTAGAAAAGAGGTGGTTCGCCGGTCACAGCGACATCGCCGAGCAGGTAAGTACGTGTGATGCTGCCGTAGCGATAATGTTCGCTACGGCATCGATCGCCACATATCGCCATAACGATAGGGGCGGGTGCTATCATGCTCGCCATCGCTAGCATCGGCTACTCCCCCCACCCTGTGCAGCCTCAGCTCACACACACCCCCCCACCCTGTGCAGCCTCAGCTCACACACACACACCCCCCCACCCTGTGCAGCCTCAGATCACACCCCCCCCCCACCCTGTGCAGCCTCAGCTGACACCCCACCCTGTGCAGCCTCAGCTCACACACACACCCCCCACCCTGTGTAGCCTCAGCTAACACCCCCCCACCCTGTGCAGCCTCAGCTCACACACACCCCCCCTGTGCAGCCACAGCAAACCCCCCCCACCCTGTGCAGCCTCAGCTAACACCCCCCCCACCCTGTGCAGCCTCAGCTAACACAACCCCCCCACCCTGTGCAGCCTCAGCTAACACTCCCCCCACCCTGTGCAGCCTCAGCTAACACCCCACCCCCCACCCTGTGCAGCCTCAGCTAACACCCCCCCCACCCTGTGCAGCCTCAGCTAACACACCCCCCCACCCTGTGCAGCCTCAGCTAACACACACCCCCACCCTGTGCAGCCTCAGCTAACACCCCCCCCACCCTGTGCAGCCTCAGCTAACACCCCCCCCACCCTGTGCAGCCTCAGCTAACACACACACCCCCACCCTGTGCAGCCTCAGCTAACACACACACCCCCACCCTGTGCAGCCTCAGCCAGCAACAGAAACACACGCACACACACACGAAAACATTCTTCTCACCTGCTGTCAGTGGCATGCAGGCACGTGGACTCGGTGAAGCCTCAGCTACCACACACACACACACACACACACAGTGCAGCCTCAGCCAGCAACAGAACCACACACACACACGGCATGCCACACACTCACACAGTGCAGCCTCAGCCAGCAACACAGAACCCCACACACAAGAAAACATTCTTTTCACCTGCTGTCAGCGGCACGCAGGCACGTGGACCCGGTAATGATCACAGCTGCTGTCATCGCTGAACTTTCGGCCGGCACGTGCAGAGCAGTTCTCACTGCACAACAGCCACTGGCCAATCACAGGCAATCATCTGAGGTCATATGCAGCAGGTGCTTGCCTCTGATTGGCAGGCGGCTGTTATTGCGTTCTGCAGCGAGAACTTCACTGTGCGCGGCAAAGACAAAACTGTAGGCTGAAATAAATAACTGGCAGCTGCGGCCCCTGCACCGGTCGCCATCTTTACCAGATCCACGGGCCTGCGGGCCGCAAGAAGCCACCTGAAGGGCCGCGTGTTTGAGACCCCTGGTGTAAAGCCACCCTTAGTCAATAATCAAAGACCATACAAATAATTTTATTTAACAAAATTGTCTACAAAAAAAAACTCCACACAAAAAATGGCTGAGATACATTTAAAAATACCCCCACACAAATACCATTAGGAGGCCTCCTGACAAAGCTGTGTAGGAAACACTTGTCTGGACTTTGGGCAGTGTGGTTTGTCAGCAGGCACATGCACTTTTTGGCACCCTGGGTTAGTATCCTTTTGTTAGCAAATGAATGAATTTGGATTGATTCTGATTAACCTTATGCTAATGGAATTTGTATTGTCCTTTAACAACTATTCAGTCCTTATCTATGTTAATGTATGTTTATTGCATTGGACATCTGACCTCTCACACATATGAATTAGAAATGTGATGTACAGGTATTTTGTTTGGTGCCATCATGTTTACTGCTGCTGCTTTTATGGGTGTGGGGGTATTTTTAAATGTATCTCAGTGGGGATTTTTTTGTAGACAATTTTATTAAATAAAATTATTTGTACGGTCTTTGATTATGGACTAAGTTATTAATGTCTGGTTTATCCAATGTATTTTTCTATGGGATTGTACCACCTCAGGGCTATGGGGTACACGGTCTCGGGCGGCGTACTGCTGGGGTCTGTCTCTGGTTGGCCGTTGCCCAGTTCCGTGACCCTTGGGGTCGCTTTAAAAGGGGTTTAGGTACAGGGGAGTATTTAATAAAGTTTATGTCGTGACATCACTGGCGGTTTGCGGATATGGTGATGTAACCACAGCTGCGCAGTCTCTCCGCTGGGGCTGATGTTGACGGCAGCCTGGATGTTGGGCCTTCCGCAAGTAGGGCCGGGGCCCTTGATGGTAGGTGATAGAGTAGGCGCGGAAAGAAGGTAGGCCACACAAGGGATTGCAGTGTAACTGGGTTCTTTACTCACAGCAGGTTAGTAACTGGTACCCGGAGGAAAGCTGGTGTTCACCGCTGGTTCCTTTAGTCCCGGTGTCGGGTTGATGACCTGGTGGCTTCTCTCCCCTGCACCTTTCTCAAGTTGGTGGGTCCCCGTGGCTTGGAGCATCTGGAGGTCCCCTCCTGTTAGTCTCTCAGTCTCTGGTCTGTACAGCGGGAAGTGTGAATCCTGTAGGGTCGGTGTTCCGTTCTGGTCCTTAGTTCTTCGGTTACTGCTGGTTCCCCCAGACTTCTAAGGTCAGTGAGGTCCTGGATGGTCCCCTCACTGTGCTGATTTTATCAGGTCTGCCTGCAGTGTTTGATGAAGCGTGAGAGTAGAAAGAGACCGCACTCAATCCGCTGTGAAGGATTTCTTTATTCAAACACGTGCAGAGTGGAGGGCTGGAGACACACTGTGAGCTGGCTCCTCAAGAATGGACGCCAGCTGTTTCGCCCAAATTGGGCTTCTGACCTGTGGAAGCCCAATTTGGGCGAAACAGCTGGCGTCCATTCTTGAGGAGCCAGCTCACAGTGTGTCTCCAGCCCTCCACTCTGCACGTGTTTGAATAAAGAAATCCTTCACAGCGGATTGAGTGCGGTCTCTTTCTACTCTCACGCTTCATCAATGGACTTTGTCTCATGACCAGCACCCCGCTTTTGGATTGTCGGACCCTCCAGGCTCTCCACCCGAGCACAGACACAGGCGGTACCGCAAGCGATATTGCAGGTAATCTGCGGTGGTGCAGGACTTTGCTTCTCTCCTGCTTTACTGCCTGCAGTGTTTGCCTGACCTAAGGCTCTGTACCCCGTCGGTGCTATGGTTCCGGGAGTTCTCCACTGTACTCCACCGGCAGCCACTCGCCTGGGCCCTCAGGTCACCATCACACTCTCCGTCAGTGCGGTTACGTCCGTCTCCTCTCACTTCCACTTACTAACTGTCTGACTGTCTGTCCCCTCTCACCTGGTTGTCGTCTAGTGGACTGGATCGGCTCCACTCCTGGGTGGCCTTCCGTTGGGTCCAACTCTAGTCTGTCACCAGTCCTTGGGGATGGGGTAAAAACTGGGATTTTAGTGTGTTTTGCTGTTACCAGTACCGGTATTCCAGGTCCCTGGGGGTAGGTCATGCATCTTTGACAGGATGCCCTGATGGGTTCAGGGGCACTACAGGGTCCCATCCTACATTGTATCTGATAGGGGTGCTCAATTTATTGCAAATCTTTAGCGAGCATTCTGCTCTCATTTAGGGATTATTAAATTGTCTCACTCATTGGTGTTCCATTCACAGTCTAATGGTCAAACAGAGTGTAGGAATCAGAAGTTTGAGCAGTATTTGAGTTGTTTTCTTTTAGATAATCAGGATGAGTGGTCCTCATTCTTTCCTCTGGCTGAACTTGCTTTTTTTAAAGGTCACTATCTTCTGCATGATTAAAGGTTTAGAAGCACTTGCTTAGCATGGGCTCAAGGTTTAAGCATGTGTCTCACTGTTGACTTGTGCTGGGTCCGAACCTGTGTGTGGGTGATCTGGTATGGTTATCCACAAAAAAATTAAGCTTAAGGTACCCTCACTTAAGTTAGGTCCTCGTTTCATCCATCCATTCAGAATTCTGGCTGTCATCAACCAGTTAGCTTTCTGTCCGGCCTTATATCAGGGCTGGCTCCAGGTTTTTGTAGGCCCTGGGTGAAAGAGTCTCATTGTGCCCCATACTCAACAGACATGCACATACACAGATCACGTACATATGCAGGCATAATGCACACACATGCACATTACAGATATTCTTTTTTTTCAGTAAATATTTTTTATTAAGTTTGAAGACAAGGTTAACAAATTATTGTTTGTCATAAACACATTAGCACAGCAACAATGATCCTGAAACACAACTACATGTTCAATTTGTTTAGATGAAATTCATATCAAAAGAAAATAAAAGAAACAAAAAAAAAAGAACAAAAAGGATAACATCATCACTGGTCAAGAAAAATAAAGTAGGCAATGTATTGCAAACCAGCTGATAATAACACTTATCAAAGATAATAATAGAGATTGTGTTATTATAGAAACATTAAGTATACCAGCATTATTTGTAAAGACTAACCAGAGAGCAGAAGAAAAAAAAGAGTAAAAGAGGGAAAAATAGAACATAAAATAATAAAACAGAGAAGGGTAGGGGAAAAGAGGCCTATTAGGAGAGGGGGGGGAAGGGTATTCATAGAGTGCCCCACCAGGGGTAGGCGAGCCCAACCGTATATAGCGATTATTAACTAAATAGCAAATCTCGTAGCGGGGAAAAACCAGGTAAAGCCTCTTACCTGAGCCAAGAGCCACAGTCCAAGCCCTTCCGAAAAAGAGTCAAGGAAAGCCAAGTGCCAGCATATTTGTCCCATTTGTCACTATCGTCTGCCATTAGGGACTCCATACGCTCTAACCCATTCAGCTCCTCAAACCACTCCCTGACAGAGGGGACCGTAGTTGTCCCCAATGTTTTGGGATGATCATACGAGCGGCGATGAGGAAGAAGTGCAAGACACTCATCTTGGCTACAGAAAGGGACCCAGGAAGTAAGGACAGTAAAGGGTACTTTACACGCTGCGACATCGCTAGCGATGTCGAGCGCGATAGCACCCGCCCCCGTCGCTCGTGCGACATTTGTTGATCGCTGCCGTAGTGAACATTATCGCTACGGCAGCGTCACACGCACATACCTTGTCCGCGACATTGCTGTGACGGCAGAACAATCCCTCCCTCAAGGGGGAGGTGCGTTCAGTGTCATAGCGACGTCACTGCGGCGTCACTAAGCGGCCGGCCAATAGAAGCGGAGGGGCAGAGATGAGCAGGACGTAACATCCCGCCCACCTCCTTCCTTCCGCATTGCTGGTGGAGGCAGGTAAGGAGATGCTCGTCGTTCCTGCGGTGTCATACATAGCGATGTGTGATGCCACAGGGACGATGAACAACATCGTACCGGTTGCTGCAGCGATATTAAGGAAATGAGCGACGTGCCAACGATCACCGTTTTTGAACGATTTTCTGCTCGTTGATTGTCACTTTGTGGTGCCCTGGACTTGCCAGGTCGTCACAGGTAACACACGAACACCCCCACCAGACAGTAACATTAGCCAAACACAAAACCCTTGTTGCCTCCCTCCAGGGTCTGATGTCCACACCAGGTGGGGTGGAGCCAAGCAGTTGGCTCCACCAACCGAGGAGTTCACAGGCCTGGAGGCGGGAAAAGAGACAGATCAAGTGTGGAGTTTGAAGTGTGAGGAGTAAACACTTGGGTGTCTGGGTTCGTGGCCCAGGCACTGACAACAAGGTTGGCAGACGGTGGTGGCCGTCTGCAGGAGTGGTGAATCGACGCGGAACCGTAGGACCGGGGTCGGGTGTTGGCCCGCCGGTACCGACCGGGGAGCAAAGTGCAGCCAGCACACACAGGCAGGGTCATTGGACCCCGACCAGGCTTGGAGCCGCCGTCAATAGTCAAATCCAAGTGTGACAGGAACCCCAGGGGTTTCCTAACAGCCAAAGACCCGTTAGAAGGCAACCACCCACACCGTGAGGGTAAACAGCTACCGCCTAAGGCTAGAGACCCAAGGGCCAACGCCTGCTGGCAAACGGTCTCCTCCGGCACCCATACACCGGGGAGCGGACTACCGTTGGGGACCCATCATAGTCAAGACAGTACACTAAGGTGCAGGGAAAGACAGCTGCCATCACCTGTCCGGGGAGAGACACAGCGCCGCGCTGTCCCTGCGACCCTGCACCTCACCTACCCTGCCTCCCCGTCACACCACCGGGCCCCGGGACCACCGACCCCTACCCACGGAGGGGGAAAACAACATCCCAGCTGCTCCCTACCATCGCTCCCGGGATCCCCGTCACCAGCAGTGGTGGTGCTCATCTTCACCACGACCAGTGGGTGGCGTCACGGACTAAATCCCCCAAACCAACCACCCCTTTTCACTCACGGGCGAGGAGCGCTGCTCGAGTCCTCGGATCCGGCCCACCGCTTGAGCCACCGAGCAGCAGTGCAGCAGCGCCGGACTCGAGCGTTAGTGAGCGCGCCGGCGGCGTCCTCCCCGCCCGCGACAGTTCATTTGTGTCACACGCTGCGATGTCGGTAACGGTGCCAGATGTGTGTCACTACCGACGTCACCCCGACGATATATCGTTACCGATATCGCAGCGTGTAAAGTACCCTTAAGGCAATTTGGGGAGAGGGGATAACCCGGACACTCGTCACCTGTTAATATATTTTAAAAATGGATTCCCAGAATAGCCGCAGTAGGGAGCAAGACCACTAGATATGTATCATAGTACCAGTTTCTGTTCCGCATCTCCAACAGGTATCCGGCACTGCAGGGAAAATTCTATGCAGTTGGTCAGGATATCTATAGCAATTTTAAAATTATTTTCTTGTGTGTTACAGGAAATTGACGTTTTGTGAGAAAGTGTAAATATTTTGAGACAATCGTGCTCTGACAATGTGATCTGAAGTTGTCTTTGCCAAGTCTATATATATGATGTAGTACCCCTAGTCTGACCTGTACATAAGAGGCTATATATCGATCGATGAAATGGTGTGTTTTGGAGCCGCGGTGAGAGAGAGTAAAGCCTGCTTTACATGTTACGATTTTGCATACGATATCGTATGCGATCGTAACCGCCCCCATCGTATGTGCGGCACGTTCAATTTGTTGAATGTGCCGCACAAGCGATTAACCCCTGTCACACGTACTTACCCGTCCATATGACCTCGATGTGGGCAGCGAACGTCCACTTCCTGGAGTGGTATGGACGTTCAGCGTCAGAGCGACGTCACGTGGCAGCCAGCCAATAGAAGCGGAGAGGCGGAGATGAGCGGGACGTAAACATCCCGCCCACCTCCTTCCTTCCGCATTGCCGGCTGGAGCCGCGGGAGGCAGGTAAGATCTGTTCAATGTTCCCGGGGTGTGTGCTGCCTTGGGAACATTGAACAACCTGACATGCAATTCGTCAGGATTCAACGACGTGCATGCGTTGAACGTTTTAACGTTCAATCGCAATCGCACGTACCTGTCACACACTACAATGTACCTTACGATGCTGGATGTGCGTCACTTACGACGTGACCCCGCCGACACATCGTAAGATATATTGTAGCGTGTAAAGCGGGCTTAAGGCCTTAAAATGGGTAGGTGGGGTTGAGAGAGCATTCCTCGGAATTTTTTTTTTAGGAATGTGATCGGTTGAGTATATTCCAACCAGGGTAAATTCCTCTCCGGGCAGGTTCCCTGCAAAGCCTCAAAAGATGGAGCTCTAGACAGCCTATTGGCTACTTGTCCCAAGGTAACTCCCTCTAAGTAACTGCAACACAAGAAGGAAGATCTCTCCACCGTAGGAGGGAAGTCTATTATTAAAAAGGAAAAACTCATACAACCCAGTCTGTACAACAAGTTTAAAGTCTCAATTTGTCTGTCCCAAAAAAGCAAGAGTGCCTGGGTAAGGGGTTGAAACCTCAAGATAGCTGGTCTGTGATGTAGCGGGGCCCAGAGAAGCTGTGTCAGCGGAGAGGGGGACAGAAGGGCCTCGACACCCACCCATTGCTTATTAAAGTCATTGAATCTCCAATCCAAAACTCTGGCTAGGAGGGCACTCTGATGATATTTTTCAAAGTCAGGCATACCAGCACCTCCTCTGGATTTAGGCCTAATCAGTGTGGCATATCTAACCCGAGGTCTCTCTGATCCCCAGACAAACCTGCTACATGCTCTTTGTAGTTGTCAAAAATAGTGCCTGGCAATCTTTATTGGAACTGTTTGAAATAAATAGAAAAATCTGGGGAGCACGTCTATCTTTAGGGCATTGATTCGGCCAAACCAGGACAGCCGGCCCCGGTCATATCTGTTGAGGTCTGCAAGAGTTTTGCTGAGGGGGAAAAATTAGCCGAAAACAGCTCATCTGGATTAGCTGAAAGAGAAATTCCCAAATATTTGATGGCTTGGGTCTCCCATTTAAATGGCAAGGAGGTTTTCAGTCTATTGACTTGTGTGGTAGGAAGAGAAACATTAAGGGCTTCTGTTTTTGTATAGTTTACTTTAAAGTTAGATACTATACCAAATTGTTGGAATTCTTGAATGAGAATTGGAAAGGCAGCATCTGGATTTGTTAAATACAGGAATAAGTCGCCCATGTATAAGGCAAGCTTAAAATGATTCTGAACAAACTCAAAGTCCTTTATATCAGGAGAATTTCGAAGCGATATAGCCAAATGTTCCATAGCTATTATAGATAACAGGGGTGAGAGAGGACACCATTGTCTTCTGCCATTAGAGATTTGTAGAGGAGAGGAGAAAGTATTGTTAGCGCGGACACGTGCTGAAGGATTGTGGTATAAGACAAAGATTCTCACTAACACAGTTTGACCAATTTCCAGCTGTCGTAAGGATGAGCGTGAAAAGGTCCAATTTATACGATCAAAAACCTTTTCAGCATCAGTCGAAAGAAGGCAAGCTAGCATTCCTTGTTTGTACATGTGGGAGATCAAAAGCAACATTTTGATAGTACTGTCACGCGCCTCTCTCCCCTGAACAAACCCCGTTTGATCAGTATGGATCGAGTTAGGTAATAATGGAGACAAACAATTGGCTATAAGCTTAGCAAAATCTTGACATCCACGCCTATAAGAGAGATAGGATGGTAGTTGGAGCAGAGAGAGTCTTTCCCAGGTTTGGGAATTACCGTTGTGGTGGCTGCGAGAGTCTGCGCAGCAAAGGGGCAAGCCGAGGATATAGAATTGAAAGTTCTAATCAAGAAGGGCGTCAGCTCCAAAGAAAACATTTTATAGAAGTTAGCTGGAAACCCATCCAAACCAGGACTTTTACCAATGGCTAAATTTTTTTATGACTTCGGTGACTTCCTGTTTACCAAAGAGTCATCTAGCATGAGAGAGTCTGCACGGGTCAGGAGAGGGAGAGGAGTTCTATCAACTTATTCATCAATTTTTGCTTGGAAATTTGTTGGAGACATGTCTACTACTGTAACACTAAGATTATATAGACCATTATAATACTCTCGAAATACATCTACTATTTCATGAGGTGTATATGCTGAATGCCCCAGAGGTGATCTGATGATAGGAATAAATGTGGAAGGAAGGCAAGGATTAAGAAATCTAGCCAATAGAGATGAGCGAACCGGTTGCGGTTCGGCTCGAGTTCGGTTCGCCGAACGGAGGTCTCGTTCTAGTTCGGTTCGGCGAACCACTCGAACCGCATAGGAAACAATGGGAGGCAATCACAAACACATAAAAACACCTAGAAAACACCCTCAAAAGGTGTCCAAAAGGTGACAAACAACTCACAACACAACACAAACACATGGGAAAGTGACAAGGACATATACTCATGCGAAAACAAAAGAGCTGGACAAGGAAAAAGAGGAGGAGACACAGATATAGGCATGGCACGCCCTTCTAAAATCATGTAAAACACCGCAAAGTGACTCCAAGCGGAGTCTCCCTTTTTTCCAAAAATTGGGCCACACACACACCCACCCCTTCAGTGACAGCACTTGTGCCCCAGTTGTACACTTCACAGCTAGATTTGCATCAAGCACATTCAAAAATACGCCATACTTAACCGTCCCTAGGATGACACCGGGGTAGGTAGCAAAGTCTTTCCTGATCCCAGCTCTGTGCATCTTGGATCATTTTTAAAAACAATGTAAGCAAGGGTTACTCCAAGCGGAGTCTCCCTTTTTTCCAAAAATTGGGACCCACACACACCCACCCCTTCAGTGGCAGCACTTGTGCCCCAGTTGTACACTTCACAGCTAGATTTGCATCAAGCACATTCAAAAATACGCCATACTTAACCGTTCCCAGGATGACCCCGGAGTAGGTAGCAAAGTCTTTCCTGATCCCAGCTCTGTGCATCTTGGATCATTTTTAAAAACAATGTAAGCAAGGGTTACTCCAAGCAGAGTCTCCCTTTTTTCCAAAAATTGGGCCACACACACACCCACCCCTTCAGTGGCAGCACTTGTGCCCCAGTTGTACACTTCACAGCTAGATTTGCATCAAGCACATTCAAAAATATGCCATACTTAACCGTCACCAGGATGACACCGGGGTAGGTAGCAAAGTCTTTCCTGATCCCAGCGCTGTGCATCTTGGATCATTTTTAAAAACACAGCAAGGGTTACTCCAAGAAGAGTCTCCCTTTTTTCCAAAAATTGGGCCACACAGACACCCCATCAGTGGCAGCACCTGTGCCCTAGTTGTACATTTCACAGCTAGATTTGCATCAAGCACATTCAAAATACATAAGCATTTACTCTCCCCAGGATGACACAGGGGTAGTAAATTCCTTGTGGATCCATGACTTGTTCATTTTGATGAACGTTAGTCTGTCCACATTGTCACTGAACAGACGCGTGCGCTTACCTGTCAGCACACACCCAGCAGCACTGGAGACATGTTCAGAGACAACGCTGGCAGCTGGACAAGACAAAATCTCCAAGGCGTAAGTGGAGAGCTCTGGCCATTTTTCAAGATTTGAAGCCCAAAATGAGCAAGGCTCCATTTGCAAAGTAATGGCATCGATGTTCATTTGGAGATACTCCTGTATCATCCTCTCCAGCCGTTGACTATGTGTCAGACTTGTTGTCTCTGGTGGCCTTGCAAAGGAGGGTCTAAAAAAATTATGAAAAGATTCAATAAAATTGCTGTTACCAGCACCAGATACGGTGCTACTGGTACGGGTAGACTGTTGAAGATGACGAGACCGTCCCATGTTTGTCAAGTTACAACTGGGAGATTCACTCCCTGCACCTGCACGGTTGTTTGGTGGAAAAGCCGAGCTAAGATCGAGTAACAGCTTCTGCTGATACTCCTGCATACGTGCGTCCCTTTCTATGGCTGGAATTATGTCACAAAATTTGGACTTGTACCGGGGATCTAATAGTGTGGCAAGCCAGTAGTCATCATCACTTCTAATTTTGACAATACGAGGGTCATGTTGGAGGTAGTGCAGCAAGAAGGCACTCGTGTCTTGCGCAGCCATGCGGACCAAGTCCACGCTGTGTTTGTGGCATAGAGGTGCTAACCGTTCTTTCTTCCTCTGACATCTCCCCCCAACCTCTTTCAACTGAAATTTGACCAAGGTCTCCCTCATCCGCTGAGTCTTCCATGTCCATGGACAGTTCGTCCTCCATTTCTTCATGTTCTCCTGCACCTTCCTCAACATTTCGCCTGCTACCATGAGCCCTTGTTGATCCCTGTCCCCCATGGTCCCATGCCTGCCGATTTGGTGATGATGAACGTCTGGACCTTGGTGATGTTGTTGTGTCTTGCGCATATGAATCCTCCTGTAGTTCCTCCCCTTCCTGTTGTCCCACCCCCTGACTCCGAATAGTGTTTAGCGTGTGCTCCAGCATGTAAATGACTGGAATTGTCATGCTGATAATGGCATTGTCAGCGCTAAACATATTCGTCGCCATGTCGAAACTGTGCAGAAGGGTGCATAGGTCCTTGATCTGAGACCACTTTTTTCAGGGTGATCTGCCCCACCTCTGCATCTCGTTGGCCCAGGCTATACGTCATGACGTATTGCACCAGGGCTCAGCGGTGCTGCCACAGTCGCTGTAACATGTGGAGAGTCAAATTCCAGCATGTCGCAACATCGCATTTCAGGCAATGAACCGGCAGGCCGAAAGACTTCTGGAGCGATGCAAGTCGCTCAGCAGCGGTGGTTGAACGGCGGAAGTGAGCAGACAGTTTTCGTGCCCTGTTCAGAAGGCCATCTAGGCCGGGATAGTGTGTTAAAAATTGCTGGACAACAAGGTTCAACACGTGAGTCATACAAGGCACGTGTGTCACCTTGCCCAGGTGAAGGGCCGCACCCAGGTTTGCAGCATTGTCGCACACGGCCTTACCAGGCTGCAGGTTGAGTGGAGACAACCATTTATTAAACTCAGTCTCCAGAGCTGCCCACAACTCAGCCGCTGTGTGACTCCTATTTCCAAGACATGTCAAGCTAAAGACCGCCTGATGCCGTTGCGCTCTGCTGCCAGCATAGTAATGAGGGGTGCGTGATTCCTTCTGCGCAGTGAGAACGCTGGTGGCCTGACCAGGGAGGCTTGAGGCAGAGGTGGAGGACCCAGATGAGGTGGAGGAGGCAGAAGCAGTGGCGGAACTTGGACAGACAGAGGATTGACACACAAGTCGTGGGGACGGCAAGACTTGTGCAGCAGATCCTTCACCATCTATCACCATAGTTACCCAGTGCCCAGTCAGCGACATGTAACATCCCTGTCCATGCTTACTGGTCCAAGTATCGGTGGTGAAATGCACCCGTTCACACACAGAGTTTCTCAAGGAAGCGGTGATGTTGTGTGCGACATGCTGGTGTAGCGCGGGCACACCTTTCTTAGAGAAGTAATGGCGACTGGGCATCTGGTACTGGGGCACAGCGACAGAAATAAGGTCTCTAAAATCCTGTGTGTCCACCAGGCGGAAAGGCAGCATTTCGGTAGCCAAGAGCTTACAGAGGGATAAAGTCAACCTCTTAGCTTTGTCATGGGTTGCAGGAAATGGCCTTTTATTTGTCCACATCGGAGGGACAGAGATCTGGCTGCTGTGTGTAGACGGTGTTGAGTAGGGTGTCCCTGGAAAAATGGAGGTTTGTGAGGAAAATGCAGGTGTAGACATGATGTTGCCTTCATCCAACGTTGGTGCTATCGATGTCTGAGAGAGCTATACACACGCACTTGTTTCCCCTTCCAAACCAACTGACGACCTACCAAGCAAACTGCCTGTTGCGGTTACAGTGGTGGAAGTTGTGCGTGGAAAACTAGGTGTGACAGCTGTGCCCACAGTCCTAGAAGATGAAGAGCGCGCGGATGCACTGGAAGGGGCAGGCGGTAGATGGTTCGCTCCGCTAGGCCGCATTGCAGCAAGGTGAGCTTCCCACTAGGACATATGATATTTATTCATGTGACAATTCATGGAAGAAGTTGTCAAACTGCTGAGGTTTTGCCCTCTACTAACAGAATCACGACAAATTTTACAGATCACATAATTTGGGCGATCTTTTGCTATAGGCTACTTTACACACTGCGATATCGGGCGCGATATCGTCGTATGTGCGGCACGCCCTGTTCGTTCGTGCGATGTGTGTTCATCGCTGTGTGTCCATGTTTTAGTCGTGTGCTTACGGTCACATGTCACAATCTCTTTTATAGTCACCTTCCAAGCTATCTCGTTTCCCGATGTAATGAGGAACATTAGCATCGTTGTGTAGCGGTCTCACCGCATGGATTTCAAAATGTCATGGCGATATGGGCGTTGGTTCCCCACACAAAGTGCATCTTGATGTAGTAGAATTGTAAACTCGCTACACCCCTTCTTGCCTCGACTCATTAGTTTAATCAGCGCTATTGATTTTCATTGGATGTTGGTAGTATAAATGTGCGCAGATGCGTGTTCATTCTTGCAGCTTTTGTCTACCCATTAGCGTTTGTCCTCGCACAAGTGAAATTTGAAAACAACTGTCATCTGGACTTGCGAATCTTTGCTGCAAGGTATGTGTTATAGTATTTACTCAATATGTGTTTTGTTTTGTTTTTTTATTTTTTTTTTTTATTTTAAATTTTTTAAATCAGTGTTTGTACTGATTTATCTCCAATTTAATGTTTTCCAGATGTGTACTAATAAGGAGGAATTCCTACGTGAATTCATAGAGGTGTACCAGACGCAAACACCCTTATGGAAAATAAAATCCCCCGAGTACAGCAATAGGCAACTTAAAAAGGATGCGTACCTTAAAATGATTGTAATATATGACAAATACCATCCTAATCAAAAAGGTACCGAGGATCTCGTGAAAAGAAAAATACAGGCAATACGCACAGTTTATAAGAAAGAACTGAACAAAATAGAGGAATCCAAACGTTCTGGTGCTGGCACTGGTGATGTCTACGTCCCAACGCTCTGGTATTTTGATTTATTGAATTTCACAAGGGACCAGGAGCTTCACAGGCCATCAACCAGTAGCCTCAATATTGGTGGTGATATTCCCCCAGATGCTAACAATGAAGTGATTATATCTGAGGTATAATTTTTATTATTGTCATAATTTGTCATAAACAATGTGTGTTGTTTTTAATTATGATGAAATGAATATTTGTATACTTTTCCATATATGCAAAAGTATTCAAATTTTGTTATTTAAAAATATTTTTAAATGACAAGTTTATTTATTTATGTTATTTTTGTATTGCAGGAGCCAACTACAAGTCAACAATCATCATCTGAACACCTAATGGAAACTCCTGCTAGCCAATTAACCAATGTTGATTTGGTTGAGGCAGGCCCATCCAATGTGTTATACACACAAAGTTGGCAAAGGAAAAAAAAAACCATCCCTGCAAACACTACTACAGCTGTAACCAAACTGATGGGAGTGGCACAAAACATCCTAGACCAGCACAACAGACCACCCCTTTCTGGTATTGCTATGTTCGTGGATGATGAAAGGCGTGAACTTACCCCAGACCAAAAATACATTGCCCAATGTTTAATCCAGGATGTCTTACGTTTGGCAAGAGCTAAAAAACTAACAGAGTCATCCTATGTTGCCATTGGCGAGGTTTCTCATCCTGTTGATCCTGTGGATCCTGTGGATCCTGTTGATCCTGTTGATCCTGTTGATACTGTTGATCCTGTTGATGCCCCTGAAAATCCTCAATCTGCAGCAGAGCCATCAATACAACCACTTCCAAAGGGTGGTGTGCGTGGCCGTAGGTCACGCATGAGTTTGGTTAACAAACGCAAAAAGAAGTAGTGTATAATGTTTTTTTTTTTTTGTTTTTTTTTTTTTTTTTTTTTGTATTATTGTATTATTTCTGTTGCATCATATTTAGTGCATATTTGTGACACAAAACAAATTTGTAACTATACCACTTTCCCTAGAGAATAAACCTGGCCTATGAAATAATGTGTTGTTTGAATCAATTATGCACATTTTTTGTAAAATTTTGTAAAATTTTTATTTTAAATTAGATTCATTTATGAACTTGTATAAATGTTTAGTATTTTTTAAATATTTTTTAGTTTAACTATTCATTTAAAAACCTTTCTACATACATGTTAAACATAGAAAAATACAAAACAAACATCATTTATTTATGACGTTGATTAATATATTTATGGATTAGGGCATCATGCGCCGCAGAGGCTTCTTTTAGTCGGTTCGCAGACACATAAATATCATATAGTGTTATGATTTCTGAAAAGAAACAAAAACAAATGTGATTATTTGGTCAATATTTTAGCGTTTGGTTTTAAAAAAAAAAAAAAAAAAATTAAAAAAAAAAAAATTACATTGACCATTATGTTGTACAATCATGAAACTTACCATTACTGACAACTTGTTCTTCACGTTCATCTCCGGATGATGCGCTCATGTCCCAACCTGATCCTTTCCCACCTAATTTCAACATAAGTTAATTTTGTTAGAGTTTTATCCATCTAGCAAAATATTTACCACTGTACTAACTTTGCCAAACCACATCAGTACCATTGTCCTCCATATTCTCTTCAGACATTACATCAGCATCAGCATGTCCTGATGATGGTGAAATAACATCATTATCAAGGCTGTCTGCTTCCTCATTTAAAATGGGTAGGCTATTTTCACGGTTGGAATCCATGCTTGGAGACAGCTGCTGAACCACATTTTCTTCATTATTGTTAGTGGGCTGGCTTGACTCATTATTCAATGAATTTACATCTGTTAACATTAAATAAAAACAAATTTCATTAAACCAAAAACAAAAAATTTTGATGTGATTATTTGAAATAAAAAAATCACAGCAGACCTTACATGATTTGAAAAACAACAACTGTAATGTTTTGATATTATAAATCAAAAATAGATATTATGTAAGGATGAAAAAATATCTTACCAGCTATCACTACCAGGTTACTTCGAATTTCTTCTATTCTCTCCTTATCCCTGTACTTTAAATCAGCCCATTTCTTCAGTACCTGCGTTGATGTGCGTCTGATATGAAATTTACGGTACAGGCCCCTGCAGATTTTTTTAACAACACTTCTTTTATGTCCCATAGGACGTTGATAGGTCTTTGCACATATATAGTCCAGTGCATCCATCCTTTTCACCAAGTATTGGACCTCCCCTTGGCCCCAGACCTTTGCACGTTTGTTGGTTGACATTTTCCCTTTCAGTTTCGCTTTAGATCAGCAGGTACACAGTGTGGCGTGTCACATGGTCCTTTAGACGTTTGGACGTCATGACGTTTCTTTATTTACATGTTAACAAACTGAACATTGTATTACGCCGTAATGTACATTAATAATACTTATGTGCTCATTTTTGTATGCGCAAATGCGTTGTTTTTGTAACACTTTGTTGTTTAAATTCTAAAAAAATTTGTATGTGATTTATATTTTAGTAAAGGAAATGTGGCGTATATTTTTGAAATCATAATGGTTTATGTCATGTAAAAAACAAACATATTATTAAATTTAAATTATCATACGAGATACATGATTGACAGAAGGCTTGTAATGCTTAATTAGTTTTTTATTGTTTTTTGTTCCTTTTTAAATTAATATGTTTTCCAGAAGAAATATTTGGTTTACAATCATACATTATTTTGTGATGATTACAAATGTTTTTACAATAAAAAAAAACCATATTCCCAATGTTGTATTAAGTAAAATTTAAAAATTTACTTTCATAACAGAATAAACATTTTTCCCTTCAAAATCATATTCTTTACACCCTTAAGGCAATTTCTTTAAAAATAATAACATTTTCAAAAATATTACTTACATTATTTTAACTCAAACATGCAATCTCATGTTTAATGATCACCTAAACTCATTAATTAATTAGAAACATGCTGCCATGACACAGCCCCTGGGCCATTAAAAAAATTACAATAATTGGTTCTGTTTTCCATTGCATCCATCATACTACGTGTCAGGGGTGGCTGTGGCAAAAGATTATCCAGTGGGTTAACTTGCTGACGCCATGCCCCAAGCTCAACAACACCATTACTTTGATTTTCTACATCAACAAAGCCAGGTGGAACATATTCAAGGCCATCTCTTTTTCTGAGAAAATTATGTAAATAACAGCATGCAAGCACAACATTGTCAATGGATTCAAGTTTTAAGTTGATTGGCATGGAAAAGATACGAAATCTACTGCTTAAGATGCCAAAAGCATTCTCGACAACTCTTCTAGCTCTGCATAGTCGATAATTAAAAATGCGTCTTTCTACATTCAAGCCTGTAAGTGGATATGGCCGTAACAAATGACGTTGTAATGGAAAGGCCTCGTCCGCCAAAAAAACAAAATTTAAATTTCCAATGGTATTTTGGTTTGTGGGTAATTGTAGTTGATTTTGTTTTAGCCGTAATGCAAACTCCGTATGTTCAAATACCCCACCATCAGAAACTCGCCCATTCATGCCGATATCAATGTACAGAAAATCATAAGTGGCGTTGACAACCGCCATAAGGATAATGCTGTGGTAGCCCTTGTAGTTGTAATAATATGAGCCAGAATTATGTGGCTGCATTATCCTTATGTGTTTGCCGTCAATTGCGCCACCACAATTAGGGAATTGCCATAATAGGTTGAATGTATTTGCAATTTTTTCCCAATCACTAGGACTATTTGGCAAATGCATGTAGTCATGTAAAGCATGTGCTATTGCCAAACATGTCTCTGGAATTAATGAGCTAAGTAGAGAGCGGGACACTGCTGATGAATATTGAAGGTCAGTCAAACTGCGTCCTGTAGCCAAGAATCGAAGAGTCACCCCCAAACGCTCGTCTACAGGTACTGCCTGACGCATTACGGTATTATTGTGCATGATATAAGGGCGGACTTTCTCTAAAAGGTATGAGAACGAGCTTTCAGACATGCGTAAGTAGTTTCGAAAGTCATGTGGGTTATGCTCTTGTAGGTCTCTTACAAGGTGCATGTGTGTATAGCGTTGTCTCTCTAGTAGCCATTTGCGTGCCCAAATTCGTCTTTTTCTAGTTCTGCATCGCATGTCATGATCCTCGGCAAGTGCAAGGGCTCCTCCGGCTACAAGCATGGCAGCTATGACGGCATTTTCAGGCTCACTACGCATATTTAGCCTGTATAACAGAGAATAATATAGTAATTTTTTAGGTTTTTTTTTTTTGTTTTTTTTTTTTTTTAAGATAATAAACCATTTTTTTGGGTCTCACAATAAAAACCTTTAACAGATATGAATCTTATTGTTATTGGTCACAGTAATGTTTGACGGCTTTTAAACTTTAAAGTTTTGATGCCTGCAATCTTGATTAACATACAATAATGGTTAATATAATATATATAACTGTAATGTATTAAAGAAACACAAATATAGTCATAATATAGGCTATTTACTAAATTATGATAAACCCAATTTAAAAATACTAACATATTTAAATGTTATAATACAAAGGAAGACATAAACCAAAAAAAAATTGGAAAAATATACAACAATTATTTAAAAAAAAAAAAAAAACTCACATGCGAAGTTTATGTCACGGACGAATGACGCCAAACTATACGCCGGACACGGAGGCAGCAGGACACGTCCAAAACCTACGAAATGAACCTAGGAAATGAACCCACCAAATGGATAAACGCTAAAAGGATGTTAGCGTATTACATATATTATGGTCCAATCATGGAGCAGATGCGTTAGCAAATAGGAAAAAAGTAGGCGTATTGAACATTTAAACCACCATACACGCCCGTATCGATGATGACGCAAGAGGCAACAATTTTTTAAGTCGCTTTAGTAGTGTCACACGTAACGAAAAGTATGTTGAAAGGAACGAGCAACGATAGTTACAAAGAAATAACAACGATTTTTGGGAATTAGGACCCGTGTAGCCGATTAGCGATAAATCACGCTTTTGCGACGATTTTACATCGCTGAACGCTGTTACACAAAGCTATATCGCTAACGATTGCGGAAGTGCGTCACCAAAACCGTGACCCCAACGACAAAGCTCGGGCGATATCGCAGTGTGTAAAGCCCGCTTTAGTCAAAAAAGGACCAGGCTAGGCAAGGCTTAGAGGGCATGCGACCTGCTGATCCACCCCGACTAGTGCTCAGAGGCACAGTGGTGGCTGAGGATGCAATTGTAGACATGCTACCAGTACTCCGACTCTGTCCAGGAAGGCGCAAGGTAACTTCGTCGTCAGTTGCATCCTCCTCCACCGTCTCTGTTGACCTCCTCGAGGGCCTGACTGTGGGTTGATAGTAGGTGGGATCTAGAACTTCCTCATCAATTGTTGTGTTTGCACACCCCTCACCCTCAGACCGAGCCTCTTCTTGCCCTCACCGAAAATTTAAGTTGTCATCCCAATCTGGTATCTGCGTCTCATCGTCATCAGTATGTTCCTCATTGTCTATTACAACAGGTGTTTCAGTTTGTGAATTAGGGTAAACATTATGCTCAGAAACTTGGTCCTCACGGCCTGAATCAGAGTCACAAAGGTTCTGGGCATCACTGCAGACCATTTCCTGGTCTGTACTCACTGTAGCTTGGGAGCAGACCTCTGATTCCCAGGCTATAGTGTGACTGAACAGCTCTGCAGACTCAGCCATCTCAGTTCCACCATACTGTGCAGGGCGGATGGAGACTTCAGAGCTGGGAGAAAGCAAGTGTGAATGGGATGACAACTCAGAGGACTGGTGTTTTTTGGATGCGGTAGTTGAGGTGGAGGAGAGGGCACTTGTTGGACCACTTGAGATCCATTCAAGCATTTTCTTTTTTTGGTCATCATCTACCTTTGTTCCAGTTGTTCGTGTCCATAAAAAAGGGAGCACATCGGATTGTCCACGGTAAGTAGTAGACATCTTACTTTTGCTGGAAGATGGTCTATCTTCAGCAGATGTTAATGGAGCTTTGCCACCTTCCCCACGGACAAACCCTTTTTTTCCTTTTCCAACACGCCTCTTCCCCTTTCCACCAGCATCTGTCATTTTGCCACTCATGTTGATTGCGACAAGATTGTGCACTTAAAATGTGGTAGTAAAAATTGAGAGGTGGTGTAGATTGCAGCGGTTGTCTAGGTTTTATTAACAGAACAATAACTATCCCTGATAATGCAACTACGGCCCTTAAACTGGGAGCATAGTTTGCTAGTATATTGGCTTAGTAACAATGAGTTTAAGTGTGCAATGCAGTGGTGCTGCACATAGGTTTGCACCAGTGGGACACTAATGGAAGTCCAACAGCCACTTTTAGGATGCCACTAAGCTTCCTCAGTGTTTTCTAGTATAATGGCTTAGTAACAATGAGTTTGAGTGTGCAAAGGGCAGGAGGGTACAGTGGCAGGGTTGTGGGTCTGGGTAGAGGAAAGGAAGCCTCCCTTTCTATCCTTCCTAATGGGGAAATGCAGCGAGGAAATCCCTGACCTTAGCTACACAGAAGCTGTCATCTTGTGTAGCTGTTAAAATCTGTTTTCACAGACCTGACTGTCACCTATGGCTCTGACCCTGCCGGTATTAGCCCTTAGAAGGGCTGAAAGAAACTTCTATCCCTATTCTGTATAGCGCTATGTATAGAGCGTACACAGCAGTATTGGAGACAGGAGCTACTCCAGCGGTGACTGACACCAAGACGCAGAAGTCAGATAATGGCGTGCTGGAGGAAAATGTCCGTTTTTATAATGCAGGGACATGTGACATGGACATCCTATCACACATGCCATTGCTTCTCTGGCTAAAAGTCCACTTAGCTGTGTGTGTGTCTGGGATTGGCTGACATGCTGGCCCGCCCCACTACACGCGCGCGCTTAGGGAAGGAAGACAATGAAAAAAAAAAAAATGGCGATCGCCATTATCCAAACAGCAGTGATCTGAATGCGCTGTTCCCGCACACTATACGCTGAAATTTCATAATAGTGTGAGTCACAGAGTGACACTATAAACACTATTACAGTGGAAAGCCAGCTGGTAATTAGCTTGTCTTTTTGCTGCTAGAACCGTTCTCGAACGTATCTAGAACTATCGAGCTTTAGCAAAAAGCTCGAGTTCTAGTTCGATCTAGAACAGCCCCCAAAATCACTCGAGCCGCGAACTGGAGAACCTCGAACCGCGAACCGCGCTCAACTCTACTAGCCAACGCTCTGCCAGGTTTGTTGGAGAATTCATACATAAACCTCTGCAAACAATCCCGATGACGGGAAGATGACACATCCAACAGGGAGCCCAGATTCGATTTAGCTTTAAGAAGATCTGCCATAATTTGGGGATCATGAGTCCATTTATGTGTCTGTTCCAAACGCTAAATAGACGATAATAGTCTGTCTATATTAAAGGCTCTATCCTTTTTGATTACGACCCCCTGCTGAATGAAAGCCCCCCCGAATCATCCCCTTCAGAGTCTCCCACTGAAGAGGCAAAAGGGTTGGATCATTGGCATGAAATTCAAAGAAATCCATAATGGTCTTCCTGATAGCTGACTGGCAAGTCTGATCTCTTAGTAGATTCAGATTTAATGACCATAGCCACTCCCCTGGGTGTAAATCCGTCAGGATGAGAGAAAATGAGACTGATGCATGATTGGACCACATAATAGGGTCGATACTACAGGCCGGGTTGCATGAGTGCAGGTGGTGACTGAGAAAAAAAGATCTATTCTACTGTATGTATCATGGACAGGAGAATAAAAAGTATAGTCACGGGTTTTGGGGGGTAAAACATGCCAGACATCCATGAACCTCAAGTCAATTAATTTTTTTCTGAGACCCCGAAGTCTCATGGCAGGAACAGAAGACCTACCCAAAAAAGAGTCAATAGCCCGATCTAAGATAAAGTTGAAATCTCCTCCAAGGATTAGGGAGCCCTCAGCAAAGTCAGAAAGCATGTTCAGATACTTTTGGCACGTTCGTGCTTGGTCCTGGTTGGGAAGTTGAAGATTGCCAATAGTTAATATTTTTGTACAAATTTTAATTTTAATAAAAATAAATTGTCCCGCTGGATCAGATTTGACTGTTAGGACCTGTGCTTGGAGAGACTTATGCATAGCAATACTAACCCCCTTGGATTTTGCAACTGGATTGGTACTATGAAACCATGAATTATAATATCTGTGTTTAAGTGCAGGTATACGGTCTGTCTTGAAATGAGTCTCCTGTAACCAGGTCTGTGGAGTCGGAGTCTCGGAGTCAGAGTCGGTTTTTATTTTGGTGGAGTCGGAATCAGTATAAAATGGACCGACTCTGAAATATATAATAAATTGGCTACAGTAGTTCAATGCAGAATGTGCTCAATATTTTTTCATATAAATTTGGGAAAGTTATGAAATGTCCTATAAATGTCTGTTCTATTCCTGATCTAAGGCTACATTCACACACAGCGTTTTTGCTGCATTTTTTGAGGATACGTTTTCAGTTGCAAAAGCAGATCAGCTTTTTAAAAAACCGCATCATCTGAAAGGTTTTTGAGCTCATAGATAAGCAAAAGCAGATTAGAAAAGCGCCACACAAACTGACATGCTCATTCTTTGAGGATCTGTTTTTGAACCCAAAAATGGGTCCTCCCAAAATGATGTGGCTGAATGTCATATTTTGAAACCCATTGACTTTGCTGGGATGCCCAGAGTCACTGCATTTCACAACAGAAAATGGATCTGCAAATACGCTGTTTGTGAATGTATGTAGCCTGAGGATCTAGGCTTTGTCTTAGGCTGCTTTCACACATCCGGTTTGAGCCGTGCGGCTCAATCCGGCTGTGAAGCCTATGCAACGGATGCGGTGAAAACACCGCATCCTTTGCATGAGTTTTTTACATGTGGCTGGTCCGGTTTTTGCCGCTTGCGGCATGCTACTGAGCATGCGCAGTGGCAAAAACCGCATTCGGCGGCCAGATGCGGTTTCTGCCGCATCGCGCCGCATCCGGCATCCATAGGGATGCATTGGAAAAAGCGCCGCATTGGCCGGATGCGGCGCGATGCAGATTTTTTTGCCGGAGCAAAAAACGTGCCAGGGAACGTTCCATCCGGCCGCCGCATCGGCTAAATCTGCCGCATGCGGCAAAAAACTGACGGAACGCGAGCCCATGCGGCACAATGCGGCACTAATTAAAGTCTATGCAGGAAAAACGCAACCGGCAGCAAAAAAAAAACGGTTCCGTTTTTCCTGCAAAGTGCCGGATTGTGCCGCATTGCAGAAACCGGAGGTGTGAAAGCAGCCTTAGCTGACATAAGTCTGTGCTGCACTCGAGCACCAGTGAAGCTCCTCCTCTACAGGCAAGGGTAAAAAGTAAAACACACTCAGAAAGAAGGAAGGCCTGCACTTATCTTAGAATTACTAGAGTGAACAGGATAACAAGAATAAGGAAATTACTTCTTAAAGCATATTTAAACTTTCAATAAACTGTGCATAAATCAATAGTCCAGTATACTGTATGTTCTCTCTATATGCTATGCTTAGCTCATGTGTTTTTGGGAGAATAGCTTCTATACAATATACATACAATATACAGGGAAAATACAGCAACAGGATTGATGAGGACTTATATGAGGACTTGTATAGGTATAGAAGCCAAAACATCAAGTTATTAGCTCTATTATCAGTTTCTTTATTCCCGGAGCATGATACACAACAAACTTGCTCCCTCCCTCCTCCCCTCTTCATAGACTGAAGCAATCTGATGTGAAACATTTAGTGAGCTGTACCTAAGAAAAGCCTTAGATTGGAAATTCAAAGTAAAGTTATCTAATAACATATTTTACAAACTTTATATTTGTCATCTGTACTATTGATTTATGCAAAGGTTGTTTTATTTCTATCTAAAATTATACATTGGGGAAAATAAGTATTTGATACACTGTCGATTCCCACCTACAGAGAATGGAGAAGTCTGAAATTTTTGTCATAGGTACACTTCAACTGAGAAACAGAATCTACAGGAAACGTCTGACCTCTGTAATGGCAAACAAAGGTTTCTCTACCAAATATTAAGTTCTGTTATTCTATTATATCAAATACATATTTTTGCATGCAATAAAATGCAAATTATTTAAATCATACAATGTGATTTTCTGTTTTTTGTTTAGATTCTGTCTCTCACAGTCAGGGCCGCCATCAGGGCATTACTAGTGTGACTCCTGTATCGGGCCCGGTAAAAAGAGGGGTGCCCGGCTGACAGCCCGGGCTCGTCCCCTTTCATTCCTCGGCTCACCGGGCCCCCATGGGCAGGGGGTGGGGACATTGCCCTTGGCAGACATATCGCGGTGCAGCACCTGCAGTCGCACAGGGGCCCCAAGCGGGAGTGGGCCCCTAGAGCCTGAAAATGTGTTAACCCCTTAGCGACCTATGATGTACTGGGTACGTCATGACTCCCTGGTACTTAAGGACCCATGACGTACTTCATGACAGATCTCTCCAATTACTGTGGATTTGGGGCCGGAGACCGCCCCCTCAGCTTCACTCCAGCGTCTGTGAAAGCTGAGGGAGTGATCGGTAAGTTATAGACACTGTCTTCTTTCAGCCGCCGCCCCTCAGCCGCTGGCTGCAGAGGTCACTGCCCCCCATCCAATGCCACTGAACCCATCTGCTGCCTCCCCTCCATCTGCCACCGCTCTCCCCCATCAGCCGCTGCCCCCCTCTCTCATCTGCTGTCCCCTCTCCCACCTCTCACCTTCCTCCACCTGCTGTGAACCCCCCACCTGCTATGATCCCCCACCTGTTGTGATCCCCCCACCTGCTGTGAGCCCCCCCCACCTGCTGTGATCCCCCACCTGCTGTGATCCCCCCACCTGCTGTGAGACCCCCAACCTGCTGTGAAAACCCCCAACCTGCTGTGAAACCCCCCCACCTGCTGTTATCCCCCTCACCTGCTGTTATCCCCCCACCTGCTGTTATCCCCCCCACCTGCTGTGATCACCCCCCCCCCCACCTGCTGTGATCACCCCACCTGCTGTTATCCCCCCACCTGCTGTTATCCCCCCCACCTGCTGTGATCCCCCCAACTGCTGTGATCCCCCCACCTGCTGTGATCCCCCCCACCTGCTGTGATCCCCCCACCTGCTGTGATTCCCCTCCAGCTACTGTGATCCCCTCCAGTTGCTGTGATCCCCCCCACCTGCTGTGATCCCCCCCACCTGCTGTGATCACCACCCATCTGCTGTGATCACCCCCCACCTGCTGTGACCTCCCCATTATCTATCTATCCCTCTATCTATCTATTCCTCTCTCTATCTCTCTATTCTTCTATGATTCTATCTTTCTATTTATCTCCTATCTGTAGCACCCACGGGGACGGGGTTAAATGTTACTCATCGCCGGGCCGGTGATGTCGGGTCAGGGATGTCACAGGTGGCCCTGCCCGGTTTTGTGGCCCCAAGGTGTACAATAAAAGAGGATTTGGATGATGGTGGGGAATGATGAGGATAATAGTCTTGTGACGCCACCTGTGGTACGTGCCTAGGGATTAGGCGCCGCTGCTGTCACTGTCCTTCGAGGTGGATGGTGTTACAGCAAGGATGGTTCTGCTCCCCACAGGTGGAGCAAGGCCCCGGGGAGGATGATCAGAAGAGTAGTGGCCGTTGACACCGAAGAGCGGGGCAACAGCAATCAAAAGGCTGAATCAGCTGCTGTGGTTCCAGCCGTGATGGGCCCCAGCCAATCCCGGATCCATTGGAGTTTAGAACCGGTACCGTGGTCGATGGGCCCTTCCTTGTTGCGCCTTTAAAGATGGATCCCCGTGGCCTGAAGCTGCTTGGGGACTCCGGTTTGTATAGTGTTTGCTCCAGTCCCATGTGTAGGTGACGCGGGGCCGCTGGGTCTTGACTGTAATCACGACTCCGGAACCCTATGTGGAACTGTGCTCCGGGATCTCATGGTGGTCAGAGGGACATGCAATCCCCCGTCCTGCAGATTCTGGTGATACAATGTGAAGTCTGTTCCACCCTAATGCTCTGCACTCTGAACCGCACCGGTCCCACTCCTGTTCTCTCCTGCTGGAAAACACTCTAACTGTTGTGTAAGCTCCTAATTCCCCCTGGTGGCTGCTCCTCCCCGGTTCCCTGTCACTAGTGGGTGGCTGCTCCCCATGTTTGGTGACTACCTTAAGACCTGACCCTAGCCCGGTCCACCAATGGGGAGGGCAACCTGGTTGTGTGTATGAGTTTGTGCTGTGGAACTGGTACCGACCTCCTCTGGATCCAAGATGAGTACTGCACCTTAAGAGAGGTGCAGTAACCTGTGGTGACTGAAGCCACAGGGGCGCCACATATCTATCTATCTATCTATCTATCTAGCCATCTATCTACTGTATGATTCTATCTATCTATCTGCTGAAAGAGCCTTAAAGTGAATCTGTCAGCAGGTTTTTGCTCCCCCATCTGACAGCAGCATAATATAGAGACAGATACCCTGATTCCAGCGATGTGTCACTTACTGGGCTGTTTACTTTCATTGTGATAAAATCAATGTTTTCTCTGCTGCAAATCTAGCAATTATACAGACCTCATGAACATGCTGGACTACCTGCAGCATGACAAGTAGCCCTGTAATGATGATCTCCTGCTGATTAACCAATGATGTTATCAAAACTACACTAAGCAGCCCAATAAGTGACAATCGCTGGAATCAGGATCTCTTCCCCTATGTTATGCTGCGCTCAGATTAGGTGTTAAAAACCTGGTGACAGATACCCTTTAAAGGGGTTATCAGGTCTAAATCCACAAGTCAGCATTATTACAATTTGTTTTCAATTAGTTTATAAACTGTATGTAACACATTCACTTAAAGAAAAAAAAATAGATATTCCAAAAATAAATATATACCAAAGAAGTTAGATTTAAAAAAAAAAAAAAAAGTTAGAGTAGGACCCTGCCAAAAGAGTCTACCTTGTTGTGGTGGCAGGCTTAAAAAAATCTTTTGGCCAAAACAAAATCTGATGGCTGTGTGTGTGATACGGTGTTCAATGTAAAGGGTTAATGTGTGATTGGTGAGGTTTTAGTGCAGAAGTGAAGAAGTTTTTCCAAGAGTGGCGGTGGGACTATGGAAGATTCGCGGGGCGGAGGCGGAGCTGGGGTGGAGGTGGAGGAGTGGTGGAAGCGGAGCTGGGGTGGAGGTGGAGGAGTGGTGGAAGCGGAGCTGGGGTGGAGGTGGAGGAGTGGTGGAAGTGGAGCTACGGTGGACCCTCAAGGGGGCCCCGAACTTTTGCCAGTATGGAGCCCTGAAATTCCTAGTGGCAGCCCTGCTCACAGGTGAAGTGTACAATTACAGACCTCTCCATTCTTTGTAGGTGGGAAAACTTGCAAAATTGTCAGTTCATCAAATACTTATTTTCCCCACTGTACATGGTTCCCTGTTCTTGCTGGAATTCTAATATACATTATCTTAGGAGGCTGTTTGTGCAGGTAACTATTACTGTGCAGAATTATTAGGCAACTTAATAAAAACCAAATATGTTCCCATCTCACTTGTCTTGTTTATTTTCACCAGGCAAACCAATATAACTGCACAAAATTTTGAGATAAACATTTCTGACATGCAAAAACAAAACCCCCCAAAAATTGTGACCAATATAGCCATCTTTCTTTAGGATGATATTCAACAGCCTACCATCCATAGATTCTGTCAGTTGCTTGATCTGTTTACGATCAACATTGTCTGCAGCAGCCACCACAGCCTCCCAGACACTGTTCAGAGAGGTGTACTGTTTTCCCTCCCTGTAGATCTCACATTTTATGAGGGACCACAGGTTCTCTGGGGGTTTCAGGTCAGGTGAACAAGGGGACCATGTCATTATTTTTTCCTCTTTTAGATCTTTACTGGCCAGTCACGCTGTGGAGTAGTTGGATGCATTTGAAGGAGCATTGTCCTGCATGAAAATCATGTTTTTCTTGAACGAAACCGAGTTCTTCCTGTACCACTGCTTGAAGAAGTTGTCTTCCAGAAACTGGCAATAGGTCTGGGAGTTGAGCTTCACTCCATCCTCAACCCGAAAAGGTCCCACAAGTTAATCTTTGATGATACCAGCCCATACCAGTAGCCCACCTCCACCTTGCTGGCATCTGAGTCGGAGTGGAGCTCTCTGCCCTTTACTGATCCAGCCTCTGATACATCCATCTGGCCCATCAAGAGTCACTCTCTTTTCATCAGTCCATAAAAACCTTTGAAAAATCAGTCTTAAGATATTTCTTGGCCCAGTCTTGACATTTTATCTTATGTTTCTTGTTCAAAGGTGGTCGTTTTTCAGCCTTCCTTACCTTGGCCATGTCCCTGAGTATGGCACACCTTGTGCTTTTTGATACTCCAGTAAAGTTGCAGCTCTGAAATATGACCAAACTGGTGGCAAATGGCATCTTGGCAGCTTCACGCTTGATTTTCCTCAATTCTTGGGCAGTTATTTTGCGCCTTTTTTGCCCAACACACTTCTTGCGACCCTGTTTGCTATTTGCCATGAAACGCTTGATTGTTCTGTGATTACGCTTCAAAAGTTTGGCAATTTCAAGACTGCTGCATCCCTCTGCAAGACATCTCACAATTTTGGATTTTTCAGAGCCTGTCAAATCTCTCTTCTGACCCATTTTGCCAAAAGAAAGGAAGTTGCCTAATAATTAAGCACACCTTTTATAGGGTGTTGATGTCATTACACCACACCCCTCCTCATTACAGAGATGCACATCACCTGATTTACTTAATTGGTAGTTGGCTCTCAAGCCTATACAGCTTGGAGTAGGACAACATGTCTAAAAAGTATCATGTGATCAAAATACTTATTTACCTAATAATTCTGCACACAGTGTATTTTGCCATCAATGTTCGATATGTTTGTGACAACAAAGAAATTGTTACCAAGACACTGGCAGTAAAGATATTAAAGGTGATCACACCAGCCAGTTTCTCCAGGCCTTAGTGGAAAAAGCTCTGCAAGATTACGAACTCAAAAAATAACAGGTTCTTGCTATTGTAACGGACAATGCTTCAAACATGATAAGTACAATTAAAATGATGAATGAGAGTAATGAACAACATCTAGAAGAAAATTTAGGATTCAGTATGTTAGAGATGGAAGGCCACAGTGCTGTTCATGTAACTGAGGAACAAACACATATTACAACAGAAGAACAGCAAAATGATACTTTAGAATTAGATGATCTTGTTGAAGCCGCTTCAAAACACTTTCATATTCATCACATGCGCATGTGTGTTGTGCACACACTGCAGCTAGCAATTAGGCCTGCGCCACACATCCGTGCCTCCGGCACGTGTTTGTCATTTTTTACACGTACCGGCGGCACGGAGACATGTACAGCAATGCTACCCTATGGTAGCAGGCACACACACGTAAAACCACACGGAACGTGTGTCCGTGTGCGTTTGTACGTGTGTGCGATTTTCAAAGCGCTGACATGTCAGTGTTTTCTCCGGCAGCACGGGTGTTACACGGCCCGCACCCGTACCACACGGGTGTAGTGTGGATGCGGTCCCGTGTGACACGCGCCGGAGTAAACACACATGTCAGGGAAAAAAATAAAAAACATTAACTCACCTTCTCCAGCCCTCCTGTCTCTGCCGCTGCTGCCTCTTGCTGCCGACTGCCGCTCATTATTCTCATTGAATATTCACTTCACTGCCTGGCAGCAGCAGCAGCGGGGAGACGGGAGGGCTGGAGACCGAGGATCAGCACCACGGACAGCAGCGCGGACATCAGGAAGGACCAGGTGAGTATAATAATTACCGGTTCTACGTGTGCTATCGCGGATAGCACACGTAGAACACACGTGTCACGCACGTACCAGAGACACGTACTTACCTGCACGCAACACGCAGGGGAAATACGTGTCTCTCGGCACGTGCGTGAAATTCACGTGAGTGTGGCAGAGGCCTAAGAGATAGTCTGCAAGAGGGACATGCTGGATATCCAATTGGAAAAGTGAGGAAATTTGTTATTGCCACCAGAACCCCAAAAATTGATTCCATCTTGAAAAGACGTGCTGGGAAAGGGGCAATTGTTGATGAAGCCACTCGTTAAGGCAGCACTTATTTAATGTTTGAGCGATTGCTTGAACTAAAACTGTTTCTTATAGATATGGTGAACCCTCAGGTAACCCTCAATGAAGGTCAATGGACACAGGTGGCTGAATTGAAGGAATTGCTTAATCACCCATTTACCGTGACTAAAAAATTACAAGCTGAGGATTTAACTCCTGGCATTTTCATAAGGGAGTAGAAGAACTTGCTATTTTGTCTGTCCCAAAGAGGAGGTTTAATCGCAGATGGTATTTTTGCTTCAATGAAACGGAGAAAGACACAGCTATTGGAAAACAAAATTCTTCTGGCAGCTGTTTATGTGGACCCAAGTCATCGTATACTGCTTGATGATCAACAGCTTACTAAAGGAAAAGAAGCACTGACTGGTAGCAGTTAGGAGGAGTGGCCTACAGGACTGCCAGGCGCAAGAGGACTTGGGTCCTGACAGTGCTACTGCTGCCATATCTTAATCCTTATCAGATGAGGAGTTTAACTTTGACAAGTATTTGGATGACATGGAGCAGGCAAAGCGTTGCCGCAAGGAAAAAGATTTCACTGCGTCTCCTATAGCAAGCAGATTGACCATATTTCAGCAAAAATTTTCACTTGCTCTCAAAGAAATAGAAAAATTCAACCGTTCATCAAAACTGACTGTGCATGAGGCAATTCCTTTAAACCCGGAAATTGTTAGAGATGTTGCCCATGTGGTTACGGCTTTGCCTCCAACCCAAGTTAGTGTAGAGACGTTGTTCTCTAGCCTTAAAATTATTAGGTCAGATTTGAGGTCATCTATGAAGGAGGATCTGATAGAGGCAATTCTATTTCTTAGAACAAATTCATTGACTGCACAAATGTTATTTAGTATGTTTTTGCTGAAAACTGTTTTTTACCATTTACATAGTTTATTACATAGTGTTATATATACAATATATACAGTGTGTCCACCCATATCCTGTCCACCACCATTAACTTGAGAATGGTGGCAACTATAGGCATAGAAGTGGTGTCTAGGTGTAGTAAAGTAGCCATGCGCTACGCAATGAAACCACCTATAGTGCCACTTGGTGGAAAACAACGGAGTTAGCATTTTTATTTTGAAAACGGAATGAGATAGAGAAAAAAAGTGAATTACAAAGTTGTAGGGCATCATCAATTCAATGTGAATCAACACCTTGCATACAGAAATGCTATGATTAGAATGTCTACAACTCACAAGGCTGTGGACATGAAGCGATACCTCATGGAGACCTTCCTACAAGTCATTGGGTATGGTGGCTGCGTGGAATGGCCTCCACGTTCACCTGACCTGACCCCATTGGACTTCTTTCTGTGAGGTCACTTCAAACAGCAGGTGTATGCGACCCCTCCACCAACATTGCAGGACCCACGTCGACGTATCACAGATGCTTGTGCAAACATGTCACCTACCATATTGCACAACGTGCAGCAAGATACAGTATGCTGTCCAGAGTCCAGATGTGCATTGCAGCTGACGGTGGCCACTTTGAGCATCAAAGTTAAATGAGCGCCATATGCGTGTCCAGCATTCAATGTTTTGGGGGTCATGGGTTTCATATCATAGCATTTCTGTATGCAAGGTGTCGATTCCTATTGAATTGATGGTCCCCGAAAAATTGGCAATTCACTTTTTTCTCTATCTCGCTCCGTTTTCGAGATAAAAATGCTAACTCCGTTGTTTTCCACCAGGTGGCGCTATAGGTGGTTTCATTGCGTAGCGCATGGCTACTTTACTATACCAAGACACCCCTTCTATGCCTATAAGCTGCTGCCGTTCTCAAGTTAATGGCGGTGGACAGGATATGGGTGGACACACTGTGTGTGTGTATATATATATATATATATATATATATATATACACACATACATACATACACACACACGTAATCTATATTACATAGTGTATTGCACATTTACAATTTATTCGTTTTTTTGTGTTCTAAAGTTGTATTCCAATAAATATATTTTATGTTCTATCTAAATATTTTGATAATTGTATCATAAAAAATGATTTAATGTCTGATATTCAAATTGTACTACAATAAATTTTTCACTTAAATATAAGCAATATATGTGGGAGTAGGAGTCGGTGCAAGGGAAATTGAGGAGTCGGAGTCGTAGGTTTGGCTTACCGACTCCACAGCCCTGCCTGTAACAGTAAAATATTAATTATTTTTTTTGCATATTATAGAGAATTCTGGACGTCTTTTCCAGTACGTTAAATCCTCTGATATATTCAGAGAGCATAAATTGAGACTCGCCATCCTCGGAGCGTCACCCCCCAGACATCCACAGGATAGACTGGGGGAGCGAGAAAGGGAGGGGAGGTGTAACGCCTGCCTGGAGCCACAGACACGGACTGGCTGTAATGGCTAGAGAAAAGCCGCTCACAAAGCAGGACCCCGAGAACTCTGCCACCCTTTAACCCCTATTCAGGGATTTGGAATTACACAGAGCCCCAGAGATCACCACCTGTGGTAGGCTGTAGTCCGTGGTGGTCAGGCAGGGTCAAAAAACAGGAAATGCTCAACAGGAACAGAATTGGCAGGCAAGGGTGTAGTGAGGAGACAAAGCAGAGGTCAAATCCGGAACTGTCAGCAAGGTACAAAAACGACATGCAGGAGGGTAGTCAAAAAACAAGCAAAGGTCAGCGTACAGTAATCAAAATACAAACAGCACATGAGCCAGGAGTACAGAGCTATCTCTGGCAGTGGTCAGATGACAGGACGGGGAATAAGAAGGGAGTGGTGTCTTCCCATTGGCTGCAGCTGAATGATGGTAAACTTCAGCTGGAAGACACACGCCACCTACAGTCAGCCAGTGGTACTGCAGGTCCCAGAGAAACCCAGCCTAGTGGATGAGCGGAGCCTGCACCCAGCAGAGCCACTGGCACCGACTCCTCTCCCATGGGAACACGGCGTCGCCTGGTGATCGGAGCAGAAGTCGCAGACGCGGACTCCGGGGGGGACATGACAGTAGGAAACCTAAGATTCAAAAAAGAGAAACAAAGGAAGGAATTGAGGATAAGAAAGAAAAACCAGAGTAAAAGAAAACAGAGCAAGAATGTGTCTTTACTTAGTCTCCTGAGCCCTAGCTCAGAGGACCAATAAGAACTGAGAAAATTCTCTTAACCAGTGTTCTAGGAACACACCCTAGTGTGGGAGATGACTGAAACAATGTCGCCATATGGTTGGCTACTTCACCATCTAACTAATACAAAAAGGTCACAGGCAGACAACCTACCTGACCAGAATTTAAGGAATAAACACAAATCCACAATTAACATCTACAAAAGGGCAAGGTGTTAATACCCTCCTGCCTCTATCCCTTATATCATAGAATTCTTATGGAATATAAACATAACTATGGGAGATCAGCTATCCCATCTCAACACTGAGAAATGCCGCGAGGGGAAGCTGAGAGGCACAACATTATTGGAAATGGTAGGACCCAGGCTGCACAGCAGAGATCAACAACAAACAAGGCAGTCCAACCTAGGAATGGGAGAAAGACAGGGCAGCAATGATTATTCATCAAACCGTATAATATCAAGCTCCATTCCTTTCTTCAAGCAGAGCTCAAACCCCAGTGAATACCGGAAGTTCAAGTCCCTGCCGATGAGGCTCTTGACGACCGTTGGGACCATTGTCGCTGAGCCCGAGGTTGAACAGAAGAGTAGGGACTTCCACGACGAATCCCCTTCTGAGGTAAAGGAGCGGTATATGGCCAATCCAACTCCTTTTTGCCTGGAAGATCCAGAGCCGAAAGGAAGTCCGGAAGGTCAGCTGGTGATCACAGTACAATCATGTTGGGGCCTTTCCTGACTTGTAGCTGAAAGGGATAGCCCCATGAATAAGCAAAGCCTTTCTTGCACAGAATCTCTAGTAAGGGTTTCAGGGCCTTCCTTTTTGCAAGCATTGACTGGGAGAGATCAGCCAAGAACTTTATAGGAGTTCCTTTAAAAATCAAGGGTACACTTATCTCTTGCTTTCCTCTTGATAATCATGAAAAAATTGATCCTGCAAATAGTGTCTCTTGGCCTCTCTAGTAGAGATGAGCGAACTAGTCGCGGTTCGGCTCGAGCTTGGTTCGCCGAACGGAGGTCGCGTTCGAGTTCGGTTTGGCGAACCGGTTCGGCGAACCACTCAAACCCCATAGGAAACAATGGGAGGCAATCACAAACACATAAAAACACCTAGAAAACACCCTCAAAGGTGTACAAAAGGTGGCAAACAACTCACAACACAAACACATGGGAAAGTGACAAGGACATATACTCATGCGAAAACAAAAGAGCTGGACAAGGAAAAAGAGGAGGAGACACATATATGAGTATATGCAAGGAAAGATCGATGCCATTACTGTGCAACTTGAGCCTTGCTCATTTTAGGCTTCCAATCTGGATAAATTGCCTGAGCTCGCCACGTACACCTTGGAGATCTTGTCGTGACTCGCAGCCAGTGTTCTCTCGGAACCTGTCTTCAGTGCTGCTGGGGGTGTGCTGACAGATAAGCACACGCGTCTGTCCACTGACAATGTGGACATACTAACGTTCACCAAAATGAGGAAGTCATGGGTCACAGAGGACTTTTCTTCCCCTAAGTCAGCCAGGGGAGGCGAAAGGCACGTGTATTTTTGAGAGTGCTTCATGCAAAGCATCTTTTTCATTTTGAAAATGGGGGTCAACTGATGCCAGTCTAGTGGGGTGTGTGTGTGTGTGTGTGTGTGTGGCCCAATTAGTGGAAACGAGGGAGACTGTGGTTGGAGTCCCCTCGCTTTTGAAAAAAGAACCAAGATGAACAAGTCATGGGTCACAAAGGACTTTACTTCCCTTGGGTCATCCAGGGGAGGCCAAAGGCACGTTTATTTTTAAGAGTGCTTCATACAAAGCATCTTTTTCATTTTGAAAATGGGGGTCAACTGATGCCAGTCAAGTGGGGTGTGTGTGTGTGTGTGTGTGTGTGTGGCCCAATTAGTGGAAACGAGGGAGACTGTGGTTGGAGTCCCCTCGCTGTGTTTTACATGATTTTCGAAGGGCATGACATGCCTAAGAGGCTGAGTTTCAGCATCTGCAACTTGTTGGCTACAGAAAGGCTGCCTTTACACCCTTTTGAGACCGAGTATTTTCGAGACCTTATGTCCATCGCAGTGCCCCAAGAGCCGATGCCCAGTCGCCACTCCTTTTCCAAGAAAGGCGTGCCCGCGCTACCACATCAGGTTGCACACAACATCACCGATTTCTTGAGAAACTCTGTGTGTGACAGGGTGCATTTCACCATAGATACTTGGACCAGTAAGCATGGACAGGGGAGTTACATGTCGCTGACTGGGCACTGGGTAACTATGGTGAGAGATGGAGAAGGGTCTGCTGTACAAGTCTTGCCGTCCCCACGAGTTGTGTGTCAATCCTTCCTCTGTATGTACAAGTTCCTCCACTGCTTCTTCCTCCTCAACCTCGTGTAGGTCCTCCACCTCGGCCCAAACCCTGTGTGGTCAGGCCACCCGCGTTATAACTGCGCACAAGGAATCCCACACACGTCCTTACTATGCTGGCAGCAGAGCTCAACAGCATGAGGCGGTCGACTCTTTACTTAGAAATGTCTGGTAAATGTGAGTCACACCGCTGAGGAGTTGTGGATGGTAAGCTCTGGAGAGTGAGACCGAGTTTCATCAATGGTTGTCTCCACTCAACCAGCAGCCAGGGAAGGCCAGGTGCGACAATGATGCAAACCAGTCTGCGACCCTTTTTCAGGGCAAAGTGACACACGTGCCTTGTATGGCTCACATGTTGAACCTGGTTGTCCAGCAATTTTTAAACCAATATCCAGGCCTACATGGCCTTCTGCAGAGGGCACGGTGTAACACCTGCCTGGATCGACACACTCAGACAGGCTGTAAAGGATAAGCTAGAGGGAAGCCACTCACCAAGCAGGACCCCCAGAAACCTTAAACCCTTTAACCCCAATACAGTGATTTGGAATTACCCAGGGCCCAAGGTAATCAATACCTGTGGAATGCTGCAGTCCGAGAGAGTAGTAGTCAGGCAGGGTCAAAACATTAATTGAGGAACAGGAACAGAATGGGACGGCCAGGACTTAATCAAAAAACAAGCACAGGTGAAATGAGGATTGGCCAACGAGGTACATAAACAGCAGGCAGGAAAAGTAGTCAGGAAGCAAGCACACAAAATCACAAAACAGAACTGGGGTTAACAGTAACCAGAGGTTCATAGCTATGTGTGGCAGTGGTCAGCAGACAGGATGGGCCTAAAAAAGGGTGTGGTGTCGTCCCATTGGTTGTAGCTGAATGATGGTACTTCATCTGTGAGACACCCACCACCTACATTCAGCCAGTGGTTCTGCATCTGTCAATGTAACGCAGCCCAGTGGGTGAGCATAACCTGCGTCCATCTGCGTCGCTGGCATCGACTCCTCTCCCATCATCAGCACTATGCACGAAAGGAACACGTTGTCACCTGGCGACCGGAGTACAAATTGATGGAGCGGACTCCAGTGGTGACATAACAGCCGTGTGCAGCAATGATGCAAACCTGGCTGCGGGCCTTCGTCAGGGCAATGTGACACACGTGCCTTGTATGGCTAACGTGTTGAATCTGATTCTCCAGCAATTTTTAAACCACCCTCCCGGCCTACATGGCCTTGTGCAAAGGGCACGCTCGCTATGTGCTCACTTCCATCGTTCGCGTCCAGCAGCTCAACAACTTTCATCGCTCCAGAAGTCTTTTGGTCTGGCGGTTCAATGCCTGAAATGCGATGTGCCGACTCGCATGAATTTGAAACAGCACATGTTGCAGCGTCTGTGGCAGCACCGCCGAGCCCTGCTGAAATATGTTATGACATATACCCTGGTCTAACTTGATCCAGAGGTGGTGCAGATCAGACTGCTGGAGTGGTGTCAGATCAAGGACCTATGCACCCTTCTACACAGTTTACAAATGTCGACGAAGATGTTTAGCACTGGCGATGCCATTTTCAGTGTGACAATTCTGGTCATCTACATGATGGAGCACACTGTAAGCATTTTTCGCAGTCAGGTGTTGGGACAAGAGGAAGGGGAGGAAGTACAGGAGGATTCACATGCGGAAAGGATAACAAGATCTCCAAGGTCCAGACGGTGAGCGGCACCTAGGCGGCAGTCATGGGACGGTGGGGGAAGAGGAATTAACAAGGGCGCATAGAATCAGCAAAACTGTTGAGGAAGGTGCTGGAGCCCATGAAGAAATGGAGGACGAACTGGTGATGGGCATGGAAGACTCAGCAGATGAGTGAGAGCTTGCTCACATTTTGGTTGTGCGAGGTTGGGGGGAGAGGGCAGAGGATGGAGGCATGATTCTCACCTCTCCGCCACCAACACACCAAGGACTTTCTCCTCCTGGATGCACAAGACACATGAGCGGCTTCTTGCTGCACTACCTACAACATGACCCTCGGATTGTACGAATTCAAAGTAATGCTGACTACTGGGTTTCCACACAGTTAGATCCCCAGTACAAGACAAAATTTGGCAAAATAATTCCTGCCATAGAAAGGGACGCACGAATGCAGGAGTATCAGCAGAAGGTGTTACGCAATCTTAGATCTGCTTTTCCACTAAACACCAGTGCTGCACAGAGTGAATCTCATTGCTTTGTCATGGATAGGAGGAAATGGTCTTTTACTTGTCCACATCTGAGGGACCGAGGGCTGGCTGCTGTGCTGAGACGGCGTTGAGTACGGTGTCCCTGCAGAGTTGTACTTTTGGTCATATACAAAATGAGTTGAAAAAGGACAGATGCTGGTGAAAAGGGGAACAGGTGTGTTGGAAAGGGGAAAAAAGTTTTTGGTCATATACAAAATGAGTTGAAAAAGGACAGATGCTGGTGAAAAGGGGAACAGGTGTGTTGGAAAGGGGAAAAAAGTTTTTGTCCGTGGGTTTGGTGGTTAAGCAACAGTAACATTTGCTGAAGAAACACCATCTGTTACGGTAAAGTAAAAATAGACAGACTGGTACAAAAGTAAGAGGGCCCTGCCCTTGTGGGATTACATTCTAAAGGATTTTTGGGAGGAGACAGTAGGTGTGGTGGAGGTTGGGCGTCAGGTACGCACGGTGGTGGTGTCATTGAAGGTTATAGTCATTTCTGAACAGATGAGTTTTCAGATTCCGTTTGAAGCTTGCAGGTGTAGCAGATAATCTGACGTGTTGAGGTAGCGAGTTCCAGGAGACAGGGGAAATGAACTGCACAGATGGCCAGAAGCTTTGTGAGTCGGATCCAGGCCCCGATGAAGAAGGTGCTGAGCCTAATCTACACCCTCATTTCCAAACAGTAAATCCTCCTGGTGGAGACAATGGGGAACATGATGAGGAGACACAGATACCTGATTGGAACGACAACTTTACTATTCGGTCAGGGCAGGAAGAGGTTGTCTCGGGGAACTCAGGACGAGGGGAATGAAAACACACAGGGTGATTGATGAGGTTGGAGACCACACTTACTGTCAAACCAAAGTCAGCCAGTCGATGAGGTCAGCAGAGGAGGTGGAGGAGGATGCTACTGACGGCGAGGTTACGTTGCGTCTTCCTGGCCAGAGACAAAGTACTGGAAGCACGTCAACAACTGAATCCTGGGCCACAACTTTGCCTGTGAGCAGGAGTCGTGTTGGCTGTGCAGGTCGCATGGGCTGTAAGCCTTGCCTAGCCTGGGACTTTTTGGACATCGCAAAGGATCACCCAAGTCATGGAATCTGTAAGATTTGTCAACAATCTCTAAGTAGAAGGCAAAAACTCTCACCTTTGACTACTTCCTCCATGAAGTGTCATATGGATATGAATTGATAGCATGAAGGTGTATTGCTCAGCTTTAGCCACTGTCAATGCAACATGCTTATTTGCTGTTCATTGCATGCATTGTTGCAGACTACACACAAGGGGCTGTTGTTTTTTTGGATCTGCCTTTGTCTGTTTGGTCACTATAGCAATATCAAATTGGTCTTCGGGTGTGGACTTGGAGATGCTGTCTATGAACAGAAGGAAAAGCTAAAAGGTGTGTGTTACAGCAAGGAGCCACCTCGGAAACACTTCGTTCAATTGTGAGGGGAGTCGTGTTGTACTTTGATGAGGAGCACCGTAACGCCAGTGAGCAGCATCCTGTGCCACAGACAGACATTCTTCCGGTGCTGTCTATACTGTTTACTGTGAGAGGTGCGTAAAGTCTGTATTTCTGGCAACTGGACATCACAGTACCCGGGTATGGTAGGCTGTGCCCAGACAGTAATGCGTGCATGCAACACTTTCTTTTATTAGCAAAACACATATCTGTTTTGGGTAGGCCGACTATATAGACAATAAGATTTGCTGCCTCTGCACTGTAAAATTGTCACGTACAGTTTAAATCATAGAGAAACAGCAACACATGTTCGCATTGACTGTTGCTTTTCAAGATTTCCATGACTGTGTTGCAGAGCTGTGTGGTTTGCATTCACACTGTTATCATCTGCCTTATCTGTGAGGCTTCAGCTAACAAGGGTATTCAGGGAGGGTAATGTGTTTTGTCTATGTTTAGGTAGATTACTTGGAAGCTCTTGTGATGCGCCACTGGTAAGTCGTGTACACACACACACACACACACAATTACTGTTGCTACGCAGAGGGATTAGCAGGTAGTAGGCAACAGAATAGATTATTCTATTATTTCAATTTTATGCATGGTTCTTATTGTTTGTTTTGGGAAAGTTAAACAATCATTTATCAACCCAACTGCCTAGAGTCCTTTTCCTGTTGGGTGGTTTTGCTGCATACTGTGGAGCCCACCCTGTACACGACTTAAAATGAAGCATAAGTCGCAATGGGAATTTCACTGTGCTACAATGCGGCCTAGCGTGCCTGTGCAATCACCGCCTGCCCCATCAAGTGCATCTGCGTGCTCTTCATCCTCTGACTGTGGGGACAGCAGTCAAACATGCTTTTTCACACTGAACTTCCACCCCTTTACCCGTAAGCGGGAGTGTGATTGGCAGGTCGTCACTTGTTTTGGAAGTGGAAACAGATGGTATTGTTGAGCTGTCAGACATCGAGAGAACCACCATTGGATGCAGGCTACATTATATCCACGTCTGCACCTTCGTCACAGATTGGCTGGACTACCTGCAGTTAATAATTGCGTTCCAGAAATGGAAAGGAGTGTAGAATGCACAGGTGTTGTACCTTGCTTGGCAGCAAAGGAACACCAACTTAGTATTACAGACAATTTTAGGAAGGCAGAAAAAGAGTCAGCTCTTTGGGCAAATTAAATAGCGTGGCAAAAGTGGACAGGTGGGTACAGTGGCCGTGTTCTGTGAGTACCAGGACAGTAAAGGAAGCCTCACTTTCTATGACTCGCCCACCACAGGGCTATGGGACACCCGGTGCCGGGCCGGACTAGTCCGGGGGTCGTCAGTGGTGGCGGGGCCCGACTCCGTGGCCCTGGTGGGTGTCAGTTAAATATGGCTGGTGAATAAAGTTTGTGTTCGTGACGCCACCTGTAGTTTGCGGCTATTAAGCCGCCGCTGCTGTGTAAGGCCTCCGGGGTGATGATATGGCAGCAATGGTGGTACTGCTCCCCACAGGTGGTACTGCTCCCCCCCGGGGACACTGTTGTAGTATCCCAGGCAATTGTTGTATGCCCCTAAAAGTGTCAGCACTTTTGTAAATTAAAATTGCGTACCACAAATGGAAAGGAGTGTAGAATGCAAATGTGTTGCACCTTGCTTGGCAGCAAAGGAACACTAACTTAGTATTCCAGACAATTTTAGGATGGCAGATAAAGAGTCAGCTCTTTGGGAAAATTAAATAGCGTGGCAAAAGTGGGCAGGTGGGTACAGTGGCCGAGTTCTGTGGGTACCAGTGTAAGGGGTGGACGGACCCCTGGTAACGAAGGAACAGTTTTCCCCCCTGAAGATGCCCTGCGACGTTTTACTGAGCCTGAAGAAGAGCCCCTGCCATCACACACTCTGCCCCACAAACGGAACCCATACTTTAAAAGTGACGTCCGGGCCGGGGGTCAGCCTGATGCATAAAGTGGCCATGACAGCGACCCCCAAGGCACCCCCTGCCCCCGTTACACCACGACAGTAAAGGAAGCCTCACTTTCTATCCCTCCTAATGATCAAATGCAGCAAGGATTACCTGAGTTTGCTATAAAATTAGCGTAGCAAAATGTGAATGAGGGTAGAATGCAGAGGTGGTGGGACTTGTTTGGCACAATAGTGGAGTACAGCAGCCACTCTTTGGATGGCACTAACTGGCAACACTCTTTTCAATTAAAATGGCTTTGCAAAAATGTGCAGAAGGGTAGAATGCAGAGGTGGGGGGACTTGCTTGGCACAAGTGCAACAATAATGGAGTACAGCAGCCACTCTTTGGATGGCACTAACTGGCAGCACTCTTTTCAATTAAAATGGCTTTGCAAAAATGTGCAGGAGGGTAGAATGCAGAGGTGGTGGGACTTGCTTGGCACAAGTGGCCCAATAATGGAGTACAGCAGCCACTCTTTGGATGGCACTAACTGGCAGCACTCTTTTCAATTAAAATGGCTTTGCAAAAATGTGCAGGAGGGTATAGTGGCCGGGTTGTGGGTCAGTGTAGAGGAGAGGAAGCCTCACTTTCTATCCCTTCTAATGGTAAAATGCAGCAAGGAATTCCCTGAGCTTAGGTACACAGACGCTGTTATCTGAAGCTGTATAAAAAACACCAAAAAACTGAGCTGTAACAAAAAAAACAGTAAACATGCAACATTACAAGCATGTAAATGGCAGCCTCTAGACAAGAAAAAAACAAAGAGAAAAATTGTATGAAAAATACCCTGAATAATAATGAATAAACTGCAAGTGCTTAATAACAGGGGACTTAGTATATACATTTTTGCAAAAACGTAAGATGCCATCCCACTTCGTCATGCTGTACCCATCTGGGACGGTCCCTAACCAACTAAAGTTAAAACCATTATACATACCTGACTTGTGTCTATCACAACTCCAATGTGAATGGTAACAATTGGTCAGCTGGGTCCCAGATTAAATACACAGCAAAGTGGGAAGCAATTAGTTGTTCAGCCTCAGTATAAGGAGGGCTCCGCCCCCTAACTTGCAATAAAGCAAGATAGCAGACAAAAAACACCAAAAAACTGAGCTGTACCAAAAAAAACAGTAAACATGGAACATTACAAGCATGTAATGTTCCTCTGTAATGCAGCCTCTAGACGTTCCGCATGTAATGGCAGCCTCTAGACAAGAAAAAAACAAAGAGAAAAATTTTATGAAAAATATCCTGAATAATAATGAATAAACTGCAAGTGCTTAATAACAGGGTACTTAGTATATACATTTTTGCAAAAACGTAAGAAGCCATCCCACCTCGTCACGGTGTACCCATCTGGGACGGTCCCTAACCAACTAAAGTTAAAACCATTATACATACCTGACTTATGTCTATTAAAACTCCAATGTGAATGGTAACAAGTGGTCAGCTGGGTCCCAGATTAAATACACAGCAAAGTGGGAAGCAATTAGTTGTTCAGCCTCAGTATAAGCGTATACAGCGTTTCCACGGACTTGACTGTCACCTATGGCTCTGAGCCTGAGGAAATTAGCCCTGAAAAGAGCTGAAATAAACTTCTGTCCCTAATCTGTAGAGCGCTGTGTGAATAGCGTACACAGCAGGACCGGCGACAGGAGCTGCGTGAGCGGTGACTGTCACTCAGACGCAGAAGGCAGATAATGGCATCCTGAGGGAAAATGGCCGTATTTATAATGCAAGGACATGTGACATGGACAGCCTATGACACATGCCCTTGCTTGTCTGGCAAAAAGTCCACTTAGCTGTGTGTGTGTCTGGGATTGGCTGACATGCTGGCCCGCCCCACTGCACGCGCGCTTAGAAAAAAAAAATGGCGATCGGCATTTTCACAGCACCACAGATCTAAAACCCGTCCCCCCGCACACTATACGCTGAAATTTGATAATAGTGTGAATCACAGAGTGACTCTCACTATTACAGTGAAAAGCCAGCTGGTAATTAGCTAGCCTTTTTGCTGATAGAACTGTTCTCGAACGTAACTCGAGCTGCCAAACTTTTATCAAAAAGCTCGAGTTCTAGTTCTATCTAGAACACCCCCCAAAAATCACTTTAAACCGCGAACTGGCGAACCTTGAACCACGAACCGCACTCAACTCTACTCTCTAGGTCTGGGTTCCTGGGATCGCTGGGTCGACTTGGTGGGTGAGGCCGGGGGTGGAGTGCATGCAAAAGCGAGAAAAGAAGGTCCGCCTCCCCCTTCCCCGGCGCCATTACAGCTAGAACAACAGGAGACGCCGACTCAGCGGCCTGCGCTAAGCAAAATGGAGACACAGACAGACAAACGAGCCAAAGCAGGCATGCTGGTGACAACAGGTCTAGGAAGAGGACGCCCGAGGCGAAGCGTATTGGAAGAGGCACCTACCATAAAGTTACCGGCTGTGACCGGAGGACCGGAGAGGCCCGCAAAGGTCACGTGGGTCACCTCGTGGGATGCTGTTACCGGGGAGGCGACCACAGAAGTCCGGGCCACCTACACGACCCAACTGAGGCTGGGAAGCGGGACACTCGGAGCATCTCTCCAGAGTCCGGAGGCGGCTGCGTCGGTCAAGGTAGGGCCTCCACCCCCCACAGAAGTCCAGGCCCCGGGCTGGCAAAACGTCCCGGAGTTTGAGGAAGATGAGTGGGGGTTTATCGTGGGAGCCAGTGAAGCCGGCGCCACTAACCCAGCGACAGTCCCCACCGCCCGAAATAGATCCGGTGCAGGAGAGGCTCCTGGCCGAGACCGTGGCAAGGGAAATGATGGCCGGGTCCCGCAGTGAAGAATTTGACCGGCAGTGTAGTATTGGCACTGTGGTCAAGTTTAATCAGGCCGAGGGATAAGGGTTTATAGAAGATGATGAGACCGGAGAACACTTCTTTTATAATCGCGTCAATTTGGACACTGAGGGGTTACCACAACGTCTCCATACCCTGTATCCGGGTGAGAAGGTAAAGTTCCGAAGAGAAGTGGGTTGCCGGGCCTATTCGCAGTGGGAGTGACCCGTATGCCCACTGTCCAGGAGGCCGCGCAGTGGCAGCAGGAGATAGAGTGGGAGGATTGCCAGTACAGGAGGCGCGCGCAGCAGAGACCGGTGATTGCTGAGGTTTGTCGGCCAAGAAGCACTCCGGCGGCATCAGCAGAAGCAGTTTCTGGACCGGTAGCCGAGCCGGCAGAAGGGGATCAGGTGAAGGAAGCACCGGCGATCTTGGCGATTCGCCAGAGCATGGTGTCGCATCCGGTGGTTGTTGTTGGCAGCCCACAGCCGTCCCGTCCAGCTACCCCATCACCCCCGCCGGGGGCTGAGGGGCCAAAACCGGAGGCTGGAGAAACAGAGTTACAGCCAAATTATGAACCGTTTCAAAGGCTGCGCCGCTTACCAGGCCAATCCCTCTCCGAGTATGTGAGGGCCCAGCGGGCTGAATGGCTGCGCGCTTACCACCCCGCGTGAGATAACAGTAACCAGAGGTGACGGACATGGATGTTCTTGAGAACCGGTACTGTTGAAAGCCGGTGAATGTTGTCAGTTGCAGCAATGTTTAAGGTACTGAGCCCGGGAGGAGCCTGATGCCGGACTGTGCATGGACTCCCTCCATGACTGTTAAGAAAATCTTATTGCTTGTTGTTTCCTGCCCACGTAAGACCGGGAGCGCTGGGATAGCCTCCGGGCAGAAAGTCAGCTAAGACCGGGAGCGCCTGCGGAGGGCCTCCGGGCAAAGATGCTACTAAGACCGGGAGCTCCCTTGGAGGGACTCCGGGCACTGAACTTGGGTGCCTTTTAGTGATGAGCGAGTACTAAAAAGCTCGGGTGCTCGAGGCTCGGGCCGAGCATCCCAAGATACTCGTGTACTCGGCCCGAACACCGAGCCCAATGTTATCCTATGGGAGACCCGAGTATTTTTGTGAAATGACCCCCCGGCAGCATGTAGAAACCCTAAAAATGTCACAAAAGTCTCAGAAGAGTGCTCAAATGACATGGCAACAGCATGGGGAAGACCCCTTGAAGCATTTATCACTCAAAAGTCACAGCTGTGAACAATTTTGTCCGAGTTTTATGCCATTTTTACGGACTCACCAGAAAACCTTCCAAAATGACACCAAAATGAATTTTCATGGCGGAAATGTTAAGGGCACATACCCAATAGTGAGATAGAGCTGGTGTATGTTACTTTTTAAGATTAATACATGAAAGATTTTACGTGAAAACCTTGTGTGGCACTCCGATGTCCAAAACGCACGTTTTGTGCTTTTTACTAACGATGTCGGTCATTTTTTTTTTCATTCTATCTCCCGTCGGTCGGTCTCGCTCTGTCTGTCTCTCTCTGTCTTGTCTGTCCCCCTCTCACAGTCTGTCGGTCAGTTCCCCCCCTCTCTCTTACTTACCGTTCCCCGATCACCGGCGCGGCGCTGCACGGCTGTTCACTAAACTCCGGCGGCTTTTCCTCTTTTGAAAAAGCCGGCCGCTCATTAATCAATCTCGTATTCTCTGCTTTCCTGCTTTTCGGCGCCTATGATTGGTTGCAGTGAGACATGCCCCCACGCTGAGTGACAGGTGTCTCACTGCACCCAATCACAGCAGCCGGTGGGCGGGTCTATACTGTGCAGTAAAATAAATAAATAAATAATTAAAAAAAACGGCGTGCGGTCCCCCCCAATTTTAATACCAGCCAGATAAAGCCATACAGCTGAAGGCTGGTATTCTCAGGATGGGGAGCCCCACGTTATGGGGAGCCCCCCACCCTAACAATATCAGTCAGCAGCTGCCCAGAATTGCCGCATACATTATATGCGACAGTTCTGGGGCTGTACCCGGCTCTTCCCGATTTACCCTAGTGCGTTGGCAAATCGGGGTAATAAGGAGTTAATGGCAGCCCATAGCTGCCACTAAATCCTAGATTAATCATGTCAGGCGTCTCCCCGAGATTCCTTCCATGATTAATCTGTAAATTACAGTTAAAAAACACACACACCCGAAAAATCCTTTATTAGAAATAAAAAACACTAACAAAGTCCCTCATTACCAATTTATTAACCCCGACAAACCCTCCATGTCCGGCGTACTCCACGGACTCCAGCGTCGCGTCCAGCTCTGCTGCATGCAGGTGACAGGAGCTGCAGAATACACCGCCGCTCCGGTCACCTCCACGCAGCTAATGAGATGAGTATAGCGATCAGCTGAGCTGTCACTGAGGTTACCTGGATCCAACGGTGGATGCAGCGGTGGCCGCGGGTAACCTCAGTGACAGCTCAGCTGATCGCGCTACTCACCGCCGCTCCGGTCAGCTCCATGCACCAACTGAGGTGAGTATAGCGATCAGCTGCTGTCACTGAGGTTAATCGCGGCCACCGCTGGATCCAGCGGTGGCCGGGAGTTACCTGACTGACAGCAGCTGATCGCGCTATTCCCTTCATTAGCTGCGTGGAGGTGACTGGAGCGGCGGTGTCTTCTGCAGCTCCTGTCACTTCCATGCAGCAGAGCTGGACGCGACGCTGGAGTCCGTGGAGTACGCCGGACATGGAGGGTTTGTCGGGGTTAATAAATTGGTAATGAGGGACTTTGTTAGTGTTTTTTATTTCTAATAAAGGATTTTTCGGGTGTGTGTGTTTTTTAACTGTAATTTACAGATTAATCATGGAAGGAATCTCGGGGAGACGCCTGACATGATTAATCTAGGATTTAGTGGCAGCTATGGGCTGCCATTAACTCCTTATTACCCCGATTTGCCAACGCGCTAGGGTAAATCGGGAAGAGCTGGGTACAGCCCCAGAACTGTCGCATATAATGTATGCGGCAATTCTGGGCAGCTGCTGACTGATATTGTTAGGGTGGGGGGCTCCCCATAACGTGGGGCTCCCCATCCTGAGAATACCAGCCTTCAGCTGTATGGCTTTATCTGGCTGGTATTAAAATTGGGGGGGACCGCACGCCGGTTTTTTTAATTATTTATTTATTTATTTTACTGCACAGTATAGACCCGCCCACCGGCTGCTGTGATTGGGTGCAGTGAGACACCTGTCACTCAGCGTGGGGGCGTGTCTCACTGCAACCAATCATAGGCGCCTGTGGGCGTGGAAAGCAGGGAATATGAGATGGCTGTGTACAGAGCACAGCGCGCCCGCCGGTATAAAGGCTCTATGACGCTGTGCAGGCCGGCCAATCACTGCAATTCCACAACTAACAGGGCTGTGGCATTGCAGTGGTCTGCCAGCCAATCCCTGCATGAGGGCTGGCTCTCAAAAGAGCGCCAACATGCAGGGATGAAGACCACGAGTAAAGCACGAGTATTGCAAAATTACTCGGTACCCGCCGAGTAGCCCGAGTACAGTGATACTCGTGCGAGTACCGAGTAGTAACAAGCATACTCGCTCATCACTAGTGCCTTTTGATGTGTTGTGAAGATTGTGCTCTATAGTTTGGTTTTAAATGTTTTATGAGATAAAGTGAGAAGATTGCTTTACACCCGTGTGTATGTGTTTTTGGTCAGGTTTTGTCTTGCAGGACCGAACCTTGCCGGGAGGCTGAGGTAAAAGAGGGGAGGAATATAAGGGGTGGACGGACTCCTGGTAACGAAGGAACAGTTTTCCCCCCTGAAGATGCCCCACGTTGGGGTAGCAAGTGATGCTGATGTGATGTTATGTGTTTGTAGTAGTAACTGGTGTCCCCACTAGGTGTCAGGGTTGAACAGTGGTCCCATTGGGAACAGTGATAGGAGAAGGAGGGGCAGGACAGCTTAGGGGGAGGGATAGAGGGCTCTGTAGCAGAGTGAGAGTTAGTTAGGTCAGAAGTGTGTGTAGAGACAGAGAGAAGCAATGGGGAAGAGTGTGGGAGCGACACGTGGCAGATAGCCAAAGGAAGAGAAAGTACCTCGAACATGCAGACAGAAATACTCGGGTAAGACCCGTACGAGCCTAGACAGAGAGAAGCAGAAGTGTGTGGGTAAAGCCCATAGTAGTGAAGTTGTTACGGTTGCTGCGAGCACTGGACACTATGTCCAGATTTCTTGCTACTGCACATGTGCGAGCGCTGGAGACTAAGTCCAGATTTCTTGCTACTGCACATGTGCGAGCGCTGGAGACTAAGTCCAGATTTCCTGCTACTGCACATGTGCGAGCGCCGGAGACTAAGTCCTATATTGGAGCCATTGCACATGTGCGGGTGACATCATCGCTGACACGAGGTCACATGTCTCTGACACCTTCTATGCCGATTGGTCGCTGGTCATGTGCTTGTGATGCCTTGCTCGGTGATAGGCCAGCATGACGTCACTCCTGTCATTCTGGCAGCGGATTGGCTCTGGTGTCCTCCATCTTGGATGAGGCACAGAGTCTATATAAGACCCTGACACATGCCGCATGGCGCTCAGTCCTCTTGGTTCATGCATAAGAGTAGACGCTCTGTGCGCGTTCCTCTAGGCATTCCTCTGTCTATGCTAGGTGAGCGCTACCGGCAGGGTAGCGTTCTTATACCTTACAGCTTCGGCTGCTGTCCGTATCCTTACCTCTTAGGGGAGCGGACATAGGCAAGTGCCTGAGGCACATGGTCTGGCTGGGCCTTGTGGTTCGACTCGTAGGTGGACGTTGCCGCTAGGGTAACGTTCCTTATACTGCGTCTGGCAGTTGTTTGTATCCTCGCACACTAGGGAAGCGAACAGAGGTAGGAGCTTTGTGCGGCTTACGCTGCTGTTCGTCTCTTTTGCACCACTAGAAGAGCGGACCTAGGCAGGTGCCATATCTAGTGGTTCGTGTCCTCGCACACTAGTGGAGCGAACGCAGGTAGGAGCTTTGTGCGGCTTACGCTGCTGTTCGTCTCTTTTGCACCACTAGAAGAGCGGACCTAGGTAGGTGCCATTTCGCACACATTGCCTTTGTCTCTGTGGTTATTAACAGAGATCATTCCACACACCCTCCAAGTAAGGGAGGAATTGCTTTACTTACTTATTATATCCTTCTGTGAGTTAACAGAGGTATTGCACTCTGCCATAGTCTGCAGCAGAGTCTTTGCACGGTGGACCCTGACTGTCTGATACTCCGTTAGGTTATTATCAGACAGCCCCCCGTAACATTAGGACTGAGCCAAGGGTCTGGCAGTTATGGCAGAATATCAGCAGTTACACTGTTACATACAAGTACTTGAGTCACGGCTCAAGAGTATAGAGGATAAACCTCAGACCATGGTGACATCTGCACATGATCCTCGACTTGCTCTGCCAAACAGATATTCTGGCGATGCCAGATCATGTCGTGGTTTCATTAGTCAGTGTCAGATACACCTAGAGGTCAACTCTTCTCGCTTCTCTACGGAGAGGTCCAGAGTAAGCTTTATCATCTCCTTACTTCAGGACAAAGCCTTAGAATGGGCGACTCCCCTATGGGAGCGCTCTGATGTGGTTACTCTGAAACATCAAGACTTTCTTGATGCTCTTAAGGCGGTATTCATGGGTCCGCAGGTTACCCATGATGCGGCCCTGAGACTGTTAGATCTATCTCAGGGTTCGGTATCCACTAGTTCTTATGCCATTGCTTTTAGAACTCTGGTGGCAGAACTAGATTGGCCAGAGAAGGTGTTGATTCCTATCTTCTGGAGAGGGTTGGCAGGCTATGTCAAGGATGCTCTTGCTACTCGTGAGGTCCCTGCTTCTCTGGAGGACTTGATCACAGTAGCAACGAGGATCGATGTACGCCATAAGGAACGTAGACTCGAGGTCTCTTCCTCACGCCCTAAGCATCGGGCTATTCCAGTTGTTGAGGGTCCGCTACCATCTTCCTCAGCATCTGAAACATCTCCCACTCCTATGGAGTTAGGTCATACGTCTTCCAGACTACGCAAGTCTGGTCCTCCTATATGTTACGTATGTCGTCAGGCTGGGCACTATACCAACAAGTGTCCTAGTCGTCAGGGAAACTCCCTGGCCTAGTAACCATTAGAGGGGGGTTACTAGAGACGTCTTCTGCACCCTCTAAGTGTTGTATCCCAGGTCAGCTCTCGTTATCTGAGAATACATGGCCTATTATGGCTTTTGTGGATTCCAGAGCTGACGGGACTTTTGTGTCCTCAGGATTTGTAAAGGGACACAATATTCCCTCTATCATGTTAGAGGCGCCTATTCCTGTCCGTGTTGTTAATGGAACTATGTTGTCTGACTCCATTACATTGAGGACAGTTCCCTTGCGCCTTTCCCTGTCTCAGGGTCACATAGAGGAGATTTCTTTTCTTGTTTTGCCTGAGGGTATAGACGACGTCCTTCTGGGTCTTCCATGGCTTCGGACTCATGCTCCGCACATTGACTGGGAGTCTGACAGCATTATTAGTTGGGGTTCGAAATGTCAGTCCCGATGTCTTCCCTTACCACCTAAGGTCATTGCGGTTGCATCTACTGATCTCTCTCCCATACCTACACCCTATCTGGATTTCGCTGACGTGTTCTCCAAACAGGGTGCTGAGGTTCTTCCACCCCATAGGCCGTATGACTGTGCCATAGACCTTATCCCAGGTTCGGTTCCACCTAAAGGCAGGGTTTACCCCCTGTCGATACCTGAGTCGGAGGCCATGTCGACCTATATAAGAGAGAGTTTAGAGAAGGGGTTCATTCGTAAGTTTGTCTCTCACGCGGGAGCTGGGTTTTTCTTTGTTCGGAAGAAAGAGGGTGATTTGCGTCCCTGCATAGATTTCAGGGGTCTCAACGCAATCACAATAAAGAACAAATACCCATTACCTTTAATTTCGGAGCTCTTTGACAGACTGAGAGGAGCTCAAGTTTTTACGAAGTTGGATCTGCGGGGTGCGTATAACTTGGTACGAATTCGAAAGGGTGACGAATGGAAGACCGCTTTTAACACCCGAGACGGTCACTATGAATACCTCGTCATGCCTTTTGGGTTATGTAATGCACCCGCAGTATTTCAGGACTTCGTAAACGATGTGTTCAGGGATTTACTGTTATCCTCAGTAGTGGTGTATCTGGACGACATCCTGATTTTTTCTCCTGATCTGGAGACTCATCGTCAGGATGTCGTTCGTGTCCTTTCCCGTTTAAGGGAGCACTCATTGTTTGCTAAACTCGAGAAATGTGTATTCGAGCAGTCCTCATTGCCTTTTTTGGGTTACATTATCTCACAAGAGGGCCTGGCTATGGATCCTGCGAAGCTCTCTGCTGTCCTGCAATGGTCCGAACCTCATTCCTTGAAGGCGGTGCAACGCTTCTTAGGATTCATAAATTATTACAGGCAGTTCATACCCCATTTTTCTACTTTGGTGGCCCCTTTGGTGGCCTTGACTAAGAAAGGTGCTAATCCCAAAGCCTGGTCTACTGAGACATCTCAGGCTTTTGAGGCAGTAAAAAGACACTTTTGAACTGCTCTCGTTCTTCAAAGACCCGATGAGAGTAAGCCCTTCCTCTTAGAGGTTGATGCCTCTTCAGTGGGTGCTGGTGCGGTCTTGTATCAAAAGAACGGTGCAGGTAGAAAAAGGCCGTGTTTCTTCTTTGCGAAAACCTTTTCACCGGCAGAGAGAAACTATACCATTGGGGATAGGGAACTGCTCGCCTTGAGATTAGCCTTGGAGGAGTGGCGTCACTTGCTAGAAGGAGCGAAACATCCTTTCCAGGTCTATACAGATCATAAGAATCTGACGTACTTACAAACTGCTCAGCGTCTCGTGTCTCGGACACGAGAGTTACTGGAGAGGTGGTATTGGTGGCCACACTTAGCCAGCCACGTCAAGAGATATGTCGGTTCCTGCTACTCGTGTGCTCGCAACCGTCCATTACGGCAGAGACCGGCTGGGCTCTTGCATCCTTTACCAGTGCCAGATAGACCATGGGAGGTGGTAGGCATGGACTTTGTGGGTGATCGTCCATGTTCACAGGGACATAGATTTGTGTGGGTCATTACGGACCATTTCTCCCGGATGGTTCATCTCATACTGTTATCGAGAATCCCATCTTCCAGGGTACTAGCCAAACTATTCCTCAAGCATGTCTTTAGGCTTCACGGGATGCCAGATCGTATCATTTGTGATAGAGGCCCTCAATTTACTTCCCGTTTCTGGCGAGATCTTTGTAGCCTTCTGCAAATTGAGTTGAATCTCTCTTCGGCATACCATCCGGAGACCAATGGTTTGGTTGAGCGTACCAATCAATCTATGATTATATACCTTCGACACTTTGTTGCTGAGAACCACGATAACTGGTCCTCCCTCCTACCCTGGGCAGAATTTGCCCTTAACAATTCGCTGGCTGAGGCCACTGGTCAGACACCGTTCGTACTCAATTATGGGCAACACCCTAGGGTACCGGTACCGTTTCCCGCTGCTGCACCTCCTCCTCTTGTGGCCGACTGGGCAACTAATGCCAGAGAGGTTTGGGATCGAACTCAAGAGTCGATCCAAGCAGCTAAGGACCGTATGAAGACGGTGTCCGATCGGTTTCGTCGCCCGGCTCCTGTCTTTTCTCCAGGGGACTTTGTGTGGCTCTCTGCAAAACACGTGAGACTTAGAGTGAGCTCTGTCAATTTTGCTCCTCGCTTCCTGGGTCCTTATGAGGTTCTTCGACAGGTAAATCCTGTAGTCTACCAATTGAAGTTACCCGTCCATCTTAGGATTCATGACAAATTCCATGTCTCACTGCTAAAGCTGGCTATTTTACCTCACGCTCGTGAAGTGCACTCTCCTGCCTCTGATTCCTCTCGCTATAGCTATGAGGTACGAGCCATAGTTGGTTCTAAGATGGTTAGAGGGCGCAGGTTCTTCTTGATAGATTGGGAGGGTTACGGCCCGGAACATCGCTCTTGGGAGCCTGAGGAGGCTGTCCATGCTCCCGACTTAGTTGCCGATTACCTGCGTCGCCGGGAGGGGGGCCCTTGAGGGGGAGGTACTGTTACGGTTGCTGCGAGCACTGGACACTATGTCCAGATTTCTTGCTACTGCACATGTGCGAGCGCTGGAGACTAAGTTCAGATTTCTTGCTACTGCACATGTGCAAGCGCTGGAGACTAAGTCCAGATTTCTTGCTACTGCACATGTGCGAGCGCTGGAGACTAAGTCCAGATTTCTTGCTACTGCACATGTGCGAGCGCCGGAGACTAAGTCCTATATTGGAGCCATTGTACATGTGCGGGTGACATCATCGCTGACACGAGTAGAGTTGAGCGCGGTTCGCGGTTCGAGGTTCTCCAGTTCTAAGCTCGAGTGATTTTTGGGGCTGTTCGAGATCGAACTAGAACTCGAGCTTTTTGCAAAAGCTCGATAGTTCTAGATACGTTCGAGAACGGTTCTAGCAGCAAAATGCAGGGCTTTTTACAGCTACAGTGTGCAGGAGCCATCGCTGGCAGCCTGCCAGAAGCTGGTAACCAAGATAAACATCGGGTATCCAAGCAAAGCGCTTTGGTTAGTAACCCGATTTTTATCTTAGTTACGTGCAGGAAGCCCACACTTCCCCGCTCATCTCGCTCCGCCCCCTCCTGCCCGCGGCATGTACACATACACACACACACATACACACACACACACACACACACACACACCCGCTCGGCTTACCTGCGGTGATGAAGTCCCGCCATCCCGACCTCAGCGCTGTCACTGTCCTCCATGGCCGCCGCTTGTCACATCACCTCTCGCTTCCGACCCGAGACTGACTAGCGGTGACGTCACGGACCTCTCGCGATACTTGGTGTGAAGGCGCCGGGCGGTCATTGAGCTCAGTGACAGGGGCTATCAGTGTGCTGGAGGTCAGCGCAGGTAATGTACCTCGCTGACAGCAGCACTTGTCATGCCCTGCAGTGACCTGGGCTGACACATTGATGTTAGCTCAGGTCACTGCACTGCTCTCCCAGCCAATGGGGAACATCCTGCTCTTCATTGACTGGGACAGTGTGGGTCGTCATGGCAACCCCTTGGATTACACCAGACCTGGATTTGTTTTTCATTCTAATAAATTGGTTAAAGAGGGAATGTTTTGGGGAGTGTTTTTTCAAATAAAAATGTGTTTGTCGTCTATTTTTTTTTATTACTGACTGGGTTGGTGATATCGGGTATCTGATAGACGCCTGACCTCACCAACCCCAGGGCTTGATGCCAGGTGACATTACACATCTGGTATTAACCCCATATATTACCCCGTTTGCCACCGCACCAGGGCGCGGGATGAGCTGGGGCGAAGCACCAGGATTGGCGCATCTAATGGATGCGCCACTTCTGGGGCGGCTGCGGCCTGCTATTTTTAGGCTGGGGAGAGTCCAATAACCATGGACCTCCCTAGTCTGAGAATATCAGGCCCCAGCTGTCTGCTTTACCTTGGCTGGTGATCCAATTTTGGGGGACCCCTACGTGTTTTTTTTTTAAATTATTTATTTAATTTAAAATAACAGCGTGGGGTGCCCTCAGTTTTGGATTACCAGCCAAGGTGAAGTTGCCAGCTGTGGTCTGCAGGCTGCAGCCGTCTCCTTTACCCTAGCTGGCTACAAAACTAGGGGGAACCCTACGTCATTTTTTTTTCATTTTTTTGGCTAAATACAAAGCTAAGCACCCCTTAGTGCCACATGAAAGGCACCAAAGGGTGCTCCACTTTTTCTCCATTTTTTCTCCACTTTTTCTACATTTTTTCTACATTTTTTCTCCACTTTTTCTCCACTTTTTCTCCACTTTTTCTCCACTTTTTTCTCCACTTTTTCTCCACTTTTGCTCCACTTTTGCTCCACTTTTGCTCCACTTTTTCTCCACTTATTCTCCACTTATTCTCCACTTTTGCTCGACTTTTTCTCCACTTTTTCTCCACTTTTTTCTCCACTTTTTTCTCCACTTTTTCTCCACTTTTTTCTCCACTTTTTCTCCACTTTTTCTCCACTTTTGCTCCACTTTTTCTCCACTTTTTCTCCACTTATTCTCCACTTATTCTCCACTTTTTTCTTCACTTTTTTCTCCACTTTTTTCTCCACTTTTCTCTCCACTTATTCTCCACTTTTTCTCCACTTTTTCTCCACTTTTTCTCCACTTTTTCTCCACTTTTTTCTCCACTTTTTTCTCCACTTTTTCTCCACTTTTTTCTCCACTTTTTTCTCCACTTTTTCTCCACTTTTTTCTCCACTTTTTCTCCACTTTTTCTCCACTTTTTCTCCACTTTTTCTCCACTTATTCTCCACTTTTTCTCCACTTATTCTCCACTTTTTCTCCACTTTTTCTCCACTTTTTCTCCATTCTTTTTCTATGGTCGGTCTACCCATTAGCTCTGCCATGCACACTGTAGCTCTACACCTACTGCACATGTTACTTTATGATTGACATCTCTTTCGTACCAGAGCTGTCTAAGTCTACTCTGACCCCATATTTGTCATTACTATATTGTCCTTGTACTGTATTATGACATTTGTATCATGTGTTTCATTTCTTGCTGTGTTGCAATTTTTTTGCTGCATCCCAATTGTACCTCTACATTGTTCGAGTTTATGTTATTGTTCTCTCACTCTTATGTGATACTGATTATTGTCATTTTTCATGATTACATGCAGATAAGTCCAATCTGACGAAGGCTCAGGCCGAAACGTCATTTGTAACTTGTTTTGGACAAAAACATATATGCTTATGAAAATTTTTTTTTTCTTAATACGGACCAATAAAGAGTAATTTTGCATTACTATCCGTTGTGACTTACTGACTTAGTCTGGGAGATTTAGAGTGCCGAGGTTACTCACTAATTTTATCTATTATTACCTCTGAGCACCTATATACCAGTGAGCAGAGCTTCCTCTACAGTAGTTCTCCTGATTAGGCATGCCCTTACCTCATGAGCAGGGCATTGCAGCTTTGGTAGCAACCATTACGACATGGACTCTGCTGCTGTGGACCCGAGAAGAGTGAGTGCAGATTCATTGCACCCACACTCCTCACATGAAGGGTCCGCACTCCTAGAAAATGGGGGATACGTTCCCTGAGTGTCTCCCCCCATATTCTAGACGGTCCAGAGTCGTCGTGGGACCCCTTTATTTTTTTTCTTACAATAAATTGGTGAAAGAGGAAATATTTTGGGGACTGTTTTTTCAAATAAATTTCTTTTGTCGATTTTTTTTTTTGTTAGTACTGACAGTTTATGATGTTGAGTATCTAATAGACGCCATGACATCACAAACTGCTGGGCTTGATCTCAGGTTACTTTACAGCTAGTATCAACCCGATTTATTACCCCGTTTGCCACTGCACCAGGGCACGGGATGAGCTGGGGTGAAGCGCCAGGATTGGCGCATCTAGTGGATGCGCCACGTCTGGGGTGCCTGCGGCCTGCTATTTTTAGGCTGTGAAGGCCCAATAACTATGGACCTTCCCACCCTGAGAATACCAGACCACAGCTGTCCGCTTTACCTTGGCTGGTGATCCAATTTGGGGGGGACCCTACTTTTATTGTGTAATTATTAATATTTATACAATAATTATAAAAAAGAGCCTGAGGGGACCTCCACATTGGATCCCCAACCACGGTAAAGCTGCCAGCTGTGGTATTCAGGCTACAGCCGTCTGCTTTACCCTAGCTGGCTATCAAAAATGGGGGGACCCAACGTCATTTTTTTTTTTAACTATTTTTTAAATAGAAAAAATTAATGGGCTTCCCTGTATTTTGATTGCCAACCAAGGTAACGGCAGGCAGATGGGGGTGGCAACCCATAGCTGTCTGCTTTATCTGCGCTGAGAATCAAAAATACCGCGGAGCGCTACGTCATTTTTTTAAAGATTTATTTTTACAGCACTGTGATGTCCAGCAATCAAAATACAGGGAAGCCCATTTTATTTTTAGTTATTTAAATAAATAATTAAAAAAAAATATATATGGGCTCCCGCTGCATTTTTTGTATTGCTAGCTAAGGGTAATCCAAGCAGCTACTGGCTGCTAACCCCCACTGCTTGGTGTTACCTTCACTGGCAATGGAAAATCCAGGGAAGCATTTTTTATTTTTTTTGCCAAAAAACTACAAAAAAGGACGTGAGCTTCGCCATATTTTTGTATGCTAGCCAGGTATAGCAGGCAGGTGCTGGAAGAGTTGGATACAGCGCCAGAAGATGGCGCTTCTATGAAAGTGCCATTTTCTGAGGCGGCTGCAGACTGCAATTCGCAGCAGTGGGGCCCAGAAAGCTCAGGCCAACCTGTGGTGCGGATTCCAATCCCCAGCTGCCTAGTTGTACCTGGCTGGACACAAAAATGGGGCGAAGCCTACGTCATTTGTTTTCTAATTATTTCATGAAATTCATGAAATGATAAAAAAAGGGCTTCCCTTTATTTTTGGTTCCCAGCCGGGTACAAATAGGCAACTGGGGGTTGGGGGCAGCCGTACCTGCCTGCTGTACCTGGCTAGCATACAAAAATATGGCGAAGCCCACATAATTTTTTCAGGGGGCAAAAAACTTCTGCATACAGTCCTGGATGGAGTATGCTGAGCCTTGTAGTTCTGCAGCTGCTGTCTGTCTGTATGGAGAAGAGCAGACAGCAGCTGCAGAACTACAAGGCTCAGCATACTCCATCCAGGACTGTATGCAGAATTTTTTTGCCCACCAAAAAAATGACGTGGGCTTCGCCATATTTTTGTATGCTAACCAGGTACAGCAGGCAGCCACGGGCTGCCTCCAACCCCCAGTTTCCTATTTGTACCCGGCTGGGAACCAAAAATATAGGGAAGCCCGTTTTTTTTAATTATTTCACTTATTTCATGAAATAATTAAAAAACAAATGACGTGGGCTTCGCCCCATTTTTGTGTCCAGCCGGGTACAACTAGGCAGCTGGGGATTGGAATCCGCAGCACAGGTTAGCCCAAGGTTTCTGGGCGCCTCTGCTGCGGATTTCACTCCGCAGCCGTCCCAGAAAATGGCGCTTTCATAGAAGCGCCATCATCTGGCGCTGTATCCAACTCTTCCAACAGCCCTGGAGCCGGGTGGCTTGTTGGGTAATCATGAGTTAATACTGGCTTTGTTTTACTAGCCAGTATTAAGCCAGAGATTCCTAATGTCAGGCACGTTTGACCCGGCCATTAAGAATCTCCAATAAAGGGTTAAAAAAACACCACACAGAGAAAAAATACTTTAATAGAAATAAATACACAGACACATTAGAGACTCCATCTTTATTACCCCCTGTCAGCCCTCCACGATCCTGCTCTTCTGTGTTCTTTCTTTCTAGTGTAGTAGTAGTGACGATTGTAGTGAGGATGAGGTTCACCAGCCCATCATGGGCTGGGGAACCTCATCCTCAGTACAATCCTCACTACAATCGGGAAGCAGCGTGCAGCCTTCACTCCGTGAGTGATCACTGCTGGCTGTCAGCGGTAACAGCGGTAATGCTGACAGACGCGTTACCATAGCAACGGTGCTCTCGGAGCCGGGGTTAGCGGTGACGTCACCGCTAATTGCGTTGCTATGGCAACGGTGATCACCGTTAATGACCGGCTGTGTCAGCCGGTCCCTAACGGAACGGGGAGTCGACCGTGTGCTAGAGCATGTCGCCGGTACACGGCGATACACATATGTGCACCGTGTACCGGAGAGATGCACTCGCAGGTCCTACATGACGTGTCATAGTCATGTGACCAGTCTGTAGCCAATGAGATAATAGCCACGTGACTGGTCACATGGCTATTTTGACGTCACGATAGGTCCTGCATCTCTGCTGGCAGTGCAGGTCACCGGGAGGATTCAGCGATCATCGGATGGAATAGCGGCAGGAGACAGAGTGCAGAAGGGATCGCGAGGACCGGTAAGTGTTATGGCAATGTTTATTAACTGTTTGTGTCCATTTATAATGCATTTTTATGTGTTTGTGATTGCCTCCCATTATAGCCTATACGTTCGAGTTTGGTTCGTCGAACGTTCGACGAACCGAACTCGAACGGGACCCTTGTTCGGCGAGCCGACCTCGAGCCGAACCGGAACCGGTTCGCTCATCTCTAGACACGAGGTCACATGTCTCTGACACCTTCTATGCCGATTGGTCGCTGGTCATGTGCTTGTGATGCCTTGCTCGGTGATAGGCCAGCATGACGTCACTCCTGTCGTTCTGGCAGCGGATTGGCTCTGGTGTCCTCCATCTTGGATGAGGCACAGAGTCTATATAAGACCCTGACACATGCCGCATGGCGCTCAGTCCTCTTGGTTCATGCATAAGAGTAGACGCTCTGTGCGCGTTCCTCTAGGCATTCCTCTGTCTATGCTAGGTGAGCGCTACCGGCAGGGTAGCGTTCTTATACCTTACAGCTTCGGCTGCTGTCCGTATCCTTACCTCTTAGGGGAGCGGACATAGGCAGGTGCCTGAGGCACATGGTCTGGCTGGGCCTTGTGGTTCGACTCGTAGGTGGACGTTGCCGCTAGGGTAACGTTCCTTATACTGCGTCTGGCAGTTGTTCGTATCCTCGCACACTAGGGGAGCGAACAGAGGTAGGAGCTTTGTGCGGCTTACGCTGCTGTTCGTCTCTTTTGCACCACTACTGGAGCGGACCTAGGCAGGTGCCATATCTAGTGGTTCGTGTCCTCGCACACTAGTGGAGCGAACGCAGGTAGGAGCTTTGTGCGGCTTACGCTGCTGTTCGTCTCTTTTGCACCACTAGAAGAGCGGACCTAGGTAGGTGCCATTTCGCACACATTGCCTTTGTCTCTGTGGTTATTAACAGAGATCATTCCACACACCCTCCAAGTAAGGGAGGAATTGCTTTACTTACTTATTATATCCTTCTGTGAGTTAACAGAGGTATTGCACTCTGCCATAGTCTGCAGCAGAGTCTTTGCACGGTGGACCCTGACTGTCTGATACTCCTTTAGGTTATTATCAGACAGCCCCCCGTAACAGAAGTACGTGTATAGCTGAAGAGACAGAAGTAGACGGGTAACGCCCGCAGAAGAGAAAAGGAAAGTAGTCCCCCGGCAAGAATTGTACTTTGAAACCTGAAGAGTTGGTGTGCCGAAACTGTACAGCAAGATGTTCAATAAAATGTCTTTTGGTTTACCAGCTGAATGTCTGAGACGTTTTACTGAGCCTGAAGAAGAGCCCCTGCCATCCACACTCTACCCCACAAACGGAACCCATACTTTAATAGTGACGCCCGGGCCGGGGGTCAGCCTGATGCATAAAGTGGCCATGACAGCGACCCCCAAGGCACCCCCTGCCCCTGTTACACCAGGACAGTAAAGGAAGCCTCACTTTCTATCCCTCCTAATGATCAAATGCAGCAAGGATTCCCTGAGTTTGCTATAAAATTAGCGTAGCAAAATGTGCATGAGGGTAGAATGCAGAGGTGGTGGGACTTGTTTGGCACAATAATGGAGTACAGCAGCCACTCTTTGGATGGCACTAACTGGCAGCACTCTTTTCAATTAAAATGGCTTTGCAAAAATGTGCAGGAGGGTAGAATGCAGAGGTGGGGGGACTTGCTTGGCACAAGTGGAACAATAATGGAGTACAGCAGCCACTCTTTGGATGGCACTAACTGGCAGCACTCTTTTCAATTAAAATGGCTTTGCAAAAATGTGCTGGAGGGTAGAATGCAGAGGTGGTGTGACTTGCTTGGCACAAGTGGCACAATAATGGAGTACAGCAGCCACTCTTTGGATGGCACTAACTGTCAGCACGCTTTTCAATTAAAATGGCTTTGCAAAAATGTGCAGGAGGGTAGAATGCAGAGGTGGTGGGACTTGCTTGGCACAAGTGGCACAATAATGGAGTACAACAGCCACTCTTTGGATGGCACTAACTGGCAGCACTCTTTTCAATTAAAATGGCTTTGCAAAAATGTGCAGGAGGGTATAGTGGCCGGGTTGTGGGTCAGTGTAGAGGTGAGGAAGCCTCACTTTCTATCCCTTCTAATGGTAAAATGCAGCAAAGAATTCCCTGAGCTTAGGTACACAGACGCTGTTATCTGAAGCTGTATAAAAAACACCAAAAAACTGAGCTGTAACAAAAAAAACAGTAAACATGCAACATTACAAGCATGTAAATGGCAGCCTCTAGACAAGAAAAAAACAAAGAGAAAAATTGTATGAAAAATACCCTGAATAATAATGAATAAACTGCAAGTGCTTAATAACAGGGTACTTAGTATATACATTTTTGAAAAAACGTAAGATGCCATCCCACTTCGTCATGCTGTACCCATCTGGGACGGTCCCTAACCAAGTAAAGTTAAAACCATTATATATACCTGACTTGTGTCTATCACAACTCCAATGTGAATGGTAACAAGTGGTCAGCTGGGTCCCAGATTAAATACACAGCAAAGTGGGAAGCAATTAGTTGTTCAGCCTCAGTTTAAGGAGGGCTGTGCCCCCTAACTTGCAATAAAGCAAGATAGCAGACAAAAAACACCAAAAAACTGAGCTGTAACAAAAAAAAACAGTAAACATGCAACATTACAAGCATGTAAATGGCAGCCTCTAGACAAGAAAAAAACAAAGAGAAAAATTTTATGAAAAATATCCTGAATAATAATGAATAAACTGCAAGTGCTTAATAACAGGGTACTTAGTATATACATTTTTGCAAAAACGTAAGAAGCCATCCCACCTCGTCACGGTGTACCCATCTGGGACGGTCCCTAACCAACTAAAGTTAAAACCATTATACATACCTGACTTATGTCTATTAAAACTCCAATGTGAATGGTAACAAGTGGTCAGCTGGGTCCCAGATTAAATACACAGCAAAGTGGGAAGCAATTAGTTGTTCAGCCTCAGTATAAGCGTATACAGCGTTTCCACGGACCTGACTGTCACCTATGGCTCTGAGCCTGAGGAAATTCGCCCTGAAAAGAGCTGAAATAAACTTCTGTCCCTAATCTGTAGAGCGCTGTGTGTATAGCATACACAGCAGGACCGGCGACAGGAGCTGCGTGAGCGGTGACTGTCACTCAGATGCAGAAGGCAGATAATGGCATCCTGAGGGAAAATGGCCGTATTTATAATGCAAGGACATGTGACATGGACAGCCTATGACACATGACCTTGCTTGTCTGGCAAAAAGTCCACTTAGCTGTGTGTGTGTCTGGGATTGGCTGACATGCTGGCCCGCCCCACTGCATGCGCGCTTAGAAAAAAAAAAATGGCGATCGGCATTTTTACAGCACCACAGATCTAAAACCCGTCCCCCCCGCACACTATACGCTGAAATTTGATAATAGTGTGAATCACAGAGTGACTCACACTATTACAGTGAAAAGCCAGCTGGTAATTAGCTAGCCTTTTTGCTGATAGAACCGTTCTCGAACGTAACTCAAGCTGCCAAACTTTTATCAAAAAGCTCGAGTTCTAGTTCTATCTAGAACACCCCCCAAAATCACTCGAACCGCGAACTGGCGAACCTTGAACCACGAACCGCACTCAACTCTACTCTCTAGGTCTCGGTTCCTGGGATCTAATGTGAGATGCACTCTGTCTATCTCAATGCGTGTCTCAAGGGGATGCTTCAGCAAAGAGTTAAACAACTTTTGTAGTGTAGGAATCAGTTCCTGAGGCCCAACAGACTCCGGCAGGACATGGATGCTCACATTATTTCGTCTGTTGTGGATCTCAGCATCCTCTATCATATCAAACAGAAGGTGGATATGCTGAGTGTGCTGATCTATTAGGTGTTGTTGTGATCCCTGGATATGGGTCTGCACAGAACTGGTTAGTGAGTTAATTCCCTCCTTCAGAGAACGAATTTCTGCCTTGCAAACTGATTCCAGACAAGTAATGGTCCCAGGGGTGGGATTCAGCCGGTTCTGTCCGATTCTGGGGAACCGGTTGTTAAAATAGCAGCCGGTTCCCAAAACCGGCAAGAAACAGCTCTGCCGATCTGGTTCCCTGTATTCATTTGTGTTAGTGTCTCTTTAAGACAGTAGTACAAATGAACCCCCGTACCTCCGCACTTCCGAGTTCAGTGGAGCCTGTCTGCTCCCTGACCCGGCGTGCAGTGACGTGCTGACGCTACAGAGGTGATGGCAGTGAGAGGAGGTAGCTCCTCCTCCTGCCGTCTGTCAGCGTCAGTGCACTGTGCAGAGTGCCGTGGAGGAGGACAGAGGACAGAGAGGCCGCAGGTGCCTGGAGGTAAGTGCTCAGTGAGCCGAAGATGCAGAGAGAGGGGCCACAAAAGATGGCAGCTCTATGGGGAAACGGACCGCTAAAGATGGGAACTATATAGGGAGAAGAGGAGGTCACACAAGATGGGAGCTATATGGGGAGAGGAGGCCACACAAGATGGAAACTATATGGGGAGAAGAGGCCACACAAGATGGAAACTATATGGGGAGAAGAGGAGGCCAGACAAGATGGGAACTATATGGGGAGAGGAGGCTGCATAGATGGGAGCTATATGGGTAAAGAAGGCTGCATACATGGGAGCTATATGGGGAGAGGAGGCTGCATAGATGGCAGCTATATGAGGAGAGGAGGCTGCATAGATGGCAGCTATATGAGGAGAGGAGGCTGCATAGATGGGAGATATATGGGGAGAGGAGGCTGCATAGATGGGAGATATATGGGGAGAGGAGGCTGCATAGATGGGACCTATATGGGGAGAGGAGGCTGCATAGATGGCAGCTTTATGATGAGAGGAGGCTGCATAGATGGCAGCTATATGGGGAGAGGAGGCCACACAAGATGGGAACTATATGGGGAGAAGAGGAGGCCACACAAGATGGGAGCTATATGGGGAGAGGAGGCTGCATAAATGGGAACTATATGGGGAGAGGATGCTGCATAGATGGGAACGATATGGGGAGAGGAGGCCGCATAGATGGAAGATATATGGGGAGAGAAGGCTGCATAGATGGTAACTATATGGGGAGAGGAGGCTGCATAGATGGGAACTATATGGGCAGAGGAGGCTGCATAGATGGGAACTATATGAGGAGAGGAGGCTGCATAGATGGGAGCTATATGGTGAGAGGAGGCTGCATAGATGGGCGCTATATGAGGAGAGGAGGCTGCATAGATGGCAGCTATATGAGGAGAGGAGACTGCATAGATGGCAGCTATATGGGGAGAGGAGTCTGCATAGATGGCAGCTATATGGGGAGAGGAGGCCGCATAGATGGGAGATATATGGGGAGAGGACGCCGGATAGATGGGAGATATATGGGGAGAGGAGGCCGCATAGATGGGAGCTATATGAGGAGAGGAGGCTGCATAGATGGGAGCTATATGGGGAGAGGAGGCCGCATAGATGGGAGATATATGGGGAGAGGAGGCTGCATAGATGGGAGCTATATGAGGAGAGGAGGCTGCATAGATGGGAGCTATATGGGGAGACGAGGCTGCATAGATGGGAACTATATGGGGAGAGGAGGCCACACAAGATGGGAACTATATGGGGAGAGGAGGCTGCATAGATGGGAGCTATATGGGGAGAGGAGGCTGCATAGATGGGAGCTTGTGATACCAATGTGATATGACTGAAGTTTGAATGTGATTAGATAGGGATCATAATCAAAAGATAGGAGTGATCCCAGATATTATTTGACCTATCAATAATTCAGTATCAAAGAGATGTCCTCTGGATAACCAATTTCACTATGATGACCAAAGAATACATGTCAAACAGGTCTTGAAGCAGTTTCAAGATAATGGGGAAGTCACATTTACAGTTCCACTTACCGGAAACTTGTGGTTGGCTTAAAGACAGGTTTAAGGAAGCTTGCATATGAAATTTACGGCTCATTGCAATATTTCACTAACACTATGGTCAACTGTGGTCGGTCAGTTGTCAACTGGCAGGATGACAAGAGAATGTGCAGGAAGCTGCTGGTGCCCACAGCAGTTTGTGGTCAAGTTACATGAACATGACTCAGCTGTCACATGCTGGTGACCATTTAAACACAACCTACAAAGTTTTCCTATAAAAATACACCGGACTCGCTTAATGTTAAGGGAAACCTTCCAGGACATTGAAGTGTACGTACGCACTGTTCCTGTGATGCAAGATGCCATGTTGTTTCCTTATCATTAAATCGAGTTCCCTCCGATGTGAAAGGATTGCTACAACAAACGGTAATGTTGATGCATATTTCTATTATTGTATAAGATTCTATGACTATAGTTCTAAATGCCTATGTATCATTAACTATTCATGTGCTATTAAAATAAATAGTATCTTGCTATAAAGAATATTAGTATTCGTGCCTGATTAGGATATCAGTGAGCGCTTCGTAAGTACGGGCTTTCAGCCCCCTTTTTAGTAGAATTTAGCAAGACATAAATTGGCGTAGTCGGCAGGATTACTTCTATAAGAAGTAATTAACGAATTTTTGTAATTTAGAAATTAAAAACATATATTTGGCAAATTTCCAGATATTTTTTTTTAAATATTTTTGCATAGTGTCAAAATGTTCAGAAAACGTAAGGATAATGTTAAGGAGGTTGTTGTGGAGATCCCGAGCTGGATTGAGGCTCCCTACAATCTTATAGCACATGAATTGGTCAATTGTGGATTGGCAGAACAATGGCAGAATAAGCTCAAGGGTTGTGAACCTACTGATGTTGTGAATGTACTCAGTGGTGCCCCTGTGAAAGCAGGTGATGTAGTGTCTTGTGGATTGGCAGAACAATGGCAGGACAAGCTTATGGGTAGTGAAGCTACTGATGTTGTGAATGTACTCAGTGGTGCCCCTGTGAAAGCAGGTGATGTAGCGTCTTGTGGATTGGCAGAACAATGGCAGGACAAGCTTATGGGTAGTGAAGCTACTGATGTTGTGAATGTACTCAGTGGTGTCCCTGTGAAAGCAGGTGATGTAGTGTCTTTAGCACGGCACAAACAATGGCAGGATAAGCTTAAGGGTAGTGAAGCTACTGATGTTGTGAATGTATTCGGTAGTGTCCCTGTGAAAGCAGGTGATGTAGTGTCTTTAGCACGGCGCAAACAATGGCAGAATAAGCTTAAGGGTAGTGAAGCTACTGATGTTGTGAATGTATTCGGTAGTGTCCCTGTGAAAGCAGGTGATGTAGTGTCTTTAGCACGGCACAAACAATGGCAGGATAAGCTTAAGGGTAGTGAAGCTACTGATGTTGTGAATGTATTTGGTAGTGTCCCTGTGAAAGCAGGTGATGTAGTGTCTTTAGCACGGCGCAAACAATGGCAGGATAAGCTTAAGGGTAGTGAAGCTACTGATGTGAATGTTTTCGGCAGTGTCCCTGTGAAAGCAGGTGAGGTAGTGTCTTGTGGATTGGCAGAACAATGGCAGGACAAGCTTAAGGGTTGTGAACCTACTGATGTTGTGAATGTATTCAGTAGTGTCCCTGTGAAAGCAGGTGATGTAGTGTCTTTAGGACGGCGCATCTGGATTTTGGCAAGTGCATATAGTGTAATGCATGAGCGTAATCTAAAGATAGAGAAGAAAAGTTCCCAGATGGAACAAAAGATGATAGAATTAGGTTGCCTGAAAACAGTTCTGGAATGTAATACCAGACTGTTGAAGGATAAATTGGAACATTATCAGAATGTGGCACAAAAAGCTGCCATAAAAATTGCTCAAAATAAGTACAAGAAAAGAAGAGGAAAGGTAAATAAAATCCAAATTGCTCAAAATAAGTACAAGAAAAGAAGAGGAAAGGTAAATAAAACCAAAGTACATAAAAGTATCGTCTCAGCTTCTATAAACTGGGATCCCGATACTTGGGATGGGGATGTGTGGGATTCATCTTCATCATCTGATGAGGAGGATTACCATAAAGGGAGCATTCAGGCTAACCCAGTAAGGAGGCGCCTAGAGAGGACAGAGAATGAGATCATCCGGGAACATGTCCGGGATGGTCAGGGGAATCTGCAATATGACGAAGATGGTAATGCCATCACAAATGAGAGAACGATTCCTCATGTAAAAAATCGAGTAACCATTGAAGAATACTCTCAAGGAGAAGTTGATATCATTTTAACACAGTTTAGACAAAAACCAGGAGAAGGAGAAATTCCCTGGTTGGTCAGGGTGCACGATCTCGGTGGAGTGCACTTTGACGCCGGAGACGTGGCAAAATTTGTCACCATGTCTCGTGACCCAGAAATTCAGAGATCAATAAAAAATTATTTTGTTGATCATAATGAGCATGGTACTCAAAACTTAATCATGATCTTAGCCCATGCTTTTCTGGACAAATATCCATGAGAAGCAGACTTTCCTATCAATGATAAACCTTGGTATACCTTAAAAGATGGTATGGAAAGGCTGAAGGAAGAAGCAATGAGGAATGCTCTTCCTCTTTTGGGAATGGATGATGATTATCTCCAGTACCCATTGAAAGCCAGCATAAGAAATAGGCTGGTTAAACATGCTCCTCCAGCATACAAAACAGTTATTTTAACCTTAACTGTAGCGCTGACTGGAGAATCAATCGGTGTAGTTCTAGGGAGGATGAGGGAGTTACAGGATATGGGACAGTGGGATAAATCGTCCCCTGGAGGCCATGTTGGTAACAGTAAGCTAAACAATCCTGATTGGAAAGAGAAATCAGTAGGGGAGGCCCCACGAGTGTCTCGCAAAGACATGTTCCAGGCTTTGCTTAAAGCCGGGATCAATAAGGAAAGGATTGATGGAAAGGAGACAGGAGAATTATGGAAGTTGTACAAACAGAAAGTTCTATCCACAAAGAAAGTGACCACTACAAATGTGGAAGGGGGTTCAAAAACCCCCAAGGTAAAGAAATCAGAGGGAAAAGGGGAAAAACCCCCAAAGAATGTGTCTTGGGAAGATTTTCAGTCAGTTTATCCATGGGAAGAACTGGCTGCAGCCGTGGCCACAAAGGTCACGGAAGGAAGGGCTAATACACAGACTGAAGTCTATGTAAATGAAAGTTCAGAAGGAAGTGATTTACCATAGGTAGCCAGCCGAGCCCCCCTATTGATAAAAAGGGACGAACGTCCCTACGTCAATCTTAGCATACATTGGAAAGGGGGAAATGTTCAAAGAGTCCCAGCTTTGATTGACACGGGGGCGGAGGCTACTTTAATTCATGGAAACCCAGAAAAAATAAAAGGACCTCGAGTAAAAATTGCTGGACTAGGTGGTCAAGTGATCACCGGGGTTCAGACACAGGTAGCTTTGAAGATAGGTAATTTACCTATCAAGGAGTATACGGTACTGGTAGTACCTATACCAGAATATATTTTGGGAATTGATATCCTAAAATGGATGACTCTTAATCTAACCGAAGGAAAATTCTCCTTTGGGGTTATGTCTTGTCATAAGGAAATGCAGATTTCACATTATATCAATGATATAATGATACAAGGACAAGATGAGCAAAGTGTGAAAGATCAATTGACAAAACTGGTTGCTCATATGAGGAGTAAAGGATGGGAAATCAATGATGCCAAGGTTCAAGGACCGTCTCTGGTGGTAACATTTTTAGTGATTCAGTGGAACAAGGGGCACAGAGAGATCTTGCCCAATGCCAGACAGAAAATTATTAATTTTCCGGTCCCTAAATCCATACAGAAGACTCAGTCTTATATTAGATTGTTTGATTTTTGGAGACAACATATCCCTCATTTGGGACAAATGTTGGCTCATTTGTACAAAGTAACGAGGAAAAAATATGAGTTCCACTGGGGAGAGGAACAGCAAAATGCGTTTGAGATGGTCAGGGAAGTGTGGCAAGACATTGAAGGGATTATTCAATCTACCAAGACCACTGTATTTCATTTCGATGCTCATGTCCCTACTAACTCACTTGAACGTTTGTTTAATTCAGAAGCAGATAAAGCAGCAGCCATCAGACAAATCAGTCCAACAGTTGACAAGGAAAAAAGAGGCATGGTTGCAAGGTACAGCTGTTTGGGCACACCAGAAAGAGTGACACCTTATTCAGCAGGTTTAGACCTCAGTACATTGGAAACTGTCGTGGTACCCCCAGGTAAGGTAAAACCAATTTCAACGGGATTGGGTTGCCAGATACCAAAGGATCATTATGGTCAAATAGCCACTCCTAGTTTAGTGGTGAAAGGAGCCATAGTGTTGGGAGGGGTAATAGATGCAGATTATCAGGGAGAAATCAAGGTACTGATGCTAAATTTGGGAAATGAACCTTTGATATTGATGAAACACCAGAAGGTGGCTCAGATGTTAATAATTCCAATAAACTTGTCTGAAATAAGAGAAGGAACTGCCCCGGCAGAATTAACAATACAGGGTACTAAAGGTTTTGGATACTCTAATATTAGCAAAAATATGGATTCAAAACCTCCAAGGACCGCCCTCAGAGACAGAGGTAATAGCAGTCGGAAAAGATCGTACTCTTCTGATAATGAGACCAGGAGTGGAGAAGTGGGAATATGTCCCACAAGAAAAATGTTATTTACGAGAATAATAGTGTATCTTTATTTGCAGAAGGTGTGGTAAATAAGCGGAATCCATGGTATCGGTTATTGGGAAGAGCTCGATAGTGATGAGATGGAGAAATTCCTGTGTTTGATGTTTGCCGCTTTGGTCGTTGGATGGACAAGTCTACATCAGGAGGAACCTATGGCGAATAAATTTCTGATGCATCATCACATTTTCAACACACAGATTGCTGGATCTGTACACATTCTTCGGTTACAGCCACCAGTATCCCTTATCTGGATGTCCAGGTATCGATGGAGGAAATCTTAAAGTGGAAAAGTTGTTCTGATCATCTTGCTGATAAAGACACTTGAAATGTTCGTCTATAGAATACTACAGTACCCATTTCCATAGTGGGATGGATCAATCTTCCATGGTGGCAAGGCAATTTGAATGCAACAGTCACCAATTTGCAATATCTGGCTTTTAAGGGAGGAATTTGGGTACCAAGAAATAAGACTGGACTGACCAACCTGGGATTCATCCCTATGGGGAATATAAAAATAAGTTTTGGGACAGCTATAAATACTGTAGATGCTTTTAAACCCAGCTTAGTGGAAAGGACAATTCATGATATGTTATGGCCTTATGCCAATATGTTCATAAATGGGTCTAGTGAAACTTGTAGTAACATATCGGGAAATGTAATGTGTAATGATTCCTTTGAATATGGAGCAAATGCCAAAACACATGATATTCAAGGGAGCTTTTCAGATAATATTGCTTTTAGTTTTAATATACTGTACAAAAGTAGTGAAAGTGATTATATTTGTGATTCAACGTTTATCTAAACAAACCAAGAAAACAAAATTTGTGGCAAACAATATTTCTTGGTCATGGTATGGTATATTCCGAGTGATCTTCCTCTAGTGGAATACTGATGATGGAAAATAATCCCTGGGATCAAGGACCGATTGTGATACCAATGTGATATGACTGAAGTTTGAATGTGATTAGATAGGGATCATAATCAAAAGATAGGAGTGATCCCAGATATTATTTGACCTATCAATAATTCAGTATCAAAGAGATGTCCTCTGGATAACCAATTTCACTATGATGACCAAAGAATACATGTCAAACAGGTCTTGAAGCAGTTTCAAGATAATGGGGAAGTCACATTTACAGTTCCACTTACCGGAAACTTGTGGTTGGCTTAAAGACAGGTTTAAGGAAGCTTGCATATGAAATTTACGGCTCATTGCAATATTTCACTAACACTATGGTCAACTGTGGTCGGTCAATTGTCAACTGGCAGGATGTACAAGAGAATGTGCAGGAAGCTGCTGGTGCCCACAGCAGTTTGTGGTTAAGTTACATGAACATGACTCAGCTGTCACATGCTGGTGACCATTTAAACACAACCTACAAAGTTTTCCTATAAAAATACACCGGACTCGCTTAATGTTAAGGGAAACCTTCCAGGACATTGAAGTGTACGTACGCACTGTTCCTGTGATGCAAGATGCCATATTGTTTCCTTATCATTAAATCGAGTTCCCTCCGATGTGAAAGGATTGCTACAACAAACGGTAATGTTGATGCATATTTCTGTTATTGTATAAGATTCTATGACTATAGTTCTAAATGCCTATGTACCATTAACTATTCATGTGCTATTAAAATAAATAGTATCTTGCTATAAAGAATATTAGTATTCGTGCCTGATTAGGATATCAGTGAGCGCTTCGTAAGTACGGGCTTTCAGCCCCCTTTTTAGTAGAATTTAGCAAGACAGAGCTGTATGGGGAGAGGATGCTGCATAGATAGCAGCTATATGAGGAGAGGAGGCTGCATAGATGGGAGCTATATGAGGAGAGGATGCTGCATAGATGGCAGCTATATGAGGAGAGGAGGCTGCATAGATGGGAGCTATATGGGGAGAGGAGGCTGCATAGATGGCAGCTATATGGGGAGAGGAGGCTGCATACATGGCAGCTATATGAGGAGAGGAGGCTGCATAGATGGGAGCTATATGGGGAGAGGAGGCCACACAAGATGGGAACTATATGGGGAGAAGAGGAGGCCACGCATAGAAGGGAGCTATATGGGGAGAGGAGGCTGCATAGATGGCAGCTATATGGGGAGTGGAGGCCTCATAAGATGGAAACCATATGGGGAGAAGAGGAGGCCACGCATAGATGGGAGATATATGGGGAGAGGAGGCTGCATAGATGGGAGCTATATGAGGAGAGGAGGCTGCATAGATGGGAACTATATGGGGAGAGGAGGCCACACAAGATGGGAACTATATGGGGAGTGGATGCTGCATAGATGGCAGCTATATGAGGAGAGGAGGCTGCATAGATGGGAGCTATATGGGTAGAGGAGGCTGCGTAGATGGCAGCTATATGAGGAGAGGAGGCTGCATAGATGGCAGCTATATGGGGAGTGGAGGCCTCATAAGATGGAAACCATATGGGGAGAAGAGGAGGCCACGCATAGATGGGAGATATATGGGGAGAGGAGGCTGCATAGAAGGGAGCTATATGGGGAGAGGAGGCTGCATAGATGGGAGCTATATGGGGAGAGGAGGCCACACAAGATGGGAACTATATGGGGAGAAGAGGAGGCCACGCATAGATGGGAGATATATGGGGAGAGGAGGCTGCATAGATGGGAGCTATATGAGGAGAGGAGGCTGCATAGATGGGAGCTATATGGGGAGAGGAGGCTGCATAGATGGGAACTATATGGGGAGAGGAGGCCACACAAGATGGGAACTATATGGGGAGTGGATGATGCATAGATGGCAGCTATATGAGGAGAGGAGGCTGCATAGATGGGAGCTATATGGAGAGAGGAGGCTGCATAGATGGGAGTTATATGGGGAGAGGATGCTGCATAGATGGCAGCTATATGAGGAGAGGAGGCTGCATAGATGGGAGCTATATGGGGAGAGGATGCTGCATAGATGGCAGCTATATGAGGAGAGGAGGCTGCATAGATGGGAGCTATATGGGGAGAGGAGGCTGCATAGATGGCAGTTATATGGGGAGAAGAGGCTGCATAGATGGCAGCTATATGAGGAGAGGAGGCTGCATAGATGTGAGCTATATGGGGAGAGGAGGCCACACAAGATGGGAACTATATGGGGAGAAGAGGAGGCCACGCATAGAAGGGAGCTATATGGGGAGAGGAATCTGCATAGATGGCAGCTATATGGGGAGTGGAGGCCTCATAAGATGGAAACCATATGGGGAGAAGAGGAGGTAACACAAGATGGGAGCTATATGGGGAGAGGAGGCTGCATAGATGGGAACTATATGGGGAGAGGAGGCTGCATAGATGGGAGCTATATGGGGAGAGGAGGCTGCATAGATGGGAACTATATGAGGAGAGAAGGCTGCATAGATGGGAGCTATATGGGGAGAAGAGGCTGCATAGATGGGAACTATATGGGGAGAGGAGGCTGCATAGATGGGAGCTATATGAGGAGAGGAGGCTTCATAGATGGGAGCTATATGGGGAGAGAAGGCTGCATAGATGGGAAGCTATATGGAGAGAGGAGGCTGCATAGATGGGAGCTATATGGGGAGAGGAGGCTGCATAGATGGGAGCTATATCGGGAGAGGAGCCAATGAATAAAATCTGCAGGGAAAAGAAGCCATGATGGGATTTGTAGGGGGAAAGCAGCCACATGGAATGGGACCTGTATAAGGAAGGTCGTCTGTTCCAATTTTAGCAGCGCTCCTTTAGTAATAATTTTAAAAAATGGTAGAAAACCCGTTTAATACAATAAGAGTGACAGTGACTGGAACAACTGGTGCTGGACAAGAGTGACGGTATAGGAGGGGAAGAAGGGGAAAGAGATTTTACTTTAAATTACTTGTTATTTTTTTGTTTGGTTGAGGAAAGTGCGGTGTGGCTAACAAAATGGATGTGGTTACAGAATGGGTGTAGTTTTCAACTGGGCGGTGTTTACAGAGAACCAGTTGTTAAAAATTTGAATCCCACCCCTGAATGTACCCCTCCATATCTGATTTAGTTGGCATAGCATTGATTTGAAGCCTTTAGGCAGCTATCTCTGAGCCATGCTCCTCCACAGGCTTTTGCAGGAGGGTATCTTTAGTCACCATTCCATGCTGGGGGGGGGTAGGTGAACTGTCTCATGTTATAGCCTCTCCCGATCCCACCATGAGGCATATGTATGCTGTGGGGAAGGGGATGTCAGCATAGTATTCTGTTAACTGGAGCAATCAGCCTGGTGGGCAGGAGATCCTTGGTTTTGTATTAACTCAGGGGAAGAAGAGTGTCCTGCAAGCGGTGCTTCTGCACTTGCCCCTCCCCCCTGGTCCACCACAGCCCGGTCTCCAGCATGATTCCTGGATGCCATCTGCTCAGGGGAAGGTATTGCCAGATGAGTCTGTAAGCTCTTACCCGAGCGCTGAGCAGAATGGGCAGGAGAAGGAGAGCGCTCAAGCTGGGGCAACTGAGTCTCGGCAGCGCGCTTCCCGCAAGCCATGACAGGCCTAGGAGGCTGCCAAGGGGAATGTGCAGGCTCAGTCAGGTACTGTACAATACAAGTTTTGCCACGTCTGGGGGTCCTCTCATCATCTGCCTGTGACTGGAGGCCCGTCTTCCCCTTCATCTGACTGCGGTGACCACCTGTGATTGCTAATAAAAAGCAGTATTAGCAGCCATTGGAACGGAGCTTTCACAGCATGCATCCTGCAGGCACCATTAGATATTTTTAATATGGGGTAGATGACAGCAGCCTCCCCACTTGTCTCCCATCCAGGACCTCCCAGGCTTGTGACTGTGCAGGTCATGCTGCATGATGGCCATCAGTAATATACATGGCCGCATACAGAGCACACTGATACTGCTGTATATACTTCACAGGATGGGCTGGGGGCAAATATATCACTGTGGCCATAGACATCTGTACCGCCCCGTGCTCGGCGGCAGCCGAGCCGCTCGGATCTGGACCTTCTGTGGGTGGCTCGAGGGTCTCCGGACCCGTGGGTCCTGCGGTCACTCCAATCAAAAGGGGGGTTTGTGCTTTTGGGGACGTAGTTGTACGGCCGGAGCCGTGTTAAGTTCGTGACGCCACCCACGGGATGTGGTGAAGGTGGACACCACCGCTGCAGTTACGGAGCACCCGGGGGAGATGGTATGCAGCAAGTTATTAACCCCTCCGTGGGCAGGGATGGTGGCCCCGGGACCCGTTGGGGTAGTTTGGCGATGCAGGGAGATGGGCGGCCGGAGGGCACTAATGTACTCATGATTAGTAAACAAACAAGTCTCTGGTAAACTAAGGTGATGGTGGTCGGTGCCCACAGCCGGCTGCAGTCTGGTCCCCCACCCGGTTGGTGGTCTCTGCCTTTCTCCTGCACCTGTTCCTGCACCTGTTTGTGATGTTGGACTACCTGCGCTAGCAACTTCAGGAGTCCGCACCCAGCTTGTGGTTGCCTGTGGAGCCCTTTGCCTGCAGACGCTGGCCCGTGGGATCTCTGAGCCGTGGTGGGGGCTGCTTATCCCCCTCGTTGGGCTGTTGCCTTCAGTCGGGACTTTGGGTGGGAAAGGACCTCAAGTCCTGGCCGCAATCAGTTAATTAGCTAGCCCCCAGTAGCTTCTGGACCTAGCTTCAGGGTCTGCGTACCCCCCTTTGTGCTCCTGTTTCCGAATCGGTTCCCCGGGTTGGCACCGGTGGGTCACTACCCTGTCCCGATCCACCACGGTTCCACCGAGCCATCTTCCCAGCTCCTGCAGGCAGAGGCCTCCGAATGCCTCTTAGCCAAAGGTGCCCGGGCTCCTACCCTGGCACCTGTCAGTCTGCGACAGGCCTGTCACACAGGCCTGATATCCTTAACGCCACTCTCAAACTGAACTGACTACTGTCTTTTCCCGCCCCAGGCTATCCGAACTCCTCGGTGGGCATGTCCAACCACCTGGCTCCGCCCCCTGGTGTGTCCATCAAGCACTGAGGGGGGTGACTAGGGTTTTAAATGTTTGGCTGCTGTCACCTTGTTAGGGAACCGGTGTAGTGCGGGGCCCTATCTGTGACTACCTGGCCCAGCCAGGGCGTCACACTCCCCCTTGGTTAACCACAGACCGTCTGCGGGCTGTCCGACCACCACCGTTATTTTTCTTTAACTGGAAAAGATAAAAATAACATATTTACAAGCATAATAACATTTGTACAATTTTTAAGCATGTTTGGTTTTCCTCCCTTGCAGGAGGCATGTTACTTTAACGTTGCATAACATTTTTATTAACCGGGAACGGGACGGGACCGGGTCCTTTTCATTTTGCCCACCCAAGCAAACCTAAACCTTGATGCTGCCTCTAAAAACAGGTCAGCACCCCTTTTCCCCAGTCCAGGAAACTGGTTCGGGTCCGGGTGTTGCCCACACAGGCCGGGTGATAGGTTCCTTACCCGGCAGTCTCTCAGAGGCCCCACGTCCAGGGGACCCCTGACCCAGAGGGTCGTCACCGGTTTCCTTGGTGACGAAACCTCGGCCATCGCATTCCCGCAGGCCCTTCCTCCAACCTGCCTCTCCGGAGACTGCAGGACAATGAAAGGGTGGTCCAGGGATTATTTGCAAGGCACAATAAAGTTTTGGGTTGGCCTGCAAGTTCTCGGCCTTGTCTTTATATATTAAATGGGTGGTAAAAGCAAAACAGGAGTCAGCAAAGTCCCAACGGAGTCGGGCAGTAAGGTAGCTGGGAACCGCTACCACTTAACACTCTTAATCTGGTGAGAATTCGGTTAATTGGCATTCTTTCATACAATCAACCTACAACACCCCTGGATTGCGGTCTCCCTGTATCTGATTGGGGGCTGATCAAAGTTAGGGCGTGTGGACTGTGGAGACACGGGGCTCAGTGGGCGCTCTCGTCCACTAAAACCCGCCGCCTTTAGAAAGACAGCAAGGCTCAGGGCTCATCCCAACTGAACGCCGGCCTCCTTAACCGTGGGCGTAACACTACTCAGACAACACAGGGTTAGGGAACCACAATAATTAGACTTTATTGGATCCCCAAACAATTAACAGCACATAACACATAATCAGCAAAACACACAAATGTAACAGGTAACAGAGTCTCACCCTTCCGCTGGCTCACCAGGGATTTAGAATGTCCATGCCTCACAGGTTCCAAGCTGTCTGAGGTCTGCAAAGTTTGTAACAGGTGACTGAACTGTCCCAACCTGCGTGTCCTCCTTAGGTAGTTTGATGATAAAATCCTGGCAGCCGGAGTCGAAATCCCTAGGCTGTGGATATGGTCTCCAACCGGGTCCGGAGTCCCTAGATTGAGGCCATAAGATATCCTGATCCTCTAGTCAGCTCCAAAGAGCTTAGACTGGATCCATCAGCATCCATCAACAACCACTGGTGGCTTAAAGAAGTCCTTTTTATAGCCACAACCTTCCACTTGGATACACTGCGTCCTCATCGATTGGTTGGACAAGATCGCCTCTCCCATTGGATGAATCTCAAGCTGCATAGACAATGTTCATTTAAATGATATGGGTAGAAATACTGAGGGTGTACATGTAAACTGGGAGTCACCGACTAGACAATGGCTACTAAGGTAATTACATTATCAATACACAACTACAATACAATGGTTACTGGAAATGTCTGGAGAACAATATGTCTAGCTTTCAGTGGCCAACACAATTACATTGAGTCAACAAGAGTCTTGTAAAAACAATGAGGGACTTCTCCCCCATCTATAGACAATCTATCATGCTGTCTGGCTGGATTTTAAGAAACTTTAACCCATGAGAATCCATGTCGTCACATTCCTCCCCCTTCTTAATATTAGTCAGACATGATAGGCTTCCGATCATCCTTCTCCTCTTGACGGCATTGTCCTTTTTAATGGTGAGGTCAGCAACAGAGGCTTGCATCTATACACCTCCCCCTGATTACCTCCCCCAAGTTGAGCAGCCATATTGTGGGCAAGCACTAAGGTGGGGTCCATGAGTTGGGCCTGCACAAATCTCCCACTATCAATCCTCCCCCAGTCAATAGCCACAGTGTGGTTAGGCTTACTCACGGTTCTTGGCTCAGAAGTCGATGATGGAGACCGGGAATGCAAACCATCCCTGGAAAAGATATTAGAAAGATCCACATCAGGGTCCTGCTTGGCTTGGAGGTGGGTGATGGCTTCTTCAAACTGACTGGCTAGTCCTTGTCTTAGGTCATTCTCCAAAATGACTGGTGTGAGCAGGTAATTCACAAGCCCCACTTTCACTTCCCTTTGAGTGGTATCCGAAACAACAGGCTTGGTGGGGCCATCTATGAACCCCACTTCAACTTCCTCCTGGCTAGTCCCCGAAACAACAGGTGTGTGGACGGTGTCCATAAGCTCCACATCAGCCTTGCTCTGGTCAGTCTCCACAATGTCAGGTATGGGGAGGCTGTTCACAATCTCCACATCGATCACTTCCTGGTTGGTCCCCAAAATACCAGGTGTGGGGAGGCTATCCACAAGCTCCACCTCGACCTCTCCCTGGTCGGTTTCTAGGTCCAACTGCACACATGCCAGAGGGACGTCTGAGCGTTGGCCCTCAGCCAGGGAGATGAATAATTGGGAATCTGGTACAGGGTCTTCTGGAGAAACAATAACTGGGCTTACCAGAGTGATGGAAGATCCAATGTCTCGAAGTCCCTGAGCCTGTATATCACCGACCTTGACCGTCTGGATGTGGGGATGGAGGTTGGCTGGTGTACGGTGTCCGGCCTGCCGTAGGGTGTGGACTGGATAAACCACTTCCTCAACTATTGGTGTTTCTTGGGAGTAGCATTCCTCAGGTCTCGTTGGTTCATCTCGGCATATGTTGACTGGTTGGAGTGGCAGACAGGCTCCAAGCATGCGGCCTCGGTTTTGGAGACAATCTTTATCTATATGTCCATTACGCCCACATGTATAACAGCACCATAGATTGGGCGAGTCACAGGCCCTGTTTGTAGTCCTTTGTTTTGGCACAGCTTCTGCTGGGTAGCGGGACCATCCTTCTCGACCGGCTGGCGTTAGCAGTACTGCAGCTGGAATCCCATAAACATATTGCAGAACATAAGCCCTCTCTTCTCTTGAGGATCTAGGCCCCAATGCATCCAACAACGCTGTGGCTTGGGCCATTTTGGACAAAGTTGATTCCCAATTGTCACTAGATCCATGATGTGGCACATAGTCTACATCCTCTGGGTCAATATCGGCGGGATCCTCATCGTCCTCTGCATCATTCTGGGCATCCCAACGGACTAATTTCCGGATCAAGTCCGACCGAGTCTCAGCGCTCCAGCAGACAATCTCGCCTCCGGCACAGATCTTGCAGCATCCATTTACTGCAGCGGTCGTAACTCCTCTCTTGTCCTTGTCCCATGGCTGAGCTGGTGGGGTTGGACATGGCAGCGTCCGAAACCTGAATGCCTCCCCTATGGCCTGCTGGGTATGCTTATGTGCCTCCCTGGTTGTTGAGCCCTGGACGGTGTCCGAAAACACCAGTCCACTGCAGCTCCCCTGGGTAAACCAGGCTGAGTAGTATCCCACCGCTGCCACCAATTGTGGAGACACGGGGCTAAGTGGGCGCTCTCGTCCACTAAAACCCGCCGCCTTTAGAAAGACAGCGTGGCTCAGGGCTCATCCCAACTGAACGCCGGCCTCCTTAACCGTGGGCGTAACACTACTCAGACCACACAGGGTTAGGGAACCACAATAATTAGACTTTATTGGATCCCCAAACAATTAACAGCACATAACACATAATCAGCAAAACACACAAATGTAACAGGCAACAGAGTCTCACCCTTCCGCTGGCTCACCAGGGATTTAGAATGTCCATGCCTCACAGGTTCCAAGCTGTCTGAGGTCTGCAAAGTTTGTAACAGGTGACTGAACTGTCCCAACCTGCGTGTCCTCCTTAGGTAGTCCTGGTTTGATGATAAAATCCTGGCAGCCGGAGTCGAAATCCCTAGGCTGTGGATATGGTCTCCAACCGGGTCCGGAGTCCCTAGATTGAGGCCATAAGATATCCTGATCCTCTAGTCAGCTCCAAAGAGCTTAGACTGGATCCATCAGCATCCATCAACAACCACTGGTGGCTTAAAGAAGTCCTTTTTATAGCCACAACCTTCCACTTGGATACACTGCGTCCTCATCGATTGGTTGGACAAGATCGCCTCTCCCATTGGATGAATCTCAAGCTGCATAGACAATGTTCATTTAAATGATATGGGTAGAAATACTGAGGGTGTACATGTAAACTGGGAGTCACCGATTAAACAATGGCTACTAAGGTAATTACATTATCAATACACAACTACAATACAATGGTTACTGGAAATGTCTGGAGAACAATACGTCTAGCTTTCAGTGGCCAACACAATTACATTGAGTCAACAAGAGTCTTGTAAAAACAATGAGGGACTTCTCCCCCATCTATAGACAATCTATCATGCTGTCTGGCTGGATTTTAAGAAACTTTAACCCATGAGAGTCCATGTCGTCACATGGACCTTCTGACCCCAATACTCTCATGTGAGGCAGGTGGAGGAGAGGGGACGGCAGGTCCCTCTTCTCCAGTCTCAAGTATGGCTGGCAGAGACCTGCAGGGGCGTGGTGTAGGTGCATCCCTGGGCGCTCGTTCTGGTAGCTCGCTGACGGACCTCTCTGGCTCTATTTCCTCCATGGGTTGTGGGAACATTATAATGGGGACAATCACCGCGCCATTCTGCATAGGCTAATCAGCTGGAAAATCACCGATCACTGTGTGGATCACCTTTTTCTTCTTTTCCATGCTCGGCGTGGGGACAGGAACCTCGTCCACCAGTTTCAGGGGCCCTGGGCATCTCTTCAGGTGGTCTCTAGAAACAGTGGCCGTGGTCTTCCCCTGGTTGCGACTAATCAGATTTTCTTGTCTTGTCTTGTTTCTAATCAGATTAATCAGTTTTTCTTGTCCTCCCATCCGGTAGGCTGTATGATGTAGGGGGTCCTCTCCCACTGATCATCAAGCTTGTGCATCCTCCTTTTACGCTTCAGCACCACATCCCCGGGTCCAAAAGGGGCAGCCTAAGCCTGTTTGTTGAAGCGTTGTTCCTGCTTCTCTCGGTTTTGGCGCAGATTCCTTTCCACATACTCCTGGATCTGTCGGTACTACTTCTGTCGTTTGGCATCCCAGTTGGCAGTGGGAGAAAGAGTTTCAGGCATCTCTACGTCCAATTCTAGGTCCACTGGCAGCCGTCCCGGCCGAGCCCTCATCAGGTATGCAGGTGTGCACTTGGTGGAGCTGCAAGGGATGTTATTGTACATGTCCACCAATTCGGGCAACTTCTCGGGCCACAAATTCCGCTCTTCCAGGGGCAGTGTCTTGAGGAGATTAAGGACCAGATAGTTCATCTTCTCACACATCCCGTTAGGGGTACATTGCACGCTGCGACATCGCTAGCCGATGATAGCGATGCCGAGCGTGATAGTACCCGCCCCAGTCGCACATGCAATATCTTGTGATAGCTGCTGTAGCGAACATTATCGCTATGGCAGCTACACACGCACTTACCTACCCTGTGACGTTGCTCTGGCCAGCGACCCGCCTCCTTCCTAAGGGGGCGGGTAATGCGGCGTCACAGCGACGTCACACAGCAGGCGGCCAATGGAAGCGGAGGGGCGGAGATGAGCGGGATGTAAACATCCCGCCCACCTCCTTCCTTCTGCATAGTCGATGGAGGCAGTTAAGGAGAAGTTCCTCGCTCCTGCGGCTTCATACACAGTGATGTGTACTGCCGCAGGAACAAAGAACAACATCGTACCTGTCGCTGCAGCGAAATTATGAAAATGACTGACACTACACAGATCACCCATTTACGACGCTTTTGCGATCGTTTATCAGTGCATCTAAGCTTTACACGTTGCAACGTCGTTACTGGCGCCGGATGTGCGTCACTTTCGATTTGACCCCGACGATATCGCAGTAGCGATGTCGCAATGTGCAAAGTTCCCCTTAGTCTGGTCATGGTAGGCCGTGGTCCGGCTCTTCTTGCATCCGTACAGGTTGCAGAACTCCTGAAACACCTCCGCTTCAAAAGCCGGGCCGTGATCTGTGAGCACCTTTTCCAGGTAGCCATGCGGCCGGCAGAAGTAGACCTGAAAGGCTCTGGCTGAAGTGCGACCTGTTAAATCTTTGACGGGGACAACCACCATGAATCTCGAGTAGTGGTCTACGATGGTCAGAGCATATGTGTATCCGCTCTGGCTAGGCGTGAGTTTGACATGGTCCAGAGCGACCAACTCCAACGGCTGGTGCGTGACAATCGGCTGCAGCGGGGCCTTCTGACTGGCTTCGTCCCATCTTCTCAGCGCACAGGGACCACACTCTCGGCACCAGGCCTCCACGGATTCCCGCATCCCACTCCAGTAGAAGCGCTCCCTCAGCAGCATCTCCAGCTTCTTCCAGCCGATGTGCCCTGCGCCGTCTTGGTAGGCCTGCAGGACCTTGGGCACACATGCCTGCGGTACCACCAGATGGCGAACTTTTTCATGTGTTTTTGGGTTAATCAACCCCCTATACAGCTTGCCTTGATGCAGGTAGAGGCGGTCTCTCTCTTTCCACAACCGCTGAGCTTCAGAGGGAGCGGTAGGGTCCAGCCTGTAAGCACCTTGGGTAATCATCATTTTGACAAGCTGGACTGCGGTCTCCTGATCCTGGGCTTCCTGCCACCCCTGGCTGGGCATCGGGTCGAGGTTCGCTTGCTGCTGGCCAACAGAGGGGTTTTTTTGCTCCAAAGCACCCAGTTTGGCCGTGTCCAAATGGGTCAACAGATTGTTGTCCGTGTAAGCAGTAAACTTCACTGACGCCAGGTAGTGTTTAAACCTTTCTGTGATCGCCCAGGAACTCCAGCTTGAAGGAGCTGTAATTCTCGGGATTCCTCTCTGTCGGCCGGAGCTTCTTGCTTGCATAGGCGATCACCTTCTCCCTGCCATCTTGCATCTGGGACAGGACCGCACCTAAGCCCACATTGCTGGCGTCAGTGTAAAGAATGAACGGGAGGCCATGATCAGGATAAGCCAAGATTTCTTCCCCTGTTAAGGCCTACTTTAGCTGCTGGAAGGACTCTTCATGCCTCTCATCCCAGTCAAATGGGGTCCGGGAGCTCTGCCATTCTTGATCTGTCCCACAAGGAGGTCCTGCATGGGTGCTCCCATCTTCGTGTATCCCTTGAAAAAGTGACGGTAATAGCCCACCAGACCCAGGAACTGTCTCACCTTTCTTACAGTGGTAGGTTGCGGCCAACTCTGGATAGCGGTGATATTCTCAGGATCTGGGGCCACGCCCTCTGCACTCACCACATGCCCGAGGTACTGCACTTTGGGTTTTAACAAGTGGCACGTAGAGGGCTTCAACTTCATCCCATACTTGGAGAGAGCCGCGAACACTTCTGCCAGGTGCTCCAGGTGGGCTTCATATGTCTTGGAATAAACAATCACATCATCCAAATACAGCAGAACAGTCTCAAAGTTGAGATGCCCCAAGCAACATTCCATGAGCCTCTGGAAGGTTCCCGGGGCATTGCACAGCCCAAACGGCATACTGTTGAACTCGCAAAGTCCCTTCGGAGTAGCGAATGCGGTCTTTTCGCGGTCCTCTTTTGCAGCTGCCACCTGCCAGTAGCCACTAGTAAGGTCAAGGGTAGAGAAATAAGTAGCAGTCTTCAGCGCAGCCAGCGACTCTTCATTGCGTGGGAGAGGGTATGTATCTTTATGCGTTATCTGATTGATCTTCCGGTAATCCACACACATTCTCATGGTACCATCTTTCTTCTTCACCAGCACCAACGGAGCTGCCCAGGGACTACAACTATCCCGGATGACCCCTGCCTCTTTCATGTTCCTCAACATATCTTTGGCGCATTGGTAGTGCGCAGGTGGGATCGGTCTGTACCTCTCTTTAATGGATGGATGTGTGCCTGTGGGGATATGGGTTGAACTCCCTTAATTCTCCCAAAGTCTAACGGGTGTTTGCTGCAAACTTGCCCGTACTCTTGCACTACCCGATATACCCCTTCTTTGTGATGCATGGGTGTGGACTCGGTGCCGAAATGCAACTCCAGGCACCACTCCTCTAACTGTTTGGGTGGAGGGTCGCTGTCTGAATGCAATGTGGTGGTCGTGGAGGTTGTTTCGTGGATAGCGTGTGCGTCTACAGTGAACAATTTGGCTATGGTGGCGTAGCGGGGTAGCCTGACCTCTTCCTCCCCGCAGTTCATCACTCTCACAGGCACTCTCCCCTTCTTGACATCAATCACCCCTCTGGCCGCCATCACTGTGGGCCAATGCTCTGAAGGCAGCGGTTCCACCACTGCCGGGTAATCCTGTCCCTGGGGGCCTACTGGTGCCTGCACCAAATCATCATCTCACTCGGCGGCGGCACCACCAAAGGTGCTGCGTCCATCACTCGCACACCACCAATCTCTCCACCGGTCATATTCACCTGTTGCCGCTGCAGGAGGGCCCAGATTTCGCTCTGCAGAGCCCTCTGCCAGCCCCCTCCCGCAGTGGTAGACAATTGTTGCAACAGGCTCAACACCTTCCCCATGCAGTTCTGAATCACATTGGTCCCTAGGACCACTTTTGGGTTACGGTCACTGGACTCATTCAGCACCACAATGATCCCCTCACGTTTCAGCACTGTTCGCCCTATGGTCAAAGTCACTTCCTTGAACCCCACTTGGGTCATAGGGAGTCCATTGGCCGCAATGATGGTTAAACTGTCATCTGGGGGGGCAAGTTTGCTATTAGACCAATACCGTTGGTACAACGTATACGGTGTAGTCGTTACCTGCGACCCGCTGTCGAGAAGAGCCATAGTTGGGACACCGTCCACCACCAGGGAGATGATGGGGCGACCTCCAACGTACTGGTTCCGCCAGTCAGCTGGGCCTTGAGTATCTACTCCTGAGGATTTGCCCTTGGCCTTAGGGATTTCTCGTTTAACGGACACCGTCTGGAGTAGTGCCCGGTCTTTTCACACTTGTAGCAAACAGGTGGTCCATACCGGGGGTCATTGTTCCTCCTCTGCTGCATCCAGGGGACGTCTTCTGGGCTGTCGGTGAGCTGTATCTTCTCCGCTGGCTTGACTTTCGTCGGTAGCTAGTAGCTAATTAGCTAGCCCCCAGTAGCTTCTGGACCTAGCTTCAGGGTCTGAGTAACCCCCTTTGTGCTCCGGTTTCCGAATCGGTTCTCCGGGTCGGTACTGGCGGGCCACAACCCTGTCCCGGTCCACCACGGTTCCACCGAGCCATCTTCCCGGCTCCTGCAGGCACAGGCCTGACCTCCTCCACTCAACTCTCAAACTGAACTGACTACTGTCTTTTCCCACCCCAGGCTATCCAAACTCCTCTGTGGGCGTGTCCAAACCCTGGCTCCGCCCCTGGTGTGTCCATCAAGCACTGAGGGGGGTGCCTAAGGTTTTAAATGTTTGGCTGCTGTCACCTTGTTAGGGGACTGGTGTAGTGAGGGGCCCTATCTGTGACTACCTTACCCGGCCAGGGCGTCACACATCACTGGAGGAGCATGCACATTACTAGGGGACATACGAGTTACTGGGGTCAGTAGGTAGCATAGACATTGCTTGGGGAAGTGGGGGACATACACATTACTAGGGCCTGGGGGACATACACATTAGTGAGTCCTGGGGCAAACACATTACTAGGGATACTGTGGGATGGGGCCTGGGGGAATACCCATTACTGGGGGACACTGGAGGCCTGGGGAACATACACAATACTGGGGAGGCTGGGGGTCTGAGTAACATACATGTGACGCCCTGGACTAGCCAGATAGTCACAGGTAGATTACCTGCACAGAAAGCCACCGCACAGGCAGAGAGATACCACGGGCCAGCGCCTGCGGGCAAACATGTTCCCCGACACATATCAAGCCAGGGAGCGGACTACCGTTCCTGAAGCATAGGCAGTCAAGTTTTACCACAGAGGTGCCGGAGAAAGGCGGGAACCACCAACCTGAGAAAGGGGCAAAGCGCAGCCAGCTGCGGGCACCGACCAACATCCTTTTTGGTTTACCAGAGACTCCGGTGTATCTGTCATAGTGAGTACAACAGTGCCCGCACCTCACAACCACCGGGCCCCGGGACCATCACCTCCTGCCCACGGAGGGGTCAACACCAGGCTGCATAACATCGTCCCCGGGAGCCTAGTTAACGGCAGCAGTGGTGTCCACATTCACCACAACCCGTGGGTGGCATCACGAACTTACATTACTAAACACCACGGCCTCGGCCGTGAACCTTCCCCACCGAAATCCCTTCACGTAGCGCCAACTCCCCTTCAGAGCGACGTGACCCCTGGGTCCTGGAGGAGCTCGAGCCACCCACCGACGTGCATGGACCCGAGCGGCTCGGTAGCCGGACGAGCCCCGGGGCGGTACATAAACATTACTGAGGGATGACAGGCCCTGGGGGCATACACATTCTGTGGGACTATGGGGGCCTGTGGAGCATACTGTGCACATTACTGGGGATTGCTGGGGGCTTGTGGGGCATACACATGTATATCTGTCATAGTGAGTACAACAGTGCCCTCGGGCCGCGCGCTGCACCACACCATCTTGCGTGCACCTCACAACCACCGGGCCCCGCGACCATCACCCCCTGCCCACGGAGGGCTCAACACCAGGCTGCATAACATCGTCCCTGGGAGCCTAGTTAACAGCAGCGGTGGTGTCCACATTCACCACAGCCCGTGGGTGTCCCGAACTTACATCACTAAACGCCACGGCCTCGGCCGTGAACCTTCCCCACCGAAATCCCTACATGTAGCGCCAACTCTCCTTCAGAGCGACGTGACCCCTGGGTCCGGGAGGAGCTTGAGCCACCCACCGACGAGCAGGGATCCGAGCGGGTCGGCAGCCGACCGAGCCCCGGGACGGTACATACACCTCCAAGCATGTCCATGTTATAGAATTACACGAGAGAACTACACGATTCAGTGGGTCTAGAACTCACATATATCTGGGAGGAGCTCGAGCCACCCACCGACGAGCACGGACCCGAGCGGTACACACCGACTCTTCTGGCGTCAAGAACAGGATTGAACCCATCCACTTACCGGTGGAAATGCGCCTTGAAGCAGAAGTCAGTGGTGAGCCGGTGAAAAATTTCAGAATTCGCCATCTTGTCAATATCCCTTGGCGTGAAGTTTCCCACCAGACCTGTCTTCCCCGCGAGAGTTGAAGTCCCGCTCCCTGGGAACAGAGCAGTGCAGAAGTTTTGTGCGGCTAAAAAGTGAAGCTGAACAGAAAGAAAGTGGAGTGCCCCGAAAAGACCAAGGGGGGGTAGGTGAAGATCCCGTGCCATGTGACCGAGTGGATAAAGGGCAGGGACTCCAGGACTCTGACACCCATTTGGTTCCTGGATTCCAAGACAACAACATGTCTGCCCCGTCTGGCAAGCCAGAATTCCCAGAGCCAGCGCCTGTAACAGCAGCGTGGATGGAAGCCCGGACAGCGGCAATATGTCATCTCAACCAGGCCCAGGTGCGTCTCCTGATGGAGTGATGGACAGCCGAGGTGGAGGAGCTGGCTGCGGTCATGCGGGCATACGAAGTGGAGGCAGCCTTAGAGGAGTGGGTGGGCGATCCACGCCCTTATGTCCCCAAGGGACCAGCCGCTGCGGCTGAGGGACCCGGTCTGCCCCGACCCCTATACTGCCTCCCTCGTTGTTCGTGTCGATCACCGCTGCTCCCCCGCCCGGACCGCTGCTACCAGCACCGGCAGTGGGGTCCACCTCACCGGCCTGTGGGGAAACCGCCGGCGGAAAAAAAGAAGCTACAATTCCCGCGTGCGCCGTCCCAGAAGGCCTCCCGATAGTCAGTTTGGAGCCAGAGGGGGCGACCAACGAGGAGGCTGCAGCACCCGCCCAGGACGCTGGAGCTGAAGCAGCATGGGGTCAGTTGCCGCCAGGGATGGTGACGTGGCTGAAAAGAAAGTTGGCGCAGTTCTGTATCCAGGTACAGGTCGGGTCGATGCAGCAAGCTCTGGGCTGAAAGCAGGCGATACAAGAGAAGGTGGCTGTAGTGCGGGCGAATGAGAGATCCGCCTCATGGAAAGCACCCCGGCAGGATCAGGCCATGCAGACCCTTCCAGACCCGCTGACCCATCAGGAGACAGGACCCGCTCACGGTGAGATCCGTGAATCCCAGATGTCCCAGATCTCCGTGCAAGCCTTGGGTCTAAGGAGGGCGTACATGGGTGCTCAGCTGCACGTCCGCCTTCCTCCGCCACCCTCTGACCATGAAAAAGAAGCGGAGTAAAAGGTTGGCTACCCCAGTTGTTGTCCCCGTTGGGACTATGCTGCCCGTCCTCGTTGGGACCTTACTGTTTTACCCCGTTCCAACATAGACAAGGCCGTGAACTTGCAGGCCACCCAATAACTTTTGGGTTAGTAAATAATTCCTAAGGTTCATAAGGTGACAACAGCCAACCTACAAACCCTTGTCACCGCTCTCAGTGTTCGATGGTCACACAAGGGGGTGGAGACAGGTGGTTGGCCACGCCCACTGAGGAGTCCAGAAGGCCTGAGACAGGAAAACAAACAGTCAGTTCAGTACAGTGAAGTGGAGTGGAGTTCAAGTGTAGCAGGCCTGTGGCATCAGGTCTGCAGCGACAACACTGACCGGTGCCGGGGTCATAGCCCTGGTACCAAGGCAAGGAGGCAGATGGTGGTTGTTGCCTGCAGGAGCCGGGAAGATGGCTGTTAGAACCGTAAGGGACCGGGACAGGGTAGTGGCCCGCCGGTACCGAACCGGGGAGCCAACTGGAAACCGGAGCACCAGGAGGGGTACTCAGACCCAGAAAGAGGTCCAGAAGCCACTGGACTACGTTGAATTCACTGATTGAGGTTTGGACCTTAGGTCCTTTCCCGTCCCAAGACCCGAAAGACGGCAACTGCCCACCGAGGGGGATAGAAAGCCACCGCACAGGCAGAGAGATCCCACGGGCCAGCGCCTGCGGGCAAACGTGTTCCCCGACACACATCAAGCTGGGGAGCGGACTACCGTTCCTGAAGCATAAGCAGTCAAGTTCTACCACAGGGGTGCCGGAGAAAGGCAGTAACCACCAACCTGAGAAAGGGGCAAAGCGCAGCTGGCTGCGGGCACCGACCACCATCCTTTTTGGTTTACCAGAGACTCCGGTGTATCTGTCATAGTGAGTACAACAGTGCCCGCACCTCACAACCACCGGGCCCCGGGACCATCACCTCCTGCCCACGGAGGGGTCAACACCAGGCTGCATAACATCGTCCCCAGGAGCCTAGTTAACGGCAGCGGTGGTGTCCACATTCACCACAACCCGTGGGTGGCATCACGAACTTACATTACTAAACACCACGGCCTCGGCCGTGAACCTTCCCCACCGAAATCCCTACACGTAGCGCCAACTCCCCTTCAGAGCGACGTGACCCCTGGGTCCGGGAGGAGCTCGAGCCACCCACCGACGAGCATGGACCCGAGTGGCTCGGCAGCCAGCCGAGCCCCAGGGCGGTACATACACATTACTGAGGGATGACGGGCCCTGGGGGCATACACATTCTGTGGGACTATGGGGGCCTGTGGAGCATACTGTGCACATTACTGGGGATTGCTGGGGGCTTGTGGGGAATACACGTGTAAAGCGCCGGAGAGGGGCAGTCATGGGCGAGGGTCATGGCGGACCTCAACCCACCCCAGCACAGAGACGGGGCAGAGTGAAATAGGTGGTATGTGGTGGTATGGAGATGGTACCTGCTGACTGCTGCCATTCGTCTTCTGGGTCCTGTTCACTCCAATAGGCCTTGAATCCCGCTCGGTCAGGAAGGAGACAGGCACTGGGTAACCTTTGCTTCACTTTACTAAATAGCTTTTTGCAGACAGTTTCAAATGGCTTACAGCAGACTTGTCGACATCATTATCTTTCAAGTACATTAACTCCAACATCCAGCTCGGCTTTGCAGGGATAGCCATAATGAGGCGACTTATCCTCCCGCTTCAGACACACTCCCTAAGCATTGTGGTGGATCACAAAGCTCGGCTCACAGACGGTTGGACTCACTTCATGCCACCACTGCAACTGCTTTCCCTCAGGTACTGGCAGATAACACCTAAGGTAGGAGCGTCCCACTTTCTCCTTACATCTCCATGACACTCTGGACTTATGTCCTGGAGCAATAGAGCCCCTTCTAACAGCTTGGCTTCTCTCCTTCTTCTTTCTGTCCTGTGTCTGTAGCAGGGACAAGGAGATGGCTAATTGGGATTCATTCACCCTTGAATCCTGTCCCTGTCACCTCAACCCTTCTTTACTCTACTCTGCTTCTTCTGTCCCTCCTGGACTTCTCTCTCTTATTCTGCTCTGTCTCACGGTCATTCCCTATTTGCCTGAACTAGGAAGTCCCTTTCCCTATATGTCCTCCTGTGCTTATGAGCCATCCTCTCAATTAACTCCTGCTGCCCCGTCATCTCCCTGTCCATCCCTTCTCTCTGAGGGACCCAGGACCCATGACCTCTGGTGGCAACTGGCTGTATTACAGGAGGAAAAATACACATTAATACAAGGCAGTTAATACAAATACATTACAGTGTCATTCAACAATCACCACAAGGAAGGAGGGTGGTAGGGCACTAGTCATCCTATTACACTTCCCCCACTTAAATTTGCCAGTCCCCTGGCGACAAGACCTGTAAAAAAACAATATGCACAACATGGGGGATGAGGGCAGGGATATTAAGGAAAATGGGAACGGCAGTCCATGACAGGGGCATGGATCATACCTCCCTGCTGCTTTAAGCCCTATGGGGAGGGAGTAATTGATGGTATTGTACCGCTGTGTCCCTGCATGGATTTTTAATGTCCAGATTCCAAAAATGGATGTGAAACATATGTCTTGTGGGTAGTGCCATCTCTAGTAGTGTATTTGCATAGATATGTATTTTCGGTCATTCCACTTCAGTGCAAGAAGTTGTTCACTTACAAGTGCGAATGATGACTCCTTCTCCAAAAATCTTCCCAGTTGTTATGAACTGTTCCACATGCACCTGTATTTGAAGCATCTAGGGATCTATGAAGCGGTATAAGGGTATAATTATCGGTGTGTACAAGTAGTACTCTTGATGCAGAAATGGGTCCCTTACAGTAGCTTCCATACAATTTTCCCAAGTATGCCAAATGTCTGTTGACCACCTTGAAGATTTAAGGATTATACTCTTTGACATACACGCAACCATCATAGCATTACCAAATTATATTCCATATATTGTATTAATGGTGCGTGGCAATATACGGACCATGGATAAATCGCATAATGTACAACAACAAACAAAGAAAAAAGCGCGATCAGACATCCAGTGCAACTTAATATATATTTTATTGTTATTATTTATACAAGTGCATGGCATGGGAAAAGGCATAACAGAGGGCATCCAACGGTGGTGTCAATCATTTACAATAATGCAACTATTGCTTAATGGGACCACTGGTGGTGGGGGGTATCTGGGAAACCCAGCAGACAATGATCATAATATCCATATTAGATCCCCTATCATGGGGTATAGTACACATATAACTGTCCAGGGTTACCACAGGACCACCACACCATCAGCTGGCCTAACAAGTCATAGTACACAGACGATATTACATGTGAAACGCACCATAACACCATAAAACACTCACCGAGGCCCCCCACCCGACGGACGTCAGTTTCGGCAGATGCCTGCGTCAGGGGTGGTCAACGCAGGCATCTGCCGAAACTGACGTCCGTCGGGTGGGGGGCCTCGGTGAGTGTTTTATGGTGTTATGGTGGGTTTCACATGTAATATCGTCTGTGTACTATGACTTGTTAGGCCAGCTGATGGTGTGGTGGTCCTGTGGTAACCCTGGACAGTTATATGTGTACTATACCCCATGATAGGGGATCTAATATGGATATTATGATCATTGTCTGCTGGGTTTCCCAGATACCCCCCACCACCAGTGGTCCCATTAAGCAATAGTTGCATTATTGTAAATGATTGACACCACCGTTGGATGCCCTCTGTTACACCTTGAAGATTTGTTTAGTGGTCACTGCATTCATAAATGAGAAAACTGGCAATATATCCTGTAGTTCTTTCTATAATTTTATGTTCAATCTATTTTTATTGAGAAAGGAATAAAATATTTTAGATTTATGCAATGAAAAACTATTGTAAAAGAAGGTTATAAACAATCAGATAATCAGACGAGCATGACCTTCAAACAAAAGCTACTGATGGTATAACAAAGAAATGAACGTGTAATTTCACTAACAGTGAAAAATATGAGACATAATGACTATAGACATATTTGAAATTATAGTTATATGAGAGAATTTGAGGGAAAGCTTTCAAGAAAGAAGAAAAAGAAGAGAAGTGAAGATTAAGATGGGTTGTAGATACAGATGAGTGGAACCGTTAAAGTTCCGTTTGGCGGCTTCATCCGGACTAAGATAAAGTTCAATTTGGGACCTGAACTTGACCTGAACCCTAAATAAAGTCACTAATTGGGCAGTTCGAGTCTCCATCCACATGCAGACAGCCATAAGCGAAACACCTCCAGAGATGGGTGGGCGAGGTTTTTCCAATTTTTTTTTTTGCTACACACTACTTCCGATCACGCTGTTGTTACCCCCAGTATGAGCCATTCAAACACTGCAAATAGCTTGAGCTGGTCTGAGCACCGAGCGTACAAGAGCATAGTGATGTTCACGCAAATGGTGTTCATACTTAAAGCACCCAAACACCGAATCCGAACTCTGTTGTTTTTTTTTGTAACGTCTGTGTTTGATATGATCTCTAGGTTCTTACTTATACATACTTATATATACTTATAGCAAAGAAGGGCTGCAGTTGTACACCGCCCAGGCCAAAAACTAGTACTCTAGCAGGATGCAGCTAAGCCCCCACTAAGTGGAGGCATCACAGGTTCAGGAGTCGCAAATCACACACACACTTCCATCCAAAAAATGGAGGGGGCGATTGCTGAATGATAAAACTGCACACTGATGGCTTGAATAGAGAGCTGTTCACACATGCAGATGCACAGTCACAAGCCCACAGCCTATTAGGTGACGTCCATACTATTAGATAAGGTGGGCTGCAAAGACGTACTCCATCTGTGCACCATACAGGGACAGGAACTCTAATATGCAAGGCCTAATGGAAAATGGCCTGGCTGCATCCTATACAAAAAAAATGAGGGTTTTAGTTGGTATTATGGCCAAAATACAGAAGCCTACAACCCTCGTCACTGGAACCTCATGCTTGTATGTCCCTTCACTAAATAAAAAAATAGCAACAAAAAGAGGAATAAATATCCTCCAAAAAAGTAGGAGCAGAGATTGATTTTTTGCCCACAAACCCATTTTGAGGACAAAGGCCCCAAATATTTTAATTTAAGGAACACTTGTGAGGATTTATAAATGAGAATAGAAGGAGGTGGGTCTTAAATATACTCTGGTGATTAATGAAATTGGTGCCTGTAAAAAGTCAAAGTCAATGTGGGTAAAATTAGAAGCAACACATTTTATTTCTGACGTTGTTAAATATTGAGGTTTATGCAGGCAAAATTAATTGTTATCAGAAATTATTTCTGCTTATGACTATTCTGCAATATGACTCTGCTACCATAGTGCTGTAGGCTCACTTGGTGGAAAATGAGTCTGTATGAACAATTTTTGCTTCAGAAGCAGATTCTTCTTAACTTCCAAAATTGCTGAAGCAAAGGTGTAGACCTGCTCTGCAGTGAACAAACTAGTGGCCAATGTATTAATATTCCTACCTATCACCAAGTTGAAAACAAAATCCTAGCTACATACCCTGGTTAATAACCTAACACTCTTGTAATTTTTTCTGTTTTGTTTTTTTTTAAAAGATCTAATTGAATGTAAATTAACCTAGTGACAAGTTCAAAAATAACCTGATGGTGATCAATAAAAATGAAAACAAGAAAACAATTGATAAAATTAGGATCAACACACAGTGGATGATCAGGGGCAGATTAGAAGCTTAGTATTTGTAATTGAACATGAACTTGCAATTGATTCTTCACTTTTACATTCTGACAACACTTTGGCGTAATGTAACTCACTCCTTTTTCAGAACAACTACAGGCAGAGAAGAGACAGACGCAGCCCAAGTGCTCTTCTGTTTTTCAAAATTTGATCATTTTGATCACTGTGATGAGATTTATCATGGTGTTAAAAATATCAGGACCCAATGAATTTTGTTCCTGATGGTGCCAGCTGGCAGATCTGTGCGCTTGTAGGACATGGCATTGGACTTGGGGGACATGGAAGACTATATCATGTTAAAGTTGAAAGAGATTCACTTTGTTTTTACATGATTACTAGTGATGAGCGAGTATGCTTGTTACTACTCGGTACTCGCACGAGTATCAATGTACTCGGGCTACTCGGCGGGGACCGAGTAATCTCGCGATACTCGTGCTGTACTCGTGGTCTTCATTTCTGCATGTTGGCGCTCTTTTGAGAGCCAGCCCTCATGCAGGGATTGGCTGGCAGACTACTGCAATGCCACAGCCCTGTTAGTTGTGGAATTGCAGTGATTGGCCGGCCCGCACAGCGTGACCGAGCCTTTATACCGGCCGGCGCGCTGTGCTCTGCTCACAGCCATCCAGACAGTCAGTGCAGGGAGAGTGTCGCTGCTTCAGGGAAAGGTTTGCGGCCCTTTATAGCTATTTCCGTAGCAGGGCTACAAACAGTGTGACCAAAAGTCCTTCTCAGGACTATTCTAGTTGTATACAGGCAGGCAGGGTATAGCCAGGTCGGAGTACAGTAGCAGAGTCCTTCTCAGGACTATTGTTGCTGTATACAGGCAGGGTATAGCCAGGTCGGAATACAGGCTAGTGACCAGAAGAGTCCTTGTCAGGACTATTGTAGCAGTATACAGGCAGGCAGGCAGGCAGGCAGGGTATATAGCCATTTTTAGTGGTGACCGTATACCAGCCTTCATCATATCTGGGGCTGGTGTACACAGTCTAAAACAGTGAAGATAGTGTCAGAGTTCTCATTAATTTTTGCTCCTAAAACCTGTTAGGTTCTTAGTGCGTCCGTGCTTGCATTTAAAAACCGCACGTGTGTGCCTGTCGGTGGCAGCGTACAGGTGCACTTGTGTGCGTTTTTACCAAACTATTATATAACGCACAAGTGTAGTGTATAATACACGTCAGTCAGCAGTGGCTGATAGTGTCAGAGTTCTCATTAATTTTTGCTCCTAAAACCTGTTAGGTTCTTAGTGCGTCCGTGCTTGCATTTAAAAACCGCACGTGTGTGCCTGTCGGTGGCAGCGTATAGGTGCACTAGTGTGCGTTTTTACCAAACTATTATATAACGCACAAGTGTAGTGTATAATACACGTCAGTCAGCAGTGGCTGATAGTGTCAGAGTTCTCATTAATTTTTGCTCCTAAAACCTGTTAGGTTCTTAGTGCGTCCGTGCTTGCATTTAAAAACCGCACGTGTGTGCCTGTCGGTGGCAGCGTACAGGTGCACTTGTGTGCATTTTTACCAAACTATTATATAACGCACAAGTGTAGTGTATAATACACGTCAGTCAGCAGTGGCTGATAGTGTCAGAGTTCTCATTAATTTTTGCTCCTAAAACCTGTTAGGTTCTTAGTGCGTCCGTGCTTGCATTTAAAAACCGCACGTGTGTGCCTGTCGGTGGCAGCGTACAGGTGCACTAGTGTGCGTTTTTACCAAACTATTATATAACGCACAAGTGTAGTGTATAATACACGTCAGTCAGCAGTGGCTGATAGTGTCAGAGTTCTCATTAATTTTTGCTCCTAAAACCTGTTAGGTTCTTAGTGCGTCCGTGCTTGCATTTAAAAACCGCACGTGTGTGCCTGTCGGTGGCAGCGTATAGGTGCACTTGTGTGCGTTTTTACCAAACTATTATATAACGCACAAGTGTAGTGTATAATACACGTCAGTCAGCAGTGGCTGATAGTGTCAGAGTTCTCATTAATTTTTGCTCCTAAAACCTGTTAGGTTCTTAGTGCGTCCGTGCTTGCATTTAAAAACCGCACGTGTGTGCCTGTCGGTGGCAGCGTATAGGTGCACTAGTGTGCGTTTTTACCAAACTATTATATAACGCACAAGTGTAGTGTATAATACACGTCAGTCAGCAGTGGCTGATAGTGTCAGAGTTCTCATTAATTTTTGCTCCTAAAACCTGTTAGGTTCTTAGTGCGTCCGTGCTTGCATTTAAAAACCGCACGTGTGTGCCTGTCGGTGGCAGCGTACAGGTGCACTTGTGTGCATTTTTACCAAACTATTATATAACGCACAAGTGTAGTGTATAATACACGTCAGTCAGCAGTGGCTGATAGTGTCAGAGTTCTCATTAATTTTTGCTCCTAAAACCTGTTAGGTTCTTAGTGCGTCCGTGCTTGCATTTAAAAACCGCACGTGTGTGCCTGTCGGTGGCAGCGTACAGGTGCACTAGTGTGCGTTTTTACCAAACTATTATATAACGCACAAGTGTAGTGTATAATACACGTCAGTCAGCAGTGGCTGATAGTGTCAGAGTTCTCATTAATTTTTGCTCCTAAAACCTGTTAGGTTCTTAGTGCGTCCGTGCTTGCATTTAAAAACCGCACGTATGTGCCTGTCGGTGGCAGCGTACAGGTGCACTTGTGTGCGTTTTTACCAAACTATTATATAACGCACAAGTGTAGTGTATAATACACGTCAGTCAGCAGTGGCTGATAGTGTCAGAGTTCTCATTAATTTTTGCTCCTAAAACCTGTTAGGTTCTTAGTGCGTCCGTGCTTGCATTTAAAAACCGCACGTGTGTGCCTGTCGGTGGCAGCGTATAGGTGCACTAGTGTGCGTTTTTACCAAACTATTATATAACGCACAAGTGTAGTGTATAATACACGTCAGTCAGCAGTGGCTGATAGTGTCAGAGTTCTCATTAATTTTTGCTCCTAAAACCTGTTAGGTTCTTAGTGCGTCCGTGCTTGCATTTAAAAACCGCACGTGTGTGCCTGTCGGTGGCAGCGTACAGGTGCACGATTTGCACAAACTTGGATATAATGCCCAAGTCTAGTGAATACACGTCAGCACAGCATTGCAAAATGCGCAAGGGTGTTGGCAAGGAACAAGGAAGTGGAGGTGATGGTGGTGCAGGCAGAGGCCGAGGTCGTGGGCAAGCTCTAATTTCGCCACAACAAAGGGCCACATCTAGTCGCTCGCACGTCCTGTCCCAAATTCTTGGGGACCGCAGCAGTACACCGCTCTTGAACCAAGACCAGTGTCAACAGGTTGTTAGTTGGATAGCGGATAATGCTTCCAGTCAGATTGGCACCACCACAAACACTCTGTCTTCCACACGGTCAAGTGTCAGTAGCCGTGATACTGCACCGCACATTTCAGAACCTGATCCTCCTTCCTACCACAAGGCTGAGTACACGTCCTCGGACATTAATGATCCCACACTTGGACACTCGGAAGAGCTGTTCACGTTTCCATTCGCACATTCTGGCCTCTCGCCAGCTAATGTTGAAGTGGGTCATGAGGAGATCGTATGTACAGATGGCCAAATATTTGAGCAGCCACGTTCTCACGAAGTTGGCAACGTGTCTCAACAAGGGGTGGACGATGATGAGACACAATTGTCAGGAAGTCAGGAGGAGGAGCAGGGTGCGGAAGAGGAAGACGACGTGGTGGATGATCCAGTAACTGACCCAACCTGGCAGGAGGATATGCAGAGCGAGGACAGCAGTGCACAGGGGGAGGGAGGCGTAGCATCCCAACAGGCAGTAAGAAGCAGGGTGGTGGCTCCAGGCAGATGTCAGGCAACCGTTCCCCGGAACAACAACACGACACAAGGTGCCTGTACAAATGTTAGGTCTTCCCGAGTCTGGCAGTTTTTTAAGTTGGCTCCAGATGATTCTAAAAAGGCCATTTGCAACACCTGCCGTGCCAGCATCAGCAGGGGTACCAAAACTAGCAGCTTGACCACAACCAGCATGATCAGGCACATGTCAGCCAAGCACCCGACTTTGTGGGAAGTACAACAGAGTCGAGGAGCAGTGCTTGCTGATGTCACTGCTACGTCTTCGCTGGTTGTGCATGCGAGCCAATCCCCTGTCCATGCTGCCTGCGAACAAGCCTCCTCCGGTCCTGCACCTGCAGTTGCCTACGCAGAAATAACACCATCATCAAGCACGTCCTTGTCCCAGCGCAGCGTTCAGTTATCCATTCAGCAAACCTTTGAACGCAGGCGCAAATACACTGCCAACACCCCACATGCCACAGTTCTAAATGCTAACATTTCGCGACTGCTTGCGCTGGAAATGTTTCCTTTTAGGCTGGTGGAGACAGAAGCATTCCGCGACCTGATGGCGGCAGCTGTCCCACGTTACTCGGTCCCCAGCCGCCACTATTTCTCCCGGTGTGCCGTCCCCGCGTTGCATAACCACGTGTCACAAAACATCACACGTGCCCTGAACAACGCTGTTTCACCCAAAGTCCACCTAACCACAGACACGTGGACAAGTGCTTGTGGGCAAGGCCGCTACATCTCGTTGACGGCACACTGGGTTAATATTGTGGAAGCTGGGACCCAGTCTGAGCGAGGGACGGAACACGTCCTTCCCACACCAAGGTTTGCAGGCCCTACCTCAGTCAGTGTTTCACCCACACTCTACAGCTCCGGAATGTCATGCTCTTCAGCCTCCTCCTCCTCCTGCACATCCTCATCCACTGTACCCTCCACACCAGTCCCAAGCTGGAAGCACTGCAGCACTGCCTCGGCGAAGCGGCAACAGGCTGTGCTGAAGCTAATCTGCATAGGTGACAAACCCCACAATGCAGAAGAGGTGTGGACAGCTCTGAAACAGCAGGCAGATCACTGGCTCACACCCCTGAACCTAAAGCCAGGAAAGGTCGTGTGTGACAATGGCCGGAACCTGGTGGCGGCTTTGAGGCGAGGCCAGCTGACACATGTTCCATGCGTGGCCCATGTGCTCAACCTCGTGGTTCAGCGGTTTCTAAAGTCATACCCAGAGCTGTCTGATCTGCTGGTAAAAGTTCGCCGCCTGTCTGCACATTTTCGAAAGTCACCTACTGCTTCAGCCGGCCTTGCCGGCTTTCAGCGCAGTTTGCATCTTCCGGCTCACAGACTGGTGTGTGATGTCCCCACGCGTTGGAATTCAACTCTGCACATGTTGGTCAGGATATGTGAGCAGAAGAGGGCAGTTGTTGAGTACCTGCATCACCTAAGCCGTCGGGAAATGGGTCAAACTCCACACATAACACCTGAGGAGTGGAGATGGATGTCCGACCTATGTACCATCCTCTAAAACTTTGAGGACTCCACCAAGATGGTGAGTGGTGATGACGCCATTATTAGCGTCACCATACCGCTACTCTGCCTTCTAAAACGGTCTCTGCTCAAAACCAAACATGATGCATTGCAGGCGGAGCGCGATGAGTTGCAGCAAGAAACAGTAGTGGGTGTGGGTGATAACACACAGCCCAGCCTCGTCTCATCACAACGTGCAGTGGAGGACTATGACGAGGAGGAGGATGAAGACATGGAGCAAATCTCCGGCCAAATTGAGGATATGACATGCACACCAGTCATATCCTCGGTTCAGCGTGGCTGGCCAGAGGACAGGGTAGATGAGGAGGAGGAGGAGGAGGAGGAGGACAGCATGTTCAGTCATCGTGTTGGTCAGGCTACTGAAGTCCTGGCTGTTAAGAGTCTGGCGCACATGGCTGACTTTATGGTAAGCTGCCTGTCTCGTGACCCTCGCGTTAAGAACATCTTGGCCGACAATCATTACTGGTTGGTAACACTGTTAGACCCACGCTACAAGGTGAACTTTATGTCTCTTATTCCCGAGGCGGAGAGGTCAACCAAAATGCAGCAGTTCCAGAAGGCCATAGTCACGGAAGTAGGCAAAGCATTCCCCTCACAAAACGCTAGCGGCATAGGTCAGGAATCAGTGGACAACCAAGGCGTACAGCCGAGAGAGGCACAAGTCCAATCCGCCAGAGGTAGGGGAACAGTCTTTAAGATGTGGGACAGTTTTCTCAGCCCCTCACGTACCACAGCCCCTGAGGTGCGGGGTAGTGCCACAAGAAATCCTAAGTTTGCCCAGATGCTCAAGGAGTACCTTGCAGATCGAACAACTGTACTCCGACATTCCTCTGTGCCTTACAATTATTGGGTATCCAAGGTGGACACGTGGCATGAATTGGCTCTCTACGCCTTGGAAGTCCTGGCCTGCCCTGCCGCTAGCGTTTTGTCAGAGCGTGTTTTTAGTGCAGCAGGTGGAATCATTACAGATAAACGCACCCGCCTGTCAACTGAAAATGCTGATAGGCTGACTCTGATCAAGATGAACAAGGGTTGGATTGGGCCAGACTTCACCACACCACCAGCAAATGAGAGCGGAATTTAAAGTTTGTAACGGGAATTTGCCATGTACCTCCAGTCACCCATGGGTACACACTTCTGGACTTTGGATAATCGCTGGACTGCTCCTCCTTCTCCTCATGCGCCACCATGATGACCGTTACAAGAGTTAGGCCTTTGTTTCAGGTATACCCCCAGTGGTAAATTTTTTCGCCCATTCTTTGCAGAATGGACATTACAACAACAGGAGACCCGCTCCTTTGCAATGGGAACAATGTTTTGAGGCCCTCATGCATGTCTCTATCCAGGGACAACGTGGAGCCTCCCAATTTTTGGCTGCCCTGCCAAAGGGCTATACTATAATACACCCACTTCCTGACAATGGACACTTAATGTTTTGAGGGGCCCTCATGCACGTCTCTATCCAGGGACAACGTGGAGCCTCCCAATTTTTGGCTGCCCTGCCAAAGGGCTATACTATAATACACCCACTTCCTGACAATGGACACTTAATGTTTTGAGGCCCTCATGCACGTCTCTATCCAGGGACAACGTGGAGCCTCCCAATTTTTGGCTGCACTGCCAAAGGGCTATACTATAATACACCCACTTCCTGACAATGGACACTTAATGTTTTGAGGCCCTCATGCACGTCTCTATCCAGGGACAACGTGGAGTCTCCCAATTTTTGGCTGCCCTGCCTAAGGGCTATACTACAATAGACCCACTTCCTTCCAATGGGCACTTCAGGTTTACAGGCCCTCATGCACGTCTCTATCCAGGGACAACGTGGAGCCTCCCAATTTTTGGCTGCCCTGCCTAAGGGCTATACTACAATAGACCCACTTCCTTCCAATGGGCACTTCAGGTTTACAGGCCCTCATGCACGTCTCTATCCAGGGACAACGTGGAGCCTCCCAATTTTTGGCTGCCCTGCCTAAGGGCTATACTACAATAGACCCACTTCCTTCCAATGGGCACTTCAGGTTTAGGTTTACAGGCCCTCATGCACGTCTCTATCCAGGGACAACGTGGAGCCTCCCAATTTTTGGCTGCCCTGCCTAAGGGCTATACTACAATAGACCCACTTCCTTCCAATGGGCACTTCAGGTTTACAGGCCCTCATGCACGTCTCTATCCAGGGACAACGTGGAGCCTCCCAATTTTTGGCTGCCCTGCCTAAGGGCTATACTACAATAGACCCACTTCCTTCCAATGGGCACTTCAGGTTTACAGGCCCTCATACACGTCTCTATCCAGGGACAACGTGGAGCCTCCCAATTTTTGGCTGCCCTGCCTAAGGGCTATACTACAATAGACCCACTTCCTTCCAGTGGGCACTTCAGGTTTACAGGCCCTCATGCACGTCTCTATCCAGGGACAACGTGGAGCCTCCCAATTTTTGGCTGCCCTGCCTAAGGGCTATACTACAATAGACCCACTTCCTTCCAATGGGCACTTCAGGTTTACAGGCCCTCATGCACGTCTCTATCCAGGGACAACGTGTAGCCTCCCAATTTTTGGCTGCCCTGCCTAAGGGCTATACTACAATAGACCCACTTCCTTCCAATGGGCACTTCAGGTTTACAGGCCCTCATGCACGTCTCTATCCAGGGACAACGTGGAGCCTCCCAATTTTTGGCTGCCCTGCCTAAGGGCTATACTACAATAGACCCACTTCCTTCCAATGGGCACTTCAGGTTTACAGGCCCTCATGCACGTCTCTATCCAGGGACAACGTGGAGCCTCCCAATTTTTGGCTGCCCTGCCTAAGGGCTATACTACAATAGACCCACTTCCTTCCAATGGGCACTTCAGGTTTACAGGCCCTCATGCACGTCTCTATCCAGGGACAACGTGGAGCCTCCCAATTTTTGGCTGCCGTGCCTAAGGGCTATACTACAATAGACCCACTTCCTTTCAATAGGCACTTCAGGTTTACAGGCCCTCATGCACGTCTGTATGCAGGGTCATTGGTGAACCTCACAATTTTGGACTGCCCTGGCAAAGGAAAATACTACAAAGACTCAGTTCCTCAAAATGGGCACATTAGACTCAGAGGCCTTTATGTACGTCTCTTCTCAGGGACATCGGAGTGCCACACAATGTTTTACGTAAAATCTTTCATGTATTGATCTCAAAAAGTAACATACATTAGCTCTATCTCACTATTGGGTATGTGCCCTTAACATTTCCGCCATGAAAATTCATTTTGGTGTCATTTTGGAAGGTTTTCTGGTGAGTCCGTAAAAATGGCGTAAAACGCGGACAAAATTGTTCACAGCTGTGACTTTTGAGTGATAAATGCTTCAAGGGGTCTTCCCCATGCTGTTGCCATGTCATTTGAGCACTCTTCTGAGACTTTTGTGCCATTTTTAGGGTTTCTACATGCTGCCGGTGGTCATTTCACAAAAATACTCGGGTCTCCCATAGGATAACATTGGGCTCGGTGCTCGGGCCGAGTACACGAGTATCTTGGGATGCTCGGCCCGAGCCTCGAGCACCCGAGCTTTTTAGTACTCACTCATCACTAATGATTACCTTTATTCATTGAATAACAGTAATCATGCGATGAGGGAGCTAAAAACAGCCCCAATCATGCACTCCAGGATCTCAGTTATAGCCCTTTTGGAAAATCTAGAGTTTTTCCACCATGTGACGGCACTCTACTTATTTCTCAGCACCACAAAAAAGCTGCATTAGGAGTTAGTCCTATTACTGACTGTCATAAAAAGGCATATGTGAAGTAGTAAAAGGGGGTTAAATACAAAAAGCAGTCTAGAATGATAGTGATTATGTTTTTCTTTTTTTAAATGTATTGTAGGTGTCAATGAACTTTTTTTGCACCAGGCCCAGACAGCACATATTCAATAGCCTGGTAAAGTGTGGTGACAACATCTGCATAATTTGGAAGACATATTTGTTACAGCTAATATATATATTGGTCTTTTCTAGTGACATGATTACTCCAAGTGCTTTGTTGCCTCTCCTACCGCACACGTTCGTTTGCCCTGAGGTCTGTTTATCTATCTTTGAAAACTAATTGTGGTTATTCTGGCTGATCGGCTCAACGAGCATTTTAATTGATTTCTGCTGGTCTCTCCCACAGAGAGACGTCTTCCACGGCTGAAGGTTAAATGCATTGTTATTGGTTTTCCCCTAAATATGCCAGTTTATTAGATCATTAGCTACTCAGATGTAGTGCTCGCCATCTGGAGCTGTGAATTAAAACATCACTTATGCAAGAATGCATGAAATTGAGACTCCTGTCTTCTTTTTCTCTGCCATGCGGATCATTGTACAGGAAAAGTGAAAAGACATTACTCATGCGCTGTTATTCCTCATCTTGTCAGACTAAGACATCTCTGTCGGTTACTGACATAATTGCTGCCTGAGGCAGCTCTTCATGGTAGGAATGTAAGACATGTTGAGATGTGATGATGGCCAGTAGGTTGTTTGTCATGGTGAGGTGATGGGAATCTTCATTGCTTAATAGAATGGATATTTTTATTATTATTATTATTTATTTATAGAGCACCATTAATTCCATGGTGCTGTACATGAGAAGGGGGTTACATACAAAATACGTATACAAGTTACAGTAGACAGACTAGTACAGAGGGAAGAGGGCCCTACCCTTGCGGGCTTACATTCTATAGGATTATGGGGAGGAGACAATAGGTGGGGTGTAGGTCAGGCGGCAGCTCCGCACGGTGGTCGGGCGGCAGCTCCGCACGGTGGTCGGATATGACAATGATGTACATGTAACTAGAAGCATAGGTGAGAAACTGATATTTCATTCCTTAGCATCTCACCAATTACCCTCACTGGTTACAGTATTGCAATCTTTGGTGAAAGCATAGGTTTACTTATATATGTATTGCCTGAAATGATACCTCTCCTTTAGTATTAGAAGTTGTAGTTTAATGTGCTTTGTCCTAGCTTGGTTTCATAAGGTTAAGTGTCAATGTCGTTACACAATTCTGACCTCAGGTTTTTAACTCAATGTCCACTGCTGTCCATATGATTCGGCGTGCATGGCTTAAAGTGTCTTTCATTTGTTTTACATTACAAATCATGTGTTTTATAGATCATGAAATTTCAAGGTTCTTCTTCGAATTGTCTATAAATGGAAAATAAAATCAAGACTTTTGCTGCTCTCCCTAGTAGTGGGCAACATTTTAACTCTTCAGGAGTACAATGGGCAATTCTGTAAGAGGTGAGAAACAAGGTGGAACATTAAAAATCCTACTCAAGCAAACCACAAAAACCTTTGTTCATGAGTAAACTATTAGAAAGCACTGATTGTGGTGTCCTTCCAGAAACACAATTACCAAAACATTTTACAGGATGATATAGGGGCACCAGTCCATAACTTCATGCTAAATAGATGTTAGGTGGTACTGTGATGCCCGTGAGGCTTCAGCCGCCACAGGGTACTGCACCTGCCTTAAGGTGCAGTGCTCAACCCGAATCCAATTACACAATTCATAGACATAACCAGGTTGCCATCCTTTATCAAGGACCGGACTAGGTTTGGGTCAAAAGGGGTTGCCAGCATGGTTGGGTCTTTAGGATCCCCAATCCACTAGTGGCGGGACCTGGGACGGGAGGAGCAACCACCAGGGGGAGTTAGGAGCAACACAACAGTTATAGAGTTCTCCATCAGAAGAGGATGAAAGCAGTCGGGTTCTACCAGTGGCTCTGGTGGGAAGCAGGAGTTAATACAGTCGCCGGACGGAGAGCTTTATTGATCCCTCGGGACCGGCGTGGCGAGGGGTGCAGAATCCTTGGGTGGATTATACTTCTAGTGGTCCACCAAAATCTGGCTTGGGGGGTTGCCTGTCCCTCTGGCCCCCACAGTTCCCGGAGCCCCGTGCCAGATAGGATCCAGGGTCATGTTCCAAGGCAAGCCCCACAACGGACCCGCGGCACCTGCATAAGGGCAGGGAGTAACGACTTTTCAAGAACCAGGGGTCCCCAAGAGGTTAAAACCACGGGGATCCAACACCTAGCGCAAGAAGGAAGGGCCCACCGTCCATTGTACAGGCTCTGACCTCCAAAGGATCCAAGTTCGACGGGGCCCATCACAGCGGGTGACCGCTACTTCCTGGGTAAGCGGCATAACTGTGAGTAAAACATCAGGAACCCGCAGAGACTGTGTCCATCTGGCATTCCGAGCGCCACCACCCCGTGCCTCGACGCCCGCCATTACTACTCCCTTCATCATCCTGCCCGGGGCCACCTGTTGGGAGCAGAAACACCTCAGCTGCTACTACCATCCGCGACAGCAGCAGCAGCTAATTCCCTGGCTGCATACCGCAGGTGGCGTCACGAAATCAACCTCCACTATCCTCCATCCATCATCCATCCCATCTCCCACCTTCTCCATGGACACCTCTGGTCACGAAACCGGGCAGGGCCACCCGTGACATCCCCTGACCCTCACTGGCCCGGTGACGAGTATCTTACCCAACTCCCTGCGGTGCTCCAATACAAAAAATCACTGTCACAAAGTACAGTAAGTCAATAAAAAAATGAAAAAGACAAACATATTTGTATTTAAGGATAATCCAAAATTATTTTGTAATGTTGTAGAGGTGAATCCTGGTAAAGAGGAATCTCTGGTGTTACTTTAAAAGGCTATCTACACATCTGTATTGACTCTTTTATTGTTCACAGATCTCCACAATGTGAACAAGTGAGAAAGCATGTACAGTTTCAAGGAGGGCAGGAAAACAGGCTTTTGAAAAGAAGAACATAAGGAGCAAGATGAAAAATTATGCTGCTTGTTAAGAAATTAACCCATTTATAACATCCACCATACATGTACAGAGCATATCAGAAGTAGGTGTATGGAGCGGGTTTACAGGGTGAGCTCACCGCATACTTGGCAGGAAATGACTATGTGTTAGAGTCAAGATCTGCTGCTAACAATCGCGGGTGGAGCAATTAATCCATTAATATGATAAATCCAGCTGTTAATTTCTGACACCTGGATTTAACATGTGCCAGCATGGGGTACAAAATTTTAGCATCCCTATGGGAATTCATCTATGGGAGTAGTGACGATTTTGTTCCTGGAAAACACCCATGAAGGTTAACACAGTGAATATTGCAGAATTAAAAATTGCAAAACTAAAGCCCGCTTTACACGCTGCAATATATCTTACAATGTGTCGGCGGGGTCACGTAGTAAGTGACGCACATCCGGCATTGTGAGGTACATTGCAGGGTGTGACAGGTACGTGCGATTGCGATTGAACGAAAATCCGTTCATCGCATACACATCGTACCTTTCTCTAGAATTGCACGTCAGATTGTTCATCGTACCCGGGGTAGCACACATTGCAGTGTGTGACACCCCGGAAACGATGAACAGATCATACCTGCGCCCTGCAGCTCCCGGCTGACAATGCGAAAGGAAGGAGGTGGGCGGGATGTTTACGTCCCTCTCAGCTTCGCCCCTCCGCTTCTATTGGCCGGCTGCCACGTGACGTCGATGTGACGCTGAACGTCCCTCCCACTCCAGGAAGTGGATGTTCGCCGCCCATAGCGAGGTCGTATGGTTGGGTAAGTACGTGTGACGGGGGTTAATTATTTGTGCGGCACGTTCAACAAATTGAACGTGCCGCACATACGATGGGGGCGTTGCAAATCGCATACGATATCGTATGCGAAATTGCAACGTGTAAAGCAGGCTTAAGCCCTTGTAATGCCCAGTGCATTGTAGTGTCTATGCATTGTGTCCGGCTTCTGGAGACACACACCCTGTAAATTTAATGTTTTTTACTAATCAAAATAATGCCAAACATGTTGACATTAACTGTGGTTTAGACACATTGTGGTGATCAGAAGGAAGGGAGCATTTCAATTTGGGACTGCAGATTTTGATGATGTTCTTTCATTGGGGAGCCATAGCACTTTTACAGAGTCTTTGTCCTACCAGTAATGTGGAAGCCCCCTATATTTCCATTAACAGATGATGGACGTGAGGACTTTTTGTGGATTGAGTTGAATGTATACTTTAAGTGTTCAGCTTTATGCTGACTAATTACATAAGGGTTTCCATCTTCATCTATGAAATATGTGATTCAGGTGAAACCCCATATAGATCCATTCACTAACGAGGAAGAAGAGTTACTCCAGACTCCGGCAGTATGACGCATGATCGGCATTAGATACATGGCTCTAGGGGGTATTCACGCATGATCAGCTTTAGCTACATGGCTCTGGGAGTATGACACATGATCGGCATTAGATATGTGGCAGGTTCGGGTCATCTGGAACATGGAAGACACCAAACAATTTGCCTTACATACGTAAAGTTAACTAATATGGAGTCCTTTTTCCTTTTCCCAGAGCTACACAGACTCAGGTCCAACACAACACAGTCCATCCCTTTAAAGGTAGCCCTTCGTATCAAAAGCACATTCTATTGGAACCCCCTCAGTCTTTATGGTGGAGACACAGTCCTTTTACCTCACTCCTGTTCACAAGACAGGCACAAAGTCCCTTAGGTGCAATGTCCAGGCTGCATTGGGCCTCCTTAGCATAGGGAATGCAACCCTTGCCAGGCTGCAATGTCTCTTAATCCAGTACTGGAATGCAAAATGAGTACAACAAAACTCGGGGTGGGTTTGAAACAAATTCAGCCACCCATTGCTGTTACTGCAGGAAGTCCCAGATATATGTGAGTTCTAGACCCACTGAATCGTGTAGTTCTCTCGTGTAATTCTATAACATGGACATGCTGGGAGGTGTGTGTACCGCCCCGGGGCTCAGTCAGCTGCTGAGCCGCTCGGATGCCTGCTCGTCGGTGGGTGGCTCAAGCTCCTCCCGGACCCAGGGGTTACGATGCTCTTAAGGGGGTTGGCGCTACATTTAGGGATTTCGGTGGGGAAGGTTCACAGCCAAGGCCGTGGTATTTAGTGATGTAAGTTCGTGATGCCACCCACGGGTTGTGGTGAATGTGGACACCACTGCTGCCATTAACTAGGCTCCCGGGGATGATGTTATGCAGCCTGGTGTTGACCCCTCCGTGGGCAGGGGTTGATGGTCCCGGGGCCCGGTGGTTGTGAGGTGCGGGCAAGATGGTGTGGTGCGTGCGTGGCCCGAGGGCACTGTTGTACTCACTATGACAGATACACCGGAGTCTCTGGTAAACCAAAAAGGATGGTGGTCGGTGCCCGCAGCCAGCTGCACTTTGCCCCTTTCTCAGGTTGGTGGTTCCCGCCTTTCTCCTGCACCTCTGTGGTAGAACTTGACTGCTTATGCTTCAGCAATGGTAGTCCGCTCCCCGGCTTGATGTGTGTCGGGGAACCCGTTTGCCCGCAGGCGCTGGCCCGTGGGATCTCTCTGCCTGTGCAGTGGAATTCTATCCCCCTCGGTGGGCTGTTGCCATCTTTCGGGTCTTGGGACGGGAAAGGACCTAAGGTCTAGACCTCAATCAGTGAATTTGACGTGGTCCAGTGGCTTCTGGACCTCGTTCTGGATCTGAGTACCCCTCCTGGTGCTCCGGTTTCCGGTTGGCTCCCCGGTTCGGTACCGACAGGCCACTACCCTGTCCCGGTCCCTTACGGTTCCACCAGCCGTCTTCCCGGCTTCTCCAGGCGGCAACCACCGTCTGCCTCCTGGTCACAGGGAATCTGGGCTCCTACCCAGATCCCTGACAGATGTTGACAAAGTGCTTCTACTCTCCTCTACTCCCTAACTCATCTGCTTTTTGTGTTTTTCCCACCTCCGGCTCTCCGAACTCCTCAGAGGGCATGTCCAACCACCTGGCTCCGCCCCCGGGTGTGAACGTCAATACCTGAGAGCGGTGACTCAGGGTTTTTAGGTTGGCTGGTTACACCTTTTTAGGGGCTGGTGTTTGTGCAGGGGGTCTACCTGTGACTACCTGGCTAGTACAGGGCGTCACATTCCCCCTTGGTTTAATGCAGACCGTCCGCGGGCTGCCCGACCACCACCGGTTTATTTTTGTTTGCTGTAAGGATAAAACAAGAAAAACATAACTACAAGTATACTAAACTTTTTACAATTCAAGCATGTTTTAGTAGAATCATCCCTTGCGGGAGGCACATTTTTAAACGTTGCATAATAAAACAGTTTTATTTAACGGGAACGGGACCAGGTCCTTCAGTCACCCACCCAAACAAACCTAGCCTTAATGCTGCCTCTAGGAAACAGGCAGCACCCCTTTTCCCCAGTTCAGGAACGGGTCAAGTCCCAGGTATTGCCCTTGTGGGCCGGGTAAAAAGTTCCTTACCTGGCAGTCTCTCAGAGGCCCCACGTCCAGGAGACCCCTGACCCGGAGGGTTGTCACCGGTTGCATTGGTGACGGGACCTCGGCCTCCTCTGCCGCAGGCCCTTCCTCCAGTCTGCCTCTCCGGAAGCTGTGGGATCTGAAGGGTGGTCCGGGAATTATTTACAAACCCAACAGTTATTGGGTGGCCTGCAAGTTCACGGCCTTGTCTATGTTAGAATGGGGTAAAACAGTAAGGTCCCAATGGGGACAGGCAGCATAGTCCCAACGGGGACAACAACTTGGGTAGCTGGGATCCGCTACCTTTTACTCCTGCTGCTTTTGGTCAGAGGATGGCAAAGAGGGGCGGACATACAGCTGAGCACCCATATATGCCCTCTGTACACCCAGGTATGCACGGAGATCTGGGACATCTGGGATTCACAGGTCTCACCGTGAGCGGGTCCTGTCTCCTGACGGGTCGGCGGGTCTGGAAGGGTCTGCATGGTCTGATCCTGCCGGGTGCTTTCCCTGAGGCGGGCCTCTCATTCGCCCGCACTACAGCCGCCTTCTCTTGTATCTCCTGCTTCCAGCCCAGAGCTTGCTGCATCGACCCGACACGTACCTGGCTGCCTCCACTTCGTACGTCCGAGCGACCGCAGCCAGCTCCTCCTCCTCGGCTGTCCATCACTCCATCAGGAGACGCACCTGGGCCAGGTTGAGGTGACATATTGCCGCTGTCCAGGCTTCCATCCACGCCGCTGTTCCAGGTGCGGGCTCCGGGATCTCGGGCTTGCCAGACAGAGCGGACATGGTGCACTCTCAGGGTCCAGGAACACAATGGGTAGAAGAGTCCTGAAGTCCCTGCCCTTTATCCACTTGGTCACATGGCACGGGATCTTCATCCACCCCCCCCTTGGTCTTTTCGGGGCACTCCGCTTTCCTTCTGTTCAGCTTCACTTTTCAGCTGCACCAACTTCTACACCGATCTGCTCCCAGGGGCGGGGCTTCAACTCTCGCACTTTTTTCGTGGGGAAGGCGGGCCTGGTGGGAAACTTCGCGCCAAATGATAGTGACAAGATGGCGGATTCTAATATTTTTCAACGGGTCACTGTTGACTTCTGCTTCAAGGCGCAGTTACACCAGTAAGTGGATGGGTTCAATCTTGTTCGTGACGCCAGAAGAGTCGATGTTTACCGCCCCGGGGCTTGGCCGGCTGCCGAGCCGCTCGGATCTGTGCATGTCGGTGGGTGGCTTGAGCTCCTCCCAGACCCGGGGGTCACGTCACTCTGAAGGGGGTTGGCGCTACGTGTAGGGATTTCGGTGTGGAAGGCTGAGAGGGGTGACTCAGGGTTTTTAGGTTGGCTGGTGTTTGTGCAGGGGGTATACCTGTGACTACCTGGCTAGTTCAGGGCGTTAGATGTACTTCCCTCCTGTAATTCTATAACATGGACATGCTGGGAGTTGTAGTTACCGCCTGTATTTCTATAGCATGGACATGCTGGGAGTTGTAGTTCCCTGCTGTAATTCTATAACATGGACATGCTGGGAGTTGTAGTTCCCTCCTGCACTTGTATAACCTGGACATGCTGGAAGGTGCAGCTCCCTCCTGTAATTCTATAACATGGATATGCTGGGAGGTGTAGTTCCCTCCTTTAGTTATATAACATGGACATGCTGGGAGGTATAGTTCCCTACTGTAATTTTATAATATGGACATGCTGGGAGATGTAGTTCCCTCCTGTAATTCTAAAACACGGACATGCTGGGAGGTGACCCCGCATGCACACATGCAGACATGTCCATTTTTTCTTCGGCAGCAAGGGTGTAACACAGATCGCATAATGTAATCCGTGTGACATCAGTGTGACACGTACCGGAGAAAAAAACGGGTCTCTGAAATAAAAAGATTTTCTATATTCACCTATATCTAACACTGTTTTCTTCGGCTCTGCTGCCTCCCGCTTCTGACTGCCGCTCATTACACTCATTGAATATTTACTGCACTGAAGAGCTGGAAGCAGAAGCAGCGCAGGGGACTTCAGTTCCGGGGACTGCATCGCTGGGGACAGGTGAGTAACCAACAGAGTGTGTGTATGTGTGTGTGTGTGTGTATATATGTGTGTGTCTGTGTTCAGTGTATACATGCATATGCGCAATGTGTGTGTATGTGCTCGGTGTGTTCGTGTGTGTGTGTTTGTTTGTGTGTGCGCGCAGTGAGGACCTGGAAGCCAGACCATCATGGAGAACGCATCGGGGACTCACCGGAAGCTTTTGTGACGTGTCTGTCACTTCCACAGGCGCACTTCGATTTGTGCCTGTGCAACTGACAGTGCCGCAATGCATGCCAGAATAGGGTTACAGACACAACTGGCAATTATGTATGTAGATAACTAATCCCTTGATGGATATATTTATATAGTACTAGAAATAGGCCCGATGCTATTGCATCGGGAGAGCAGTGAAATGAACACCTGTCTATGCTTAGTGGTGCTGACAGGAGCAGTAGACATGTGTCAAACTGTTTGCACTTTCCAATATATCTGTTGTATGTCATCCTTCTGCATTTGTGTATTGTATGTTGTGAGACTCATGTGCGATTAGTGGATGAGGGCAGGTATATCTCACCCCGCTATCAGTCCTATGTGACTTAAGGTACCGTCACACTAAGCAACTTACCAGCGATCCCAACAACGATAGGGATCGCTGGTAAGTTGCTAGGAGGTTGCTGGTGAGATGTCACACTGCGACGCTCCAGCGATCCCACCAGCAACCTGACCTGGCAGGGATCGCTGGAGCGTGGCTACACGAGTTGCTGGTGAGCTCACCAGCAACCAGTGACCAGCCCCCAGCGCCGCGTGGAAGATGCTGCGCTTGGTAACTAAGGTAAATATCGGTAACCAACCCGATATTTACCTTGGTTACCAGCTCACGCAGCTACACGTGCAGAGAGCAGGGAGCAGTGCACACTGAGCGCTGGCTCCTTGCTCTCCAAGTTACAGCACACATCGGGTTAATTACCCGATGTATGCTGCAGCTAAATGTGCAGGGAGCAGCGCACCGCTTAGCGCTGGCTCCCTGCTCTCCTACTTACAGCACACATCAGGTTAATTACCCGATGTGTGCTGCAGCTAAATGTGCACAGAGCAGGGAGCAGCGCACAATGCTTAGCGCTGGCTCCTTGCTCTCCTACTTACAGCACACATCAGGTTAATTAACCCGATGTGTCCTGCAGCTAGCTACATGTGCACAGAGCAGGAGCCGGCACTGACAGTGAGAGCGGCGGAGGCTGGTATCGAAGGTAAATATCGGGTAACCAAGGACAGGGCTTCTTGGTTACCCGATGTTTACATTGGTTACCAGCCTCTGCAGAAGCCGGCTCCTGCTGCCTGCACATTTAGTTGTTGCTGTCTCGCTGTCACACACAGCGATCTGTGCTTCACAGTGGGACAGCAACAACTAAAAAATGGCCCAGGACATTCAGCAACAACCAACGACCTCACAGCAGGGGCCAGGTTGTTGCTGGATGTCACACACAGCAACATCGCTAGCAACGTCACAAAAGTTGTTCGTTAGCAGCGATGTTGCTAGCGATGTTGCTTAGTGTGACGGGGCCTTAAGCCTGGTCAGGATCACCTGGCTGCTAATGGATTAATGGGAGGTGAAGGACTGATGTAAAAGGAGTCTGAGAAGTTGGGGGAGGGTCTCCATCTGGGCAACACAGTAAAGGCCCCGTCACACTAAGCAACATCGCTAGCAACATCGCTGCTAACGAACAACTTTTGTGACGTAGCAGCGATGTTGCTAGCGATGTTGCTGTGTGTGACATCCAGCAACAACCTGGCCCTTGCTGTGAGGTCGTTGGTTGTTGCTGAATGTCCTGGGCCATTTTTTAGTTGTTGCTGTCCCGCTGTGAAGCACAGATCGCTGTATGTGACAGCGAGACAGCAACAACTAAATGTGCAGGCAGCAGGAGCCGGCTTCTGCAGAGGCTGGTAACCACAGTAAACATTGGGTAACCAAGAAGCCCTGTCCTTGGTTACCCGATATTTACCTTTGATACCAGCCTTCGCCGCTCTCACTGTCAGTGCCGGCTCCTGCTCTGTGCACATGTAGCTGCAGGACACATCGGGTTAATTAACCCGATGTGTGCTGTAGCTAGGAGAGCAGGGAGCCAGCGCTAAGCATTGTGCGCTGCTCCCTGCTCTGTGCACATTTAGCTGCAGCACACATCGGGTAATTAACCCGATGTGTGCTGTAACTAGGAGAGCAGGGAGCCAGCGCTCAGTGTGCGCTGCTCCCTGTTCTCTGCTCTGTTCTGTAGCTCCGTGCACTGGTAACCAAGGTAAATATCGGGTTGGTTACCCGATATTTACCTTAGTTACCAAGTGCAGCATCTTCCACGCAGCGCTGGGGGCTGGTCACTGGTTGCTGGTGAGCTCACCAGCAACTCCTGTAGCGACGCTCCAGCGATCCCTGCCAGGTCAGGTTGCTGGTGGGATTGCTGGAGCGTCGCAGTGTGACATCTCACCAGCAACCTCCTAGAAACTTACCAGCGATCCCTATCGTTGTTGGGATCGCTGGTAAGTTGCTTAGTGTGACTGGACCTTAAGCCTGTCTGTGTAGCAGACACTTGTGAGTTGGAGCAGTGCTTGATGTCTGTATGGTTTAGCTGGAAGGGAGAAGCCCGAGCGTGTTATCACAATGTGTTGCGTCATTTGACTTCTTTCACCCCTGTGCACTGTCTATTTCTTGTTGTGTTCTGTATATTGGTATTTGGTGTTGTGTTTCTTGAGCTGTGTTCACTATGTAGTGTCTGCCCTGTGTGCTGTGTGTGTGTGTTTACACTATATGGTCTCTTGTAAGGTGTTGTGAGTATAATTGGAGATGGTATATTGTTTTGTGCAGTTTGATGTGTGTGAGATTGTGCTGCCCGCCATCCTCCCCTGCATCTGGCGGACTCACACATCAGAACACACAAATCAGAACACACACACACACACATATGAGAATACACACATCAGAACACACACACACATATGAGAACGCACACATCAGAACACACATATCAGAACACAGGTCCTTGAAGCTGAATGCACAGTGCACAGTGTCACAGGTCCTTACGCCACCAAGAAGCAAGCAATATCGCTGGATGTGGTGAGTGTGTGGATGCGATCTGTCGTGTGATTGTGTGTGTGCATTCTCGTGTGTATGTGATCTACTACAGTATGTGGCTGCTACTGCACGTGCGTGGGGAGAGCGGTGACATTACCGCTACTTGCGCATGCGCAGTTCGTGCCCGGAAGCTGCGGTGACATGCATGTCACTTCGAAAGGCACAGTTTGAACTGCGCCTGCGCAACTGACAGTGCCGCGGTGCATGTTGGAATAGGGTTACAGAAACTGGCGATTATGTATGCAGATAGAAACATTCCCTAACATCCCTGCTTGCTGTCAGTGAATAGAAACATTTCCCAACATCCCTGCTTGCTATCAATGAATAGAAACATTCCCCAACATCTCTGCTGGTTCTCATTGAATAGAAACAGTCCCCACCATCTCTGCTTGCAGTTAGTGAATAGAAACATTCCCCAACATTTCTGCTTGTTTTCAATGAATAGAAACATTCCCAACATCTCTGCTTGCTGTCAGTGAACGGAAACATTCCCGACCATCTCTGCTTGATGTCAATGAATAGAAACATTCATGACTATCTCTGCTTGCTGTCAGTGAATAGATACATTTCTGGCCATCTTTGCTTGCTGTCAGTGAATAGAAACATTCCTGACCATCTCTGCTTGCTGTCAGTGAATAGAAACATTCCCAACCATCTCTGGTTGCTGTCAGTAAATAGAAACATACCCTGCAGTGGATGTGGCTCAGATGGGTATCTTCGTCCTCCAGTGCCGGCCATTTTCGTCCTCCTTCTGAAGCCGTGGTGCATGACGCGTCCTACGCCATACACACTTGCCGGTCCCGCGCATGCGCACTACAATACTTTGATCTGCCCTGCTCAGGACGGATCAAAGTGCACCTGCGCAGGACCTGAATGCCGGCGAGTGTGTATGACGTCGGACGCATCATGCACAACGGCTTCAGAAAAATGACAGAGGCGGTGACAAAGATGGCCGAAAGAAGCGGCGCCGGCATCGGAGGATGAAGACTCCCATCTGAGCAACATCCACCACAGCGATCGGTTTAGGTGAGTATTATAAAGGGTTTTTTATGTTGTACACAGTGGCCTGGGCTCTTATATTCAGCATGTTAGAATGCTGTATATAAGAGCCCAGTGGTGGTGGCCACAGCTTATAGGCCCCAAATCTGGTGACAGGTTCCCTTTAATTAGGATTTAGGATTTCCCTTTTTCTTTTTATTGCTCACTTTTTCACTTTTCTTATTATTTCTGTTTTTTTCTTCTTTTCTTTTATGTTTCATTATTTATCTTTTGTCTTGTACACATTTTATTCCCTTGTAGCAATCTTTTATTTGAATCATGTTTCTGCACATTAATTGTAGTATTTATTTTTTATCCTATCACTTTTCATATCATGGATTTACACTTTGTTCTTCTATGCATTATGCACTTTACCTGTGGATATTAAGTCCCAGTACTTTACATGCACTTTACTTCTTTTCCCACTATCGTCTGAGCTTGCTGTTTTATTAGTACTCTGGCAGAGTTCTGCCTGTTGCTATGATGTGCACTCCCCTGTCCCACGCACAGGGTGGTTGTCATAGTGACGTGTCTTGTGTACCTCGCCGCTCTCCATCCATGTCATGCTGCGTCTGACGTGGGCGATCTGCGGTGACGTCAGACGCCGAACCCAGTGATTGTGGAAGTGGATGCGAGAGGCAGGACCGATGCATGTATCATAGCGATTGGTGGGTATATGTTTGTCACCGCAGCTTCTGGGCATGAACTGCAGCTGCGGCTGCTTCTGTGTTTTGGAAGAGTGGTGAAGTGACCGCTACTTGCGTATGCGCAGTTCGTGCCCTGCAGCTGCGGTGACGGCAATATCACGTACTGCGCCTGCACAACTGACTGCCGTGGTGCATGCTGGAATAGGCTTACAGAAACTGGCGATTATGTATGTAGATTGCATCTTTGGTAGTATATCTGATATACCTTTTAGGGACAAATACTCATTAGGTGTGTTATTATAGTTCTATATATTTGGTTATATATATTCTTTTCTACAGTTGAAAAAAAAAATTCTGCTTACATTTAACCTTGCTGAGCTTTGTGGTCCTTGTTTGCACTTATTGTCATTACTTTTTCCCTTGCAATTTTAACATTTTAATACATGAAAATTTGATTAATAAATAAATATTATTGCTATAATATCTGTTGTCCTTGTTGGCTATTTCTTTTTTGGTTCTTGTTAGATTCTAGGCAATATCCTTGACTTCGTTCTCCGCACGAGCACACAGGCACGGGGGGGTCATGGCTCTTGGGATGGACACCTTCACTCGGGACCGCAATGCCGCAACTAATCCTTCAGTCCCTGGTCCCAACCTCACTCTGGATACCGTCACTGAAATCCACCCCTGCGGACTGTCATCCTTAAGGAAGTGGACCCATTCTATAGGCTGTAAGCTTTGGCAGGTGGGGCTGAAAAGGACTGCACCGGACCGAACGAAAGTTTTTGTACACTGTATGCTTAGTGTGCACCTCCTCCAAGAAGCCGCATCTTCTTTCTCGGTCATGAAGCAGGACTATTCCCCTTGTCATATGCTGAGTAATTCTTTGCCCTCGGGACCAGTTAATCAGTCCCACACCCAATCTTCCCTTCTCTTATTGTCCACCCTGTATGCTATGTGGTATGAGGCACTCTCTTGGGGATGGAGACTACTTTTGAGATCAATGGGAAACACACTGGTGACTGGGCTCATAATGCTTTCAGACATTTGGCCCTCTCATGGGCCATAAACCAGGCTAAGGTTAAAGGTTCAGCCTCCGTCTCGTGCCTTTTCTTTGGCCCTCCTTCAGGGGACCCGATCACCTTTTCCGCCAGACCACCCAGCATTACCTCTTCCGACATTATTTGCCCCCACAGACTGCATCCTATTTTTTCTATGGAATGCGCAAGGTTTCCTTTCACCATCATAAACTTCGGCCGTGATGTAGCAATGTACTCTTCTCAACTCCCAGCAGACTAATTGCACCATCTCTCTTACTGCTCAGCCTCTTACGTCAGTGCTCTGCCTTTCACTGGGTAAGGTCTTCTTTGGCTCACCATCGCTTTTTGTTAACACCACCACCTATTTTCGTTCATCACACTGCACTGGGTGGACCTTCTTCCACCTCACCTTACTTGATGTCATGATGTGACTGTAGAATAACAAGGGACAGGGGCTCCTATGCTGCCCCTTATACTAGGGTACCCTGGGCTAGACTTAACCTTAGGATTACTCCTGATGGTGAAGATTCCTGAGTCCTGTGCCTGGCTATGTTTTTTACCAGTACTAAACTGATTCCCCCCTTCCAACAGGGCAGTAAAGGGCAGGAGTGATATGGAAACACAGAAAAAGACAGACAAAGGAAAACCAAAACTCTGAAACCCTGCACACACACACAGGAAGAGACAATGAGAGACTAAGGAGAAAAGAAAGAGCAGGAAGGTAGCTACAAAAGGCAACAAGGGTTAACTCAACAACCTCACTCAGCAACAAGCACAATAATCAACAGATAGTCTGGAAAACAACACCTCACCAGAGTAGCTAAGATAAACTATAGCTGGCATAGAAGGAAGGATCTAGCCAGCATATAGAGGAGGGGAGCAGATGTAATTGGCTCCCCAATAAAATGTGATCAAAGGAGAATAACTAGCAGAGTGTTGGAAAAATTAACTCTCAGTGATTAGAGGTCATCTGAAATGGCTTTATTCAAGCTTTGAAGGAGACAAAAGAAATTGTCTGTCTTACACTTGCAGACAAGAGAATTTATATGGAATGGAAAATACAGAAATAGACAGCTGTTGGTGGTGACACCTGCATATACGAGGCTCATGGAATTACCCTTTTGGGGTCACAGGTGTCACTTGACCAGACAATATCCTGTGTTGTGAATATTATCAGAGATGGTGCTCTTCCTGAGAGTGTTTCTGGGCTCCCTCTGGTGGCTAGTGCTCGTAGTGAGTCTGATTCTGCATCTGTCACTCAGAAAGGTGCAGGAGATTATTGCTGTTCCAGGAAGCCTATGGAATCCTTTTTTCGCTCCTTTGCATCAGTTTTGTTTCCATGTCATCCTGATCTGCAGCTATGCCTGATAAGTAATTTTGTTTTTTCCTTCTGAGATTTAATTAGTTCTCATGCACCTTTTTGTTTCTTGCATGTGAATAAGAGCTCTCCCTGCACTTTGTTTTGAGTACGATTTATTCCCAGCAAGAAAGGGAGTTTTGCCCCCTGTCTGATCTAGAGTTTGTATCTTTTGTATCTCATGAACTTTTACAAGAGTTCCTGATATAGTGGGAGGAAAGATCATGTGATCTTTTCAAGGAATTTTTGTTTATCAGGTGTTGGTATTTTTTTAGGGTTTTTACTGGCTGTAACCAGCAAATCTATCCTATCCTTTTGTATCTAGCTAGCAGGGCCTCACTTTGCTTAACCCTATGCTTTCCCTCTGTGTGTTGCTTTTTTATATCACCATCATTGTATGTTGGGGGCTTGTCTCAATCCTTTGGGGCTTTTCTGAGGCAAGTCAAGATTCCTCATTTCATCTTTGAGGTTAGTTAGTTCTCCGGCGGTGACTAGGCGTCTAGGCTAGGTTGGTTAGGAACGCTCCACTGCTACTTCTAGTTGTGTTTTTGCAGTTAGTGGATTGCAACCAGCTAACTTTCCAACTACTCTTGTGCATTATCTTCCATCATTTTTTATGTTTTTTGCAAGATCTTTTGCAGTATCCTGACCATAACAGTATCACCTGCCACACAAAAAAATAGGTACTCAAAAGAAGGGAATTTTTTCTTTTTATTCTGTTTATTTTTCCTCTTTTCCTCTGGGTCACGTAGGAAATCTTTTGTTATCATGGATATTGATCAGTTAGCTGATCGTGTTAGACATCTTGCTGCTGAGGTTCAGGGAATATCTGCTTATCTTACTCAAAGTCCTGTTTTAGAACCTATAATCCCTATTCCTGAACTATTCTCGGGGGCTAGAGCTAAATTAAATAAGTCCTCAGGGAGTTCCGTGCAGCAGGTTAAGATTGTTATCTCCTTGTTGCGCGGTGACCCTCAGGACTGGGCCTTTTCTTTGGTCCCTGGAGATGCTGCTCTTGATCATGTGGATTCTTTTTTTCAGGCCCTGGGTTTCTTGTATGATGAACCTAATGTTGTTGATCAAGCTGAGAGGTCCTTGTTGGCCTTGTCCCAGGGTCAGAATTCTGGTGAACTATTTTGTCAGAAGTTTAGAAAGTGGCCTGTCCTCACTAGGTGGAATGATGATGCACTTGCAGCGCTGTTTAGAAAAAGTCTGGCGGACACAGTGAAAGATGTAATGGTGGGATTTCCTATTCCTATGGGTCTCAATGAGTCTATGACTTTGGCCACCCAGATTGTTAGATGTTTACTTGAGCGTAAAAATCTAGAGGCTGATGTATTAGCTAAGGAAGAGATCTGTGAACCTATGCAGTGTGATGGGGTTCTATCTAGTGTTGAGTGACAGGTTTTTAGAAGGAATAATAAGCTTTGTTTTTATTGTGGGGATGCTTCTCATTGTATTGTCTGCCATAAGTGAGAGAGGAGATCTGCTCGTTCATGTAAGGTGGGTACCGTGCAAACTAAATTCCTGTTGACTGTTTCTTTGCTTTGTTTTCTATCCTCATTTTCTGCTATGGCCTTTCTTGATTCAGGGGCCGCTATGAACTTGATGGATTTTGGATTTGCTAAAAGGTGTGGCTTTTCTTTGGTGCCTCTTCAAACTCCTATTTCTTTAAGGGGGATTGATGCTACTCCTCTTGCTAAAATAAGCCCCAGTTTACGACTCAGGTAACAATGAGTGTTGAACTGGCTCATCAGGAGGAATGTGAATTTTTGGTATTACATAACTTACATGATGATTTAGTGTTGGGATTCCCTTGGTTGCAAACCCATAATCCGGTCCTAGATTGGAGATCTTTGTCCGTTGCTAGTTGGGGTTGCCAATGTATGCATAATGACTTCTTTGTTTTGTCTATTTCTTCTAAAGTAGATGAAGTACCTGAATTTTTGTCTGATTTCATTGATGTGTTTGATGAGACTAAATCTGATTTTTTTTTTACCTCCCCATAGGGAATGTGATTGTGCTATTGAATTACTGCCGGAATCCAAATTTCCTTAAGGAAGGATTTTCAATTTGTCGGTGCCTGAACATGATGCTATGAGGAATTGTATTATGGAGTAGAGTTGAGCGCGGTTCGCGGTTCGAGGTTCTCCAGTTCGCGGCTCGAGTGATTTTGAGGGCTGTTCTAGATCGAACTAGAACTCGAGCTTTTTGCTAAAGTTCGATAGTTCTAGATACGTTCGAGAACGGTTCTAGCAGCAAAAAGACAAGATAATTACTAGCTGGCTTTCCGCTGTAATAGTGTAAGTCACTCTGTGACTCACACTATTATGAAATTTCAGTGTATAGTGTGCAGGAACAGTGCATTCAGATCACTGCTGTTTGGATAATGGCGATCGCCATTTTTTTTTTTCTTTCCTTGTCTTCCTTCCCTAAGCGCGCACGTGTAGTGGGGCGGGCCAGCATGTCAGCCAATCCCAGACACACACACAGCTAAGTGGACTTTTAGCCAGAGAAGCAACGGCATGTGTGATAGGACGTCCATGTCACATGTCCCTGCATTATAAAAACGCGTATCTGCCCGTCCGAACGCCATTATCTATTCTGCATCTGGGTGTCAGTCACCGCTGGCATAGCTCCTGTCTCCGATACTGCTGTGTACGATGTATACACAGCGCTATACAGAATAGGGATATAAGTTTCTTTCAGCCCTTGTAAGGGCTAATACCGGCAGGGTCAGAGCCATAGGTGACAGTCAGGGCCGTGAAAACAGATTTTAACAGCTACACAAGATGACAGCGTCTGTGTAGCTAAGGTCAGGGATTTCCTCGCTGCATTTCCCCATTAGGAGGAAACCCAGACCCACAACCCTGCCACTGTACCCTCCTGCCCTTTGCACACTCAAACTCATTGTTACTAAGCCATTATACTAGCAAACACAGAGGAAACTTAGTGGCATCCTAAAAGTGGCTGTTGGGCTTCTGTATTGTGCCACTAGTGCAAAGATATTTGCAGCACGTCTGCCTGCATTGCACACCCAAACTCATTGTTACTAAGCCATTATACTAGCAAACACTGAGGAAACTTAGTGGCATCCTAAACGTGGCTGTTGGACTTCTGTATTGTGCCACTAGTGCAAAGATATTTGCAGCACGTCTGCCTGCATTGCACACCCAAACTCATTGTTACTAAGCCATTATACTAGCAAACACTGAGGAAACTTAGTGGCATCCTAAAAGTGGCTGTTGGACTTCCATTAATGCCCCACTGGTGCCAAGCTATTTCTAGCACCTCTGCATGACACCCTCCTGCTCTGTTTTTAATAGGCTATAATGATAGCAAAAAATGCTGCCATTTAGTGGCATACAAGAAGTGGCTGTTGTACTCCATTAGTGCCCCACTGGTGCCAAGCTATTTCTAGCACCTCTGAATGACACCCTCCTGCTCTGTTTTTAATAAGCTATAATGATTGCAAAAAATGCTGCCATTTAGTGGCATCCTAAAAGTGGCTGTTGGACTTCTTTATTGTCCCACTGGTGCCAAGCTATTTCTAGCACCTCTGCATGACACCCTCCTGCTCTGTTTTTAATAAGCTATAATGATAGCAAAAAATGCTGCCATTTAGTGGCATCCTAAAAGTGGCTGTTGGACTTCATTATTGTCCCACTGGTGCCAAGCTATTTCTAGCACCTCTGCAAGACACCCTCCTGCTCTGTTTTTAATAAGCTATAATAATAGCAAAAAATGCTGCCATTTAGTGGCATACAAGAAGTGGCTGTTGTACTTCATTAGTGTCCCACTGGTGCCAAGCTATTTCTAACACCTCTGCATGACACCCTCCTGCTCAGTTTTTAATAAGCTATAATAATAGCTAAAAATGCTGCCATTTAGTGGCATACAAGAACTGGCTGTTGTACTCCATTATTGTCCCACTGGTGCCAAGCTATTTCTAGCACCTCTGCATGACACCCTCCTGCTCTGTTTTTAATAAGCTATAATAATAGCAAAAAATGCTGCCATTTAGTCGCATACAAGAACTGGCTTTTGTACTCCATTATTGTCCCACTGGTGCCAAGCTATTTCTAGCACCTCTGCATGACACCCCCCTGCTCTGTTTTTAATAAGCTATAATAATAGCAAAAAATGCTGCCATTTAGTGGCATAAAAGAAGTGGCTGTTGTACTCCATTAGTGTCCCACTGGTGCCAAGCTATTTCTAGCACCTCTGCATGACACCCTCCTGCTCTGTTTTTAATAAGCTATAATAATAGCAAAAAATGCTGTCATTTAGTGGCATACAAGAAGTGGCTGTTGTACTCCATTATTGTTCCACTGGTGCCAAGCTATTTCTAGCACCTCTGCATGACACCCTCCTGCTCAGTTTTTAATAAGCTATAATAATAGCAAAAAATGCTGCCATTTAGTGGCATACAAGAAGTGACTGTTGGACTTCCATTAGTGTCCCACTGGTGCAAATCTATTTGCAGCACCTCTGCATGACACCCTCATGCACATTTTGCTACGCTAATTTTATAGCAAACTCAGGGAATTCCTTGCTGCATTTGATCATTCGGAGGGATAGATGAGGCGCCCCTGAGGCTTCCGTCGCCACAGGACATTGCATCCCATCCAGCAGTGTGATGCCCCATTCTGGGTGAGGAAAGGAGTGAACGCCGGTCCCCTGGCAAATCTACACAACACCCATTGTTAGGTACACACTGGGACCAGGGATAGTGGCAGCAACCCTCCCATGCTGCATGCTGGGAGGGGCCGTAAGACCCATCCCTGCTCCTATAGGGTACAGCTTACAACTGGGGAGGTGGGAGGAGCCACCAGAGTGCAGACAGAGAGAGGAAGGTCAAGTTTAGTCAGAGAAAAAGAGAGTGAGGGAAAGGAGAAGGAGGTCTGCAGGAGGCAGACGTGAAAGGGAAGAAGGAAAGAAAGCTCTAGTCAGACAGGAGCTAAGAGAAGAAAGTGACGCTTCCTGGTGAAGAACCTGGGACTCAGAGGGTCCAGGTGACACCAAGCAGAGGAAGAGAAGGCATTCCAGGGCCACGGATAGCTGGTGAGCTGTGGTGGCCTGTTCCACAAGAACATCGGTGGAGGGATCAAGCTGCAACAGGGGACGGTCCCTAGAAACAGAAGGAGTGAAAAATCATCTCCAACAGTGAAAACCGGGGCCCAGGGAAAGTTGCAAACTCCCCGGGTCACAGCCCACAGCAGAACCTCTAGAAAGGGGGCAAGTAACCGACAGGCGAGCTCCCAGCCTGGAGGCTGTAGTGGAGGCCGAGCAGGTTCATCCTAAAAGAGCTAGGCTTAAGGAGACAGCTGAAGGCAGAGACACTTTAGAGAGAAGTGTACCGGCTTTCATCCCAGAAATTACCCAGAAATGGCGGAGGTCCCTGACGGTGGGTTTCAGCAGTCCAGAGGCACCAGTGCACTACTACCAGGATGTGTGAGTAAACAACTTGAAACTGCACCCTTGGTGTTGCCTCTGTTATTTCATCTGCATAGACTTCCACTACACCATAGACTCTCACGAGTACCAACAGTGTCCCCGGGGGGGAGCAGTACCACCTGTGGGGAGCAGTACCACCATTGCTGCCATATCATCACCCCGGAGGCCTTACACAGCAGCGGCGGCTTAATAGCCGCAAACTACAGGTGGCGTCACGAACACAAACTTTATTCACCAGCCATATTTAACTGACACCCACCAGGGCCACGGAGTCGGGCCCCGCCACCACTGACGACCCCCGGACTAGTCCGGCCCGGCACCGGGTGTCCCATAGACCTGTGGTGGGCGAGTCATAGAAAGTGAGGCTTCCTTTACTGTCCTGGTACTCACAGAACACGGCCACTGTACCCACCTGTCCACTTTTGCCACGCTATTTAATTTGCCCAAAGAGCTGACTCTTTTTCTGCCTTCCTAAAATTGTCTGTAATACTAAGTTGGTGTTCCTTTGCTGCCAAGCAAGGTACAACACATGTGCATTCTACACTCCTTTCCATTTCTGGAATGCAATTATTAAATGCAGGTAGTCCAGCCAATCTGTGACGAAGGTGCAGGTGTGGATATAATGTAGCCTGCATCCAATGTTGGTTTTCTCGATGTCTGACAGCTCAACAATACCATCTGTTTCCACTTCCAAAACAAGTGATGACCTGCCAATCACACTCCCTGTTGCGTGTAAAGGGGTGGAAGTTCAGTGTGAAAAACCATGTAAGACTACTGTCCCCACAGTCACAGAGGATGAAGAGCACGCAGATACACTTGATGGGGCAGGCGGTGGTTGCACAGGCACGCTAGGCCGCATTGTAGCACAGTGAAATTCACATTGCGACTTATGCTTCATTTTAAGTCGTGTACAGGGTGGGCTCCCCAGTATGCAGCAAAACCAGGCAACAGGAAAAGGACTCTAGGCAGTTGGGTTGATAAATGATTGTTTAACTTTACCAAAACAAACAATAAGAACCATGCATACAATTTAAATAATTGAACAATCTATTCTGTTGCCTACTACCTGCTAATCCCTCTGCGTAGCAGTAATTGTGTGTTTGTGCGTGTGTGTGTGTGTGTGTGTGTGTGCGAACACGACTTACCAGTGGCACATCACAAGAGCTTCCCAGTTATCTACATAAACATAGACAAAACACATTACCCCCCCTGAATACCCTTGTTAGCTGAAGCCTCACAGATAAGGCAGATGATAGCAGTGTGAATGCAAACCACACAGCTCTGCAACACAGTCATGGAAATCTTGAAAATCAACAGTCAATGCAAACATGTGTCGCTGTCCCTCTATGATTTAAACTGTACGTGACAATTTGACAGTGCAGAAGCAGCAAGTATTATTGTCTATAAATAGTTGGCCTACCCAGAACAGATATGTGTTTTGCTAATAAAACAAAGTGTTGCGTGCCCGCATTATTGTCTGGGCACAGCCTACCGTACCGTACCCGGGTACTGTGATGTCCAGTTGCCAGAAATACAGACTGTACGCTCCTCTCACGGTAAGCAGTATAGACAGCACCGTAAGAATGTTGGTCTGTGGCACAGGATGCTGCTCACTGGCGTTACGGTACTCCTCACCAAACTCCAAAATGACTCCCCTCACAATTGAACGAAGTGTTTCCGCGGTGGCTCCTTGCTGTAACACACACCTTTAGCTTTTCCTTCTGTTCATAGACAGCATCTCCAAGTCCACACCCGAAGAGCAATTTCTCCTCCACGTCTAAGTGTGGAGAGGCAGCTAGTGCGCATGCGTGTGCCGATTTACCCCAGCCACAGCCTAACTACAGTGTTTTGCCTAGTGAGTATGCTCAGCCTGACTGTGCCATTCCTGGGGCTAAGTCTTCATTTCAGGATACAGCGCATGCTCCCACACTTAGTGCGAAAAGCCTTTTTGCACAGATACTTGCATTCCGTGCCGGGTCTAAGTCCTGTTTTGTGCCTAGACACCATGCTAAAGCTGATAGTCTTTTTTCAGAGACTGTATTTCATGCTACTGAGCATGCTCAGGCACTTACTGCATCAGAGACTAGGTCCGGTAATGAACTATTTGGCCCTGCCCCTGATGTGGGGGGCCCATATAGACCACAGGGCATCAGGTGTCCTGACGATGTGGCCAGGCCACTCCCAAATGGCTTGGAGAGGCCCGCCCCTATGACTTGTCACCTCATTATTGATGGTCAGATGATGACTGGTGAGGTGTTTGTGTCGTGGCAGCCATGAGGTCATTATTGAAGTTGCGGTTCCAAATAGGACGCTAGTTATGCCACTCATGACGTGTCACTCTACTTTTGTCTCCAGGAGGTGCATTGTGGTCCACCCTGGTTTGGGGCGGACCCAGGTTATAAAACGGGCTGGAGCCAACAAGGAGGTGCGCAGTCTTCTATTATGCTCCGAAAGAGCACACCTCCATGTGTTGAACCCATTGCGGCTTTAGGCCAGAGGTAGGCAGGGATAGGGCGTTGATGCAGGCCGCCATCACAGTTGGTAACGCAGAACGGTTAAGACCAGCTCCTGTCCTACAAGTCCTGCTTGTGCAGCCCAGTGGCATTAACAGGCCTGCTGCTGATGCGCCTGCTGTCCACAGGTGAGGCCCCAATGCACACGGTCAGCGTACTCAATGGCCCCTGTGATGTTAACAGGGAGTTCCTGGGCTGGGTGGGAGTGTGGACCCTGTGACGCTAACAGGGCTCCCAGTCTCCAGATCCGAGTGGCGTCTAACTCGGTTCAGGCTACTATTAGTTTCATAGCCACACAGCTCTGTATCCTCCACCTAACCTTCCAGTTGCCAACCTCTCCTTTTCCATCTGGGAGCACGGTGGACATTGACTGCTGATGGGGATATATACCTTTCTCTTTCTTTTATTAATTTTCGTTATATAGCGGTAACATAGCATATACCACCTTATCCAAATCTGCCAGTCCCACCGTAACAAATGGTGTTTCTTCAGCAAATGTTACTTTTGCTTAACCACCAAACCCACGGACAAAAACTTTTTTCCCCTTTCCAACACACCTGTTCCCCTTTCCACCAGCATCTGTCTTTTTTCAACTCATTTTGTATAGGACCAAAAGTGCAACTCTGCAGGGACACCATACTCAATGCCATCTCATCACAGCAGCCAGCCCTCGGTCCCTCAGATGTGGACAAGTAAAAGACCATTTCCTCCTATCCGTGAGAAAGCGTTGAGATTCACTCTGTGCAGCACTGGTGTTTAGTGGAAAAGCAGATCTAAGATTGCGTACCACCTTCTGCAGATACTCCTGTATACGTGCGTCCCTTTCTATGGCAGGAATTATTTCGCCAAATTTTGTCTTGTACCGGGGATCTAACAGTGTGGCAACCCAGTAGTTAGCATTACTTCGAATTTGTACAAACTGAGGGTCATGTTGTAGGTAGTGCAGCAAGAAGGCGCTCATGTGTCTTGTGCATCCAGGAGGACCAAGTCCTTGGTGTGTTGGTGGCAGAGAGGTGAGAATCGTGCCTCCTTCCTCTGCCCTCTCCCCCCAACCTCGCAAAACCGAAATGTGAGCAAGCTCTCACTCATCTGCTGAGTCTTCCATGCTCATCGCCAGTTCGTCCTCCATTTCTTCATGGGCTCCTGCACCTTCCTCAACACTTTTTGCTGATACTATGTGCCCTTGTTAATCCCTCTCCCCCACCATGACTGCCGCCTAGGTGCCGCTGACCATCTGGACCTCGTAGATCTTGTTATCCCTTCCACATATGACTCCTCCTGTACTTCCTCCCCTTCCTCTTTTCCCAACACCTGACTCCGAATAATGCTTACAGTGTGCTCCATCATGTAGATGACCAGAATTGTTACGCTGAGAATGGGATTGCCAGTGCTAAACATCTTCGTCGACATTTGTAAACTGTATAGAAGGGTGCATAGGTCCTTGATCTGACACCACTCTAGCAGCGTGATCTGCACCACCTCTGGATCAAGTTAGGCCAGGCTATATGTCATAACGTATTGCAGTAGGGTTCGGCGGTGCTGCCACAAAAGCTGCAACATGTGCAGATTCAAATTCCTGCGTGTCGGCACATCGCATTTCAGGCGTTTAACCACCAGACCTAAAGACTTCTGGAGCGACGAAAGTTGTTGAGCTGCTGTGTGCGAACGATGGAAGTGAGCACATAGCGAGCGTGCCCGCTACACAAGGCCATGTAGGCCGGGATGGTGTTTTAAAAATTGCTGGAGAATTAGATTCAACACGTGAGCCACACAAGGCACGTGTGTCACATTGTCACGGCGAAGGGCCGCACCCATGTTTGCATCATTGTCACACTCGGCCTTCCCTGGCTGCTGGTTGAGTGGAGACAACCATTGATGAAACATGGTCTCCAGAGCTAACCGTCCACAACTTCTCAGCGGTGTGACTCACATTTCCCATACATTTCAAAGTAAACATTTGACCGCATGATGGCATTGAGCTCTGCTGCCAGCATAGTAAGGAGGAGGTGTGCGGTTTTCCTTGTGCGCAGTTACAAGGAAGGGTGCCCTGACCACACAGGGTTTGGGCTGAGGTGAAGGACCCACACGAGGTTGAGGAGGCAGAAGCAGTGTATTAACTTCTACATACAGAGGAAGGATTGATACAACTCGTTGGGACAGCAAGACTTGTACAGCAGACCCTTCTCCATCTCTCCCCATAGTAACCCATTGCCCAGTCAGCGACATGTAACGCCCCTGTCCTTGCTTACTGGGCCAAGTATCTGTGGTGAAATGCACCCTGTCACACAGTTTCTCAAAGAAGCGGTGATGTTTGGTGCGACATGCTGGTGTAGCGCGTGCACGCCTTTGTTGGAGAAGGAGTGGCGCCTGGGCATCGGCTCTTGGGGCACTGCGATGGGCATAAGGTCTCGAAAATCCTCGGTTAAAAAGGTTGGAAAGGAAGCATTTTGGTAGCCAACAGTTTGCAGATGCTGAAAGTCAAGCTCTAAGCCATGTCATGCCCTTCTAAAAGCATGTAAAACACAGCAAGGGAACTCCAACCACAGTCTCCCTCGTTTCCACTAATTGGGCCACACACACCCCACTTGACTGGCATCAGTTGACCCCCATTTTCAAGATGAAAAAGATGCTTTGCATGAAGCACTCTCAAAAATACGCGTGCCTTTCACCTTCCCTGGATGAGGCAGGGGAAGAAAAGTCCTCTGAGAGCCATGACTTGTTCATCTTGGTTCTTTTTTTAAAAGCGAGGGGACTCCAACCACAGTCTCCCTCGTTTCCAGTTATTGGGCCACACACACCCCACTTGACTGGCATCAGTTGACCCCCATTTTCAAGATGAAAAAGATGCTTTGCATGAAGCACTCTCAAAAATACGCGTGCCTTTCCGCTCCCCTGGCTGAGCCAGGGGAAGAAAAGTCCTCTGAGAGCCATGACTTGTTCATCTTGGTTCTTTTTTCAAAAGCGAGGGGACTCCAACCACAGTCTCCCTCGTTTCCACTAATTGGGCCACACACACCCCACTTGACTGGCATCAGTTGAACCCCATTTTCAAGATGAAAAAGATGCTTTGCATGAAGCACTCTCAAAAATACACGTGCCTTTCGCCTCCCCTGGCTGAGCCAGGGGAAGAAAAGTCCTCTGAGAGCCATGACTTGTTCATCTTGGTGAACTTTAGTCTGTCCACATTGTCAGTGGACATATGCGTGTGCTTAGCTGTCAGCACACCCCCAGCAGCACTGAGGACATGTTCCGAGAAAACGCTGGCTGCGGGACACAACAAGATCCCCAAGGCGTACGTGGTGAGCTCAGGCAATTTATCCAGATTGGAAGCCTAAAATGAGCAGGGCTCAAGTTGCACAGTAATGGCATGGACGTTCCCTTGCATATACCCATATCTGTGTCTCCTCCTCTTTTTCCTTGTCCAGCTCCTTTGTTTTCGCATGAGTATATGTCCTTGTCACTTTCCCATGTGTTTGTGTTGTGTTATGAGTTGTTTGTCACCTTTTGGACACCTTTGAGGGTGTTTTCTAGGTGTTTTTATGTGTTTGTGATTGCCTGCCACTGTTTCCTATGCAGTTCGAGTTCGGTTCGTCGAACGTTCGCCGAACCGAACTCGAACGGGACCCCCATTCGACGAACCGAACTCGAGCCGAACCACGGCCGGTTCGCTCATCTCTATTAAGGAGTCATTGGAGAAAGGTCATATTAGACCAATATCTTCACCCCTTGGTGCAGGCTTTTTCTTTGTGGCCAAGAAGGATGGATCATTAAGACCCTACATTGATTATCGTCTGCTTAATAAAATCACTGTGAAATATCAGTATCCATTGCCTCTGATGTCAGACTTCTCTACAATAAAGGGTGCTAAATGGTTTACTAAACTTGTCCTTAGGGGTGGCATAAAATCCTATTCGAATGAAGGAGGATGATGAATGGAAGACGGCTTTTAACACCCCTGAGGGGCATTTTGAGTACCTAGTGATGCCTTTTGGCTCACTAATGTCCCCTCCACCTTCCAGTCATTCATGAATGATATTTTGCGAGAATCTATTGGTAAATTTCTGGTTGTATATTTGGATGATATTTTAATTTTCTCTGATGTTTGGGAGTCTCATGTTAAACTGGTTCGTACTGTATTTTAAGTACTCAGGGAAAATGCATTGTATGTTAAGGGGTCTAAATGTCTCTTTGGCATACAATTTTTTTCATTTTTGGGGTATATTCTGTCCCCGTCTTCAATTGGGATGGATCCTCTTAAGGTTCAGGCCATTTATGCCTGGGTTATGTTTGGGCTTTGCTAATTTCTATCAAAGATTTATAGAACATTTCTCCAGTATTGTCAAGCCCTTGACTGATTTGACTAGGGAGGGGGACAAGACATCAAATTGTTGTGCTCACTAGAGATGAACCACCCCCCTGGAGTTCGAGTTCGGTTCAGTTCATCGAACGGTACCCCGTTCGAAGAGCCGTTCAAACCCCATTGAAAACAATGGGAGGCAATCACAAACACATAAAAACACATTTTAAATGTACACATACAGTTAATAAACATTGCCATAACACTTACCGATGCCTGCGATGCGTCCTGCACTCTGTCTCCCGCCGCTTTTCCATCGGTAATCGCTGCGTCCTCCCGGTAACCAGCAGTGATGCAGGACCTATCGTGACATCAAACTAGCCATGTGACCAGTCACGTGTCTATTATCTCATTGGCTACAGACTGGTCACATGGCTTGGACGTCATGTCCTCTCCTAGGTCCTGTCAATGCATCTCTCCAGTACGCGGTGCACGTTTGTGTATCGCCGTGTATCGGCGACATGCTCTGGCACACAGTCGACTCGCCGTTCTGCTTCCCCGTTCCATTATTGACCGGCTGACACATCCGGTAAATAACGCGCCTGTTAGCAGTGACGTCACCGCTAACAGCCGCTGCGGCACGAGGATCGGAGCACCGTTGCTATCGCAACCCGTCTGTCAGCGGTGACGGTACTGCTAACAGCCAGCAGCACTGATCACTCACGGAGTGAAAAGCCTGCACGGGGAGCAGCGTCTTTCTCCCATGCAGTGCTGCTGATGGAGCAGAACTCCATGTGTTGAAGGAGAAAGAAGACAGAAGACCATTGATCATGGAGGGATAAGAGGGAGTAATAAACATGGAGTCTCTAAGTGTGTCTGTGTATTTATTTCTATTAAAGTATTTTTTCTCTGTGTGGTGTCTTTTTTTAACCCTTTATTGGAGATTCTTAATGGCCGGGTCAAACTTGCCTGACATTAAGAATCTCTGGCTTAATGCTAGCTTGTAAAACAAAGCTAGTATTAACTCATTATTACCCAGCAAGCCACCCAGCTTCAGGGTTGCTGGAAGAGATGATGATGATGATGGCGCTTCTATGAGAGCGCCATTTTTTGGGGCGGCTGCGGACTGCAATTCGCAGCAGAGGGATCCAGAAACCTCGGGCTAACCTGTGCTGTGGATTCCAATCCCCAGCTGCCTAGTTGATCCCGGCTGGACACAAAAATGGGGCGAAGCCCACATGTTTTTTTTTTTAATAATTTCATGAAATTCATGAAATAATTAAAAAAAGGGCTTCCCTATATTTTTAGTTCCCAGCCGGGTACAAATAGGCAGCTGGGGGTTGGGGGCAGCCAAACCTGCCTGCTGTACCTGGCTAGCCTACAAAAATATGGCGAAGCACGTCATTTTTTTTGTAGTTTTTTGGCAAAAAAATAAAAAATGCTTCCCTGGATTTTCCATTGCCAGTGAAGGTAACACCAAGCAGTGGGGGTTGGCATCCAGTAGCTGCTTGGATTACACTTAGCTAGCAATACAAAACATGCAGCGGGAGCCCATATATATATTTTTAAATTATTTATTTAAATAACAAAAAAAAAGGGCTTTCCTGTATTTTGATTGCCTGACATCACAGTGCTGTAAAAATAAATCTTTAGGACTTCCTGTTCCTGCGCTGAGATGTGAGGAGGGAGAAGGAGCAGCTCCATACAGCCCCTGCAGTATACAGCGACTAACAGAAGCAAACAGCACCCTAGACCAACATAGAGAGACTGCACTGAATTACCAGCTGTCAGTGCATGGATCGTTATCTCCTCAGAAGGTGAGGAACACCATTCAAGCCCAGAGCAGAGGGAGGAGGGGGTGAGTGCATATAACATGGCACCCACAGTGAGGAGGAAGGAGGGGGAGGAGAGAGAGGAACCACAAGGGCAGCTGCAGCAATGTGCAGGAGGCCAAGATAACCACACTTGCTGGATCCACTTGCTTTAAGGACCGGAGTGCTACCTGTAAACGTAAGGCATAATCTCTGATAGTTTCCTTTGGCCCTTGTTCACATTGGTAGAATATCATCCTCAACTCAGCCCGGGTGCGTTTCTCAAAAGCAGCGTTTAACTTGGCAAATACATTTTCTACAGAGTCTCTGTCAGTATCTTTCCATGAATCCACCTCCAGCTCTGCTTCACCGATTAATTGTCCCAGCACCATAGCGGCTCGCTGTTTCCCGGTCATAGCATACATATCCAGCACCGCACATATTTTCCTCTTAAAAGCTGCCAGAGTGCTTGGTTTCCCTTCATAGATTGGCAACCATTTTGCTCTGGGCACATATGGCAAGGTTATTGGCATTATTGAGGCTACTGGTGCGGCTCCTCCTTCTGCATGGACCCAGGAATCGTTGTCCTCACTCATGACGGCGACCCCTAAGTTAATTGCGGCTAGTTGCAAAGCCTTTAGATAAGTCAAAGTTCAGCACTCACTAGGCTTTTGCATAGACAGACCCGCCTTTTGTCAGTTCTCGGGTCTTTTCGGAACTAGCCACTGCACTTCGGGTAGTCTGAGCAGAGCGCTGAGCGGGACTTATCCTCGCTCTCCTTTTTACCTGTTGTGTGGCGCAGCTTCAATTTCTGTGGTAGCTCGCACCTATTTCAAACCAATGAGCAACGCCGTTTAATTACAATGACTATGGCGGTTCTGTGCGCACTTTACATAGCCAATAAAGTTTTTTTAGGCACACATTGTTGGTTTTTAAGTACGATCCTGTTCATGACACCAATTGAGTCGACCATCAGGGTTTTCGGTAGGGGAATACTCTGGCGCCGGGACTACGGCTACTTTACTCTCAATGGGGTTATCACAGGTGGTCAGTCCCGGCTTCGTGCCCTGGGCGCTCACTCTGTGGCTGGGGAATGGGGTACAGGGACGATTTTGTGGATATACGTGACGCCACCTGTGGTGTCTGGTAAGCGGGATATACCAGCGCTGCCCGCGGCCGACCTCTGAGGCGATGGTGACGGCAACTTAAGATCTCTCAGCTCCCGACAGGTGGAGCTATTTTACCTCAGGGCGGCGTGTCGCTGACCAGGAGGGAAGCGACCGAGCGGTGATGGCTGCCTTCTTCTCTGACATCGCAGGGTCCTGTCGAACGGCGGAGAGACGACACACCGAGTCCACATCAGCTTAAACAAGTCCTTTTTACTGGCATCTGGTTTGTTTTGCACAGTTCACAGCAGAAACAGTTCGGTTACCAGAAGGCCAATGCTCACAAGTTTCGGAGGAGATTTGATGGCAGAGTCTCTCTCTGAGGTAACCTTTCTTTGTCTCTTTCTCGGTCTCTGCTCTGAGGGCTCTGTGACTCCCTCTTTAACCCACTCATTCGTCTTATCACTGGTTTTCCCAGGGGTCTGATGCTGCACGATTTCTTTATCTATCCCGCAACAGCGTCGTGAACTCAGCTTGGAGTTAGTAGTCAGACTCTTGATGGGTACCGGGCCTCCTCTTATTTAGGATCCCAGGTTAACATTCAATGGTTTTGGGAATTAACCTGACAAACCTCCTCGGTCTCGTTATACCGGTGTCGACCTGAACTCTTCAGCCAGCTCTCGCCAGACCTAAAGCGTCCCCTTTCCGTCTGGGTTACCCCTTTTCCAGGACGTTGGGCCTATGTTATTTCTAGCCCCTTCTTTCTGTCATTAATTTACTCTCATCTCTTCTTGTGACTCCTTACTGACTGACTGTTAACTGACTAACTGTCACTCCGTCGTCCTGGCAACCACGTCGCGTCTCACGCTCAGCTAGGCTCCACCCTTCTATGGACCTACTATATAAACAGTCCCAGGAATATGAAGGTAGGGGGTGCTGAGTCAATGTTAGTCAATCTAATATAAGACTCTGCATTTCTTCTCTCTTTCACTTGTGACCAAAGAGCACTGCACCTTGCTGTTAAGGTGCTGTATTCCCATGTAGTGCCTAACCACAGGGGCGCCACATATCCATCTATCTATCCCTCTATAGATCTATCTATCCATCTATCTATCTATCCATCTATCTATCTCTCTATCCATCCATTATCCATCCATCTATCCATTATCTATCTATCTATCCCTCTATCTATCTATCTCTCCATCTATCTATATATCCCTCTCTATCTATCCATCTATCTATCCATTTATCCATCTATCAATCTATCCCTCTATCGATCCATTATCTATCTATCTATCCATCTATTTCACTATCTATCTATCTCATTATCAATCTATCCCTCTATCTACCCATTATCTATCTATCTGTCTATTTATCCATTATCTATCTATCCATCTATCTTTCTCTCTATCCCTCTATCCATCCATTATCTATCAATCTGTCACTCTATCTATCCGTTATCTATCTATCTATCTATCTCTCCATCCATGTATATATCCTTCTATCTATACATTATCTATCTATATATTGCTCTATCTATCTATCTATCTATCAATTTTCTATCTATCATTCAAATTCAAATATGCTTTATTGGCAGGACCAAAATACAATTTGTGTTGTCAAAGCAAGAGAAATACAGTAAGTGTGGTGGGAGGGGATCAGGGTTATGGGGAGTTGGGGCACAATTTGGCCTCTGAAAGTCCTTTTAGTGGCCTTATGTTCCTCTCAGCTTATGACAAGTGGAGACATATTGGGCGGCGATCTCCACCATTCCTTCTTGTTCCCCCAGTAGGATGCGGAGTTTCCTCTCCTTGTCCATGAATGGAAAGTCCGGGGTATGAGTGGTAAGTTTCTGGACATGTGAGGCCCTCACTGCTGTGTATTTGTCACAGTGCAGTAGGAAATGCAGAGCCCCCTGCTGGCAGTGCTGGCACAGTCTGTTCTCCCGCGGCTTTTATGTCTGTCGGTGCCGACCTGTTTCCACCACTAGATTGTGGGCACTCAGTCTGTACAGGCTCAGTGTCTGCCTGTTTTTGGGGTGGCGTAACCTTTCCAGGTATGGGGCCAGAGTGTACTCCCTCCGCAGTGACCGGTAGATGGTGAGTTTCTGGGAGAACTCTAATTCACTCTTCCAGTCCTCTATGTATTGCATCTTGCAGCTCTTTGAGATCTTTTATTTGGGCTTTTGTCAGGGTGTGTTGCTGACTTTGGCTGTACTGGATGCTGGGATTCCTGGCTTGCTCTGGGCTCTGGCTCAGCAGGGCTGATGATGGTAGGAGCTGGGGTTGCTGTTCTATATGTGCGCCTGGTGTGATAGCGCCCTCTTGTGTACACTGAGCTATAAGGGGAATCAACCCAGCTCTGCCCGAGAGGCTATGTTTGAGGTGCTGCGATGGACTTGGAGAAGATATTTACAGAACTCCATGTGGAAGACTTCGGTTTGGCTGGAATCCCACTTTGTGTTGTCTGGGTAGGTCGCTGGTGTGGCGCCCTGGACTAGCCAGGTAGCCACAGACAAAACACACACACACCTCCACCCCCGGACAGTTACATTAGTCAGACACAAAACCCTTGTTGCCTCCCTCCAGGGTCTGATGTCCACACCAGGTGGGGTGGAGCCAGGCGGTTGGCCCCACCCACCGAGGAGTTCACAGGCCTGGAGGCGGGAAAAGCAGTTGGAGTTAGAGTTTGGAGGAGTTGAGTTCAGGAGGTGACAGAGAGAGGTCACGTACTGCAGGTGTCTGAGTCAGAGCCCAGGCACTGACAGCAAGGTTGGCAGATGGTGGTGGTCATCTGCAGGAGTTGGTGGAACTCCGCAGAGCCGTAAGGACCGGGGATGGGCGGTGGCCCACCGGTACCGGACCGAGGAATGGAGTGAAGCTAAGCACACACAGGCAGGGCCATCGGACCCCGACCAGGCTTGGAGCTGCCGTCAATAGTCAAATCCGAATGTGACAGGAACCCCCGGGGTTCCCTAACAACCAAGTCCCGATTGAAGGCAACCGCTCTCACCGTGAGGATATACAGCCACCGCCAATGGCTAGAAATCCAAGGGCCAGCGCCTGCGGGCAAAATGGGCTTCTATCTATACACCGGGGAGCAGACTACCATTGGGAAGACATTGGAGTCAACACAGTACACAAAGGTGCAGGGAAAGACAGCCACCATCACCTGCCCGGGGAGAGACACAGCAGCCGGCTGCGGGACCCGTCCATCCAGCCGTTTGGTTTACCGGAGACTTTGTGCATCTATTGCTGAGTGAGTACCACTGTGCCATCCGGCAACGCGCCGCGCTGCCCCTGCAACCCTGCACCTCACCGACCCTGCCTCCCCGTCACACCACCGGGCCCCGGGACCACCAACCCCTACCCACGGAGGGGGAAAACAACATCCCAGCTGCTCCCTGCCATCGCTCCCGGGATCCCCGTCACCTGCAGCGGTGGTGCCCACCTTCACCACAACCCGTGGGTGGCGTCACTGACTAAATCCCCAAACCAAACCACTTCCTTTTCATTCACGGGTGAGGAGCGCCGCTCGGGTCCCCGGATCCGGCCCATTGCTTGAACCACCGAGCAGCAGCAGCAGCACCGGACCCGAGCGTTAGCGAGCGCAGCGCCCCGCCACCCGCAACAACTTGGCGTCATGAACAGGATCGGACCCATCTACTTACCAGTAGAAGTGCGCCTTGGGGTCTCCGCCGGCGGCGTCCGGCCGAAAAATTTGAAGCGCCGCCATCTTTGGCGCAAAGATTTCCCGCTCGAGCGTCTTCCCCGAGCAGGAAAGGCGCGAAAGCGAAGCCCCGCCCCCAACAAGCGGAAGTGCTAAAGAGAACCAAAGGGGGATGGGAAAAAGATGTCTGCGCCCGACGGAGCCGTGGGAGGTATGCAGTCGCAGCCGCAGAAGCGCCCGTAGGCCCGTAGATGGAGACGGGATAGCCCATGCTCCGGCCGCAAGAGCGGGGGAGGCCGCGGGCCTGGCGGTCGCCCAGGTGATGCCGTTCTCCCTGCCCTATGTGCCCGGTGCTACCTGGCTACCGCAGTACGATGGGAAGCCTGATGCTTTGCAGGTGTTCCGGAAGAAGATTAGCCCAGTCCTCGGTTTGTACCCCTTGACTGACAGGCAACGGGCAGCGGTAGTGCTAGGGCAGCTAACCGGAGCGGCTGAGCAGGAGACAGAGACCTGGACCGACGCGAACCGGGCCTCAGTGACTACCATTTTCGAGAAACTACAAGTCGCTTTTGAGACCCGCATGGAAGCGGAGCTGCGGATGCAGTTTTATCAGTGTCGACAGCGGCCTGCGGACAATATAAGAGACTATGCCCTGCATCTGCAAACAGCTCTCCGTACGCTGAAGCGGGTGGACACTATTAATGATGCGGATAGCAATAAGATGCTAGTGGAACAATTTTTGCAAGAATTCCTGCTCACCCTAGACCCTCACATCATTCACGAAGCCATCCCTCCTACCTCAGCATCCCCTGCTAGTAACCATACACCCCCTGAACAGTTAGAGGAGTGGTGCCAGGAACTACACGTAGGCACTGACGCCACACCCACGCATCATAAAGAGTGGGTATACAGGGTGGTGCAGGAGTATGAACAGGTTTTCAGCAAACACCCATTAGATTTCGGGAGGATTAAGGGGGTTCAACACCATATCCCTACAGGCCTACACCCACCCATCAAAGAGAGGTATAGGCCCATTCTGCCAGCACACTATCAATGCGCCAGAGACATGTTGAGGAACATGAAGGAGGCAGGGGTCATTCAGGATAGTTGTAGTCCCTGGGCAGCCCCACTGGTGTTGGTAAAGAAGAAGGACGGCACCATGAGAATGTGTGTGGATTACCGGAAGATCAACCAGATCACACATAAAGATGCCTATCCCCTCCCCCGTATCGAAGAGTCGCTGGCTGCGCTGAGAACTGCTAACTTCTTCTCTACCCTTGATCTTACTAGCGGGTACTGGCAGGTAGCGGTCACACCAGGGGACTGTGAGAAGACTGCATTCGCCACTCCCATGGGACTCTGCGAGTTTAACAGCATGCCGTTCGGGCTGTGCAATGCCCCTGGAACCTTCCAACGGCTCATGGAGTGTTGCCTGGGACATCTCAATTTCGAAACGGTCCTACTGTACCTGGACGATGTGATCGTATATTCCCAGACGTACGAGGCCCACCTGGAACATATATATGAACATTCTATGAGATCTCCGTTGTTTCTAAATTGTGCTTCATAGCAGCTTCACTGAATGTACCAACCTGCATGCATTCTTGTCCCTCATAGAAGTGTTTCTGTTTGATGCTTGTATATTTCATGTAATTTTTCTTAAAATCTTTATTAAAACATTTTTTGCATGAATCTCTTGTTTCCATTTTTTCATATAATGAGGGTTTGTTGAATAAGGTAACTGATTCAGTACATAGTCTCTTGTGCGATCAACTGGATTGTCTGCTTCCAGTGGTGGCGAGTGAGCTGGATCAGGACCTTGGCTCAATGCTTGCTCAAGTAGTCTCACTTTAGCTAGCGCAACTTCCTCTTCCATCTGTGACCGAAGAATCTTTATCCGAGCATCCGCTTCTGCCCTTTTGGCTTCTGCTTTAGCGGCTTCTGCTTTTGGAAGGGCTTCTGCTTTTGCGGCTTCTGCTTTTGCAAGGGCTTCTGCTTCTGTCCTTTTGGCTTCTTCCTCTACTTCTCTTTCTGTGAAGGAACGTCTCACCTTGGATTCTTCCGCTCTTATGCGGGCCTATAGTATCTTGTCGGTCAGGGCTGAACTTCTTGAGGAAAATGACCCGGATGACCGAGAGGAACGTCTAGATGACGTTGATCGGTGTGATCTAGTTTCTTGCTGGTGAGAGATAGGGTGTTCGGACTTGTCTATGGCATCTTGCACCTTGGCATCTCTTTCCTTGTCCACCTCTTCTGCCTTGCTCAGGTCTGAAAGAGCTTCATCAATTTTAGAGTCTTTTAGAAAGGTAATGTACCTTGTTGACAGTCTTTTGTATCTTTCATGAGCTGTGTTCAGCCGTTCCATAGCGGCTTGTAAGCATGCGGCATCGCCTGATGAGGATTCAAGTCTTGACATGTAATAGGTGACTCATTCCCACAGTTCTTCCAGGTGTTCACATAGCTCATCTTTCATAGTGTGATAGTTTTCAGTGGCCTTTATCGTGGGTTTGGAAAAGCGCTTCGGTCGGACAACTTGGTCTGCTAGAAGCGTGGGATCTGCCTCCTGGGCTTCATAATGGAAAGTATCAGATTGTATTTGCTCTGTTTCAGCAGTGGGGAACTGTCCGAGATCTTTTTCGGCTATTTTGATTTAAGGTGTACTATCTCTTTATGAAACTTGACTTTTGAATAGGGGTTTGAAAATTGTTGTGCAGCTCCAGCAATGTGCAGTAATGAGGTATAATGTACTGCAAGTCTATAGAAGGGGTATGGCAAGAGGGAAACAGCAGGTGCATAAAATGTCCCTTTACAATGCAAGCAGAGGTGATACAGGAGGTAGCAGATGGGAGAGCTTCCCCTTAGGCTTGTCCAGGCATGCACTGTTGCAGGCAGACAAGTGCACAAGCCTTGTTGCAAGGCAGATTACAAGGGAAGTTACCGGGTTCTTAGGGATCTGTAGCCGGGGTATTGAGCTGTTAAGCAGTCTTCTGACTGTTCTGTCCCCACTTAAAGGCGATTGAAGGCGCGTAGTTATGGAATGGCGTGAGAATCTTACCTTCGTTTTTCCTATAGGTGAGGCAGACATGACCAGAGCGCTCCAGAGTTAAACATGCTCATGCTGAGATGAAACAATGGTGATTTATTTTCTACAAAGGTTAAGGACATACAGGAGTACAGCGGTTCAAGTACCTGGCATCGTGGTTCTCTTGTGATGCTTGTTTCTGGAGCCACTAAGGTCAGAAGACTTTGCTTCTAGCAGCTCAAAAAAGGGATGTGATTCTCACAATCTCTGGCTGTGAACTGAATATGCCAGGAAGTGATGTAAGAGGAGCAGCAGACACTCCCATGGGCTGGACAAAAGAAACAGAGGAGCTAAAAGGTCTGGCCAGTAGATGGCAGCAGAGACAAGCATGAAAAACATTAAATAACAGTTTTAACTAAAACAACTAGTAACAGCACACTCTTTCAGCTGGTCATTTGCATTTTTCTCACCTTGGCTACTGTGGAAATCCTCTTTTAATTGGGTAAGCTCACTTTCTAATTGGGACATGCAGTGTCTGAGTATATATATCCATGGGGGGTTGTGATGTAGATGTTGCTGGTGCACAGCTTGGGACCCTGGCTGCTGTGGTCTGGCCAGGAGTGGTTATGCCTCCTCTCAGGGTTTGTACTTGGGTCCTAATATGCCTGAATTGTTGTAGAAATTCCTCCAGTTTTTGTTTTGTTCCTTGTACCATGATAGTTCCATTATTATAAATGTTTATGGAGAGATTAAAAGTCTCAGGGTCCTCCTCGTCCTGTACTCTAATTTGTTTACCCCTGTTAATGCCCCATGTTTTCACATTCTTGTAATGGTTTCTGAGAGTCTGCTCCCAGGCTTCATGATGTCCTGCGTAAAAAAAAACATTTGTTTTTTCCCCCTGTTCCTTAAAGTCTATTAGTAGTGTCTCTAGTTTCTTTATGTTGTCCAGTTTTATTGCTTTTCTGGCTTTTTTGGATCTGGCATTCTCAGGGAAGCTTATCAGTAATGTGTCAGGCCCCCTGCTGGCTCCAGCTGCTGGCTCCAGCTGCTGGCTCTGGGTCTCTCTCCTTGCTTACAGTGCAATCCCCATGTTTTTTCATTTTAAAAGTCTTTCTTTTATATTCTCTAATATATTGTCTAATGTGTAATAAACAGTCTATTGTTATCTTAGCAGTGTGTTGACGTGGAGCCCTTACCTTGGGGATGCGCTGTGCTAGGTTAAGGTTTGGTGGTTTTCCGTTTGCTTGATTTCCACTAGGTGATCTGTTCCTGCTTTGTATCTTGATTTTTCTTGTCTTGTCTTGGCTTCAAATCCTTAAAATCCTTTCCGACGTGCTTAGTATGCCATCATGTCTGTGAATTTCTGGGATATGTCCCCCAATCTGTTCATTATAAGGTATAAACTTAGATTTGATCAGGAGCTCATCTTTACAGTGTCCTGCTCATCTGTTACCAACTGTCAGGGCCGCCATCAGGGCATTACTAGTGTGATTCCTGTATGAGGCCGGTGAAAAGAGGGGGGACCGGCTGACAGCCCGGGCTCCTCCCCTTTCATTCCTCTGCTCACCGGGTCCCATTGGCAAGGGGCGGGGACATTGCACTGGCAGACATATCGCAGTGCAGCACCTGCAGTCGCACAGGGGCCCCAAGCAGGAGCGGGCCCCTAGAACCTGAAAACTTGTTAACCCCTTAGTGACCTATGACATACTGGGTACATCATGACTCCCTGGTACTTAAGGACCCATGACGTACCCAGTATATCATGGCGACATCGTGGCCCCGGAGCCTCGGTGACTGCGAATGCTGCAAATATCTTAGATTCGGGGAGGAGGGGCCCTCTGCCTGACCTCAGGAGGGGTGGTGTCTCCTCCCCAGACCCAAGGAGGCTGTGATTAGCTGACGAACGCCGCTCAGCCAATCACAGCCACTGTAATGTTTTATCCATTGAAAATGGTTGAAACATTGAAATCCAGCCATCATCAGTGCAGCTGTAGCACCAATCATTGGCTGGAGCTGGGTGACCTCAGTTTCACCCGCCCACAGCTCTGATTGGAGAGACCGGCCTTGTGACTGATCTGTCCAATCACTGTGGATCTGGGGCCGGTGACCGCCCCCCTCAGCTTCACTCCGGTGTCTGTGGAAGCTGATGGGAGCGATCGGTAAGGTATAGACACTGTCTCCTTTCAGCCGCCGCCCCTCAGCCGACAACTGCAACAGTCACTGCCCCCCTTCCACCGCCACTAAACCCATCTGCCTCCCCTCCATCGGCCACCACTCTCCCCCATCAGCCGCTGCCTCCTCTCCCACCTCTCACCTTCCTCTACCTGCTGTGATCCCCCTACCTGCTGTGATCCCCCCACCTGCTGTGATCCCTCCACCTGCTGTGATCCCCCAACCTGCTGTGACCCCCCACACCTGCTGTGACCCCCCACCTGCTGTGAGCCCCCCCACCTGCTGTGAGCCCCCCCACCTGCTGTGATCCCCCCACCTGCTGTGACCCCCCCCACCTACTGTGACACCCCCACTTGCTGTGAGACCCCACCTGCTGTGATCCCCCCCACCTGCTGTGAGCCCCCGGAACCCGCTGTGAGCCCCCCCACCCGCTGTGAGACCCCCACCTGCTGTAAGACCCCCCACCCGCTGTGTAACCCCCCCACCTGCTGTAAGACCCCCCACCCGCTGTGTAACCCCCCACCCGCTGTGAGACCCCCACTCGCTGTGAGACCCCCACCTGCTGTGACCCACCACCGGCTGTGATCCCCCCCAGCTGCTGTTATTCCCCCCAGCTGCTGTGAGCCCCCCAGCTGCTGTGATCCCCCCCACCTGCTGTGATCCCCCGCCTGCTGTGATCCCCCACCACCTGCTGTGACCCCCCCACCTGCTGTGATGACCCCCCCACCTGCTGTGATCCCCCACTATCTATCTATCCATTCGTCTCTCTATTCTTCTATCTATCTATGAATCTATCTGTCTATTTATCTCCTATCTGTAGCACCCACGGGGCAGGGGTTAAATGTTACTCGTCGCCGGGCCGGTGATGTCGGGTCAGGGATGTCACAGATGGCCCTGCCCGGCTTCGTGGCCCCAAGGTGTACAGTAAAAGGGGATTTGGATGATGGTGGGGAATGATGAGGATGATAGTCTTGTGACGCCACCTGTGGTATGTGGCCAGGGATTAGCCACCGCTGCTGTCATTGTTGCTGTTCTTCCATGCGGATGGTGTTGCAGCAAGGATGGTTCTGCTCCCCACAGGTGGAGTAAGGCCTCAGGGAGGATAATAAGAGTAGTGGCCGTTGGCGCTGAAGCGCAGGACGACGGCAATCAAAAGGCTGAATCACCTGCTGTGGTTCCAGCTGTGATGGGCCCTAGCCCATCCTGGATCCGTTGAAGATTAGAACCGGTACGGTGGTCATGGGCCCTTCCTTGTTGCGCCTTTAAAGATGGATCCCCGTGGCCTGAAGCTGCTTGGGGACTCTGGTTTGTGTAGTGTTAGCTCCTGTTCCGTGTGTAGGTGACGCGGGGCCGCTGTGGGGCTTGAATGTAATCACGATTCTGGACCCTATGTGGAACTGTACTCCCGGATCTCATGGTGGTCAGAGGGACATGCAATCCCCCTATCCTGCAGATTCTGGTGATACAACGTGAAGTCTGTTGCACCCTAATGCTCTGCACCCTGAACCGCACCGGTCTTGCTCCTGTTCTCTCCTGCTGGAGAACACTCTAAAGGGGGCTTTACACTCTACGATATCGTTAATGTTTTGTCGTCGGGGTCAAGTTGTTAGTGACGCACATCCGGTGTCATTAACGATATCACAGCGTGTGACACTGACCAGCGACCTTAAGCGACCTCAAAAATGGTGAAAATCGTTCACCATGGAGAGGTCATCCCAAACTCAAAAATCGTAAGGGTTGTTTATCCAGGTGGTTCATCGCTCATGCGGCAGCACACATCGCTATGTGTGACACCGCAGGAGCGAGGAACGGCTCCTTATCTGCCGCCGGCCACAATGAGGAAGGAAGGAGGTGGGCGGGATGGTACGTCCTGCTCATCTCCGCCCCTCCGCTTTGATTGGCCGGCCGTGACGTTGCGGTGACGTCGCTGTGATGCCGAACGTCCCTCCCCCTTTAAGGAGGGATTGTTCAGCAGTCACAGCGACGCCGCTGACCAGGTAACTATGTGTGTTGCTGCCGTAGCGATAATGTTCGCTACGGCAGCGATCACAAACAATCGCATGCGCGACGGGGGTAGGTACTTACACGCTCGCTATCGCTACAAATTGCTAGCGATATCGCTACCGTGTAAAGCCACCTTTACTGTTGTGTAAGCTCCTAACTCCCCCTGGTGGCTGCTCCTCCCCTGGTTCCCTGTCACTAGTGGGTTGCTGCCCCCCCATGTTTGGTGACTACCGTAAGACCCGACCCTAGCCTGGTTCCCAATGGGGAGGGAAACCTGGTGGTGTGTATGAGTTTGTGTTGTGGATCTGGTACCGACCTCCTCTGGATCCAAGATGAGTACTGCACCTTAAGTGAGGTGAAGTACCCTGTGGTGACTGAAGCCACAGGGGCGCCACATATCTATCTATTTATCTATCTAGCCATCTATCTATGATTCTATCTATCTATCTGCTGAAAGAGCCTTAAAGTGAATCTGCCAGCAGGTTTTTGCTCCCCAATCTGAGAGCAGCATAACGTAGAGACACATACCCTGATTCCAGCGATGTGTCACTTACTGGGCTGTTTGCTTTCATTGTGATAAAAGCAATGTTTTCTCTGCTGCAGAGCTAGCAATTATACAGACCTCATGAATATGCTGGACTACCTTCAGCATGACACGTAGCCCTGTAATGGTAATCTCCTGCTGATTAACCAGTGATGTTATCAAAACTACACTAAGCAGCCCAATAAGTGACAATCGCTGGAATCAGGATCTCTTCCATTATGTTATGCTGTGCTCAGATTAGGTGTTAAAAACCTTGTGACAGATTCCCTTTGAAGGGGTTGTTAGGTCTAAATCCACAAGTCAGCATTATTACAATTTGGTTTCAATTAGTTTAAAAACTGTATGTGACACATTCATTTAAAGAAAAAAAATAGATATACCAAAAATAAATATATACCAAAGAAGTTAGATTTAAAAAAAAAAAGTTAGAGTATGACCCTGCCAAAAGAGACTACCTTGTGGAGTGACAGGCTTAAAAAAATCTTTTGGCCAAAACAAAATCTGATGGCTGTGTGTATGATACGGTGTTCAATGTAAAGGGTTAATGTGTGATTGGTGAGGTTGTAGTGCAGAAGTGAAGTTTTTCCAAGAGTGGCGGTGGGACTATAGAAGATTCGTGGAGTGGAGGCACAGCTGAAGTGGAGGTGGAGCTGTGTCGGAGGCGGAGCTGGGGTGGAGCCTCAAGGGGGCCCCGAACTTTTGCCAGTATAGGGCCTTGAAATTCCTAGTGGCAGCCCTTCCAACTGCCATTATCTATCTATCTATCCCTCTATCTATCCCTCTATCTATCCATCTATCCATTATCTATCTATCTATCCATCCATCCATCTATCCCTCTATCTATCTATCTCTCCATCTACAGTATCTATATATCCCTCTATCTATCTGTCTATCTATTTATCTATCTATTTAGCCTTTATCTATCTTTCTATCTATTTGTCTATCCCTCTATCTATCCATTATCTACAGTGCCTACAAGTAGTCTTCAACCCCCTGCAGATTTAGCAGGTTTGATAAGATGCAAATAAGTTAGAGCCTGCAAACTTCAAACAAGAGCAGGATTTATTAACAGATGCATAAATCTTACAAACCAACAAGTTATGTTGCTCAGTTAAATTTTAATACATTTTCAACATAAAAGTGTGGGTCAATTAGTATTCAACCCCTAGGTTTAATATTTTGTGGAATAACCCTTGTTTGCAATTACAGCTAATAATCGTCTTTTATAAGACCTGATCAGGCCGGCACAGGTCTCTGCAGTTATCTTGGCCCACTCCTCCATGCAGATCTTCTCCAAGTTATCTAGGTTCTTTGGGTGTTTCATGTGGACTTTAATCTTGAGCTCCTTCCACAAGTTTTCAATTGGGTTAAGGTCAGGAGACTGACTAGGCCACTGCAACACCTTGATTTTTTCCCTCTTGAACCAGGCCTTGGTTTTCTTGGCTGTGTGCTTTGGGTCGTTGTCTTGTTGGAAGATGAAATGACGACCCATCTTAAGATCCTTGATGGAGGCGCCGAGGTTCTTGGCCACAATCTCCAGGTAGGCCGTGCTATCCATCTTCCCATGGATGCGGACCAGATGGCCAGGCCACTTGGCTGAGAAACTGCCCCACAGCATGATGCTGCCACCTCCATGCTTGACTGTAGGGATGGTATTCTTGGGGTCATATGCAGTGCCATCCAGTCTCCAAACGTCACGTGTGTGGTTGGCACCAAAGATCTCGATCTTGGTCTCATCAGACCAGAGAACCTTGAACCAGTTTGTCTCAGAGTCCTCCAAGTGATCATGAGCAAACTGTAGATGAGCCTTGACATGACGCTTTGAAAGTAAAGGTACCTTACGGGCTTGTCTGGAACGGAGACCATTGCTGTGGAATACGTTACTTATGGTATTGACTGAAACCAATGTCCCCACTGCCATGAGATCTTCCCGGAGCTCCTTCCTTGTTGTCCTTGGGTTAGCCTTGACTCTTCGGACAAGCCTGGCCTCGGCATGGTTGGAAACTTTCAAAGGCTGTCCAGGCCGTGGAAGGCTAACAGTAGTTCCATAAGCCTTCCACTTCTGGATGATGCTCCCAACAGTGGAGACAGGTAGGCCCAACTCCTTGGAAAAGGTTTTGTACCCCTTGCCAGCCTTGTGACCCTCCACGATCTTGTCTCTGATGGCCTTGGAATGCTCCTTTGTCTTTCCCATGTTGACCAAGTATGAGTGCTGTTCACAAGTTTGGGGAGGGTCTTAATTAGTCAGAAAAGGCTGGAAAAAGAGATAATTAATCCAAACATGTGAAGCTCATTGTTCTTTGTGCCTGAAATACTTCTTAATACTTTAGGGGAACCAAACAGAATTCTGGTGGTTTGAGGGGTTGAATAATAAATGACCCACTGAATAAACTTTTCACAATATAAAAAAAAAATAAAAAAAGAAATAACATTCTTTTTAGCTGCAGTGCATTTCACACTTCCAGGCTGATCTACAGTCCAAATGTCACAATGCCAAGTTAATTCCGAATGTGTAAACCTGCTAAATCTGCAGGGGGTTGAATACTACTTGTAGGCACTGTATCTCTCTATCTATCTATATATCCCTCTATCTATCCCTCTATCTATCTATCTAGCCATTATCTATCTATCTATCCATCTATCCCTCTATCTATCCCTCTATCTATCCATCTATCTATCTATCCATCTATCTATCCATCTATCTATCAATCTATTCCTCTATCTACCCATTATGTATCTATCCATCTATCCCTCTATCTATCAAATCAATCAAATCAAATCAAATAAGCTTTATTGGCAGGACCAAATACAAATTAGTTTTGCAGAAAAAAGAGGATGTCCAGCTCTTCAGGCAAAGAATCACGTCTTTATTTCATCATGCAGACACAGAGAATGACATGACCAGCACTATGCGTTTCAGGTGAAAACACTCACCCTTAATCATGATGCTGGAGAGACGGCGCTACAGAGTTTATATGCAAATGCTGATTAGCAGAACAGATGTTTAAATCACTTAAGCACTTTACATATTCGAAAATAAAGTTACCATGAAAGTTATTACATGTAAAATAAAATACAAATACAAATACAATATAGGTATCAATAGTTTTCTGGACTAAGTTAGGAATGTATATAAATTCTGACATATCAATTGTGGTGCACAAATATACATATGCAGATATGACATCTACAAGTACCAGGGAAATGCAGTGGATGTTGTGTATATGGACTTTTCAAAAGCTTTTGATACGGTGCCACACAAAAGGTTGGTACATAAAATGAGAATAATGGGGATAGGGGAAAATATGTGTAACTGGGTTAAAAACTGGCTCAGTGATAGGAAACAAAGGGTGGTTATTAATGGTACGTACTCGGACTGGGTCTCAGTTCATAGTGGGGTACCACAGGGGTCAGTATTGGGCCCGCTTCTTTTCAACATATTTATAAATGACCTTGTTGGGGGCATGCGGAGTAGAATTTCAATATTTGCAGATGATACTAAACTCTGCAGGGTAATCAATACAGAGGAGGATAATTTTATATTACAGGGAGATTTATGTAAATTGGAGGATTGGGGTGAGAAGTGGCAATTGAAGTTTAATGTAGATAAATGTAAGGTCATGCACTTGGGTAGAGGAAATAACATTTATGATTATGTACTTAATTGTAGAACACTGGGTAAAACAGACACAGAAAAAGACTTGGGTGTATGGGTGGATGGTAAACTTCACTTTAGTGGACAGTGTCAGGAAGCTGCTGCCAGGGCTAATAAAATAATGGGATGTATTAAAAGAGGTATAAGTGTTCATGAAAAAAATATAGTTCTACCTCTGTACAAGTCACTAGTGCGACCGCACTTAGAATACTGTGTACAATTCTGGTCACCGATATATAAGAAGGACATAGCTGAACTGGAGAGGGTGCAGAGAAGAGCGACCAAGATTATTAGAGGAATGGGTGGGCTGCAATACCAAGATAGGTTATTAAACTTGGGGTTATTTAGTTTGGAAAAACGAAGGCTTAGGGGGGGATCTAATCACAATGTATAAATATATGAGGGGACAGTACAGAGACCTTTCCAAAGATCTTTTTACACCTAGGCCTGCGACTGGAACACGGGGGCATCCGCTACGTCTTGAGGAAAGAAGGTTTAATCATAATCACAGACGAGGATTCTTTACTGTACGAGCAGTGAGACTATGGAACTCTCTGCCGCATGATGTTGTAATGAGTGATTCACTACTAACATTTAAGCAGAGCCTGGATGCCTTTCTTGAAAAATTTAATATTACCAGTTATGTATATTAGATTTTATGACAGGGTATTGATCCAGGGAACTAGTCTGATTGCCGGATGTGGAGTCAGGAAGGACATTTTTCCCCATTGGAACTTGTTTGCCACATTGGGGGGTTTTTTTGCCTTCCTCTGGATCAACATGTTAGGCTACGGGTTGAACTAGATGGACTTAGAGTCTCCCTTCAACCTTAAAAACTATGATACTATGATACTATGAAGTAAGTGCACATAAAATATATGCAAATGCATGACTATATACATGAATGAATCTGCACATATATGAGGATGCACACAGGAATTTATGTGCATAGCTACAATATTTTTTTTAAAAATGTATTTATCTCCCCCTCATGTGCTATTGAAAAATCATGCTACCTTTAATTACAATTTTGGGTGCAAAATGACCAGAGTTGCCTAAAATGACCCATTTTTGTGCAAGCGCTGTACTCCAATGAATTTTTAATAAATTTTTTTAGGGAACATTTTTTTTAAAAAAAAAATAAATTATTTTTTATATTATATAGAATTTTTTTTCCCCGGTTTATTAATTTAGGCTGTACCCAAATAAGTGAGATGAAAATATATATTGTGTTCAAGCAGAGGCCACCAAATCGTATTGTGAGTTATAATTATCTGTCAGATAATACTGACAGAATAACCAAACTCTAAAAGTGCCACAACTGGATTTTGCAATACATTCATTTCTGATTACAGCATTTGGGATTAAATTTCAACAATTTCAAGAGGAACTAAAATGCACCCTGCGGCTAACATGCATTCCAACCAATGTGAAAGAATCCATGCGCCGCAGACAAGGCAAAGAAAATCGCATTGTGGCTGAGCAAACATAACACACAGAAACCACACAAGCCGCACATAGTGTGAATTAGGATCACATTGATTTAAGGATTATTTTTTATGTTGTAAGTGACTAGATTACCAATAAATATTTTCAGACCTGATGCTCATGCATCTGGTCAGTGTTAATGAATATATAATTACCATTAGATTTATAAGATGCGGAGATTTTTTCGCCACAATATAACACTAAAACGGACCTTCACTATTTTTTTTATTTAATAGAAAATCATGAGGTCTCTGCTCTGCGAAGATTCAAGCCATGAGGAAAAGTAGTTCCCAGCTTGAATATCCACCAGGCCTCTCTTTTACGCAAAAGTTTTTCCATGTTGCCCCCTCTATGCGACCTGTGTACCCTCTCTATGCCATATACCCGCAGAGTGTCAATTGTACCCTGATGTTTATTAATAAAATGTTTTGATAACTGAGAGGTGCCTCCGGAGGTTTTTTTATGTGTTATATCATATAAGTGTTCTTTGATGCATATGTGAAGTTCCCGTTTAGTGCTTCCGATATATTTTAAAGTGTTTTTTCACTACAACATTACGAACAAATTTGTTAATGTCACATAATGTACCAAATAAATCAAAATTAGTAGTTGGTACAAAATTTAAACCTAAGGCAAGAAGTGCTCTCTGTGTTTCCGATATATTATATGAAGACAAATTGATAACATCAAAATTCACATTAGAGTCTAAGTCCTTTTGGGACGCAGGGTATAGCTTTTTAGACTTGTGCTTCCTACCTCCTCTTCTACATTTCTTTTGAAATTTTTCTGTTTTTTGTAGTAGTTTTTTGAAGGTTGAAATGTTGATTCAGCAGATGATTCATCTGTAGTGTATCCCATAGAAGTATCCAGATCAGAGGAGCCAAATGAGACTTTGGATTTCATTCTGGGAGTCTTTAATATGGAGCGCGGACTTTTCCATTTATTAGTGTTTTCCCATCTGCCCCATTCATATGTGGAGCCCCGCAGGTGTTGTGTCGGTGCATTACCTTCAGGGACTCCACGTAGCTGTATCTTGTCACAGGTAGGAGATCTTCTTCTTGTCGTGACGCCACTCTCAGTATTGCGGTCAGTGGGGGGGACCGCCACTGCAGGTTGAGGGACGCCTGGGGCTGATGGGGAGTGCAGTTAGTTGGAATAGCCCCCTGAGAGTGAGGCAAGCCCCAGGGCCCTGTGTAGATGTGTAGAACTACAAGGCGCAGAATGACTCAACACAGGCAGGATGTCTTTCAGGGTTTTTACTCACAGTTGATGGCAGGGTGAGTGACCCGGGCGTAGCTGGGATGAACCAAGTGGGAACCAGGTGTCCTTCAGGCTGACTTGTGAGGGTGACTACTAACTCGCCTTCCTTAGCCCTTGGTGGTTTGGGGTAACCCCGACTTTGAGTCCCTATGGGGGTCACCCAGGGAAGATGCTGCAGCCTCTCTCCCCTTCGTTTGCCGTGTGCTTGTCGCCTGGACCAGGCCACTCCAGCTGCTTGCCTCCTGTGACCTATGGGCCCTAACTGTGGCTACGTGGCTGCGGCTTTTGTGGTGTTGTGGCGTGGGCTTTGAGAGCCCCACACCGGCAGGTTTAGCAAAAGAAAGCTGGATCTATCTCCGCTTCGGGATCTGCCGCCCGTTTGGGCCTGGTACTCTCTAGCAGTCTCCTTACTTCCCACTCCGTGCTCTCTCTTTAGCTGAAGATGGATTTCGGGTAGCACTCCTAGTTGACCGTTCTCCCCCGTCAGTAGCCACTGCGCGGGCGCTGTCAGACTGCACAGCCCCAGGGATCTGCTCCTCACTCGAGCTCCCTGGACTCTACACTGCTCTGGCTCACTGCCCCTCCTCTCCTGTTCTTGCCTACGCCACCTAGCAACCAGACTCTCTTACCACACCCCTTGAGAGGAGATGGAGGCTTTTGGCCCCCTCCACTATTCCAGTGAAGGTGAAGGCTTTTCCCCCTCCTGGGATCCCCAGGGGTCCTCTCATGGGTACATGTGTGAGACCTGATCACTATGCGCCTGTGTACCACACCCCGGTCAGCCTTCTGGATTACCTGTGTTGTACTGTCCCCAGCATGGGTGCAGTACTCAGTGGTGCCTGACCAGGTCAGGGGCGCCACATTCCCCCTTAGTTATCACCAGCACGTCCTCGGGCTGCAAGACAACATTTTAAAAATGCATAAAACATTAAAACATGTAAAACATTTTAAAAGCACCAGGTACCATACATCACCACCCTCCACCCACAAGTCCGTTAACCCACCCAAAACCCTTTCACGTTGGCCGCGACTTCAGCCACTTCTGGCAGGATGTAGAGGCGGCTTTCATGGTCTGGTGGTCTTCAGGGTATACCTGGCCTGGTGGATCCGCGCCTTCAGCCTCTTCTGGCAGGATGTAGAGGCGGCCTCCACAGTTGGTGCTGACCAGGTACCCTCTTTGTGGTGGAGAGCCAGGCCCCATAAACAGGCATGCTCTCTGGTCGCAGGCGAGCCAAGGCCCTATATACGGACGGGCTCCTCCTGGTTGCAGACGAGCCAAGCCCCTAAACAGGCTGACTCTGGTGGTGGTGGTGCCCTCTGGTGTAACTATTTACACTGCGAGAGTTTGTGGCTATAGCCAGTTCATAGCCTTAAGGTTTATTTCTCACATCAGTTTATGTGGGCACATACTTGAACTTTTAAAACGTTGCAAAACAAACTTTCCAACTGGTCAAAACTTGCTGTACTTTACTTGAACTTAGGCAGATTCCTCTTCACCAGGGCTTGGGCCTGTAGGGCTGCGGCACCTGTTGGTTTCTCCATCTTGGTCATCAATGGGTTCCTTTTCTTTTCTTTCCTCTGTATTTTCTGTATCTGTTTCTTTCTCTGTATCTGTTTCTTTTTCTGTAGGACATGGTGTTACGTCTAGCGCATACCACCCCCTTTCTCCTTGGTGCATGGTGAACTGTACGGAGTCTCCCATCTTCAAGTTTCTGCCAGGGTGTCCTCTGGGCAGATTAGCTCTGACGTCTCTCCTATTGACAAAAATGCCTTCTTTGATACCAGGTGCTACGATGAACCCGTATCCTGACTTCAGGCTAAAGTCTTCCACAATTCCTCTACAAAGGGGTCCTCTGACCTGGGCTTTGGCTCTTCTCAGGAACCGTTTTTCCTGTAGGTCTCTGGCCGTTATTTCATCTCTCTGCTCTGGAGACTGTGGTGCAGGGAAAGACTGGGTTCTACTGCGGCGCCGTGTCTTGCGGGCTGGATTCTGCGAAGTGCAGCTTACAAGCTCCCAGGTGAGGCTTTGGGGCAGATCTTCCTCAGCAGAAGGTGTCAGGTCTTCCTCGTCCCAGCGGGAATAGGGCAACATCTCCGGCTCTGAGTATGGATCCACTGCTGGTGGCTCCAGAGTCAGCTCCTCAGCTTCCTGGCCTCCTCTCCCCCTTAGTTCTTCTTGGCACTCCTTTGGTGGCAGTGCTGGGGATGGGCTTTCTTCAGCAGGCCCAGGCGGGGGACTCTTTGGCGTGGTTGCTGCAGGGGTTGCTGGAATCCTCTTGGGGGTGTGCGGAGGGAGCAGATACCGATCCACCATCTCTTGTGGGAACTGGGCCTCTAGGTCAGCCTTCAGCTTCCAGTATTCGGGGTCCTCTCCTATCAGGGACTTCCTAGCAGGGACTTCCTTAGACTGGGGAGCGGTGTCTGCTCTGGCCTTGCAGGCCGGGGTAAATGGTGATGCAATCTCTTGGCGGGCCGCGCCTGGCATGGTGGCGGCCTGGTCTTGGCGGGCCGCGCCCTGTATGGCGGCGGCCTGGTCTTGGCGGGCCGCGCCCTGTATGGCGGCGGCCTGGTCTTGGCGGGCCGCGCCCTGTATGGCGGCGGCCTGGTCTTGGCGGGCCGAGCAGGGCATCGCTGCGGCGGCCGGGTCTTGGCGGGCCGAGCAGGGCATCGCTGCGGCGGCCGGGGCTTGGCGGGCCGAGCAGGGCATCGCTGCGGCGGCCTGGGCTTGGCGGGCCGCACCTGGCGTGGCTGCGGCCTGGCTCAGCGTTGCCGCGCCGGGCGCCTCTTCAGGGACCGCGGGCGTGGCAGCAGGGGTCGGGGCATCCGGGCCGGCAGGGGTAATACTGGACTCACCCATCAGTGGCAGCATCGGGGTCTGAGTCGTCGCCGTCCGGTCTGGCACTCGTCGTGCGGTTCCCCTCTCATAGGCCTGAACCGCGGCAGCCATCTCCAGAAGTTCCATGCGTTCTTCTCGGATCTGCTCCACGACCCGGGTCTCCAGTCGGTCGCAGAACTGGGCCAGCTCCCGATACCACCAGGCAGCGGAGCCCGGTTCTGGGTTTCTGCGGTCAGACGCCATTTCTTCTGCGCCGTCTTCTGCACGATTCTCCAGCTGTGGACTCGTCGTTGCCTCTAGTAGCAAGCTGTTCAGTTTCTGCTCTGCCTCTTTCAGCAGCTCCTCTCCCAGCAGCAGGCTTGTGGCTCCCTTTCTGTCCCGACGTCTCTGGACGCCTCCGCTCTCTTCACAAGCGAGGTCCGAACTCTGCAGGGGATCTCTGGGTAGCCACACCTCTTCGTGGGCGGTAACTTCTTCCAGCGCGGGCTGCTGTTGTTTTTCAGCGCGCTTTTCATGGTGGCAATATGGCGGCGCTTCCAATTTTTCAAGCGGACCGCCCAGGCACATGGTCACCTGTCTGAACAGGTCTAGTCCTTATCCTGTTCGTGACGCCAGATGTGGAGCCCCGCAGGTGTTGTGTCGGTGCATTACCTTCAGGGACTCCACGTAGCTGTATCTTGTCACAGGTAGGAGATCTTCTTCTTGTCGTGACGCCACTCACAGTATTGCGGTCAGTGGGGGGGACCGCCACTGCAGGTTGAGGGACGCCTGGGGCTGATGGGGAGTGCAGTTAGTTGGAATAGCCCCCTGAGAGTGAGGCAAGCCCCAGGGCCCTGTGTAGATGTGTAGAACTACAAGGCGCAGAATGACTCAACACAGGCAGGATGTCTTTCAGGGTTTTTACTCACAGTTGATGGCAGGGTGAGTGACCCGGGCGTAGCTGGGATGAACCAAGTGGGAACCAGGTGTCCTTCAGGCTGACTTGTGAGGGTGACTACTAACTCGCCTTCCTTAGCCCTTGGTGGTTTGGGGTAACCCCGACTTTGAGTCCCTATGGGGGTCACCCAGGGAAGATGCTGCAGCCTCTCTCCCCTTCGTTTGCCGTGTGCTTGTCGCCTGGACCAGGCCACTCCAGCTGCTTGCCTCCTGTGACCTATGGGCCCTAACTGTGGCTACGTGGCTGCGGCTTTTGTGGTGTTGTGACGTGGGCTTTGAGAGCCCCACACCGGCAGGTTTAGCAAAAGAAAGCTGGATCTATCTCCGCTTCGGGATCTGCCGCCCGTTTGGGCCTGGTACTCTCTAGCAGTCTCCTTACTTCCCACTCCGTGCTCTCTCTTTAGCTGAAGATGGATTTCGGGTAGCACTCCTAGTTGACCGTTCTCCCCCGTCAGTAGCCACTGCGCGGGCGCTGTCAGACTGCACAGCCCCAGCGATCTGCTCCTCACTCGAGCTCCCTGGACTCTACACTGCTCTGGCTCACTGCCCCTCCTCTCCTGTTCTTGCCTACGCCACCTAGCAACCAGACTCTCTTACCACACCCCTTGAGAGGAGATGGAGGCTTTTGGCCCCCTCCACTATTCCAGTGAAGGTGAAGGCTTTTCCCCCTCCTGGGATCCCCAGGGGTCCTCTCATGGGTACATGTGTGAGACCTGATCACTATGCGCCTGTGTACCACACCCCGGTCAGCCTTCTGGATTACCTGTGTTGTACTGTCCCCAGCATGGGTGCAGTACTCAGTGGTGCCTGACCAGGTCAGGGGCGCCACACATACACTTGGTTAGATGAGTAATCATGTAGGTCCCTATTAAATTTGCGTTTTTTCATGTCCATGATGCTTGATTCAATTTTGTCGACCGATGTTTGTATACGATTTATCATTTTCAAATAATCTTCTTCAGAAGTGATTGATTTCAATGTGGATTTTGCTTCATCAAGATTTGTCTGGGTTTCCTTGAGTGAAATGTCCTCGTGTTCAATGATTAGGCCCATAAGTTTCAGGGAGCACGAGGATAATGTGTCATTCCATTTAGAAACAAAGTTCTCAGAGTAGATTGTATTGGGAATTTTTTTTCAGGCGTAAGCCCCTTGGAATGATGGATTTTTCCATGTAATTTTTTAAGGTGGTTACATTCCACCAAATTCTATTCTCTTTCTCTGCTAATTTTTGCAATGTTTTAACAGATTCATCACTTGTTGAAAAAGTTGCAGGTGTATTCATATCAGTGGCTCCAAATAGCAGTTTTGCTTTATTTAAGCATTGACTACAGCCATTCATGTTGTTAGATGGGTGAGCACAAAGGGTTAAGTCCAGAAAACCAACTTGTTGTCTGTTATTTTAGTAAGGAGAGCAAAGCACGGGAGTCCCGATAAACAGTAGTAAATATCCAATTTGTATGAATCAGCTCACCGTGTAAAAGCTCAATCCCGATTCCGTCCTGGAGCACGGACAGGCACTGCCACAGCCCAATGAAATGCAGAAAAAAGAGGACGTCCAGCTCTTCAGGCAAAGAATCACGTCTTTTTAAAAAAAAAATTCCCTAAAAAAATGTATTAAAAATTCATTGGAGGGGTCATTTTAGGCAACTCTGGTCATTTTGCACCCAAAATTGTAATTAAAGGTAGCATGATTTTTCAATAGCACATGAGGGGGAGATAAATACATTTTTAAAAAAATATTGTAGCTATGCACATAAAAAATTCCTGTGTGCATCCTCATATATGTGCAGATTCATTCATGTATATAGTCATGCATTTGCATATATTTTATGTGCACTTACTTGTAGATGTCATATCTGCATATGTATATTTGTGCACCACAATTGATATGTCAGAATTTATATACATTCCTAACTTAGTCCAGAAAACTATTGATACCTATATTGTATTTGTATTTGTATTTTATTTTACATGTAATAACTTTCATGGTAACTTTATTTTCGAATATGTAAAGTGCTTAAGTGATTTAAACATCTGTTCTGCTAATCAGCATTTGCATATAAACTCTGTAGCGCCGTCTCTCCAGCATCATGATTAAGGGTGAGTGTTTTCACCTGAAACGCGTAGTGCTGGTCATGTCATTCTCTGTGTCTGCATGATGAAATAAAGACGTGATTCTTTGCCTGAAGAGCTGGACATCCTCTTTTTTCTGCATTTCATTGGGCTGTGGCAGTGCCTGTCCGTGCTCCAGGACGGAATCGGGATTGAGCTTTTACACGGTGAGCTGATTCATACAAATTGGACAAATTAGTTTTGCCAAAGCAAGTGTACAATAGGGACTGAAACTGTGGGGATGGTGAGTAGGGACCATAGTAAGGATAGATGGGGCACATCCAGGGTGGGGACTGTAGGTAGGATGGATGGGGCATGTTCAGGGTGGGGACTATAGGAAGAATGGATGGGGCACATACAGGGTAGGGACTGTAGGTAGGATGGATGGGGCACATCCAGGGTGGGGACTGTAGGTAGGATGAATGGGGCACGTCCAGGGTGAGGACTATAGGAAGAATGGATGGGGCACATCTAGGGTGGGGACGTTGGGGGCTATGGAAGTCCATGGCTTATCATAGTTCTCTTTCTCGAAGTCTATGACATTCGCTCACATACCGCGCTGCTATCTCCACTGCGCTCTCTTCTTCCCCCAGCAGGATATATGTTTTCTCTTCCTCCTTCATGGAGCTGAAATCCAGGAAGAGATTGGAGAGTCTCCTGAAGAGAGTGTCCCTCGCTGCTGATTACTTGGTGCAGTGTAGCAGGTAGTGGGTTTCATCCTCCAGGGCCTCCAGGTCACAGTGTTGGTATAGTCTGTCCTCCCTGGGCTTGTAGCTCTGCTTGTTTCGGCTGGATTCGATGGCTAGACTGTGGGCACTGAGTCTATATCAGCTCAGGGTTCTGCGGTCTCTGGGGTCTGGGAGTTTTTCCAGATATGGGGCCAGTCTGTAGTCTCTCTGTAGTCTCTGGTACGTGGTCAGTTTCTGTGAGGTGTTGATGTCGGTCCTCCAGTCATTGACATACCTCTCCTGGCCCTCGTCTACCATCTTCCTGATTCTAGTTCTTGTCAGGCTGCTGTGATTGGTTATTTTGTCCAGTTAAGTTTGGGAGAGCTGTGCCAGGGGTCCTGGTTCGTCTGGACCACGTATATATATCAGAGCTTTGTGGTGATGGGAGCTTGGATTGCTACTCTGTAGGTGAGCCTGAAATGATAGTGCCCTCTTCAGAACCGCTAGGTGTAGAGGGAATCTGCCCAGCTCGGCCCGACAGGCGCTGTTGGAAGTGCTTCAACCTGGAGAAGGTGCTTACAAAATTCCAGGTGGAATATTTCTGTTGGGCTGGAATCCCAACTTTGAGCAATCTGGGTAAGTGTGAGGGCCCCAGACTTCACTGCCGTACAGGAGGATTGGGGCGATGATGGAATCGAAGATTTTTAGCCAGACCCTCACTGGAGGCTTCAGTTGATAGTTTCCTTCAGATGGCATAGAAGGTCTTGGAGGCCTTGTTTTTCAGGGTCTCTATGGCTTGTTTGAAGCTCCCTGACTGGTGAATTTCCAGGCCCAAGTAGGTGTATTTGTCTGTTCCTGTAAGAGTGCAGTTATTTAGGACAAATGGAGGATGCTGGTCAAATCTCCTTTTTCTCTTCTGGAACACCATGATGTTGGTTTTCTTTAGTTTGATCGGTAGTGCCCATGTGGAGCTGAATTTCTCCAAGATTTGTAGGTTGTCCGGGAGGCCTTTCTCGGTTGGTGACAGCAGTAATAAGTCATCTGCATAGAGCAAGAATTTCACCTGGGCATCATGGGGTGTGAGACCTGGAGCAGGTGAAGATTCCAGAGCAGTAGCCAGCTCATTGATGTAGATATTGAAGAGCGTTGGACTTAGGCTGCAGCCCTGTCTGACTCCTCGGCTCTGCTGGAAATAGGCTGTTCTTCTACCGTTCACACTCACACTGCAGAGGTTCTCGGTGTAGGAGCTTTCCTCCTATTCCGCTCTCCAGCAATTTCAAGAACAAGCCCGAGTGCCACACTGAGTCAAAGGCCTTTTTAAAGTTTACAGAGCAGGTGTATATCTTCCCATGCTTTGTATTGTAGACGTGGCTCTGAATGAGACTGTGCAGGGTGTACATGTGGTCCGTGGTGCAGTGGTTTGGCACGAACCCTGCTTGGCTTTTGCTCAGGACATTGTGCTCGGTAAGGAAACTGATGATCCTTTTGTTTAGGATGCTGTTGAACAGTTTTCCCAAGTTACTGCTGACACATATGCCTCTGTAGTTGGCAGGGTCATACCTGTCCCCACTCTTGTGGATCGGTGTAATGAGTCCTTGGTTCCAGGTACGAGGGAAGTAGCCAGCACTCAGCACAATGTTGAAATCTATATATCCCTCTATTTATCCCTCTATCTATCCATCTATCTATATATCTATCTATACATCGATCTATATATCCATTATCTATCTATCCTGCTATCTATCCCTCGATCTATTTATCTATCCATTATCTAGCTATCCATCTATCTCTCTATCTATCTATCTCTCCATCTATCTATATATCCCTCTAACTATCTATCTATCTATTTAGCAATTATCTATGTATCTGTCTATCCATCTATCTATCTATCCATTATCTCTCTATCTATCCATCTATCTATCTATCAATCTTTTTATCTTTCTATCTATCTATCCATTATCTCTCTATCTATCTATCCCTCTATTTATCCCTCTATCTATCTCTCTATCTATCAATTATCTATCCATGTATCAATCCCTCTATCTATCTATCTATCCCTCTATCCATCCATTATCTATCTATCTATTATCATCTATCTATCCCTCTATCTATCCATTATCTATCTGTCTATCTATCTAACCATCTATCTATCATCTATCTATCTATCCCTCTATCTATCTATCTATCTATCTATCTATCCCTCTATCTATCCCTCTATCTATCTATCCCTCTATCTATCTTTGATTCTAGCTATCCCTCTATCTATATATCCATCTATCTCTCTTTTCCTCTATCTGTCCATTACTTATCTATCTATGTATCACTCTATCTATCCATTATCTATCTATATAACCATCTATCTATCTATCATCTATCTATCCCTCTATCTATCTATCCCTCTATCTATCAATCTATCTATCCCTCTATCTATCCATCTATCCATCTATCTATCTATCTATGTATCTATCTATCTATCCCTCTAAATCAAATTAAATCAAATCAAATCAAATAGGCTTTATTGGCAGGACCAAAAAACTATTAGCATTGCCAAAGCAAAAAAATAAGTGTGAAAGGGGAGTGGGTTAGGGTTGTGGGGATGGGGTGCTGTGGCCACAATTTAGGGAGTGATGGCCCATTTGGAGGTCTTTAGTACCCCTCATCTTATGACAAGTGCAGACATATTGGGCGGCGATCTCCACCATTGATTCCTCTTCCCCCAGTAGGATGCGGAGTTTCCTCTCCTCGTCCATGGATGGAAAGTCCGGGGTATGTATCTATCCTATCTATCTATCTATCTATCTATCTATCCCTCTATCTATCTATCTTTCTGACTATCTATCCATCTATCCCTTTATCTATCTATCCCTATATATATATATATATATGATATATATATATATATATATATATATATATATATCTCCATCAAAGCACTTCCAACAGTGCTGTCGAGCCGAGCTGGGCAGATTCCCTCTACACCTAGCAGCTCTGAAGAGGTCACTATCATTTCAGGCTCATCTACAGAGTAGCAATCTAAGCTCCCATCACCACAAAGCTCTGATATAAATACGTGGTCCAGATGAACCAGGACCCCTGGCACAGCTTTCCCAAACCTAACTGGACAAAATGACCAATCACACTAGCCTGACAAAAAACAGAATCAGGAAGATGGTAGATGAGGGCCAGGAGAGGTATGTCAGTGACTGGAGGACCGAAATCAACACCTCACAGAAACTAACCACATACCAGAGTCTACAGAGAGACTTCAGACTGGCCCCATATCTGGAAAAACTCCCAGACCCAGAGACCGCAGAACCCTGAGCTGATATAGACTCAGTGCCCACAGTCTAGCAATTGAATCCGGCCGACACGTGCAGAGCTACAAGCCAGGGGAGGACAGACTGTGACAACACTGTGACCTGGAGGCCCTGGAGGATGAAACCCACTTCCTGCTACACTGCACCAAGTACTCAGCAGTGAGGGACACTCACTTCAGGAGACTCTCCCATCTCTTCCCGGATTTCAGCTCCATGAAGGAGAAAGAGAAAACGTATATCCTGCTGGGGGGAAGAAGAGAGCGCAGTGGAGATAGCAGCACGGTATGTGAGCAAATGTCATAGACTTCGAGAAAGAGAACTATGATAAGCCACGGACTTCCATAGCCCCCCCATCCCAGATGTGGCCCCACAGTCCCCACCATGGATGTGCCCCATCCACCCTTACTACAGTCCCCACCCTGGATATGCCCCATCATAAGCCATGGACTTCCATAGCTCCCACCCACATGGATATGAATGTCATTTTTATTCTTGCTCTTTGTGTCCATGTGGTTCCATACTTCCCAGAAGGAGTTGTCTTGGAGGGCGTCTTGGAGTTGGCTAAGTTTGGTAGAGATGTAGCTCTGCTTCTTCCTCCTGATGATTGTTTTGTACTGCCTTTGTAAGGTGTCATAGGGTTCCCTCAGGTCTGGGTTGTTGGGGTCTCTCTGTTTATTGTTTGAGGCTGTTCTCAGGGTCTTTCGAATGGCTTTACATTCTTTGTCAAACCAACCATTGATCTGCTTTTCTTTTTTCTTCTTGTAGTTGACTTGTTTGAGGTCGAACAATTTGGCCATGGTGTAGATTATTTTGTTGAGGTCTTTTGCAGCTTGGTTTACTCCTTCTGGTTTTGACTTGTACTTGTAGCTGTAGACGATATGGAGCATCTCCTGTATTTCGGGTCTGTTGGGAGCCTCTTTATATTTTATTTCTGATGTCTTGGACCATTTATAGGATGGAGGTCGGTTGTAGAGGCTGCTCTGCTGTGGCTTTTGTGTGGATGGTTTCTCTGTAGATTTCATGTACAGGAGGAGTTGGTTGTGGTCTGACAGGTGCGTTTGTGGGGTGACTATGAAGGCGGTAATGTTTGCCAGGTCCAGATCTGTAATGGCGTAGTCTACTACACTCCTTCCTATATAAGAGTTTAATGTATATCTTCCCAGAGGGTCTCCCTTGGTACGTCCATTAAGAATATGAGTTCCTAAACTTCTGCATAAGTTCAAAAGCTTTTTGCCACTTTTTGTTGACTGTACTATCATATACCGTTTCTCTCTGAGTGTTCTGAGTCGTGACTGTGATTCTCTGCCCCAAATATGTAGATGTTTCCATCTGTGGTCAACAAGTCTTTCTCTCCCTGTTCTTGCATTGAGGTCTCCAAAGATGAGAACTTTGCCCAGGACCTGATAATGGGTAGCTTCTTCTTGTAAGATCTCAAAGCTGTCTGGATTGAAGTAGGGGGACTCTGGTGGGGGTAAATAGGTGGCGCAGAGGTAGACATCGGACTGAGAGGTGAGGATGGAGCTGCTGATTCTGATCCATATGTGGCTGCCTCCTCTCTTCACTGGTTTGATGTACTGGTGGAGCTCTTCTTTATGCCAGATCAATATTCCTCCTGAGCATATATATATCCATCTATCTATCCCTCTATCTATCCATCTATCCATTATCTTTCTATTAATCTATCTATCCCTCTATCTATCATCTATTTATCTATCCATCTATCTATCCCTCTATCTATCTATCAATCTATCCCTCTATCTACCCATTATATATCTATCTGTCTATCTATCCATTATCTATCTACTGTATCTATCTATCCATCTATCCCTCTATCCATCCATTATCTATCTATCTATCTATCAATCTATCCCTCTATCTATCTATTATCTATCTCTCTATCTCTCCTATCTATCTATCTCTCCATCTATCTATCTATTTATCTATCCCTCTATCTATCTATCCATCAATCTATCCCTCTATCTATCCATTATCTATCTATCTATCCATCTATTCCACTATCTATCTCTCTATCAATCTATCCCTCTATCTACCCATTATCTCTCTATCCATCCATTATCTATCTATCTATCTATCACTCTCTCCGTTATCTATCTATCTCTCCATCCATCTATATATCCTTCTATCTATCTATATATTGATCTATCTATCTATGTATCTATCTGTCTATCCATCTATCTATCAATTTTCTATCTATCTCTCTATCTATCATTCAAATTCAAATTCAAATATGCTTTATTGGCAGGACCAAAATACAATTAGTGTTGTCAAAGCAAGTGAAATACAGTAAGTGTGGTGGAAGGGGATCAGGGTTATGGGGAGTTGAGGGGCACAATTTGGGCTCTGAAAGTCCTTTTAGGGGCCTTATTTTCCTCTCAGCTCATGACAAGTGGAGACATATTGGGCGGCGATCTCTGTTACACCTCGTGGCTCTCCTGTGGCAAGGAATGAGACAGTCTCCTTGCCTGCCACGAGCGCTCCTGCTCCGCAGCGCCGAAGGTCTGCCAGACTGCGCAGAGTGCAGGAGAAACCTCCTCAGAGAGGCAGCACAAGGGTGACACCTAGTGGTACTCCTGTTGCAAGAAATGAGGCGGTCTCCCATTCCTTGCCTGCCACAGCTCCTCCTGCTCAGCAGCCTCGAAGGTCTGTGAGGTTGCGCAATGTGCAGAGATTTGCTGCTCAGGGAAGCAGTGAGACTCCCGTTATCTCTACACATTGTGAGACCGAGGATCCCGTCTCTATTTCCCAGAGGCAGGAGGGTGAGCATGTGCTATGCTTGGTGGATCCTGATTCGCCCACTGACGTCACACGGCTTGATGACAAGGCTGGTGACGTGGTGAATCCTGACTGGCCAGGCTGGGATGTCGTGGATCCTGATTGGGTCAAGTCCGTCATCTCCGCCTCGCGCCCGCCCTTGGCTGGAGCTACACCTCCTTAAAAGCTCCTCCTGCCATCATGGCGGCGCGTGACCGTCCTTCTATATTTGGATGTCTGGCAGCGTGCTGCCACGCCACTGCTCAGGCATTATCTTCTGTGGGCTTGGCCCTTGCTGCTTAGGCAGCACCTGGTTTGCAGGCCGTGTCCCTGCCTTGCTGCTCCGGCAGTAGCTCCTTCTACAGGCCGTGTTCCTGTCCCAGGTGAGCTCCTCGAGTCTCCACTGGACTCACCTGGTTATTGAAAGCACACGTGCGTGGGCACCTCTGTGCTACCCTCGTGCCATATTCTCGTGACTTCCACTGGCACACGTGCGTGGGCACCTCTGTGCTTCCCCGTGCAACAGGTACACCGAGCCGTGTGATCCCTGCCATACAACCCACACGGGTTAGGGCAGACCGGTGTACATAGATCGTCTGTGACATTCCAGACGATCGCTAGCAGCAACCCGCTCACTCTTCACCCACCATAGCAGCGGTCCCATACACCGCACAGTGGACCTTGACCGGCAGAAGCTGTCCATTCCCCATCTTGGCACGCTTCCCCGGGTCCCCCTCGTAACATTACGGTCGCGCCAAAGGTCTGGCTATGGCTGAAGAGCAGCAGCAGTTGCTGCGTTATGTGCAGCAGTTGGAATCACGTTTGGCAGCAGTGGAGCAGTCTTCCTCCGACAAGACTGCTCTGACGACAGTCGCCACCCAGGCGGCTACCCAGGCTGTGCTATTGGGCGGAAGGTCTCCTCGCCTTGCGCTTCCAGAGCGCTTTAGCGGGGACAGCTCCGAGTGCCGTGGGTTTATAAACCAAGTTACCACCTACTTAGAGCTGTCCGCGACTCTTTACGCTACCGAGAAGGCGAAGGTAGCCTTCGTCCAGTCCCTGCTCACAGGGAGAGTGCTGAAGTGGTCCACGCCGTTGTGGGAGCGCGGAGATCGGGTGGCGAATAACTTAGCATCTTATCTTGGGGCCATGAGAATGGTGTTCCTCGGGCCTCAAGTCACCCACGACTCCGCGCTGCGCCTCCTACGACTTCGGCAAGGGTCCGCTTCAGTCGGGGACTTTGCCGTACACTTTAGGACACTTGCCGCAGAGCTGGACTGGCCCGATAAGGTCCTTGTCCCTGTGTTCTGGGAGGGCCTAGCAGGGTTCGTCAAAGACGCACTGGCCACGCGTGAGGTGCCTGCTACTTTAGAGTCCTTGATTGTGGTTGCCTCTCGCATAGACATCCGCCAGGCGGAGCGGAGGCTCGAGGTCTCTTCAGCACCCACGTCCTCACGGCCTAAAAAGCGTCTGGCTCCCGTATTCCACCAGACAGGTCTCCCAGCCAGCTCTGTAGGCGACTCCGTGGAGTCAATGGAGGTGTCCAAAGCGGTCTCCTCTACCCCAGGTTCTCGGTCTGGTGTCATCTGCTTTTCCTGTGGGCAGAGGGGACACATAGCTACCCGATGTCCCAAACCATCGGGAAAAGACAGCGTCTAGTTTCCATCAGAGGGGGGTTACTAGACGCTGCTTCTCCCTCTAGGTTGACTATCAGCGCCCAGTTGCAGTTTGGCACTACTCTCTTCTCTGCTCTGGCCTGCCTGGACTCAGGCGCTGATGGCAATTTTATTTCAACCTCCCTGGCAACCCGATACTCAGTTCCCCTGGTTCTCTTACCCAAGCCACTCAGGGTTCGGGTAGTCAACGGGTCCCTACTAGTCGATCTCATCACCCAGATCACCATCCCTCTCAGGATGGAAGTACCACCAGGACACCATGAGCAGGTGTCCTTCCTGGTGCTTCCAGGGGGGACGGATGAGATCCTACTGGGCCTCCCCTGGTTGAGACAGCATGCTCCTATACTCAACTGGGCAACAGGGGAGATCTCATCATGGGCAGGATCCTGTAGGGAGCACCTCGTGACTACCGAACCACCCGCTACCATTAGGTCGGTTGGGTCCTCAGGGAATACAGGGGAGCCAGGTTTACCGACACCTTATGAGGCCTACAGGGACGTCTTCTCCAAGAGGGCCGCAGATACCCTTCCTCCCCACCGGCCATACGATTGCCGAATAGACCTGAAGCCAGGCTCCGAGCCCCCTAGGGGCAGAGTGTATCCCCTCTCTGCTCCAGAGACGGAGGCTATGTCCAAATATATTCAGGACAGCCTGGCAAAAGGGTTCATTCGCAGGTCTATTTCACCGGCCGGTGCGGGGTTCTTCTTCGTGCAAAAGAAGGAAGGGGATCTACGCCCCTGTATCGATTACAGGGGATTAAATGCAATCACGATCAAAAACAAATACCCTTTGCCCCTCATTACGGAGTTATTTGATCGATTCCGCGGGGCAAAGATCTTCACGAAGCTGGATCTACGCGGGGCGTATAATCTAGTGCGAGTCCGGGAGGGCGATGCGTGGAAGACCGCCTTCAACACCAGGGACGGTCACTATGAGTATCTCGTAATGCCCTTCGGACTCTGCAATGCCCCGCCGTATTTCAAGACTTTGTGAATGATGTTTTCCGGGATTTGTATCTTTCCGTGGTTGCATACCTGGATGATATCCTTATCTTCTCCCCCGATCTTGCCACCCATCGGAGGGATGTCATCCGAGTACTTAAGAGGCTCCGCACTCATTTGTTATATCCTAAGCTAGAAAAGTGCGTTTTTGAACGTGAATCCTTGCCGTTCCTGGGGTATATCGTGTCCAGTCAGGGGTTAGCAATGGATCCGGGGAAGTTGGAGACAGTGATGAAATGGCCTGAGCCCCGCTCGCTGAAAGCGATCCAGCGATTCTTGGGGTTTATCAATTATTATCGCCAGTTCATTCCCAACTTCTCGACGGTGGCAGCACCCATCATTGCCCTTACCCGCAAGGGCGCTAATCCCAAAGCATGGACACGGGAAACGGTAGAGGCATTTCACACTCTCAAAACTTACTTCTCCAGAGCTCCCATCCTTCATCGTCCAGACATCTCCAAACCCTTTCTACTAGAGGTAGACGCCTCTTCGGTCGGTGCTGGTGCAGTCCTGTACCAGAAAGACGAACGAGGAAGGAAGCATCCTTGTTTCTTTTTCTCCAAGACCTTTTCTCCGGCCGAGAGGAACTACTCCATAGGGGATAGGGAGTTACTGGCGATGAAACTAGCATTCCAGGAATGGCGGCATCTCCTGGAGGGTGCGAAGCATCCATTTGAAGTATTTTCCGACCATAAAAATCTCACATACCTCCAGACAGCACAACGCCTGAACCCAAGGCAGGCCCGTTGGTCCTTGTTCTTCTCCCGGTTCCGCTTTATTATCCGCCACCTGGCCGGTGAGAAGAACGTACGGGCCGATGCCTTGTCACGTTGTATGGTTGTGTTGGAGGAGGACGAGGAGGAGCCTCGTCTTATACTACCCCCGGACAGCTTGAGGATGGTCACTCCCACTTCTTTGGACCAGGTGCCACCTGGCAAGACCCTCGTTCCCCCTGAACTACGGAATGAGGTGCTATCGTGGGCCCATGCCTCCAAGGTCGGGGGTCACTTTGGGGTCAAAAGGACCAGAGACCTTGTGACTAGGCACTATTGGTGGCCGAGACTACCCCAGGACATACAGGAGTATGTGGGAGCCTGTATGTTGTGTGCACGGAATAAGCCGTCCCGGCAGAGACCGGCAGGTCTTCTTCACCCACTGCCAGTGCCGGATCGTCCCTGGGAAGTGGTGGGAATGGACTTCCTGGGAGATCTGCCCAAGTCAGCAGGTCACAAGGTCGTATGGGTCATCACGGATCACTTCTCTAAAATGGTCCACTTGGTGCCTCTCCCACGACTCCCGACGTCACGTGCTCTCGCCACCTTATTCATTAGGCATGTATTTAGGCTGCATGGCATGCCTGACAAGGTGGTGAGCGACCGGGGTCCCCAGTTCGCGTCTCGCTTCTGGAGAGAGCTCTGTAAGCTCCTGCAGATAGAGCTGAACATCTCCTCCGCATACCATCCCGAAACCAATGGACTGGTAGAGAGGACCAATCAGACCTTGGTAACTTACCTCCGCCATTTTATCTCCGCGCACCACGACAACTGGGCTAACCTCCTTCCTTGGGCCGAATTTGCCATTAATAATTCGGTCCATGAATCCTCTGGTCAGACTCCGTTCCTGCTCAATAACGGACAACATCCCAGAATCCCGGTTCCGATGCCCATTACGTCACCCGATCCTAGAGTGGAGGATTGGGCGACCGAGGCCCGGGAGATCTGGGATAACACCCAAGAGGCCCTTAAGAGGGCTAAAGACCGGATGGTGACAACGGCTGATGAGTGCCGCCGCCCTGCACCATCCTTCGCCCCTGGTGACCTAGTGTGGCTGTCCTCTAAGAATGTTAACCTACGGGTACAGGCAGCCAAGTTCGCCCCTAGGTACCTGAGTCCGTTTAAAGTGCTAGAGCAGGTGAACCCGGTGGCATACCGACTCCAGCTCCCTCCACGCTGGGCTATAGCCAACACCTTTCACGTGTCCCTCCTGAAACCCGTACGACTTAATAAGTTCTCGGGGTCCCTGACGCCTCAAACTGACTCCCCGCCCGACGACTCTGAGGTGGCGAAGCTTGTGGAGACAAAAGTTATACGGGGCAGGAGGTACTACCTTGTGGAGTGGGTCGGCCGTGCTCCGGAGCATAGATCCTGGGAATTGGAGGATCATATCCACGCCCCGGGTTTGATAGCGGCCTTCGAGCACGGGCAGGGGGGGGGCCATGTTACACCTCGTGGCTCTCCTGTGGCAAGGAATGAGACAGTCTCCTTGCCTGCCACGAGCGCTCCTGCTCCGCAGCGCCGAAGGTCTGCCAGACTGCGCAGAGTGCAGGAGAAACCTCCTCAGAGAGGCAGCACAAGGGTGACACCTTGTGGTACTCCTGTTGCAAGAAATGAGGCGGTCTCCCATTCCTTGCCTGCCACAGCTCCTCCTGCTCAGCAGCCTCGAAGGTCTGTGAGGTTGCGCAATGTGCAGAGATTTGCTGCTCAGGGAAGCAGTGAGACTCCCGTTATCTCTACACATTGTGAGACCGAGGATCCCGTCTCTATTTCCCAGAGGCAGGAGGGTGAGCATGTGCTATGCTTGGTGGATCCTGATTCGCCCACTGACGTCACACGGCTTGATGACAAGGCTGGTGACGTGGTGAATCCTGACTGGCCAGGCTGGGATGTCGTGGATCCTGATTGGGTCAAGTCCGTCATCTCCGCCTCGCGCCCGCCCTTGGCTGGAGCTACACCTCCTTAAAAGCTCCTCCTGCCATCATGGCGGCGCGCGACCGTCCTTCTATGTTTGGATGTCTGGCAGCGTGCTGCCACGCCACTGCTCAGGCATTATCTTCTGTGGGCTTGGCCCTTGCTGCTTAGGCAGCACCTGGTTTGCAGGCCGTGTCCCTGCCTTGCTGCTCCGGCAGTAGCTCCTTCTACAGGCCGTGTTCCTGTCCCAGGTGAGCTCCTCGAGTCTCCACTGGACTCACCTGGTTATTGAAAGCACACGTGCGTGGGCACCTCTGTGCTACCCTCGTGCCATATTCTCGTGACTTCCACTGGCACACGTGCGTGGGCACCTCTGTGCTTCCCCGTGCAACAGGTACACCGAGCCGTGTGATCCCTGCCATACAACCCACACGGGTTAGGGCAGACCGGTGTACATAGATCGTCTGTGACATTCCAGACGATCGCTAGCAGCAACCCGCTCACTCTTCACCCACCATAGCAGCGGTCCCTTACACCGCACAGTGGACCTTGACCGGCGGAAGCTGTCCATTCCCCATCTTGGCACGCTTCCCCGGGTCCCCCTCGTAACAGATCTCCACCATTGCTTCTTCTTCCCCCAGTAGGATGCGGAGTTTCCTCTCCTCGTCCATGAATGGAAAGTCCGGGGTATGAGTGGTAAGTTTCTGGACGTGGGAGGCCCTCACTACTGTGTATTTGTCACATTGCAGTAGGAAATGCGCCTCGTACTCCAGAGCCCCCTGCTGGCAGTGCTGGCACAGTCTGTTCTCCCACGGCTTGTATGTCTGGCGGTGCCGCCCTGTTTTCACCTCTAGATTGTGGGCACTCAGTATGTACAGGATCAGTGTCTGCCTGTCTTTGGGGTGGCGTAACCTTTCCAGGTATGGGGCCAGAGTGTACTCCCTCCGCAGTGACCGGTAGATGGTGAGTTTCTGGGAGAACTCTAATTCACTCTTCCAGTCCTCTATGTATTGCCTCTTGCAGCTCTCTGAGATCTCTTTTTTTTGGGCTTTTGTCAGGGTGTGTTGCTGACTTTGGCTATACTGGCTGCCGGGGTTCTTGGCTTGCTCTGGGCTCTGGCTCAGCAGGGCTTTATGATGGTAGGAGCTGGGGTTGCTGTTCTGTATGTGCAACTGGTGTGTTAGCGCCCTCTTGTGTACACTGAGCCATAAGGGGAATCGGCCCAGCTCTGCCCAACAGGCTATGTTTGAGATGCTTCGATGGACTTGGAGAAGATATTTACAGAACTCCACGTGGAAGACTTCGGTTTGGCTGGAATCCCACTTTGTGTGGTCTGGGTAGGTCGCTGGACCCCATACCTTGCTGCCATACAGCAGTATAGGGGTGATGACGCTGTCAAATATCTTGAGCCAGACTCTCACAGGTTGTTTGAGGTGGTACAGTTGTCTTCTGATGGCGTAGAAGGTTCTGCACGCTTTTCCTTTCAGGGTCTCTGCTGCTTGCTTGAGGCTCCCGTTATTGCTTAGCTCCAGACTGAGGTAGGTATAGTTGCTGGTCTTCTTCAGCGTGGTGCCATTTAAAGTGAAGGACGGAGTGGGTATTATATTCTGGTTCCTCTTCTGAAACACCATGACTTTGGTCTTCTTTTGGTTGATGGACAAAGCCCATGTGGTGCTGAATGTTTCCAGCACTGCCAGGCTATATTGGAGGCCTTTTTTCGGTTGGGGAGAGTAGCAGGAGGTCATCTGTGTACAGCAGGATCTTCACCTCTCGGTCATGCAGTCTGAGGCCAGGAGTGGGGGATGAGTCTAGAGCTGCTGCTAGTCCATTTATATAGACGATGAATAAAGTTGGGCTAAGGCTGCAGCCCTGTCTGACCCCACGGCCCTGTCGGAAGAAAGCCGTCCTCTTCCCGTTCACCTTCACGCTGCACCAGTTCTCAGTGTATGAGCTCTTGATCACGTCGTTGGTTCTGCCACCTATTCCACTCTCCAGAAGTTTCAGTAACAGGCCAGGGTGCCATACTGAGTCAAATGCCTTTTTGAAGTCAACAAAACATGCAAATATTTTCCCCTGTTTTTTGCTGTGGACGTGGGTCTTGATGAGGCTGTGCAGGGTGTAGATGTGATCAGTGGTGCGGTGGTTTGGCATGAACCTAGCTTGGCTTCTGCTGAGGGTGTCCCGCTATGTAAGACAGGTGATAATCCTTTTATTAATGATGCTGTTAAACAGTTTTCCCACAATGCTGTTGACACAGATCCCTGATTCCAGCTCTTTGGGAAGTAGCTGGCACTCAGGACGTGGGTGAATAGTTTAGCCAGTGCTGCATGAATGTCTGGGGAACTGTATTTGATCATCTCTGACAGGATGCTGTCACTGCCCGCGGCCTTCTTGCATTTCATAAATTTGATTTTGTCTTTTATTTCCAGCACACTGATTAGTATGTCCAGAAGATTTTGGAAGTCTTTGATTGTCTCCTCCATGTCCCTGAGTTTAGTGGTTAGGTGCTCCTGTTCTGAAGTTAGGTCTTGTTCTGGTATATTCTTGAAGAGAATTTGAAGTAGCTGTGCCAGACAGGGCTGGATTATAGTCGGGGCAGGCGGGGCTCCAGCCCCGGGGCCCCCACCAAAAGAGCTTCTAAGAGGGCCCCCACCACCAGGGCCATACTTGCCACTAGGCACCTGTCAGCATTTTTTTTTCCCTCACACCCTCTCCCCCTCCGTAAAGACAGTCTAATAAATCAGCTGTGTTTTCAGGGGGGGGGGGCGGCGTACCGCCATTTATTTGTATCTGCGTCTTTAAGACGCAAAAACAAACTGCGGGCACAGGACGCTGATTGATCCCGGAAGTACCAGCACTTGCACTTCCGGGGTCAGAGGTGTGCCAATGAGCTCCCTGCTATGTGCTGCGGCCGTCATGGGCGTACCTTACCCAGCAAGAGGCAGGGGGGGGCAGCTGCCCCCACCTGGAAGCAGGGGAACTGTGTAGTGGGCCGCTGTATCTGCTGTCACCGCCGCGCTCCTCAGCAGTGTATACATGCTGGGCACACTAGCTGCAGCAGGAGCAGGAGGCAGCGCGGCATGCACGACATGTACACACTGCAGAGGAGTGCAGCAGAGCCGGTGCCGGTGACCACAGCTTCCTCCTTCCTATTCAAATGTATTTGCGTCTTTCAGACGTAAATACATTTAAACAGCGCGCCGGGACTGGGCCCCGCCCCCGACGTGAAGCACCGTGATGAGATCAGCACCTTGCTGACGTCATCACAGTGCTGCGTGCGCCACACAGGGGACATCAGGAAGCGGTAAGCGCTCCATGAAGGAGCCGAAGAGACAGGTGTAATGAGTGGGGAGGGGCTGAGGACATATAACAGGGAACATTTGTGAAGGAACACCGCTTTGTGACAGGCAGAGGGGGAGTACTATATTCCGAGGGAGGGGGGGAAGCAGGAGTGTGTAGGGATGGGGCAGTGTAATTTGTGTGTGTAGGGGGTGATGAGGGTTGCATTGTACTGTATTGTGTGTGGGGGAGGGGTTATGGGGGTGCATTGTATTGTGTGTGTGTGGGGAGGGGTAATGGAGGGTGCATTGTATTGAGTGTGGGGAGGGGGTAATTGGGGGTGCATTGTGTGTGTGTGTGTGTGTGTAGGGGGTGATGGGGGATGCATTGTGTGTGTGTGTGTGTGTGTGTGTGTGTGTGTGTGTGTGTAGAGTAATGGCGGGTGCATTGTATTTGCTTGTGTGTGTGTAGGGGTTGATGGGGGGGTGCATTGTATTGTGTGTTTGGGTAGGGAGGAATGGGGGGTGCAGTGTGTGTGTGTGTGTGTGTGTGTTTTGTAGGGGGTGATGTGGGGTGCATTGTGTGTGTGTGTGTGGGGTGTGATGGGGGGTGCATTGTAGTGTGTGTGTAGGGGTGATGGGGCGTGCATTGTATGTGTGTGTGTGTGTAGGGGGTGATGAAGGGATGCATTTGTGTGTGTGTGTAGTAATGGGGGGTGCATTGTATTTGTGTGTGTGCGTGTGTGTGTGTGTGTGTAGGGGTTGATGGGGGTGCATTGTATTGTGTGTTTGTGCAGGGAGGAATGGGGGGTGCATTGTATTTGTGTGTGTGTGTGTGTGTGTGTGTAGGGGGTGCATTTTCTGTTGTGTGCGTAGGGGGTGATGGGGGTGCATTGTATTGTGTGTGTGTGTGTGTGTAGGGGGTGATGGGGGTGCAGTGTGTGTGTGTGTGTGTGCGCGGGTGATGGGTGGTTGCATTGTGTGTGTGTGTAGGGAGTAACGTAGGGTGCATTGTATTTGTGTGTGTGTGTGTGTGTAGGGGGTGATGGGGGGTGCATTGTGTGTGTGTGTCGGGGGTGATGGGGGGTGCATTGTGTGTGTGTGTTGGGTGATGTGGGGTGCATTGTGTGTGTGTGTGTGTGTGTGTGGGAGGTGATGGGGAGGTGCATTGTGTGTGTGTGTGTGTGTGTGTAGGGGGTGCATTTTCTGTTGTGTGCGTAGGGGGTGATGGGGGTGCATTGTATTGTGTGTGTGTGTGTGTGTGTGTGTGTGTGTAGGGGGTGATGGGGGTGCAGTGTGTGTGTGTGTGTGTGCGCGGGTGATGGGTGGTTGCATTGTGTGTGTGTGTAGGGAGTAACGTAGGGTGCATTGTATTTGTGTGTGTGTGTGTGTGTAGGGGGTGATGGGGGGTGCATTGTGTGTGTGTGTCGGGGGTGATGGGGGGTGCATTGTGTGTGTGTGTTGGGTGATGTGGGGTGCATTGTGTGTGTGTGTGTGTGTGTGTGGGAGGTGATGGGGAGGTGCATTGTGTGTGTAGGGGGTGATGGGGGTTGGGTGCATTGTGTGTGTGTGTGTGTGTGTGTCGGGGGTGATGGGGGGTGCATTGTATGTGTGTTTAGAGGATGATGGGAGTGCATTGTGTGTGTAGGGAGTAAAGGGGGTGCATTGTATTTGTGTGTGTGTGTGTAGGGGGTGATGGGGGGGTGCATTGTATTGTGTGTTTGTGTATGGAGTAATGGGGGTGCAATGTATTCGTGTGTCAGAGCTGTGTGTGTGTGTGTGTGTGTGTCAGAGCTGTGTGTTTGTAAGAAGCAGTACTGTGTGTGTGTGTATATATGAATAAGGGGTACTTTGCACACTACGACATCGCAAGCCGATGCTGCGATGTCGAGCACGATAGTCCCCGCCCCCGTCGCAGCAGCAATATCTTGTGATTGCTGCCGTAGCGAACATTATCGCTACGGCAGCTTCACATGCACTCACCTGCCCTGCGACGTCGCTCTGGCCGGCGACCCGCCTCCTTCCTAAGGGGCCGGGTCATACGGCGTCACAGCGACTTCACACGGCAGGCGGCCAATCGAAGCGGAGGGGCGGAGATGAGCGGAACTTAAACATCCCGCCTAACTCCTTCCTTCCTCATTGCAGCCGGGACGCAGGTAAAGTGATGTTCCTCGCTCCTGCAGCTTCACACACAGCGATGTGTGCTGCCTGCTGGAACGAGGAACAACATCGTACCGTCGCTGCTGCAAAATTATGGAAATGTCGGACCCTACACCGATCATACGATAACAACGCTTTTGCGCTTGTTAATCGTATGTAAAAGGATTCACACACTGCGATGTCGACAGTGACACCGGATGTGCGTCACTTTCGATTTGACCCCACCGACATCGCACCTGCGATGTCGCAACATGCAAAATTCCCCTTAGAGCAGTCTGTGCGGCCCCCCCAGAACTATATGGGTCCCCCAGAGCGCTATGTCACCCATCCCAGTAATGAGTACACCACCAGAGCTGTTTGCCACTCCAGTAACGTCTATGCCCCCTGCCCCTCCTCTAATGTATGTATTGTAGCCCCCAGCCCCTCCTGTGATGTATATACAGCAGTGCTGTCAGTGTGCAGTCATGTCTGTTAGTGACAGCCATCGTGAAACACAGCCACATGTCCTGAAGGAGCTGCACGGAAACAAGCGGGAGAGGTGAGTGAGGCTGCTGGCGACTTCCCCATATTAATACCTGTAAGGGCTCATGCGTACGTAACTGCTGAATATTCTGCAGCGATTTGACAGCACATGTGCGCATCAAATCGTTGCAGAAACACTGCATAATGAATGCAGTTTTTCTGTACAAAAAAAGCCGATTTCATGCGCTCTGGCTGCTGCCCCCACCATAGACAGAGTGGGAGCTGCATCCATAGTACACGGAATAATTGACATGTTCATTTTATGAACGCACAGATTTGGGTCTACATTTTAGCACCCAAATCGCTGCGTTCATAAAAGCAACTTGCGCATGTATCATGCACAATCTTCATAGATTGTACAGGGGACGCAGGACGCATGTATTTACACTGCAGTGCTATACGCAGCTTAAATGCATGTAAATACGCAATGTGCGCATGAGGCCTAATGCGTCTGTGTCTGCATGTATACGGATAAGGCTGCACATCAAACTTAGATAATGGTATAATGCCTCAAGCATGTGGACAAATATTGGAATATACAATGAAAAATGCTACTTGCTAATTTGAACATGTGAATAATGAATTGCATACCTGCCATGAATATTAGGAAAAAGGAGATATTTAGCAATCGCATTGATCAATGTAACTGAGCCCCAAGGCCTCGTCAAGGCATATCTCTATATTGGGGTCCCTAGCTCTGTGACCCTAACTGTGTGTCATCTCATTGCAATTAAAAACTGCTATGGGTGGAGAGGGGTAACTAAGGACTTTCTTATATAGGAGATGGAAAAAACATGGCCGAAAGGGGCGGAGCTGTGTTCACATTCAGAAAAAAAACTACATATAACTGAATAGGATAACTGAAGTGAGCACTAATATATATATTATGAGTGCAAGCCAAAAATTACATACTATATACGGATAAGGCTGCACATCAAACTTAGATAATGGTATAATGCCTTAAGCATGTGGACAAATATTGGAATATACAATGAAAAATGCTACTTGCTAATTTGAACATGTGAATAATGAATTGCATACCTGCCATGAATATTAGGAAAAAGGAGATATTTAGCAATCGCATTGATCAATGTAACTGAGCCCCAAGGCCTCGTCAAGGCATATCTCTATATTGGGGTCCCTAGCTCTGTGACCCTAACTGTGTGTCATCTCATTGCAATTAAAAACTGCTATGGGTGGAGAGGGGTAACTAAGGACTTTCTTATATAGGAGATGGAAAAAACATGGCCGAAAGGGGCGGAGCTGTGTTCACATTCAGAAAAAAACTACATATAACTGAATAGGATAACTGAAGTGAGCACTAATATATATATTATGAGTGCAAGCCAAAAATTACATACTATATACGGATAAGGCTGCACATCAAACTTAGATAATGGTATAATGCCTCAAGCATGTGGACAAATATTGGAATATACAATGAAAAATGCTACTTGCTAATTTGAACATGTGAATAATGAATTGCATACCTGCCATGAATATTAAGAAAAAGGAGATATTTAGCAATCGCATTGATCAATGTAACTGAGCCCCAAGGCCTCGTCAAGGCATATCTCTATATTGGGGTCCCTAGCTCTGTGACCCTAACTGTGTGTCATCTCATTGCAATTAAAAACTGCTATGGGTGGAGAGGGGTAACTAAGGACTTTCTTATATAGGAGATGGAAAAAACATGGCCGAAAGGGGCGGAGCTGTGTTCACATTCAGAAAAAAAAACTACATATAACTGAATAGGATAACTGAAGTGAGCACTAATATATATATATTATGAGTGCAAGCCAAAAATTACATACTATATACGGATAAGGCTGCACATCAAACTTAGATAATGGTATAATGCCTCAAGCATGTGGACAAATATTGGAATATACAATGAAAAATGCTACTTGCTAATTTGAACATGTGAATAATGAATTGCATACCTGCCATGAATATTAGGAAAAAGGAGATATTTAGCAATCGCATTGATCAATGTAACTGAGCCCCAAGGCCTCGTCAAGGCATATCTCTATATTGGGGTCCCTAGCTCTGTGACCCTAACTGTGTGTCATCTCATTGCAATTAAAAACTGCTATGGGTGGAGAGGGGTAACTAAGGACTTTCTTATATAGGAGATGGAAAAAACATGGCCGAAAGGGGCGGGGCTGTGTTCACATTCAGAAAAAAAACTACATATAACTGAATAGGATAACTGAAGTGAGCACTAATATATATATTATGAGTGCAAGCCAAAAATTACATACTATATACGGATAAGGCTGCACATCAAACTTAGATAATGTTATAATGCCTCAAGCATGTGGACAAATATTGGAATATACAATGAAAAATGCTACTTGCTAATTTGAACATGTGAAATTTAGCAAGTAGCATTTTTCATTGTATATTCCAATATTTGTCCACATGCTTGAGGCATTATACCATTATCTAAGTTTGATGTGCAGCCTTATCCGTATATAGTATGTAATTTTTGGCTTGCACTCATAATATATATATTAGTGCTCACTTCAGTTATCCTATTCAGTTATATGTAGTTTTTTTTTCTGAATGTGAACACAGCTCCGCCCCTTTCGGCCATGTTTTTTCCATCTCCTATATAAGAAAGTCCTTAGTTACCCCTCTCCACCCATAGCAGTTTTTAATTGCAATGAGATGACACACAGTTAGGGTCACAGAGCTAGGGACCCCAATATAGAGATATGCCTTGACGAGGCCTTGGGGCTCAGTTACATTGATCAATGCGATTGCTAAATATCTCCTTTTTCCTAATATTCATGGCAGGTATGCAATTCATTATTCACATGTTCAAATTAGCAAGTAGCATTTTTCATTGTATATTCCAATATTTGTCCACATGCTTGAGGCATTATACCATTATCTAAGTTTGATGTGCAGCCTTATCCGTATATAGTATGTAATTTTTGGCTTGCACTCATAATATATATATTAGTGCTCACTTCAGTTATCCTATTCAGTTATATGTAGTTTTTTTTCTGAATGTGAACACAGCTCCGCCCCTTTCGGCCATGTTTTTTCCATCTCCTATATAAGAAAGTCCTTAGTTACCCCTCTCCACCCATAGCAGTTTTTAATTGCAATGAGATGACACACAGTTAGGGTCACAGAGCTAGGGATCCCAATATAGAGATATGCCTTGACGAGGCCTTGGGGTTCAGTTACATTGATCAATGCGATTGCTAAATATCTCCTTTTTCCTAATATTCATGGCAGGTATGCAATTCATTATTCACATGTTCAAATTAGCAAGTAGCATTTTTCATTGTATATTCCAATATTTGTCCACATGCTTGAGGCATTATACCATTATCTAAGTTTGATGTGCAGCCTTATCCGTATATAGTATGTAATTTTTGGCTTGCACTCATAATATATATATTAGTGCTCACTTCAGTTATCCTATTCAGTTATATGTGTCTGCATGTATGTCAGTGTATATGACTGCATATATTTGTCTGTTTATATGTATTTTTCTGAATTTGTCTTCAAATATGTATATGTACATATGCCTGTATTTGTATGTGCGAGTCTGTGTGTGGATGGGGTCCACTGAGACTCTTTCACCTGGAGGCCACAAAAACCTGGAGCCGGCCCTGGCTGTCTGAACATTGGGATCAATAAAAAATATGTGAGTAACTCTACTTTCTGTGTATATGTGACTGCTGTGAGTTATCCTGGACTGTGTCTGTATTGTAGTACTGCAAATCTGAATGTGGCAGAACAGGATAAGATACATGCTCATTGGATTTATATCTAAATGCTACAGTTCGCGCTCTACTGTTATAGCTAAAAATATTAACGTTATGGGGCCCAAACCAGATTTTCTGCCCAAGGGCCCCCACCAACCTTAATCCGGCCCTGGTGCCAGATGTTGCCATTTTGGATGTGGAGGGTGCTATGCTTGGACTTTGTGCCGATATGACTCCAGGTTTTCCAGAATGAGTTATCCTGGAGGGAGTCCTCAAGCTTCTGTAGTTCTTGGGAGATGTGCCTCTTTTTTCTCCTTGAGAATGCACTTGTATTGCCTCTGTAGGGTGTCATGGGCCGCTCTTAGGTCCCTGTTGTTGGTGTCTCTGTGTTTTTGGCTTGAGGCTACCCTTAGGGAGTTGCGTAGTGCCTTGCATTCTTTGTCAAACCATTTTTGGCCTTGTTTATTTGTAGGTTTCTTGGGGTTGGTCTTTCTGATGCCTGCTAGCTCCGCCATGGTATACAGGATGTTGTTAAAGTCATCCACTACCCGGTTGACTACTTGTTGGTTTGATGTATAGCGTCTTGAGTTGAAATTTACAAGTAGCTCTTGGATCTCGGTTCTGTTGCTCATGTTTGGTATATTCAGTGGATAACTGTTTAGGCCATTTGTAGCATGGTGGCAGATTGTGGAGACCGGTCAGGTGGGGCTTATCTGTGTGTTGCTTGTCCGTGGATCTCATGTACATTAGTGTCTGGTTGTGGTCTGACAGGTGAGTTTCGGGGGTGACAATGAAGGCATTTATTTTTGCTGGGTCCATGTCTGTTATTGCATAATCCACCACAATGCTGCCCATGTGGGAGTTTAGTGTAAATCTCCCTAATGAGTCCCCCCTGATGCGCCCATTCACTATATACAACCCCAAGCTCCGGTATAGGTTCAGCAGGGTTCTGCCGCTTTTTTTCACCACTCTGTCGTAGCTGTTTCTTGCTGTCTGTACTGAGTCACTGTAGCAGGGCCCATCTCCCATTACATATGTATTTCCATCAGGTGACAGGTAGTCCCTCTTTGTACCCGTCCTGGCATTGAGGTCTCCGCAGATGAGGACCCTGCCCATGGACTGGAATTGGGCTACCTCCCTCTGTAGGTCCTCATAGATGTCCGGCTTATAGTATGGGGATTCTGATGGAGGAATGTAGGCTGCGCAGAGGTAGATGTCCTGCTGAGAGGTGAGGCTGGAGCTGTCTATCCTCTTCCAGATATGGCTTTTTCCTCTTTTTATTGCATTGATGTGATCTTTGAACTCCTCCTTGTACCATATTAGTATGCCCCCTGAGCAGCGGCCCTGTTTGGTGTTCTTGTTTTTCTGGGCGGAGACAGAAAATTCCCTATATCCCATGGGTGCCAGGGATTCCTCCTCTGTCCGTGCCCATGCCTCCAGAAGGATCTGGATGTCAATGTTCTTTAGTCTTTGTTTGAAGTCTGGGTCACTTGTCTTGGACCCAAAAGCTGAGGCATTCAATCCTTGAATGTTCCAGCTGCTGATAACTAAGTATGTCATATTTGGTCAATATGCCCGATAATGAAGAAAGATTTTCATAGGACATAACAGGTTCTTGTGGTGGAGGGTTTGGGTGGCATGTTTTAAGGATTGTGGCTTCCCGTGTGTTGCCATTGTGTGGCATGTGGCCTCCAGTGCCCTCTCTGTAGACTTTCTCTGGGGATTGCTGTGTTGGCATTGTGGGGCATGTGGTCTCCTGTGCCCTCTCCATGGACTCTCACTATGGATTGCTGTGTGTTGCCATTGTGGGGCTTGTGGTCTCCTGTGCCTTCTCTGTGGACTCTCACTATGAGCACTATGAGTTGTTGTGTGTTGCCATTGTGGGACATAACAGGTTCTTGTGGTGGAGGGTTTGGGTGGCATGTTTTAAGGATTGTGGCTTTCCGTGTGTTGCCATTGTGTGGCATGTGGCCTCCAGTGCCCTCTCTGTAGACTTTCTCTGGGGATTGCTGTGTTGGCATTGGGGGGCATGTGGTCTCCTGTGCCCTCTCCATGGACTCTCACTATGGATTGCTGTGTGTTGCCATTGTGGGGCATGTGGTCTCCTGTGCCCTCTCCATGGACTCTCACTATGGATTGCTGTGTGTTGCCATTGTGGGGCTTGTGGTCTCCTGTGCCTTCTCTGTGGACTCTCACTATGGATTGCTGTGTGTTGCCATTGTGGGGCTTGTGGTCTCCTGTGCCTTCTCTGTGGACTCTCACTATGAGTTGTTGTGTGTTGCCATTGTGGGGCATGTGGTCTCCTGTGCCCTCTCTGTGGACTCTCACTATGGATTGCTGTGTGTTGCCATTGTGGGGCTTGTGGTCTCCTGTGCCTTCTCTGTGGACTCTCACTATGAGTTGTTGTGTGTTGCCATTGTGGGGCTTGTGGTCTCCTGTGCCCTCTCTGTGGACTCTCACTATGGATTGCTGTGTGTTGCCATTGTGGGGCTTGTGGTCTCCTGTGCCTTCTCTGTGGACTCTCACTATGAGTTGTTGTGTGTTGCCATTGTGGGGCATGTGGTCTCCTGTGTCTTCTCTGTGGACTCTCACTGTGGATTGCTGTGTGTTGCCATTGTGGGGCTTGTGGTCTCCTGTGCCCTCTCTGTGGACTCTCACTATGGATTGCTATGTGTTGCCATTGTGGGGCTTGTGGTCTCCTGTGCCCTCTCTCTGTGGAGTCTCACTATGGATTGCTGTGTGTTGCCATTGTGGGGCATGTGGTCTCCTGTGCCCTCTATGGATTCTCTCTGGGGATTGCTGTGTGTTGCCATTGTGGGGCATGTGGTCTCCTGTGCCCTCTCTGTGGCCTCTCACTATGCATTGCTGTGTGTTGTCATTGTGGGGCTTGTGCTCTCCTGTTCCCTCTCTGTGGACTCTCATTGTGGATTGCTGTGTGTTGCCATTGTGGGGCTTGTGGTCTCCTGTGCCCTCTCTGTGGACTCTCACTATGGATTGCTATGTGTTGCCATTGTGGGGCATGTGGTCTCCTGTGCCCTCTATGGATTCTCTCTGGGCATTGCTGTGTGTTGCCATTGTGGGGCATGTGGTCTCCTGTGCCCTCTCTGTGGCCTCTCACTGTGCCTTGCTGTGTGTTGCCATTGTGGGGCTTGTGGTCTCCTGTGCCTTCTCTGTGGACAGTCACTATGAGTTGTTGTGTGTTGCCATTGTGGGGAATGTGGTCTCCTGTGCCCTCTCTGTGGACTCTCACTATGGATTGCTGTGTGTTGCCATTGTGGGGCTTGTGGTCTCCTGTGCCTTCTCTGTGGACTCTCACTATGAGTTGTTGTGTGTTGCCATTGTGGGGCTTGTGGTATCCTGTGTCCTCTCTGTGGACTCTCACTATGGATTGCTGTGTGTTGCCATTCTGGGGCATGTGGTCTCCTGTGCCCTTTCTGTGGACTCTCACTGTGGATTGCTGTGTGTTGCCATTGTGGGGCATGTGGTCTCCTCTGTCCTCTCTGTGGATTCTCTCTAGGGATTCCTGTGGTTTGCCATCTGTTTGGTGGGCGTCTTGTGTCGCAGGCGGAGGAGGGGACGCTGCGCTCTCCCACTGCTCGGGTCCGGCTGCTGCGGCTGCTGCTGCTCGGTGGTGGCTCGAGCGGTGGGCCGGATCCCGGGGACTCAAGCGGCGTTCCTCGCCCGTGAGTGAAAAGGGGGATTTTTGATTGTGGGGGTTTTTGATGATTGTCTGTGACGCCACCCACGGTTGTGGTGATTTTGGTGACCCCACCGCTGCTCTGGACGGGGATCCCGGGAGCGGTGACAGGGAGCAGCTTTGTTGTTATTTCTCCCCTCCGTGGGTAGGGGGTTGGTTGTCCCGGGGCCCGGTGATGGGGTAGGGATGGATGGCAGGCGGGTTACAGGGCCTGGTGAGGTGCAGGGTCGCAGGGGCAGCGCTGTGCCACACGGCACGGTGGTACTCACTCAGCCAATGATGAAGACACAGTTCTCGGTAAAACACACGGCTGGATTGACGGGTCCCACTGACGGCTGCGGTGGTTTCTGCTCCCGGCAGGTTGATGGTGACTGCCTTTCCCTGTACCTAGATACGGTAGATGGTTCCAATGGGTTCCCACCGGTAACCCGCTCACCGGCTTGGATATAGGCCGGAGGAGCCCCTTTTGCCCGCAGGCGCTGGCGCTGAGAAACGGTTGCCTTGGCAGTGGCGGTGTCTCCCTCACTTGGTTGGACTGTTGCCTTCTGTCGGGACTTGGCTGTTGGGAAACCCAGGAGGTTCCCTTCACTAACGAATTTGGCAAATTCACGGCGACTCCTAGCCTTGCCGGGGTCCGTAAGCCCCTGCCAGATGGTGCTGACTTCTCTTTGTGTACCGGTCCGGTACCGCCGGGCCACCGCCCGTCCACAGTCCTTACGGTAGACTCCAATCGGTCACTCCTGCAGACGGTCACCACCGTCTGCCAACCTTGCTGCTCCGTCCGGGCCACACACCCGGACTCACTTCAGATTGCTCGACTGCTACTTTACTTCTTCACTCCTGTAACTTCTGAGCTAAAAAATCCTCTGTTTTCCCGCCTCCAGGACTGTGAACTCCTCGGTGGGCGGGACCAACCACCTGGCCCACCCCCTGGTGTGAACATCAGCCCCTGGAGGAAGGCAACAAGGGTTTTGTGTTCTGACTTCGGTGTGCCTGCTGGGAGTGTGGGGTGTGTTGATGTTGTTCTCTGTGGCCCCTGGCTTGTCCAGGGCACCACATTCCCCCTTAGTTAAATGCAGACCGTCCACGGCTGCCCGTCCATCACCGGTTTTATTTTCACCAACTGAAAAATATGAAAAAACGGTAACACACATACAATTATAATAACTTCTTCCCACATCAGGAGGTACTCTTACTTAAACATTACGGTTACGGCTTCCGCTCTCTCCCACCCAAGCAACCTGGCCCTGATGCTGCCCCTAAGCAAATAGGCAGCACCCCTTGACCCCAGTCCAGCACAAGTTGCCCGAGCAGGTTCTGTCCTTTTCAGGGGACCCACGTCCATGGGGAACCCCTGAAACCCCCAGAGGATCGCCACCGGTTCCGGTGGTGGCTGGGCCCCAGCCTGCTCCACTGCGGGCCCTTCCTCCAATCTGCCTCTCCAGAGGCGGCTACGGTGAAAGCCACAACAAACATATTTTATTTACATGCCACTAGTGTGTGGTTGCCCTGCTAGTTCTCGGGCTTGTTCATAAGGAGTTCCTTATGTAAAACTTGGTGAAGGGGGTCCCAACGGGGACCAGTTGCCGGTAACGACCGGTTTCAAGCAGGCTGACAATCAGGTGCAAATCAGGTGACTTTTCCACGGTATCATTCACTTATCCTTTTTGCAAAACTTTCAAACTGTACTTTTAACACACAATGTTCGTGGTCCCAACGGGGACGGTGACAACGGCATTCCGCTGCCCTTACTCCGACTCTTCAGTGTCTGCTGGGGGAGGGGATGCGGTGGACACCCGGGCCTCTTGGCTGCCCCTCAGCTTGGCATCCAGCGCAAACCACCCCCTCTCCCCACAGTGCCGGGTGTACTGCACCAGGTCGCCCGGCATCAGGTTACGGCCTGGGTGCTTCTCCGGCAGGTGGGCATTAACATCCCGCCGGGCTATGAATACTTCGGCCTCCAGGCCCAGTTCGTATATGAAGCCATAGCCCCGGCGGACATCAAACCGCCTCACCTGCCCTTCATACAGGGGGCCCCGGACACGGAAGGTCGCTTGGCGGAGGCTCTCTTTCTCCCAGATTGCACGGGCCACCAACTCCGCCTTCTTCCTTTCCCTTTCCTCGATTTCTGAGCCCAATGGTACCGGCTCCCTATCCCAGTACGGCGCTGCTGCGAGCTCCGGCGCACAGGTCGGGCCCCGCGAGACCTTCTGGACACTGCCCACTGCTGGTGATCTGGGCGGAAGGTCCCGTGGTGACTTGGCCTTGGACGCCGCCTTGCAGTGACAACCCGGCGCAACCTCAGCCGAGGTGTGGGGGATGGGCACAGGGGCTTTCTTCCGCTGGGCCTTCGGCACGGAGCGGTCTGTCGGCTCCGGCTCGGGGAATCTCTCGGGGGATGCCTCCGGTTAAGGCTTCGGGGCTTTCTACGGTAACGGTAGCACCTCCGGACGGCTCCGGGCTCCGGCTACAGGTCATGCCGCCTGGGAGAACATGCGGGGTATCGCTACCGGTTGCGGGGGTAGCGCACCTAGTGGCGGGGTCACGGCAGCCGGGATGGGTAGCGAGGGAGGCAGTAGGGCGAGGGGGTTCAGACCGGGTCCTGCAGCCGCGATGACCGACCCACTAGGGGTATCGGGGCGTGGGTCACTCACCCTCCCTTCCGCAACTTCCTCCTCGCGTCTCCGCATGGTCGCTATGACCTCCGCCATGTCGGTCTCCCACTCCTCCAAGAGGAGCTGCATTTTGACCTGCAGCCGTTGTTGGAGCTGCGCGGTCCGGATCTCCACCCACGCCGCAGTTCCAGGCGCGGGGGCTACGGTGCTACGGGACGGCATAAACATCTTGCTGGCGGCCTCTCCCAGGAACAAGATGGCCGCAGGGTTCCGGCGTCCCTGCTTCCATAGCCGCACTCACATGTGACCAGTCGCCATTTCGTCCCCCCTAGCCTCTTTCCGGCTCCTCCTCTATCGGGGCGGGGTTTAGGCCTTCGCGCCTTCACTACTCGAGGAGATGCTAGAGCGGGAACTCTTCGCGCCCAAGATGGCGGCTTTTCAAATTTTCCGGCCGGACGCCTCCGGCGGTCACCCAAGGCGCACTTCCACCAGTCGTAGAATGGTAGGATCCTGTTCGTGATGCCAAGTTGTCGCGGGCGGAGGAGGGGACGCTGCGCTCTCCCACTGCTCGGGTCCGGCTGCCGCTGCTGCTCGGTGGTGGCTCGAGCGGTGGGCCGGATCCCGGGGACTCAAGCGGCATTCCTCGCCCGTGAGTGAAAAGGGGGATTTTTGATTGTGGGGGGTTTTGATTATTGTCCGTGACACCACCCACGGTTGTGGTGATTTTGGTGACACCACCGCTGCTCTGGACGGGGATCCCGGGAGCGGTGACAGGGAGCAGCTTTGTTGTTTTTTCTCCCTCCGTGGGTAGGGGGTTGGTTGTCCCGGGGCCCGGTGATGGGGTAGGGATGGATGGCAGGCGGGTTACAGGGCCTGGTGAGGTGCAGGGTCGCAGGGGCAGCGCTGTGCCACACGGCACGGTGGTACTCACTCAGCCAATGATGAAGACACAGTTCTCGGTAAAACACACGGCTGGATGGAAGGGTCCCACTGACGGCTGCGGTGGTTTCTGCTCCCGGCAGGTTGATGGTGACTGCCTTTCCCTGCACCTAGATACGGTAGATGGTTCCAATGGGTTCCCACCGGTAACCCGCTCCCCGGCTTGGATATAGGCCGGAGGAGCCCCTTTTGCCCGCAGGCGCTGGCCCTGAGAAACAGTTGCCTTGGCGGTGGCGGTGTCTCCCTCACTTGCTTGGACTGTTGCCTTCTGTCGGGACTTGGCTGTTGGGAAACCCAGGAGGTTCCCTTCACTAACGAATTTGGCAAATTCACGGGGACTCCTAGCCTTGCCGGGGTCCGTAAGCCCCTGCCAGATGGTGATGACTTCTCTTTGTGTACCGGCCCGGTACCGCCGGGCCACCGCCCGTCCACAGTCCTTACGGTAGACTCCAATCGGTCACTCCTGCAGACGGTCACCACCGTCTGCCAACCTTGCTGCTCCATCCGGGCCACACACCCGGACTCACTTCAGATTGCTCGACTGCTACTTTACTTCTTCACTCCTGTAACTCCTGAGCTAAAAACTCCTCTGTTTTCCCGCCTCCAGGACTGTGAACTCCTCGGTGGCCCGGACCAACCGCCTGGCCCACCCCCTGGTGTGAACATCAGCCCCTGAAGGAAGGCAACAAGGGTTTTGTGTTCTGACTTTGGTGTGCCTGCTGGGAGTGTGGGGTGTGTTGGTGTTGTTCTCTGTGGCCCCTGGCTTGTCCAGGGCGCCACACTTGCTTGTGGTCTCAGAGGTCTGTTTAGAACTATATCCTTGAGCCCTTTTGCTAGATGGCTGACCCCTTGTTTGAGGTGTTTGTCGTCATATAGGTGATGGAGCGTTATTTCGGGGTGGATTGACAGCTGTATGTTTGGTGTTAAGGCGATACTGGCGGCCAACTCCGAGTTGATTTGCTGGGTTACCTCTTGGCTTATTTCTTTCCTAGGAAGCAGAGCAGACAGGATTATTTTGGTTATGAAGAATTTTTGCTGGGCTGCTTTTGCGAGTTTTGATAGGTCCTGAGTGACTGTCTCTTGGTGGATATTGTTTGTGCCGGTGTGTAGTATGAGGTGTGTGGGCTCGGTTAAGTATGGGTTACTGATCACCTTCTCTGCTTGTTGGATTGTTGAACAGCGGATTTTTGTGACTCGTGCCCCTGTGAACAGTCTCTTAGTGTCCAGGTATTTTCTATTTGAGTCTATTAGTAGGACGATGTCTGGGCCTGATGTTCTATTTGGGCTATTTGCTTTTTGTGTGTCGTTGGGTGCTTGAGTGATGGTTGTCCTGGACGGCTGTAATGATGGGGCCATATCTTTGTTGCTGGGAGTGAGGATACAGTTTTCCCTTGTAGGGTTGTTGGTTGTCCTGTTTTGCTGTATGGGAGTTTGCTGTATTTTTATTGCTGGGGTTGTTTCAGTCTGGTTGGGGCTGTTCGTGGTCTGTGGTATGTCAGGCATTGTGGTAGTTGGTTTATGCATCGATTTTGGGATACTATTTATACTTTGAGGTCCTGAGTCCATGTTTTGTTGCAGATTTTATGATTTTAGTTGGGAAATTCTTCTTTGAGTATTGAGTTTCCTTCCTGCAGCCTAGTCTGTCTTCAGCTTTGATATTTCCTCTTTTAGGTGGTCATTTGCATTTTTCTCACCTTGGCTTCTTTGGAAATCCTCTTTTAATTGGGTAAACTCACTTTCTAATTGGGACATGCAGTCTCTGAGTATATATATCCACGGGGGGGGGGGTTGTGATGTAGATGTTGCTGGTGCACGGCTTGGGACCCTGGCTGCTGTGGTCTGCCCAGGAGTGGTTATGCCTCCTCTCAGGGTTTGTACTTGGGTCCTAATATGCCTGAATTGTTGTAGAAATTCCTCCAGTTTTTGTTTTGTTCCTTGTACCCTGATAGTTCCATTATTATAAATGTTTATGGAGAGATTAAAAGTCTCAGGGTCCTCCTCGTCCTGTACTCTAATTTGTTTACCCCTGTTAATGCCCCATGTTTTCACATTCTTGTAATGTTTTCTGAGAGTCTGCTCCCAGGCTTCATAATGTCCTGAGTAAAATAACACATTTGTTTTTTCCCCCTGTTCCTTAAAGTCTATTAGTAGTGTCTCTAGTTTCTTTTTTATGTTGTCCAGTTTTATTGCTTTTCTGGCTTTTTTGGATCTGGCATTCTCAGGCAAGCTTATCAGTAATGTGTCAGGCCTCCTGCTGGCTCTGGCTACTGGCTCTGGGTCTCTCTCCTTGCTTACAGTGCAATCCCCATGTTTTTTTAATTTTAAAAGTCTTTCTTTTATATTCTCTAATTGTGAGGCAAATCCCGGGATATGAAGATGAATTATGACTCCAGTCATAATCCCTCATCACTCCCTGGCAGTGCCCCCCTCCCTTCTTGTTCTCAGTGTTCCACTTACACCTCCATGGCCATGTCCTGTGATATGGAAATTAGGTGGCTTAGGGACAATGGACACAGGATGACTCCCTGCCGTGACCCTGTAGTGGGGGCTGCTAGCTAGTTAGCAAGGCTATGGAAATAGCCAGACAGAACGACTCCAGTAAAAAATGGTTCATATCTCGCAAGCCATATTTCCGATAAATATGGCAACCATAAAAATGGTGTCTCCGCATGCGGACGATGCCGGCACACCCTTTTTATGGGAGCAGGACATTGGGAAATGCCCCAGGCGTGATATCAGCCAATGGGGAACTGGCAGACAGGTCATGAGTCCCCTCGTTCTGTAGCTAAATTCATAACTGTCACAATGAGAGCATTGGCGTCCGCCTACGACGCTCCCAGGCAAAGTTATGGCCCATATTCCATGTTGTGGATTGTCCATAACTCAAGCCAGGGGTGGAGCAGTGCTCCCTCTGAGGTCACTAAGGTAGGAGGGGACCTGGACTTGCCCAGGTTGATAACCCTACTTCGGCCATTTTCCAAGGTTCTTTCGCTGGGGGTCACGTGTAGGAAACATCTGTGGGAGTTCCTGGAAACCTGGTCTACAGCGCCCCCCTGTGGCCAGACGCACAAGGTAACTGATTGAATTGCATACCTGTTGTAAACCATGCTTTATCTGTAACTGTACTCTGACATATGTATATTCTGTAGATTCCCTATTGTATATATTGTAGTTTCTAGTGTGCTTTAGGCTGATTAAATTATATAATTAATCTTGGGCTGTTCTGTTATCTCGATCTTGAATCCCACGTCTGTGTGTTCGGCTAATAGTTACCGTGAAGCGGTTGGTGGCAGCGAGTTGTGCCAAGGATTATTGTGGGGAGGCCAGTGAGATTCGGGGAGATTTTATATATTCCGCCCGCGGAGGTCGGGGGAATATATACCCTACTCTCACCGGGGACCCTTCAATAATCGGCATAAGTAGTATAGCGGCCTCCTTGCTTATTGTCGGGCAATTCCATAATTGGCCTGACTATAAGAGGGGCGCTAGAGAGCGCGTCACGTGCTCTGTCTGTCGGTCGGGAGGTATAAAGGAGGGGTGACCCCCACTGGTTACCCCCCGATTGTGACGTACTGGTAGCCAGCGCGGGGGATTTCTGAGTGACCCCCCCGGTGGTTTGTGACATATTGGTGGCATAGCGGTGGGATCGAGATAATAGTGTGTGTGAGTGTGAGACCCATACTCCCAGACACTAAAGACTGCCTGCAGCAGCTGTGGCTGCTGGGGTCTTCAGACTAGCTCAACACTAGAGTGTCAGAGTGCAGATACTGTAAGGTGTGTGGAGGCATCAGGTGTCAGTTCTGTGTCAGTGACCAAAAGTCTGCAAGAATGGCTGATGGCACCAGGAGCAGAGCTATGCAACTGGCCAATGCTAAGGCAGGAGCCGAAGAGAGGGAGGACGGTGCTGTGGACAGCAATGAGGAGGTTGCCCACGAGTCCTCCAGGAGCTCGACGCCAGAAAACCGTTCTGCCGAGGACATTGCGCAACCTGGCACTGCTGGACAAGATGAGGAGGAGCTCACCCAAGGTTCCTCAACGAGCCAGATGCCAGCCCTCCGCTCTGAAAGGGACAGTGAATCGCCTAGCTCTGCAGCGTGCCGCAGATCACCACGTGCCATTCCACCGAGCCTGGGAGGCTCGGATAGCCTTCTTCAAATGGCTATGGCCCTTCTCCAGGCTGGAGACCAGAAGGGCTACAAGGAACTCCTGGCAGAGCGCAGGGCAGAGCGGCAGGCAGCGCGTGACGCTGAGGCTGCGGAGCGGCACGCAGAGCGTGAGGCTGCGGAGCGAGAGCGGCAGGCAGCGCGTGAAGAGCGAGAGCGAGAGCGACAGGCAGACCGTGACTACCAGCTGCAGCTAGCTCAGCTCCGGCCCTCATCAGCCACACGTGACCTTCGAGACACCAAACTTCCAAAGGTCCGTGTTGAGGACTTCCCAGTGCTGGAGAAGGATGGAGACTTGGACTCTTTCTTGACTGCTTTTGAACGGACTTGCTTGCAGCACCATCTGGACAAGGACCAGTGGGCCAAATACCTGACCCCCCGTTTAAGGGGTAAGGCCCTGGATATCCTTGGGGACTTGCCTGCTGAGGCAGATCAGGGCTACGACACCATCAAGCGGGCCCTGATCCAACAGTACAACCTCACTCCAGAGTCCTACCGCAAGAAGTTCCGGAGCCTACAGAAGGGACCAAAGGACTCCTGGGCTGACCACCGGCGGGCACTTGCCCGAGCTGCCGACCACTGGACCCAAGGCCTGCAGCTTTCCACCGGACCGGAGACCCTGGACTTGTTCATCACGGAGCAACTCTTGTGGAACTGCCCTGAGGATCTCCGCCAGTTCATCCGAGACCAGAAGCCAAAGGGGTCCACGGCTACAGCTGCCCTTGCCGATGACTACACCAACAACCGGGCCCCTGAGGCCAGGAGAGCGGCCACCAGCAGCACCTGGAGAGGGGGTAAGATGAATTCTGCGACTGCCCCACCTGCCCCTAGACTGCAGGGGGTGTCCCCCTCAACTCCCCTCTCCAGGCCCGTGGCGGAACCAAGACGGTGCCACCAGTGCAACCTACCTGGACACTTCAAGGCCATGTGCCCTCAGCGTCCCAAGGCCCCGGCTCCGTCCCCGTCCCAAGGGCCGCCCAAGGTGTATTGTGTGGGTGGGGGTGGTGGTAGGTCCCTGGACAGCTTCCAACCTGTCACCGTCGGCCGGTCTGTGACCATAGGACTGCGAGACAGCGCCTCGGAGGTGACTCTGGTGCGGCCTGAGATGGTGTCCCCCCAAGACTTGATCCCTGGAAAAACCCTCGCTGTCTCCGGGATTGGAGGCACTGACCCGGCGCTGCCTGTTGCTGACATTTTTGTGGACTGGGGCGCAGGGCGAGGGGTGAGAGAGGTGGGGGTAACTGATCGGATCCCCGCAAATGTGCTACTTGGGACAGATTTGGGGCAGATAACCTCCCAGTCTGGGCCCCAACCAAGGGCTGAACCTTCAGCCAGTACTGACATGCCTCCGGACAATGTCAATGTGTTATCTATGAATGATGTAAGGGAGGAGGGAGTGAACTCTGATATTTCTGCTTGCATAGACACCATAGACACACACTCAGCTGCAGCTGTGACAGGGGAGGGGGTCAGAGAAAGGTGTGACAATGCCTCTACAAGTAACCAGCCAGTGAGCTGGGATCTGTTGCCCTCTGCAGGGATAAGCAGAGAGCAGGGTGCTGCAGGGGGAGGACCAGTGTGTGGGGTGGGGGCTACCACAGCAAATGTGGGGTCCCCAGAGATTTCACAGCGGGGTTCTGTTGCTGCAGGAGGGGAACAGGCAGGTGAGATTGGGGCCGGTCCAGGAGCGGAAGTGCTCCCAGGTAAGATCTCGGTGCATGGTTCCCCCACAACCGGGGTGTCAGGAAGCCAGGTAGGTCTGCCTGAACCGGCGACTTGGTCAGGAACGGAGGAGGAGCAGGCACGACCCACGGTCGCAGCGGCTGTGGCCGCTGTCACCCGCAGTGGGAGTGCTGGAAGCCAAGGGGCCTCCCGGAGGTCCGATAGCTCTTCCCCTTCTGACCAAGTGGCAGCTGAGTCAGGTGGAGGCCAGGACACAGGTCCCGGGGTACTGACCGAAGATGTGACAGTCTCGTCGATTCTGGCCACATCTAGTCAGGGGTTTCAGGCAGCGTTAGAAGCTGACGACAGCCTGAAAGCTCTTAAGGAGCAGGCGGCACAGCCTCCCTCGGACTCGGACCCGGAGCGAGTGGTCTGGGACCAAGGACGGCTGTACCGGGCCACGGTCCAGCAGGGTTCACCGGAGGCGTGGCCCAGGGACCGACAGTTGGTGGTACCCTATCCGTTCCGGACGGAGTTGTTGCGGATCGCACATGAGATTCCGATGGCCGGACACCTAGGGATCGCTAAGACCAAGGCCAGGTTAAACCAGCATTTCTACTGGCCAAAAATGGGGGCCGATGTGGCTGCCTACTGCCGTTCGTGTGAAACCTGTCAGAGAGTGGGGAAGGCGGGGCCACACCCCAAAGCCCCACTAGTATCTCTGCCAATCATCGATGAGCCTTTCAGGAGGGTGGCTGTGGATCTGGTCGGCCCGCTGGCCATCCCCAGCAGCTCCGGGAAACGCTTCATACTGACGGTAGTGGACTATGCCACCCGGTACCCAGAAGCAGTGGCCTTGTCGTCCATTCGGGCTGACAAGGTGGCCACCGCATTGCTGGAGATTTTCTCCCGAGTGGGTTTTCCCCAGGAAATGCTCACTGACCGGGGGACCCAATTCATGTCCCAGCTGATGGAGGCCCTCTGTAAGCAAGTCCAGGTGCGACATCTGGTGGCCAGCCCGTACCATCCACAGACTAATGGCCTGTGCGAGCGGTTCAATGGCACCTTAAAGCAGATGCTTAAGATGTTGGTCGACTCCCATGGGCGTGACTGGGAGCGGTATCTCCCAGACCTGTTATTTGCTTACCGGGAGGTTCCACAGGCCTCAACAGGATTCTCACCGTTTGAGCTCCTGTACGGGCGACGTGTGCGGGGCCCCCTGGCTCTGGTGAAAGAGGCTTGGGAAGGGGATTTGGCCACCCCTGGAGTGTCGGTTATCGAGTATGTCATGCGCTTCCGGGACAAAATGCAGGCCTTGACGCAACTGGTACACGACAATATGGCTCAAGCCCAGGCCGATCAGAAGCGTTGGTACGACCAGAACGCTTGTGAGAGGACCTACCAAGTGGGTCAAAAGGTGTGGGTACTGGTCCCCGTACCACAGGACAAGCTTCAGGCAGCCTGGGAAGGCCCATACCTCGTGTACCAGCAGCTCAACCCTGTGACGTACCTGGTCACCCTGGACCCTGCCCGTGGAAGGCGGAAGCCCTTCCATGTGACCATGATGAAGGCACATCATGAGCGGGAGGCATGTGCGCTCCCCGTGTGCAACCTGCCCGAGGAGGGAGAAGCGGAAACCCTCTTGGATATGCTAGCCCAGGTTAGGGCAGGCGGATCCATTGAGGATGTGGAGGTTGGCCACCAGCTCTTGGAGGACCAACGGTCCCAGCTGTGGGCCACCCTACACCCCTTCCGGGGGTTGTTTACCAACCAGCCCGGAAGGACTGACTTGGCTGTCCATCACGTGGACACTGGGGATCATCCCCCGATCCGGCGTTCAGCATATCGGGTCTCCCTGGAGGTGCAGCAACACATGCGCCAGGAGATTGACGAGATGCTGAAGCTGGGGGTGATCCAGGCATCCAACAGCGCTTGGGCCTCGCCTGTAGTCCTCGTCCCTAAGAAGGACCGAACCACGCGGTTCTGCGTGGACTACAGGGGGCTCAATGCGGTCACGGTCGCCGATGCGTACCCAATGCCACGCATCGATGACCTGCTCGATCAGTTGGCCGGGGCTCAGTACCTGACCATCATGGATCTGAGCCGGGGATATTGGCAGATCCCCCTGACTCGCAAGGCCAGGGAACGCTCTGCCTTTATTACCCCATTTGGACTGTACGAGTCCACGGTGATGCCATTCGGGATGAGGAATGCCCCTGCCACTTTCCAGCGGATGGTCAACACCCTGCTCAAGGGACTTGAAGGGTACGCGGCCGCGTACCTGGATGACATTGCCGTCTTCAGTCCCACCTGGGAAGATCACCTAGAGCATCTAGCACAGGTGCTCAGGCGGGTCCACCGGGCAGGTTTGACCATCAAGCCGGGAAAGTGTCAGCTGGCCATGAGCGAGGTCCAGTACCTCGGTCACCGGGTAGGCGGGAGAACACTGAAGCCCGAGCCTGAGAAAGTGGAAGCCATCGCATCCTGGCCCACCCCCAGGACCAAGAAGCAGGTGATGTCCTTCTTGGGGACCGCTGGGTACTATAGGAGGTTTGTTCCATGCTATAGTAGCCTGGCAAAGCCCTTGACGGACCTCACCAAGAAGAAGCTGCCCTCTGCAGTCGATTGGACAATGGACTGCGAGACAGCCTTCCGGGCCCTAAAGGACGCCCTGTCCAGCCCGCCCGTGCTACAGGCAGCCGACTTCACGCGGCCGTTTGTAGTACAGACCGACGCCAGTGACTTCGGCCTCGGTGCGGTGCTCAGCCAGGTGGACTCTGCGAGCCAAGAGCACCCGGTCTTGTACCTGAGCAGGAAGCTGTTACCAAGGGAAGTTGCCTATTCCACGATGGAGAAGGAGTGCCTGGCCATAGTGTGGGCCCTGCAGCGTCTGCAACCCTATCTATACGGGCGCCACTTCATCGTGGAGACGGACCACAATCCCCTCAGCTGGTTGCACACCGTCTCTGGGACGAATGGGCGATTGTTGCGATGGAGCCTTGCGCTCCAGCAATACAACTTCACCATTCGCCACAAAAGGGGCCGTGACCACGGTAACGCAGACGGGCTGTCCCGACAAGGAGAGGTCGCGGACGGGCGCACGGGGGAACACCGGAGTGTGCTGCCCCCTAGCGCCCTCAAAAGGGGGGAGGTGTGAGGCAAATCCCGGGATATGAAGATGAATTATGACTCCAGTCATAATCCCTCATCACTCCCTGGCAGTGCCCCCCTCCCTTCTTGTTCTCAGTGTTCCACTTACACCTCCATGGCCATGTCCTGTGATATGGAAATTAGGTGGCTTAGGGACAATGGACACAGGATGACTCCCTGCCGTGACCCTGTAGTGGGGGCTGCTAGCTAGTTAGCAAGGCTATGGAAATAGCCAGACAGAACGACTCCAGTAAAAAATGGTTCATATCTCGCAAGCCATATTTCCGATAAATATGGCAACCATAAAAATGGTGTCTCCGCATGCGGACGATGCCGGCACACCCTTTTTATGGGAGCAGGACATTGGGAAATGCCCCAGGCGTGATATCAGCCAATGGGGAACTGGCAGACAGGTCATGAGTCCCCTCGTTCTGTAGCTAAATTCATAACTGTCACAATGAGAGCATTGGCGTCCGCCTACGACGCTCCCAGGCAAAGTTATGGCCCATATTCCATGTTGTGGATTGTCCATAACTCAAGCCAGGGGTGGAGCAGTGCTCCCTCTGAGGTCACTAAGGTAGGAGGGGACCTGGACTTGCCCAGGTTGATAACCCTACTTCGGCCATTTTCCAAGGTTCTTTCGCTGGGGGTCACGTGTAGGAAACATCTGTGGGAGTTCCTGGAAACCTGGTCTACAGCGCCCCCCTGTGGCCAGACGCACAAGGTAACTGATTGAATTGCATACCTGTTGTAAACCATGCTTTATCTGTAACTGTACTCTGACATATGTATATTCTGTAGATTCCCTATTGTATATATTGTAGTTTCTAGTGTGCTTTAGGCTGATTAAATTATATAATTAATCTTGGGCTGTTCTGTTATCTCGATCTTGAATCCCACGTCTGTGTGTTCGGCTAATAGTTACCGTGAAGCGGTTGGTGGCAGCGAGTTGTGCCAAGGATTATTGTGGGGAGGCCAGTGAGATTCGGGGAGATTTTATATATTCCGCCCGCGGAGGTCGGGGGAATATATACCCTACTCTCACCGGGGACCCTTCAATAATCGGCATAAGTAGTATAGCGGCCTCCTTGCTTATTGTCGGGCAATTCCATAATTGGCCTGACTATAAGAGGGGCGCTAGAGAGCGCGTCACGTGCTCTGTCTGTCGGTCGGGAGGTATAAAGGAGGGGTGACCCCCACTGGTTACCCCCCCGATTGTGACGTACTGGTAGCCAGCGCGGGGGATTTCTGAGTGACCCCCCCGGTGGTTTGTGACACTAATATATTGTCTAATGTGTAATAAACAGTCTATTGTTATCTTAGCAGTGTGTTGACCTGGGGCCCTTACCTTGGTGATGCGCTGTGCTAGGTTAGGGTTTGGTGGTTTTCCGTTTGCTTGATTTCCACTAGGTGATCTGTTCCTGCTTTGTATCTTGATGTTTCTTGTCTTGGCTTAAAATCCTTAAAATCCTTTCCGACGTGCTTAGTATGGCATCATGTCTGTGAATTTCTGGGATATGTCCCCCAATCTGTTGATTATAAGGTATAAACTTATATTTGATCAGGAGCTCACCTTTACAGTGTCCTGCTCATCTGTTACCAACTGCCAGGGCCGCCATCAGGGCATTACTAGTGTGACTCTTGTATGGGGTCGGTGAAAAGAGGGGGACCCGGCTGACAGCCCGGGCTCCTCCCCTTTCATTCCTGTGCTCACCGGGCCCCATGGGCAGGGGGCGGGGACGTTGCACTGGCAGACATATCGCAGTGCAGCACAGTTGCACAGGGTCCTCAAGCGGGAGAGGGCCCCTAGAGCCTGAAAATGTGTTAACCCCTTAGTGACCTATGATGTACTGGGTACGTCATGACTCCCTGGTACTTAAGGAGCCATGATGTACCCAGTATGTCATGGCGACATCGTGGCCCCAGAGCTCCGGTGGCTGCGATCGCTGCAAATATCTTAGATTCGGGGAGGAGGGGCCCTCTGCCTGACCTCAGGAGGGGTGGTGTTTCCTCCCCAGACCTAAGAAAGCTGTGATTGGCTGACGAACGACGCTCAGCCAATCACAGCCACTGTAATGTTTCAGCCACTGTAATGTTTCAGCCACTGTAATGTTTCAGCCACTGTAATGTTTCAACCACTGTAATGTTTTAGCCATTGAAAATGGTTGAAACACTGAAATCCAGCCATCATCAGTGCAGCTGTAGCACCAATCATTGGCTGGAGCTGGGTGACCTCAGTTTCACCCGCCCCCAGCTCTGATTGGAGAGACCGGCCTTGTGACTGATCTGTCCAATCTCTGTGGATCTGGGGCCGGTGACCGCCCCCCTCAGCTTCACTCCGGTGTCTGTGGAAGCTAATGGGAGCGATCAGTAAGTTATAGACACTGTCTCCTTTCAGCCGCCGCCCCTCAGTCGCCGGCTGCAGCAGTCACTGTCCCCATCCACCACCACTAAACCCATCTGCTGCCTCCCCTCCCACCTCTCACCTTCCTCCACCTGCTGTGATCCCCCCACCTGCTGTGACCCCCACCTGCTGTGACCCCCCCACCTGCTGTGACCCCCCCACCTGTTGTGATCCCCCCACCTGCTATGATCCCCCTACCTGCTATGATCCCCCCACCTGCTGTGATCCCCCACCTGCTGTGACCCCCCCACCTGCTGTGAGACCCCCCCACCCACTGTTAGACCCCCACCCGCTGTGAGACCCCCACCTGCTGTGACCCCGCCACCTGCTGTGATCCCCCACCTGCTGTGATCCCCTCTAGCTGCTGTGAACCCCCCCGCCTGCTGTGATCCCCCCCATCTGCTGTGATCCCCCCTGCTGTAATCCCCCCACCTGCTTTGACCCCCCCGCCTACTGTATTCCCCCCCACCTGATTTGACCCCCCACCTGCTGTGAGACCCCCCACCCGCTGTTAGACCCCCCCACCTGCTGTGACCCCGCCACCTGCTGTGATCCCCCCCAGTTGCTGTGATCCCCCCAGCTGCTGTGGGCCCCCCCCACCTGCTGTGGGCCCCCCCACCTGCTGTGAGCCCCCCCCACCTGCTGTGATCCCCCCCCACCTGCTGTGACCCCCACCCTGCTGTGATGACCCCCCCCCACCTGCTGTGATCCCCCCCAGTTGCTGTGATCCCCCCAGCTGCTGTGGGCCCCCCCCACCTGCTGTGGGCCCCCCCACCTGCTGTGAGCCCCCCCCACCTGCTGTGATCCCCCCCCACCTGCTGTGACCCCCACCCTGCTGTGATGACCCCCCCCCACCTGCTGTGATCCCCCCCACTATCTATCTATCTATCTATCCATTCCACTCTCTATTCCTCTATCTATCTATAATTCTGTCTATTTATCTCCTATCTGTAGCACCCACGGGGCAGGGGTTAAATGTTACTCGTCGCCGGGCCGGTGATGTCGGGTCAGGGATGTCACAAATTGCCCTGCCTGGCTTCGTGGCCCCAAGGTGTACAGTAAAAGGGGATTTGAATGATGGTGGGGAATGAGGAGGATGATAGTCTTGTGACGTCACCTGTGGTATGTGGCCAGGGATTAGCTGCCACTGCTGTCGCTGTCCTTCCATGAGGATGGTGTTGCAGCAAGGATGGTTCTACTCCCCACAGGTGGAGCGAGGCCACAGGGAGGATGATGAGAAGAGTAGTGGCTGTTGGCGCCGAAGCACAGGGCAACGGCAATCAAAAGGCTGAATCAGCTGCTGTGGTTCCAGTCGTGATGGGCCCCAGCCCATCCTAGATCCGTTGAAGGTTAGAACCCTTACGGTGGTCAATGGGCCCTTCCTTGTTGCGCCTTTAAAGATGGATCCCCGTGGCCTGAAGCTGCTTGGGGACTCCGGTTTGTGTAGTGTTAGCTCCTGTCCCGTGTGTAGGTGACGCGGGGCCGCTGTGGGGCTTGACTGTAATCACGACTCCGGGCCCTATGTGGAACTGTGCTCCGGTATCTCATGGTGGTCAGAGGGACATGCAATCCCCCTGTCCTGCAGATTCTGGTGATACAACGTGAAGTCTGTTCCACCCTAATGCTCTGCACCCTGAACCGCACCGGTCCCGCTCCTGTACTCTCCTGCTGGAGAGCACTCTAACTGTTGTGTAAGCTCCTAACTCCCCCTGGTGGCTGCTCCTCCCCCGGTTCCCTGTCACTAGTGGGTGGTTGCCCACCATGTTTGGTGACTACCCTAAGACCCGATCCTAGCCCGGTTCCCAATGGAGATGGCAACCTGGTGGTGTGTATGAGTTTGTGTTGTGGATCTGGTACCGACCTCCTCTGGATCCAAGATGAGTACTGCACCTTAAGTGAGGTGCAGTATCCTGTGGTGACTGAAGCCACAGGGGCGCCACATATCCATCTATTTATCTATCTAGCCATCTATCTATGATTCTATCTATCTATCTGCTGAAAGAGCCTTAAAGTGAATCTGTCAGCAGGTTTTTGCTCCCACATCTGAGAGCAGCATAACGTAGAGACAGATACCCTGATTCCAGCGATGTGTCACTTACTGGGCTGTTTGCTTTCATTGTGATAAAATCAATGTTTTCTCTGCTGCAGATCTAGCAATTATACAGACCTCATGAATATGCTGGACTACCTGCAGCATGACACGTAGCCCTGTAATGATGATCTCCTGCTGATTAACCAGTGATGTTATCAAAACTACACTAAGCAGCCCAATAAGTGACAATCACTGGAATCAGGATCTCTTCCCCTATGTTATGCTGCGCTCAGATTAGGTGTTAAAAACCTGGTGACAGATTCCCTTTGAAGGGGTTGTTAGGTCTAAATCCACAAGTCAGCATTATTACAATTTGGTTTCAATTAGTTTAAAAACTGTATGTGACACATTCACTTAAAGAAAAAAAAATAGATATACCAAAAATAAATATATACCAAAGAAGTTAGATTTAAAAAAAAAAGTTAGAGTAGGACCCTGCCAAAAGAGACTACCTTGTGGTGGCAGGCTTAAAAAAATCTTCTGGCCAAAACAAAATCTGATGGCTGTGTGTGTGATACAGTGTTCAATCTAAAGGGTTAATGTGTGATTGGTGAGGTTGTAGTGCAGAAGTGAAGTTTTTCCAAGAGTGGCGGTGGGAATATGGAAGATTCACGGGGTGGAGGCGCAGCTGGGGTGGAGGTGGAACTGGGGCGGAGGCGGAGCTGGGGTGGAGCCTCAAGGGGGCCCCGAACTTTTGTCAGTATGGGGCCTTGAAATTCCTAGTGGCAGCCCTGCCAACTGCCATTATCTATCAATCTATCTATCCCTCTATCTATCCCTCTATCTATCTATCCATCTATCTATCCATTATCTATCTATCTATCTATCTATCTAGCTATCTCTCCATCTATCTATATATCCCTCTATTAATCAGTCTATCTATCTATTTAGCCCTTATCTATCTATCTATCTATCTATCTGTCTATCCATCTATCTATCCATTATCTATCTCTCTATCTAGCTATATATCCCTCTATTTATCCCTCTATCTATCCCTCTATCTATACATCTACCTATCTATGCATCTATCCATAATCAATCTATCTATCTATCCCTCTATCTATCCCTCTATCGATCTATCTATCTATCTATCTATCTATCCATTATCTATCTATATATCTATCCCTCTATCTATCTATATAGCCCTCTATTTATCCCTCTATCTATCCCTCTATCTATATATCTATATATCTATCTATACATCTACCTATCTATCTATCCATTATCTATCTGTCTATCCCTCTATCTATCCCTCTATCTATCCCTCTATCTATCCCTCTATCTATCCCTCTATCTATCCCTCTATCTATCTATCTATTTATCTCTCCATCTATCTATATATCCCTCTATCTATCTCTCTATCTATCTATCTATCTATCTATCTGTCAAATCAAATCAAATCAGCTTTATTGGCAGGACCAAATACAAATTAGTTTTGCCAAAGCAAGCGTACATTAGGGACTGGGGCTGTGGGGATGGTGGGTGGGGACTGTAGGAAGGATAGATGGGGCACAACCAGGGTGGGGACGTTGGTGGCTATGGAAGTTCATGGCTTATCATAGTTCTCTTTCTCGAAGTCTATGACATTCGCTCACATACCGCGCTGCTATCTCCACTGCGCTCTCTTCTCCCCCCAGCAGGATATATGTTTTCTCTTCCTCCTTCATGGAGCTGAAATCCGGGAAGAGATGGAAGAGTCTCGTGAAGTGAGTGTCCCTCACTGCTGAGTACTTGGTGCAGTGTAGCAGGAAGTGGGTTTCATCCTCCAGGGCCTCCAGGTCACAGTGTTTGCACAGTCTGTCCTCCCTGGGCTTGTAGCTCTGCTTGTGTCGGCCGGATTCAATGGCTAGACGGTGGGCACTGAGTCTATATTGGCTCAGGGTTCTGCGGTCCCTCTGGTCTGGGAGTTTTTCCAGATATGGGGCCAGTCTATAGTCTCTCTGTAGACTCTGGTACGTGGTCAGTTTCTTTGAGGTGTTGATGTCGGTCCTCCAGTCATTGACATACCTCTCCTGGCCCTCGTCTACCATCTTCCTTATTCTGTTTTTTGTCAGGCTGGTGTGATTGGTCATTTTGTCCGGTTGGGTTTGGGAGAGCTGTGCCAGGGGTCCTGGTTCATCTGGCCCACGTATATATATCAGAGCTTTGTGGTGATGGGAGCTTGGATTGCTACTCTGTAGATGAGCCTGAAATGATAGTGACCTCTTCAGAGCTGCTAGGTGTAGAGGGAATCTGCCGAGCTCGGCTCGACAGGCACTGTTGGACGTGCTTCGATGGACCTGGAGAAGGTGCTTACAGAATTCCAGGTTGAATATTTCTGTTGGGCTGGAATCCCACCTTGACCAATCTGGGTAAGTGTGAGGGCCCCAGACTTCGCTGCTGTACAGGAGGATTGGGGCGATGATGGAAGCGAAGATTTTTAGCCAGACCCTCACTGGAGGCTTCAGATGATAAAGTTTCCTTCAGATGGCATAGAAGGTCTTGTAGGTCTTGTTTTTCAGGGTCTCTATGGCTTGTTTGAAGCTCCCTGACTGGTGAATTTCCAGGCCCAAGTATGTGTATTTGTCTATTCCTGTAAGAGTGCAGTTGTTTAGGACAAATGGTGGATGCTGGTCAAATCTCCTTTTTCTCTTCTGGAACACCATGATGTTGGTTTTCTTTAGGTTGATCGGTAGTGCCCATCTGGAGCTGAATTTCTCCGAGATTTGTAGGTTGTCTTGGAGGCCTTTCTCGGTTGGTGACAGCAGCAGTAAGTCATCTGCATAGAGCAAGAATTTCCCCTAGGCGTCCTGGAGTGTGAGACCTGGAACAAGTGAAGATTCCAGAGCAGTAGCCAGCTCATTGATGTAGATATTGAAAAGCGTTGGACTTAGGCTGCAGCCCTGTCTGACTCCTCGGCTCTGCTGGAAATAGGCCGTTCTTCTACCGTTCATACTCACGCTGCAGAGGTTCTCGGTGTAGGAGCTTTCGATGACATCATAGGTCTTTCCTCCTATTGCGCTCTCCAGCAATTTCAAGAACAAGCCCGAGTGCCACACTGAGTCAAAGGCCTTTTTAAAGTCTACAAAGCAGGCGTATATCTTCCCATGCTTTGTATTGTGGACGTGGCTCTGAATGAGACTGTGCAGGGTGTTGATGTGGTCCGTGGTGCGGAGGTTTGGCAGGAACCCTGCTTGGCTTTTGCTCAGGACATTGTGCTTGGTAAGGAAACTGATGATCCTTTTATTTAGGATACTGTTGAACAGTTTTCCCAAGTTACTGCTGACACATATGCCTCTGTAGTTGGCAGGGTCATACCTGTCCCCACTCTTGTGAATCGGTGTAATGAGTCCTTGGTTCAAGGTACGAGGGAAGTGGCCAGCACTCACCACAATGTTGAACGGTTTAACCATTGCAGCTTGAATTTCTGGTGGGCTGTACTTCAGCATCTCTGGGGGGATTCCATCCAGACCACTAGATTTTTTACACTTTATGGAAGTGATTTTCTCTGCAACTTTCTGTAATGTAATTGGTGTGTCCAGTGGGTTTTGGAAATTTTTGATTTTATCCTCCATTGCCTTTAGTTTTGATGTGACTACTGTAACTCTCTATTAATTGGTCTCCCTCTAACTAGACACTCCCCTCTACAGTCCATCCTTAATGCAGCAGCCAGGGTCACCTATCTGGCTAACCACTACTCGGATGCCTCTGCTCTTTGCCAGTCATTGCACTGGCTGCCCATATATCACAGGATCCAATTTAAACTGCTTGTTCTCACCCACAAAGCTCTCCACAGTGTGGCACCCCCCTACATCTCCACCCTCCTCTCTGTCTATCATCCCACCCGTTCTCTACGCTCTGCAAATGACTTTCGACTAACATCCACACTAATTCGAACCTCCCACTCCCGAATCCAAGACTTCTTCCGAGCTGCACCAAAGCACTGGAACGCTCTACCCCAAGAAGTTAGGACAAATCACCACTTACTCCGCTTCAGACGCTCCCTAAAAACGCATCTTTTTAGGGCGGCCTATCACACTCCCTAGCCAAACTAATTTCACCTATTCACTCTACAACTTCTCAGAACATAACCCCACGTCAAGCTCCATGGCACCCAAATGCATCTCCCGGCTCTAGCCAACTGGTCCAAGAAGCCATTATCTATCCCCCATGATATGGCTGGATTGTCATTGTAAATAAGCACTTGTACCTTGCCCCTCCCCCCATCTCATTGTAGATTGTAAGCTCTCACGAGCAGGGTTGCCATTTTTCCTTTTAAATATTGTATCTTCTATAATTGTTACTTGATTGTATATGTTTCTGTATATGATATGTATATGTATATGAGCCTCCTGAATTGTAAAGCGCTGCGGAATATGTTGGCGCTATAGAAATAAAGATTATTATTATTATTATTATTATTATTATTATTATGTTTTCCTGCTCTTGGCTTAGTGCTTCTTTTGGGATATCTTTGAAGTACTGGTGCCAGATGTTGCCATTTTGGATCTGGGTGTCATTCTTTTTCTTGCTCTTCGTGTCCATGTGGTTCCATACTTCCCAGAAGGAGTTGTCTTGGAGGGCGTCTTGGAGTTGGCTAAGTTTGGTAGAGATGTAGCTCTGCTTCTTCCTCTTGAGGATGGTTTTGTACTGCCTTTGTATGGTGTCATAGGCTTCCCTCAGGTCTGGGTTGTTGGGGTCTCTGTGTTTATTGTTTGAGGCTGTTCTCAGGGTCTTTCGAACGGCTTTACACTCTTTGTCAAACCAACCATTGATCTGCTTTTCTTTTGGCCTCTTGTAGTTGACTTATTTGAGGTCGGACAATTTGGCCATGGTGTGGAATATTTTGTTGAGGTCTTTTGCAGCTTGGTTCACTCCTTCTGGGTTTGACTTGTACTTGTAGCTGTAGAAGTTGTGGAGCATCTCCTGTATTTTGGGTCTGTTGGGAGCCTCTTTATATTTTATCTCTGACGTCTTGGACCATTTATAGGCTGGAGGTCGGTTGTAGAGGCTGCTCTGCTGTGACTTTTGTGTGGATGGTTTCTCTGTAGATTTCATGTACAGGAGAATTTGGCTGTGGTCTGACAGGTGCGTTTGTGGGGTGACTATGAAGGCGCTAATATTTGCTGTGTCCTTATCTGTAATGGCGTAGTCTACTACACTCCTTCCTACATGGGAGTTTAGTGTATATCTTCCCAGTGAGTCTCCCTTTGTACGTCCATTAAGAATATGAAGACCTAAACTTTTACATAAGTTCAGGAGCTTTTTGCCACTTTTGTTGACTGTACTGTCATAGCTGTTTCTCTCTGAGTGTTCTGAGTCGTGACTGTCATTCTCTGCCCCAAATATGTAGATGTTTCCATCTGTGGTCAGAAAGTCTTTTTCTCTCCCTGTTCTTGCATTGAGGTCTCCAAAGATGAGAACTATGCCCAGAACCTGATAATGGGTGGCTTCTTCTTGTAAGATCTCAAAGCTGTCTGGATTAAAGTAGGGGGACTCTGGCGGTGGTATATAGGTGGTGCAGAGGTAGACATCGGACTGAGAGGTGAGGATGGAGCTGCTGATTCTGATCCATATGTGGCTGCCTCCTCTCTTCACTGGTTTGATGTACTGGTGGAGCTCTTCTTTATACCAGATCAATATTCCTCCGGAGCAGCGGCCCTGTTTGATGTTTTTATTTTTAAGGGCAGGGACAGAGATTTCTCTGTATCCGATTGGCACCAGAGATTCGTTTTCAGCTCTGGTCCATGTTTCCAGGAGGATCTGAATGTCTATATTTTTCAGTCTTTGAATAAAGTCGGGGTCATTTGTTTTACATCCAAAGGCCGAGGTGCTCAGGCCTTGGATGTTCCAGCTGCTGATTGTGAATGAGGTCATCATTTTTTTTTATATGTACCTCATGTGTATATACCTTGTAATGAGTGTGTCTGTGTAAGACACTCTGGATTTACGACTGGTTTATAGATGTGTTAGGTTTGATCCAGTCACAGTAGTTTCCTGCACAATGTGCTGAGCAGGGTTCTATTCTCTTCCATATCTCTGCATGTCTCTAGGTGGCTTTACACACTGCAACATCGCAAACGACATCGCTGTAACGTCACCGGTTTTGTGACGTTACAGCGACCTCCCCAGCGACATTGCAGTGTGTGAAACACATCAGCGACCTGGCCCCTGCTGTGAAGTTGTGATCGCTACAAATCGTTCAGGACCATTCTTAGGTCCTTTGTTTCCCGCTGTGCAGCATGCATCGCTAGAAAGTTTCAGTGTGTAAAGGGGACTTTACAGCGACTTCCCTTTCAAAAAGCTGCTTTACAACGTCCCTAACAACCAGCTAGGTCGCTCTGCAGGTCCGGATCGCTGTTGCGTCGTTGGCCAGGTTTGCCTGTTTGACAGCTCACCAGAGACTTTGTAGCGATCCCGGCCAGGTTGGGATCGCTGGTGGGATCGCTAGAAAGTTTCAGTGTGTAAACCCAGCTTCTGTGTGGGGCTGATGGTCCTCTCCATGGTGGTCTCCTCCTCTGATGGCCCGATTTTGGGTGAAGGGCTTTGTTTCTGGCATCCTATGATGAAATTGGGGTTTCCTGTCTTTTTATTGTTGGGGGTCTTTCCATGGGATTTTTGTTGTTGTTGAGTCTAGGCATGGGGTCTCTGTTTAGTATAATGTCCTTCAGTTCTTTGGCCAGAAGGCTGACCCCTTTTTTGTTTAGGTGCTTGTCATCATAGAGGTGTTGGTGATTTATGGAGGGGTGTTGTGCCAGGATCACGTCGGGCACAGCCTTGATTCTTGTGGTCAGGTCCATGTTGATGCTCTGGATAGTTTGGCTGGATACATCATTTCTTGGGAGCAGAGATGATAGAATTATTTTGCTGTTCGGGAATTTTAGTTTTGCCGTCTTTACTAGTTGGGTCAGTTTTCCTGCGATCTGCTGGTGTTGGGCTGGCAGATTGTTTGTTCCTTTGTGTATAAAAATATGATTTGGGCTTGTGAACCGTGGGTTATTGATGACTGCTGTCACCTGCTCAATAGTTGCACAGCGGATTTTATTGACCCTGTTTCCTGGGAATAGTCGCCGTGTATTCAGGTAATTCCCGTTTGAGTCCATTATTAGGATGGTATCAAAACTTTGTGAGGTCACGGGTGGGGTACGTGGGTGAAGCTGGGGGTCTGTGCTGGAGATTTTGCTGGTGGCTGGTTCTCTTCTCTTTTCTCTTTCTCTGGTTTGTGGTTCACTTATGTTATTTTCAGGAGCATTCATATTGTTGGAGTTATTTGGTATCTCAGTGTCCTGGCAAGTGGACGCCATGGTGTCTGTACTGGTGTTAGTTAACATAGCTCCCTCCTGGCCAGTGGAGGCCATTTTGTCTTCACGCCTCTGTTTCTATGGCGTCCTCCTGTTTCAGGTGTCCAGGAGTCTTCAGCTCTGTTATCTCCTGTCTCAGTCGGGCATTTTCTTGCTGCCATTCTTACATTTCGCTTCTTAGGGTAAGTTCACACAGTGCGTTTTTCACGGCGTTTTTGCGCGTTTTCGGGTGCGTTTTTCGCCTCAAAACTGCATGACTTTGCTTCCCCAGCAAAGTCTATGAGTTTTCATTTTTGCTGTCCGCGCACAACTTTTTTTTTAAGCTGCGTTTTTGAGCTTAAAAAAAAATGGACGTCAATTATTTCCTGCGTTTTTCTGCGTTTTCCCCCCATGCAATGCATTGGAAAAACACAGCAAAATGCAGAGATCAAAAACGCAGCCAAAAATGCACCAAATCGCGGAAAAAACGCATGCGTTTATTGCCGCAGGTGCGTTTTTAGCGGCCAAAAACGCACAAAAATGCAGCATCAAAAAAACACAGCGTGTGCACATAGCCTTATTTCCTGTAGAGTCGACCTGTATTCACATTTCAGTTTGTTTATCTCTTTCATTACTTGATCATTTGCATTTCTGTCACCAAGGTTTCTTTGAAGCTCTTCTTTAAATTGTACAAAGTCTCTTTCTAATTGAGATAAACAGTCTCTGAGGGTCTCTGGTGAGTTGTGTGAGGTGTTGGGGGCTGCAGTTCTGTCTCTGGGGGTCTCTGTAGAGGTGATGGTGGCTGCTGGGGTTTGTTGTTCTTTGCAATTTTGTGCCTGGAGTTTTAATTTGAGAAAAACTGTCTTCAAATTTCTGTAAGTTTTCCTCAGTCCCTTGTACCATGATTTTGCCATTATTGTACACATTTATGGTCAGTGAGTTGGTCTCGTCTTCTTTTTCCCCTCACCCATGACAGCACCATGTGAAAGAGGGATCCGCCCAGCAAGGACAGGAAACCATTCTGAATAAAAGGGCGGTACTTCTCCCCTTCGTCAGTTAGTTTCCTGTCCTTGATGGGAGACCCCTGTTCTGAAAACCGGCGGTAAAGAAGAAGAAAAGAAAAGTCGCCTACTTACCCAGCCCCGTCCAGTGTCTGGAAGAGCAGGGTGAGTCCTGTAGCACCGTTCTTCGGGGCTGGAAGCGCCGTCCACCTGCCCGGGGGGATCCTGGTGTCCGTGCGGGAGCGGGCGGCAGGAACCGCTCGGGGGCTCCCGGTCCGCCACTCCTTTCCCCCCGCTCTGCGCTCCATGCTGCCTGGAACTTCCGGGTGCACGCACACGCGACGGGCACGCTGGGAGATGGAGGCGGGCCTTCTGATGACGTCACCGGATGAAGATGGCGGCGCCCATGCAACGCTGCGGTGCATGCAGCCTGCCATTCCGGTATACAGGCACTCCTGGCCGTGCACCGTGGGGAGCGGAAAGGAGCCTCCCCTGGAACCGGAAGGCGGAGGATTAGGGGAAAAACAATTCTCCTGGCGCTGTCAGAGCCCTAGATGTACGCAGGGCCCTCCTACACTATCTTTCGGTCACACAGGCAGTGAGGAAGACACAGTCGTTATTTATCTCCTTTCAGGGTAGTACCAAGGGTCAGGGGGTGTCCAAGAGTACTATCGCTAGGTGGATTAGGGAGGCCATTACTTTAGCCTACTCCTCCAGTGGAGCACCTGTTCCGGAGAACATCCGGGCCCATTCCACCAGAGCGGTGTCTACCTCCTGGGCTGAACGTGCACAGGTATCTATTGAACAAATTTGTAGGGCCGCTACCTGGTCCTCACAATCTACTTTTTTCCGGCACTATCGGTTGGACCTATCCTCCTCGGCTGCTCTTTCGTTTGGTAGAAGGGTGCTTGAGGCGGTGGTCCCTCCCTAAATGGGTTTCTCTGGAAATCTCTCACATGGTGCTGTCATGGGTGAGGGGAAAACACAACGGTTACTTACCGGTAGCCGGTTTTTCCAGAACCCATGACAGCACCCTTATATTCCCTCCCTTTCTCATCCTTGGTGTGCACTTTTTCGGTGTGCTTGTGGGTGTTTAGTGGTGGTGGAGTAAGTTCTAACGATTGTTGGAGGTCCTCTCATTCTCGGTAATCAACTGACGAAGGGGAGAAGTACCGCCCTTTTATTCAGAATGGTTTCCTGTCCTTGCTGGGCGGATCCCTCTCTCACGTGGTGCTGTCATGGGTGAGGGGAAAAAGAAGACGAGACCATTGTGCTGTCATGGGTTCTGGAAAAAACGGCTACCGGTAAGTAACCGTTGTGTTTTGGTTTCTAATTCTGATCTGCTGGTCCTTATTAATGCCGTTCTTGGATATATGCTTATATTGAATGCACAGGGTGTTGTACCAGACTAAGGGTTGGTCTGTGTAGAATAATAAATTGTTTTTTCTTTTATCTTCCTTTTTAGAGGTAAAATCAGCAAAGAGGGTCTCTGGATCTTCTGTAATTCTGGCATGTTTTATGGCTTTCTTTGCTTGAATGCTCTTGTGCTCCTCAGAGTATGTGATCTCTAGAGTGTCTGACCCCCTGGTGTCCTGTGTCTCCAGCTCTGCTCTCTGCCCAATTACTTGTATTACATTTATATTTTCCATTTTTATAATAATCCTTATTTATCAGAGATGTAATTTCAGCACTGTCTGTAGGTTGTGGTATGGATGGAGGATGGTCCTACCTTTGGATGTGCAGATCTCTGGGTGTCAGTCTGAAGTTCTCCTGTTGTATGTAGTCAGTCTTTCAACAGGCTTTTTCTCATGTCCTTTAAATCCTCTATTTCCTCTTTTTTCATAAAAATCTTTAGTCCAGCTCGCTTTCCTCTTCCACGGAGTCCAATTTTTCCAGGTTTTGTCTTACTGTATCTATCTATCTATCTATCCCTCTATCTATCTATCTCTCCCTCTATATATATTATTTATTATTATTATTTATTATTATAGCGCCATTTATTCCATGGCGCTTTACAAGTGAAAGGGTATACGTACAACAATCATTAACAGTACATAACAGACTGGTACAGGAGGAGAGAGGACCCTGCCCGCGAGGGCTCACAGTCTATAGGGAATGGGTGATGGTACGATAGGTGAGGATAATATATATTATATATATATATATATATATAACTTCATAAAAAATGACCCTATGGCAAGACAACCTGGGTATAAGCATGAAAAAACGCTACAAAATTATCAAAAAAATTCCAGATTAAATTCAAAATATTTTTATTGTGTCAAAAACATTTTTTATATTCAAACAAGAAAACACACCGCAGAGGAATCGGCTAATAAACCCATATAAAAACGCTCAGGTTACAAAAGTTCATAGCTTGTCTCTAGAAGTACAAATAATGCAAAATAATTCTAATGTATAGACATCCTGTCATATCATCCTATATTTAATCAAATTCAATGCCTGTCAATCATTTTCTGAGTATTAAAGTGCACTAGTGCCAATTCTTAAATAATCCAACAATAAATATTTGATTATAATAACACAGACATTTCATTAAATATTTTGTTATATTTCACTAAGAAAAATGCACACATGTTCACCAGCCGTTTTTTTCAAAACAATTTCTGTCTGTTAAAGTGCACTAGTGCCAATTCTTAAATGATCCAACAATAAATATTTGATTATAATGACACAGACATTTCATTGACTGTTCCGTTTTATTTTGCTAGGAAAAATGCACACATGTTCACCGGCCATATTTTCAAAACAATTTCTATCTTTAAAGGCAAGTAGCCAAAAGAGGGATAGCAAAAATACCAATCTCATCAGCCGATGAATGAGCGGAGCTACACAGCTTACATAATCAAATCAAGTTACCGGTCCCGGCTTACTAATCAGCTGATGGACGTATGTTCTAAAGTTATTCACCAGTATCAGTGACACACTTCCAGATCATAAACTACAACAGTAGCGGTAACCCGCTAGTAGCGGGAAGCTGTTAGATCGTGCTGCATCAATAGATAAATATGAAAATCCAAGATCTAAGAGACCAATTATATAAAAACAGTGCTTTTACCTGAGCGGTGGGTAAACCTCTCCTCTCCCCGACGTACATACGTTTCGCGCCTGCTTTTTCAAGAGGGGCGTGTCGGGTAGGGAAGTCGTTGCTGCTAATATACAGGTCAATGACCAATAGTTTTCATCATAATATGAAAGGGGGGGCGTGTTGTTACACGTCAGTATTACGAGGAGGGCACGTTGTTGTTATCTGTCAGTATTATGTTAGGGCTCTCATAGCGCATGACAGTGTTATCGCTTGCCTCAAAAAGGAACTTCCTAAATGCGCACACCGAGATGCATGCGTGGAACGCACGCGAACCCCTAGTGCACACATAATGGAAGTTCGAGGAGCGAGAAGCACGCATGCGCATCACCCATACATAAGCTGACATAAAAACTTCGCTAATATGTCTCAGTCAATCAGAAGAATTCTTTTATTATATCGCAGAAGATCTAGTCATTTGGAGTGTGTCAAAAATTCATAATATACCCCAGATTATATTGAATTGAACTAAATACATATTCATAGAAGGGTCATCATATTGTCCAGAAAAAAAACCCCAAACAATTCATTTACATAATACATATGCACATATCTCAGCACTATACCTAGTGCGTCCGAACCAGGAGCATGAATATAAACGTGAATAGTCACACAATTTATAAAAGTACAATATTCTATAAGCATGAGCCCATCTTACATCAGAATGTGATATTGTCATAGGGCATAGTTAATTAGTTGAGATGTCATAAGACAAATGCATAAACCCCGTAAGAATTTACATATATATATATATATATATATAATATATATATATATATATATATATATATATATATATATATATATATATATATATAGAGGCTGCCTCGCTCACATAATTTTGCCAGCACCCTGCCGGCAACGCGACGAGAAGGACCGCAGACACGATCCACCGAGCACCACACACAGGCCACTTCCAGAGTGATCACAGTGTGCGCACTCCAGCAGACCACATCAGCGATCCAACCCACCGCACAGCCAGCAGGATCACTAGCAGGCACGAAGCCACCCCTACTCCCCAAATAGAATACAGACTCAAGAAAAGGAACGGTAAGTTGTGTTTGACAGTCTTCTTTTCTGTTGCATGATTAGAAAAAAACATCTTTGAATGAAATGCCGCAAATTCTCCTCATGGTAATGGAGTTATGTTATGATCACGAAGGTTTCTCATCTCTGAATTCCTCATGGTCCCTTTAATCATTTGATCACTACAGACCCGATATTAGAAAATTTCTAGGAATAAAAATATTTAATTAGTGCTCATAAAAACAAGAAAAACAACAAAATATTAAAATCAACCCACCCATAAAAAACTTCCTGAATTTACATAATCTGTCAAATTTATTAAGACAAAAATCATTGAGAGAACAAAAAGAAAATTGCATTAGCATTGTGTTCGTCAATTTGTGCAGACGTTATCCTTGAACTATTCTTTTTTTGTTGTTGTTGCCATCTATAGATAATCTTACTCTCATAATCTCCCACGTCCCGTTGATATTTTTTAGCCTTGGTTTGGCTGATATCTTGCTCCCATTTATCTATGTCTTTTTCTAAGTCACTCATATATTTATTAAGTTGTTCCAATGATAGATCTTTCTTTATATTTTGTATCAAATTCTCTATTTCCTCATCTAATTTATTGAGTGACAGAATATTATTATCGATGATGATCTGTATAAATTCAAGGGAACAGCTTTCTGCTGCCCTGGTCCATCTATTTACCAGCTCCTCATTGTGTAGTTCAAAAGAGGGGAATAGTTGGATTCTCAACCCTCTTGGGATGATTTTTTTGTGTATGGTAGTTAGTCAAAGAAGTTCTGTTCCACCACAATTTTGTTTTCTTTTGCATACAAAATTTATATTGTCTCAAATAATCCTTGTAATCACTAGAAGTCTTTGGTACGACTGTGGAGGTTCCCTGTTTGAACAAATCCGTAGCTTTTGATAGCCAAAGAGTCTCCTTGGCCTTGAAATCCATATTAGACAATATGGTGGACACACTGTAGCAAAACAGCAAAATGTACAGTTAGAAACACAAAATGTCCAGTAATATTCAAATAGCTTTCATAAAAGACAACAACTTCACAAAAAATTACCCTATGGCAAGACAACCTGGGTATAAGCATGAAAAAACGCTACAAAATCATCAAAAAAAATCCAGAATAAATTCAAAATATTTTTATTGTGGCAAAAAATTTTTTTATATTCAAACAAGAAAACACACCGCAGAGGAATCGGCTAATAAACCCATATAAAAACGCTCAGGTTACAAAAGTTCATAGCTTGTGTCTAGAAGTACAAATAATGCAAAATAATTCTAATGTATAGACATCCTGTCATATCATCCTATATTTAATCAAATCCAATGCCTGTCAATCATTTTCTGAGTATCAAAGTGCACTAGTGCCAATTCTTAAATAATCCAACAATAAATATTTGATTATAATAACACAGACATTTCATTAAATATTTTGTTATATTTCACTAAGAAAAATGCACACATGTTCACCGGCCGTTTTTTCAAAACAATTTTTTGTCTGTTAAAGTGCACTAGTGCCAATTCTTAAATGATCCAACAATAAATATTTGATTATAATGAGACAGACATTTCATTGAGTGTTCCATTTTATTTTGCTAGGAAAAATGCACACATGTTCACCGGCCGTTTTTTCAAAACAATTTCTGTCTGTTAAAGTGCACTAGTGCCAATTCTTAAATAATCCAACAATAAATATTTGATTATAATGACACAGACATTTCATTGAGTGAAATAAAACGGAACACTCAATGAAATGTCTGTATATCCCTCTATCTATCTATCTACCAATCTAACCCTCTATCTACCCATTATGTATCTATTCATCTATCCCTCTATCTATCTATCTATCTATCTATCTATATATCCCTCTATGTATCCCTCTATCTATCCCTCTATATATCTATCGATCTATCAAACAATCTATCTATCTATACCTCTATTTATCTATCTATCTCTCCATCTATCTATTTATCCCTCTATCTCTATAGCTATCTATCTATCTATCTGTCTATCCATCTATCTATCCATTATCTGTCTATCTCTCTAGCTATCTCTCAAAAAAAATAAAATAAAATAAAATAAGCTTTATTGGCAGGACCCAATACAAATTAGTTTTGCCAAAGCAAGTGTACATTAGGGACTGGGACTGTGGGGATGGTGGGTGGGGACTGTAGGAAGGATGGATGGGGCACATCCAGGGTGGGGACACATCTAGGGTGGGAGCTATGGAAGTCCATGGCTTATGATGGGGCATATCCAGGGTGGGGACTGTAGGAAGGATGGATGGGGCACATCTAGGGTGGGGACGTTGGGGGCTATGGAAGTCCATGGCTTATCATAGTTCTCTTTCTCGAAGACTATGACATTAGCTCACATACTGCGCTGCTATCTCCACTGCGCTCTCTTCTTCCCCCAGCAGGATATATGTTTTCTCTTCCTCTTTCATGGAGCTGAAATCCGGGAAGAGATGGGAGAGTCTCATGAAGTGAGTGTCCCTCACTGCTGAGTACTTGGTGCAGTGTAGCAGGAAGTGGGTTTCATCCTCCAGGGCCTCCAGGTCACAGTGTTGGCACAGTCTGTCCTCCCTGGGCTTGTAGCTCTGCTTGTGTCAGCCGGATTCAATGGCTAGACTGTGGGCACTGAGTCTATATTGGCTCAGGGTTCTGCGGTCCCTGGGGTCTGGGAGTTTTTCCAGATATGGGGCCAGTCTGTAGTCTCTGTAGACTCTGGTACATGGTCAGTTTCTTTGAGGTGTTGATGTCGGTCTTCCAGTCATTGACATGCCTCTCCTGGCCCTTGTCTACCATCTTCCTGATTCTGTTTTTTTGTCAGGCTGTGCCAGGGGTCCTGGTTCATCTGGCCCATGTATATATATCAGAGCTTTGTGGTGATGGGAGCTTGGATTGTTACTCTGTAGATGAGCCTGAAATGATAGTGACCTCTTCAGAGCTTCTAGGTGTAGAGGGAATCTGCCCAGCTCGGGTCGACAGGCACTGTTGGACGTGCTTCGATGGACCTGGAGAAGGTGCTTACAGAATTCCAGGAGGAATATTTCTGTTGGGCTGGAATCCCACCTTGACCAATCTGGGTAAGTGTGAGGGCCCCAGACTTCGCTGCCGTACAGGAGGATTGGGGCGATGATGGAATCGAAGATTTCTAGCCAGACCCTCACTGGAGGCTTCAGATGATAGTTTCCTTCAGATGGCATAGAAGGTCTTGTAGGTCTTGTTTTTCAGGGTCTCTATGGCTTGTTTGAAGCTCCCTGACTGGTGAATTTCCAGGCCCAAGTACGTGTATTTGTCTATTTCTGTAAGAGTGCAGTTGTTTAGGAAAAATGGTGGATGCTGGTCAAATCTTCTTTTTCTCTTCTGGAACACCATGATGTTGGTTTTCTTTAGGTTGATCGGTGGTGCCCATGTGGAGCTGAATTTCTCCAAGATTTGTAGGTTGTCTTGGAGGCCTTTCTCGGTTGGTGACAGCAGTAATAAGTCATCTGCATAGAGCAAGAATTTCACCTGGGCGTCTTGGAGTGTGAGACCTGGAACAGGTGATGATTCCAGAGCAGTAGCCAGCTCATTGATGTAGATATTGAAGAGCGTTGGACTTAGGCTGCAGCCCTGTCTGACTCCTCGGCTCTGCTGGAAATAGGCCGTTCTTCTACCATTCATACTCACGCTGCAGAGGTTCTCGGTGTAGTAGCTTTTGATGACATCGTAGGTCTTTCCTCCTATTCTGCTCTCCAGCAATTTCAAGTCAAAGGCCTTTTTAAAGTCTACAAAGCAGGCGTATATCTTCCCATGCTTTGTATTGTGGACATGGCTCTGAATGAGACTGTGCAGGGTGTTGATGTGGTCCGTGGTGCGGTGGTTTGGCACGAACCCTGCTTGGCTTTTGCTCAGGACATTGTGCTCGGTAAGGAAACTGATGATCCTTTTGTTTAGGATGCTGTTGAACAGTTTTCCCAAGTTACTGCTGACACATATGCCTCTGTAGTTGGCAGGGTCATACCTGTCCCCACTCTTGTGGATCGGTGTAATGAGTCCTTGGTTCCAGGTATGAGGGAAGTGGCCAGCACTCAGCACAATGTTGAACAGTTTAACCATTGCAGCTTGAATTTCTGGTGGGCTGTACTTCAGCATCTCTGGGGGGATTCCATCCAGACCACTAGATTTTTTACACCTTATGGAAGTGATTTTCTCTGCAACTTCCTGTAATATAATTGGTGTGTCCAGTGGGTTTTGGAAATTTTTGATTTTATCCTCCATTGCCTTTAGTTTTGATGTTATGTTTTCCTGCTCTTGGCTTAGTCCTTCTTTTGGGATGTTTTTGTAGAGGTCTCTGAAGTACTGGAGCCAGATGTTGCCATTTTGGATATGGGTGTCATTCTTTTTCTTGCTCTTTGTGTCCATGTGGTTCCATATTTCCCAGAAGGAGTTGTCTTGGAGGGTGTCTTGGTGTTGGCTAAGTTTGGTAGAGATGTAGCTCTGCTTCTTCCTCCTGAGGATTGTTTTGTACTGCCTTTGTATGGTGTCATAGGCTTCCCTCAGGTCTGGGTTGTTGGGGTCTCTGTGTTTATTGTTTGAAGCTGTTCTCCGGGTCTTTCGAACGGCTTTACACTCTTTGTCAAACCAACCGTTGATCTGCTTTTCTGGGGCAACTTCACAGCCGCAAGAAGAAAGGCTGCCAACAGACCGAAAATACAGGAAATACTCCAACTTCTACAGCTGCACGTACAAGTAAAACCCAGAAGGAGTGAATCAAGCTGCAAAAGACCTCAACAAAATATTCCACACCATAGCCCAATTGTCCGACCTCAAACAAGTCAACTACAAGAGGCCAAAAGAAAAGCAGATCAATGGTTGGTTTGACAAAGAGTGTAAAGCCGTTCGAAAGACCCTGAGAACAGCCTCAAACAATAAACACAGAGACCCCAACAACCAATACCTGAGGGAAGCCTATGACACCATACAAAAGCAGTACAAAACCATCCTCAGGAGGAAGAAGCAGAGCTATATCTCTACCAAACTTAGCCAACTCCAAGACGCCCTCCAAGACAACTCTTTCTGGGAATATGGAACCACATGGACACAAAGAGCAAGAAAAAAAGAATGACACCCAGATCCAAAATGGCAACATCTGGCTCCAGTACTTCAGAGACCTCTACAAAGACATCCCAAAAGAAGGACTACAGGCAGGAAAACATAACAACAAAACTAAAGGCAATGGATGAGAAAATCAAAAACTTCCAAAACCCACTGGACACACCAATTACATTACGGGAAGTTGCAGAGAAAATCACTTCCATAAAGTGTAAAAAAATCTAGTGGTCTGGATGGAATCCCCCCAGAGATGTTGAAGTACAGCCCACCAGAAATTCAAGCTGCAATGGTTAAACTGTTCAACATTGTGCTGAGTGGTGGTTACTTCCCTCATACCTGGAACCAAGGACTCATTACACCGATCCACAAGAGTGGGGACAGGTATGACCCTGCCAACTAGAGAGGCATATGTGTCAGCAGTAACTTGGGAAAACTGTTCAACAGCATCCTAAACAAAAGGATCATCAGTTTCCTTACCGAGCACAATGTCCTGAGCAAAAGCCAAGCAGGGTTCGTGCCAAACCACCGCACCACGGACCACATCTACACCCTGCACAGTCTCATTCAGAGCCACGTCCACAATACAAAGCATGGGAAGATATACGCCTGCTTTGTAGATTTTAAAAAGGCCTTTGACTCAGTATGGCACCCGGGCTTGTTCTTGAAACTGCTGGAAAGCGGAATAGGAGGAAAGACCTATGATGTCATCAAAAGCTCCTACACCGAGAACCTCTGCAGTGTGAGTGTGAACGGTAGAAAAATGGCTTATTTCCAGCAGAGCCGAGGAGTCAGACAGGGCTGCAGCCTAAGTCCAACGCTCTTCAATATTTACATCAATGAGCTGGCTACTGCTCTAGAATCTTCAACTGCTCCAGGTCTCGCACTCCATGATGCCCAGGTGAAATTCTTGCTCTATGCAGATGACCTACTGCTGGTGTCACCAACCGAGAAAGGTCTCCAAGACAACCTACAAATTTTGGAGAAATTCAGCTCCACATGGGCACTACCGATCAATCTAAAGAAAACCAACATCATGGTAGTCCAGAAGAGAAAAAGGAGATTTGACAAGCATCCTTCATTTGTCCTAAACGGCTGCACTCTAACAGGAACAGGCAAATACACCTACTTGGGCCTGGAAATTCACCAGTCAGGGAGCTTCAAACAAGCCATAGAGACCCTGAAAAACAAGGCCTGCAAAACCTTTTATGCCATCCGAATGAAATGGTATCATCTGAAGCCACCAGTGAGGGTCTGGCTAAAAATCTTCGATTCCATCATTGCCCCAATCCTCCTGTATGGCAGCGAAGTCTGGGGCCCTCACACTTACCCAGATTGGTCAAGGTGGGATTCCAGCCCAACAGAAATATTCCACCTAGAATTCTGTAAGCACCTTCTCCAGGTCCATCGAAGCCCCTCCAACAGTGCCTGTCGAGCTGAGCTGGGCAGATTCCCTTTACACCAGCAGCTCTGAAGAGGTCACTATCATTTCAGGCTCACCTACAGAGTAGCAATCCAAGCTCCCATCACCATAAAGGTCTGATATATATAAGTGGGCCAGATGAACAAGGACCCCTGGCACAGCTCTCCCAAACCCAACTTGACAAAATAACCAATCACAGCAGCCTGACAAGAACCAGAATCAGGAAGATGGTAGACAAGGGCCAGGAGAGGTATGTCAATGACTGGAGGACCGACATCAACACCTCACAGAAACTGACCACGTACCAGAGACTACAGCGTGACTACAGACTGGCCCCATATCTGGAAAAACTCCCGGATCCCAGAGACCGCAGGACCCTGAGCCTATATAGACTCAGTGCCCACAGTCTAGCCATCGAATCCGGCCGACACAAGCAGAGCTACAAGCCCAGGGAGGACAGACTGTGCCAACACTGTGACCTGGAGGCCCTGGAGGATGAAACCCACTTCCTGCTACACTGCACCAAGTACTCAGCAGTGAAGGACACTCACTTCAGGAGACTCTCCCATCTCTTCCCGGATTTCAGCTCCATGAAGGAGGAAGAGAAAATATACAGTTAGGTCCAGAAATATTTGGACAGTGACACAAGTTTTGTTATTTTAGCTGTTTACAAAAACATGTTCAGAAATACAATTATATATATAATATGGGCTGAAAGTGCACACTCCCAGCTGCAATATGAGAGTTTTCACATCCAAATCGGAGAAAGGGTTTAGGAATCATAGCTCTGTAATGCATAGCCTCCTCTTTTTCAAGGGACCAAAAGTAATTGGACAAGGGACTCTAAGGGCTGCAATTAATTCTGAAGGCGTCTCCCTCGTTAACCTGTAATCAATGAAGTAGTTAAAAGGTCTGGGGTTGATTACAGGTGTGTGGTTTTGCATTTGGAAGTTTTTGCTGTGACCAGACAACATGCGGTCTAAAGGAACTCTCAATTGAGGTGAAGCAGAACATCCTGAGGCTGAAAAAAAAGAAAAAATCCATCAGAGAGATAGCAGACATGCTTGGAGTAGCAAAATCAACAGTCGGGTACATTCTGAGAAAAAAGGAATTGACTGGTGAGCTTGGGAACTCAAAAAGGCCTGGGCGTCCACGGATGACAACAGTGGTGGATGATCGCCACATACTTTCTTTGGTGAAGAAGAACCCGTTCACAACATCAACTGAAGTCCAGAACACTCTCAGTGAAGTAGGTGTATCTGTCTCTAAGTCAACAGTAAAGAGAAGACTCCATGAAAGTAAATAGAAAGGGTTCACATCTAGATGCAAACCATTCATCAATTCCAAAAATAGACAGGCCAGAGTTAAATTTGCTGAAAAACACCTCATGAAGCCAGCTCAGTTCTGGAAAAGTATTCTATGGACAGATGAGACCAAGATCAACCTGTACCAGAATGATGGGAAGAAAAAAGTTTGAAGAAGAAAGGGAATGGCACATGATCCAAGGCACACCACATCCTCTGTAAAACATGGTGGAGGCAACGTGATGGCATGGGCATGCATGGCTTTCAATGGCACTGGGTCACTTGTGTTTATTGATGACATAACAGCAGACAAGAGTAGCCGGATGAATTATGAAGTGTACCGGGATATACTTTCAGCCCAGATTCAGCCAAATGCCGCAAAGTTGATCGGACGGCGCTTCATAGTACAGATGGACAATGACCCAAGCATGCTGCCAAAGCTACCCAGGAGTTCATGAGTGCAAAAAAGTGGAACATTCTGCAATGGCCAAGTCAATCACCAGATCTTAACCCAATTGAGCATGCATTTCACTTGCTCAAATACAGACTTAAGACGGAAAGACCCACAAACAAGCAAGACCTGAAGGCTGTGGCTGTAAAGGCCTGGCAAAGCATTAAGAAGGAGGAAACCCAGCGTTTGGTGATGTCCATGGGTTCCAGACTTAAGGCAGTGATTGCCTCCAAAGGATTCGCAACAAAATATTGAAAATAAAAATATTTTGTTTGAGTTTGGTTTATTTGTCCAATTACTTTTGACCTCCTAAAATGTGGAGTGTTTGTAAAGAAATGTGTACAATTCCTACAATTTCTATCAGATATTTTTGTTCAAACCTTCAAATTAAACGTTACAATCTGCACTTGAATTCTGTTATAGAGATTTCATTTCAAATCCAATGTGGTGGCATGCAGAGCCCAACTCGCGAAAATTGTGTCACTGTCCAAATATTTCTGGACCTAACTGTATATCCTGCTGGGGGAAGAAGAGAGCGCAGTGGAGATAGCAGCGAGGTATGTGAGCGAATGTCATAGACTTCGAGAAAGAGAACTATGATAAGTCATGGACTTCCATAGCCCCCCCATCCCAGATGTGGCCACCCAATCCCCACCCTGGATATGCCCCATCCACCGTTACTACAGTCCCCACCCTGGATATGCCCCATCATAAGCCATGAACTTCCATAGCCCCCATCCTAGAAGTGCACCTCACAGTCCCCACCCTGGATGTGCCCCATCCATCCCCACAGCCCCAGTCCCTAATGTACACTTGCTTTGGCAAAACTAATTTGTATTTGGTCCTGCCAATAAAGCTTATTTGATTTGATTTGATAGATACATAGATGGATAGATGGATAGATAGATGGCTAATTAGATGGATAGATAGATAATGGATAAATGGATGGATAGATAGATGGATAGATAGATAATGGATAGATACATAGATAGAGAGATAGATGGATGGATAGATCGATAATGAATAGATAGATAGATAATGGATAGATAGATAGATTGGGGCAGAGAATCACAGTCACGACTCAGAACACTCAGAGAGAAACATCTGTGACAGTACAGTCAACAAAAGTGGCAAAAAGCTCCTGAACTTATGCAGAAGTTTAGTAACTCATATTCTTAATGGACGTACCAAGGGAAGATGTACACTAAACTCCCATATAGGAAGGAGTGTAGTAGACTACGCCATTACAGATATGGACCTGGCATACATTAGTGCCTTCATAGTCACCCCACAAACGCACCTGTCAGACCACAGCTAACTCCTCCTGTACATGAAATCTACAGAGAAACCATCCACACAAAAGCCACAGCAGAGCAGCCTTTACAACCGACCTCCATCCTATAAATGGTCCAAGATATCAGAAATAAAATATAAAGAGGCTCCTAACAGACCCGAAATACAGGAGATGCTCCATATCTTCTACAGCTACAAGTACAAGTCAAACCCAGAAGGAGTAAACCAAGCTGCAAAAGACCTCAACAAAATATTCTACACCATGGCCAAATTGTCCGACCTCAAACAAGTCAACTACAAGAAGCCAAAAGAAAAGCAGATCAATGGTTGGTTTGACAAAAAATGTAAAGCCGCGGGGGCGGAGCTAGACATGGCTGAGTGAAGACGTGGTTTTCTGGAGCTCTTCTATATAATCCCCCATAAAGCCAGCTTTCACATGTAAAATTGGCAAATCTACTGCCAAGAAGAATAAGCCCAGCACCCCAAGTCGGCCCCCTGCACCCCAGAATAATATTGGCGCTTATTTCACCCGCTCCAGGGAGTCTGGGGCAACTTCACAGCCGGGGCAAGAATTGCGGCCTACAGAGCCTGAGACGGTCCCTGTCTCTGTCCTGGTGCCCGAGGATATGGCAATGTTGGAGACCCAGAGGAGGGGTGAAGCAGCAGAGACCCCCCGTGATGTGAGCGGACCCACCGAGGGACCCACAGCAGCGGTGAATACAAACAAAAACCCTGCGGCGGGAGGAGCGGTGAATCTGCTGGCGCCATTCCAAGATGGTGCCCGCCTACCTGAGACGCGGCCTGAAGGATCGGTGCTGGAGGACGGGACATCCGCGGCCGCGACCTCGCCTGCCTCGCGCTCCGCCGCCGATGGGACCGGTGAGTTCTCACAACTTACCCGCAGCCAGCACCAGCGGAGTCAGGGGAGCTGCGGCGTGCGAGCGTGGACTGCACACTTGCTCGGGCCTAGGTGATGACTCACCGCTGTAGCCCCGGGCACTGAAGAAGCAGGTGTCGCGCAGTGTGGCTGAAGCTCAGGAGTCGCCAGCCTCTTATACAAGGGCGGTGGATGCAGGAGAGGAGGAAGCAGCAGACACCCCTGAAGGACTACCTGATCACAGGTTACAGGTGCAGGGATGGAGGGGAGACTTGCTGAAAGGGGCCCCCACCAGGGGTGGTGACAGAGGCATAAGCCACACTCCCTTACCAGGGGCCACACGACCCTCAGGGGGACCTGGGGATGGAGGGGGGCCACATGAGTCTCTGGTGGCGGCTGCTGAGTTCTGGGGGATACCTCAGAAGGAGGTACCCCTCACCTCTCCAGATAGTTGGTGTATGGGATCCTCCTGGGCTGAGAGCCAGATGGGCACAGGCGGGGTTTTGGAGGGGGGTACATTAATACCCATGAACAAAGGCATAAACAACCCCCAAAGTACACAGAAAATGATATATGGTCCAGCTATACAGGACTCTTTTTATGCATACCCCAATATGTCTCATGCTGCCGCCTCGACGAGTGAGGATCACCCGGCATCCTTGGCAGATCTGCGATCACTGTTACAAGCGATCCCCACCAAGAATGACATTGCAGCACTGGCTAATCAATTGGTGGCGGAATGTAAACAGGAATTTATCCAACTGCGGTCTGATCTCTCCTCACTTACTCATAGGGTTCACGCCCTTACCGAGCAGCAATCAAATTCTCAAGTCTCTATTCAATCTATCCAAGAGATAGTAAAGAATCAGTCCAAGCAATTATTTGCCCTTCAACAACACGTAGATGATCAAGAAAACAGAAATAGAAGGAACAATCTACGTATTAGAGGCCTTCCTGAATCAATTGCTGCCACTGATATCACCGCCGTCCTCCATTCCATTTTTAATAATTTGTTAAGGAAGGCACCGGGAACCCCTCCAGAGCTTGATAGAGCCCATAGGGCTCTACGCCCCCCGGATCCAGAGGACCCCCACCCAAGGGATGTTGTGTGCAGGGTGCATTTCTTTGCTGCAAAGGAGGCCATTTTACAAGCAGCCAGGAAGAAACCGAACCTATCATACAACGGCTCTGCCATCCGCATAATGCCAGATCTCTCAAGGCACACCCTAGCCCAACGTGCTACTCTTAAGCTTCTTCTGGATGTCTTAAAAGAAAAGGGACTACCGTTCTGGTGGGGATTCCCATTTTCATTATCGGTACAGAAGGACTCTCGATGGCGGGTCCTGCGCTCCCCAGAGGACCTTTCGGCGTTCACCAAGAGCCTGGGCCTACCTGCAATCTCTATCGCGGCCTGGTCAATTACTCTGCTCCAGCCCTGGGTCCCCAGGGAAAGAATCACTTCTGCCAGACCAACTCCACCTTCCGGGTCCAACAGGGGGCTACCTCCGAGAGAAGAACGGGCCGTGGGGCGGGTCGCCCTCATTACCCGACATAGAGAGGCTCAGAGGCCGCGTACGCCTATATGACCTATCTTATCTACAGTTATTCAAATCTAAATGACTTTCACTTGTTGCTTTAAAGTTTATGCATTGCCCGTATTATATCAGCATTTAACTCTTTTCCTGGTATTTCTGGTTATCTTTAATGTTTTTAGTGTATTCAGAGCTCTGTTTGGTTATGTCTCACATACTTTTTCCCCAAATAGGTCGTGATCCTCTGTCCTGTCTAGATAAGGCAGATATGTTCCCTAGGAACGTTTGTTCAGACTTAGTTTATTGTGCCAAGGTCTTTTTACCTGATGTTCTTTTTGTTCTCTTCACTGCTATACTCTACTCGTCTCAAATCTCTTCCTCTCCCTTCCTTTGGCGGCCGGGCTGATCGTGTTCGATCCCCTTTCTCATATATCTCTAATGTCTCACTCTCTTATGGATGGCGGACCTAACTATCGCTTCTTTTAACGCCAGGGGCCTCAATGTTCCAGAGAAACGATCACAGATATTGTACCACCTTCATAAGCGGAAGGTGAGCATGGTGTGTTTCCAGGAGACCCATTTCAAACAAGGACATGCCCCCATAATAAAAAATAAGTATTATCAGACATGGGTATCCTCAGACAACCCGGATTCCCGTTCTAAAGGTGTGGCGATAGCCATTCATAAATCCCTCCCACATCAAATCCTAAAGTGCACGACAGATAGTCTTGGAAGATATATTATCCTCTCGCTGAAGGTGGGGATCAAATACTCACAATAATTAATGCATACGCCCCAAATCAAAAGCAGTGCAGCTTTGTTGCTCGTCTGGTGGACGTTGCGATCCCCCTGATACAAGGTACAGTAATTTTATGTGGCGACCTCAATGTCACCCTTGACCCCACTTTGGCCAACTCCAAGGGGAAATCTAACATTGCTTACACCACCATTAAACGTATCAAAAAAGCTTTATTGTGCATTCAACTGTTCGACACCTGGAGACTGATACATCCGTCCGACAGAGACTATAGTTTCTATTCCCATACTCAAGACTCATACAGTCGCATAGACTACATATTATTACAACACAACGCTCTCCCCTGGATTCAACACACTGGGATGGATGGCATACTATGGTCAGACCATGCGCCGGTCTATTGTACGATTGAGATTCCCTCTCTTCCGGCCCCCAGGGGGTCGTGGCGGCTGAATGAGTCATTGCTGCTGGATGAGCTCTGTGTTACCGATGTTCAGACCTCTATCAGAATGTTTGTAGAAGACCACTCAGTAGATGACACACCCCCCACTTATAAGTGGGAAGCATTGAAAGTGTCATACGAGGTTTTTTTTATTAAACATGGGTCCCGGATCAAAAAAGAACGGGCCCAAGATATAGTAAAAGCTCTTCATAGGGTTTCTGAACGGAAGCTCATTCACAAGCGAGCCTTATGGGCCACGAACTTACAGGCTCTTCTACAGGCCAGGATAGAGGTTAAAAAACTATTGGATTCCTCATATAAGCGCCTAATACAGGTATGGAAGGGGAGGTTTTATGAGTTTGGGGATAAGCAGGGCAGGTTGTTGGTTAATGCGTTGAGAGAAAGGAGAGCCAACACCCTCATACCTTGCATCAAGAACTCACACGACGAATTACTCTACGCCACCCCTGACATCTCTAATACTTTTCATGATTTCTATTCCAAGTTATATAATTTACCTGTCAAGCCCCCTGAGTCGAGTGACGGATGCCCCTCAATGTCCTCACCTTTTAGGCGTCTCAGTAGCTCCATAATTGAGGACCTGGAAAGTCCATTTTTATTGAATGATTTGTTGATGGTGATCCGCGACACACCGGGTAACAAGAGTCCTGGACCCGACGGATTCCCTGCCAAATTTTACAAGGCTTTTTTATGAACAGTTAGCACCTTTAATGCTTTCCTTCAATTCAATTTCGGACTCTGTCCCTTTCCCGCCCCATTCAACCACTGTCCATATTTCTCTGATCCCTAAAGCTGGAAAAGACCCCATGGCATGTAGCAGTTTCAGACCGATATCACTCCTTAATGTAGATTTAAAAATCTATTCCAAGCTTTTGGCAAATAGATTGGGCCCTCTGCTTCCTGACCTGATTCATCTAGACCAGGTCGGGTTTGTCCCGGGTAGGGAGGCAAGGGACAATACCATAAAGACCCTAGACCTAATCCAACACGCACACACTAAAAAACTCTCTTTGATGTTGCTATCTTTGGATGCCGAGAAGGCTTTCGGCAGAGTCTCATGGCAGTCACTGTCACAGACACTGGAGCATATAGGCCTAGGACCCATTTTCTCATCCAAGATTATGGCCTTATATCATTCCCCGACTGCATACCTTAAGATTAATGGCACTCTGTCGAAACCCTTCTCCATCCGGAACGGGACCCGACAAAGATGTCCCTTGTCACCTTTACTTTATGTTCTAGTAATGGAGCATTTGTTATCGGCTATCAGGAATAACCCGGATATACAGGGTATTCAGATCGCCAGCCGGGAACATAAATGTGCCGCGTTTACCTATGATCTCCTTATTTATCTATGTAACCCTCTTACATCCCTCCCGTCTCTACTGTTGGAGATAAACCGCTTCAGCAAATGGTCCAACTTCAAAATCAATTTTGATAAATCAGAGGCCCTAAATATCTCTTTGCCCCTAACAATGGTAAATGCTCTTAAACCAAATTTTCCCTTTAGATGGCCACCCCATGGCAGTATTGGATATTTGGGCATAAAGATCCCTTCCGACCCGGCCAGGCTCTTTCAATTGAATTATCAAACTTTTGTGTCAAAGCTCGAGGGAGATTTAGCCTCATGGCAGAGAGGTACTCTTTCATGGTTTGGCAGGATTAGCGCTCTCAGGATGACGGCCTTGCCACGACTGTTGTACTTAATACAGACGGTTCCGGTCTACATCCCGGCAGCATATTGAGCCAAGATACAACGCTTATTCAATCAATTTGTTTGGTCAAAGACGCGCGCTCGCTTGAGATGCAACGTCTTAACTAGGACCAAGAACGCAAGAGGTGTGGGTTTGCCTGATTGTAGGCGGTATTACATGGCAGCCGCTTACGCCAGGGTCCTGGACCTTCTGCACTCCTCTGAGTCTAAGCTTTGGGTTTGCTTGGCGCAGGATTTATGCCCTTTATCAATACTGACCCTGCCGTGGACCTGGCCCCTCCTCACCAAACATAAAATTGAGATGTCCTATAGCACCAAACAAACATTGAAAACGATACACTCTATGTCATCACGCAATCTCATGATCCAGCCTAGAGGACCCCTTATGCCACTAACTGACAATCCAGAGTTTCTACCGGGAGCATCGTCCAACAATTTTCTGGGCAGCACGAAACTAAACCCCCTGAGATTAAATCAGGTGGCCCCGGGGGGATCCCTCCTTCCGCTCCGGGAAATTATAGAGAATCGCAACTTCAAACTGCGGTTCCATTTTGAATATGCCCAACTCAAACACTTCATAACCTCCCAAGACACTGTCATGGCCCACCGTCCGCCCCAAACACCTTTTGAAAACCTTTGTAGTGGGTCTTCTGATACGCGCCATGCAATATCAAAGGTATACAAGTTTATGACAAGCACAGCAGAGACGTCCCCCCCTCGCTTTTGTGCGGCATGGGAAGCAGAGCTCAATAACAATAATAATAATCTTTATTTCTATAGCGCCAACATATTCTGCAGCGCTTTACAATTCAGGAGGCTCATATACATATACATATCATATACATAAACATATACAAACAAGTAACAATTATAAAAGATACAATATTTAAAGGGAAAAAAGGCAACCCTGCTCGTGAGAGCTTACAATCTACAATGAGATGCGGGGAGGGGCAAGGTACAAGTGCTTATTTACAATAACAATCCAGCCATCTCAAGGAAATGGGGGATAGATAACGGCTTCCTGGACCAATAGGCCAGAGCCTTGAGATGCATTTGGGTGACATGGAGTTTGACGTGGGGTTATGTTCTGAGAAGTTGTAGAGGGATTAGGTGAAATTAGTTTGGCTAGGGAGTGTGATAAGCCACCCTAAAAAGATGCATTTTTAGGGAGCATCTGAAGCTGAGTAAGTTGTGATTTGTCCTAACTTCTTGGGGTAGAGTGTTCCAGAGGTTTGGTGCAGCTCGGAAGAAGTCTTGGATTCCGGAGTGGGAGGTTCGAATTAGTGTGGATGTTAGTCGAAAGTCATTTGCAGAGCATAGAGAGCGGGTGGGATAATAGACAGAGAGGAGGGTGGAGATGTATGGGGGTGCCGTACTGTGGAGAGCTTTGTGGGTGAGAACAAGCAGTTTGAATTGGATCCTGTGATATATGGAAAGCCAGTGCAATGACTGGCACAGAGCAGAGGCATCCGAGTAGCGGTTAGCCAGATAGGTGACCCTGGCTGCTGCATTAAGGATGGATTGTAGAGGAGAGAGTCTAGTTAGGGGTAGACCAATTAATAGAGAGTTACAGTAGTCAAGGCGAGAGTGGATCAGGCCCACGGTGAGGGTTTTTGTCGTTTCCATTGTGAGAAAGGGGCGGATTCTAGAGATGTTCTTGAGGTGCAAGCGGCAGGAGTGGGCAAGAGATTGTATGTGGGAGGTGAAGGAGAGATCAGTGTCAAGTATAACACCCAGACAGCGAGCCTGCTGCCTAGGACTTATCTTTGTGCCAGACACAGAGAGGGAGATGTCAGGTTTAGGAAGGTTGTGAGATGGAGGGAAAAGCAGAAGTTCAGTTTTGGAAAGGTTAAGTTTCAGATAGAGAGCAGACATTATGTTGCCAGCTGCAGTCAGGCAGTCACCTGTGTTCTTTAGTACAGTGGGGGTGAGCTCAGGGGATGAGGTGTATAGCTGTGTGTCATCAGCATAAAGATGGTACTGGAAGCCAAATCTGCTGATGGTCATTCCAATTGGGGCAGTGTAGAGGGAGAAAAGAAGAGGGCCTAGGACTGACCTTGAGGGACCCCAACAGTGAGAGGAAGAGGAGAAGATGTGGAGCCAGCAAATGATACGCTGAATGAGCGGCCAGAAAGATAGGAAGAGAACCAGGAAAGAACAGTGTCCTTTAGGCAGATAGAATGGAGCATAGAGAGAAGGAGATGGTGGTCAACAGTGACGAAGGCGGCAGAAAGGTCAAGAAGAATAAGCAGAGAGTGGTCACCGTTACGTTTTGCTGTCAATAGGTCATTGGTCACTTTGACAAGGCCAGTTTCTGTTGAGTGTAAAGGGCGGAAGCCAGACTGTAAAGGATCTAGAAGAGAGTGAGTGGAAAGGTAGTGGGTGAGACGAGAGTAGACCAGGCGCTCCAAGAGTTTAGAGATGAAGGAGAGATTGGAGACTGGTCTGTAGTTGCTTGTGCAGGACGGATCAAGGGAAGGTTTTTTCAATAATAGAGTAATGATAGAGTGTTTGAGGGAGGAAGGGAAGATACCAGAAGAGAGAGAGAGATTGAAGATTTTAGTTAGGTGAGTAGTGACAACCGGAGAGAGTGTCTGGAGTAGGTGTGAGGGGAAGGGATCAGTAGGGCAAGTGGTAGGACGAGAAGAAGAGAGGAGCCGGGAGACTTCCTCCTCTGTGACTGGGTCAAATGTGGAAAGTGATCTGGATGGGATTCACAAAGCTTGGTGGCTGGGAGCTGATCTCTTGGCGGATGTTTTCTATTTTCTCTGTGAAATACGAGGCCAGGTCATCAGCATGAAGGTCTGTGATAGGGGCCTGTGCTTTGGGACTGAGGAGGGAGTGAAAGGTGTCAAAGAGTTTTTTAGGATTGTTGGATAGTGAGGAGATAAAGGTGGTGAAGTAGGTCTGTTTGGCGAGGTGAAGGGAAGAGTTGTAGGTCCTTAACATGAACTTGTAGTGGATGAAGTTTTCTGGTGTGCGGGATTTCCTCCATAGGCGTTCGGCACTCCTAGAGCATCGCTGGAGAAATCGAGTTTGTGATGTGAGCCAAGGCTGTTTTACTCTGTGTTTGGAGGTTCTGAGAGTGAGGGGCGCTACTTGGTCCAGGGTGCTTCAATCAGACGTTCCCTAGGAATCAATGGGAGCATTGTTTCTGTCTGACCCACAGGTCCGTGGTGGCCACCAGGATGCAAGAAACCAGCTATAAAATCCTTTCTAGGTGGTACAGGGTCCCAGCATCTCTCCATGCGTGGTGTCCCGAATTTCCTGATACGTGCTGGCGCTGTGGAGCGCAGGGGGGCACCATGTCACACATCTGGTGGTACTGCCCGAGTTTGTCGGTCTTTTGGAACAAAGTACTAGTAGCCATTGAAGAGGTCACCGGGATTGTAGTCCCAAGCCGCCCAGAAGCAGTTTTACTGTACATCTTTAACATATCCAAAAAGGTGTATAAAAAATCAATTTTAGGTCACCTCCTCCAGGCTGACAAGACAGTGATTCCACGACGTTGGAAGGCTCTTACCCCCCCCCCCCCACGCTAGATGAGTGGGTAATGGAGGTGAATGTGATTCACCGAATGGAAATGGTGATGGCCCAGTCACGCGGGCAGACGGTAGAGACAGCCACCAAATTGTTTCAGTGGGAATCATTCCTGTCTGGTAAAAAATTTCTGGAACTAATCTAACTCCCGGAGGACAGGTACCCTGGACCCCTTTTTCTTCAGACAATATACCACCCTTTTGACAAGTCTTGGTCCAATAGACAATGTATCAGTCCAGGTCGCTGCGTCCTACTTCCTATCCTTTCTCCTCTTTTTCCGACCCGCTCTTTCTTCCCTACACTTCATGACTGCCACTCTTCTTTACCTCTCTTCCTTGTTTTACTATCTTTTATGGTTTAAAATGATTATCCATGTATTATTGCAATCATTTATATTCCATTATGAAGCCCATGACAGTTTGTTATAGCTCAGACTTTCGATGAGTGCTATTTGTTACAACATGGATCCGTGTTCTTTTCATGTATGCTTTTGAAAAATTCAATAAAACTTTAAATTGGGAAAAAAAAGAATGTAAAGCCATTTGAAAGACTCTGAGAACAGCCTCAAACAATAAACAGAGAGACCCCAACAACCCAGACCTGAGGGAAGCCTATGACACCATACAAAGGCAGTACAAAACAATCCTCAGGAGGAAGAAGCAGAGCTACATCTCTACCAAACTTAGACAACTCCAAGACGCCCTCCAAGATAACTCCTTCTGGGAAATATGGAACCACATGGATACAAAGAGCAAGAAGAAAAATGACATGCATATCCAAAATGGCAACATCTGGCTCCAGTACTTCAGAGACCTCTACAACGACATCCCAAAAGAAGGACTAAGCCAAGAGCAGGAAAACATAACATCCAAACCAAAGGCAATGGAGGAGAAAATAAAAAGAATCCAAAACCCTCTGGACACACCAATTACTTTACAGGAAGTTGCAGAGAACATCACTTCCATAAGGTGTAAAAAATCTAGTGGCCTGGAAGGAATCCCCCCAGAGATGCTGAAGCACAGCCCACCAGAGATTCAAGCTGCAATGGTTAAACTGTTCAATATTATGCTGAGTGCTGGTTACTTCCCTTATACCTGGAACCAAGGACTCATGACACCCATCCACAAGAGTAGGGACAGGTATGACCCTGCCAACTACAGAGGCATTTGTGTCAGCAGTAACTTGGGAAAACTATTCAACAGCATCCTGAACAAGGGGATCCTCAGTTTCCTTACTGTGCACAATGTCCTCAGCAAAAGCCAAGCAGGATTTATGCCAAACTACCGCACCACGGACCACATCTACACTCTGCACAGTCTCATTCAGAGCCACATCCACAATAAAAAGCATGGGAAGATATACGCCTGTTTTGTAGACTTTAAAGGGAACCTGTCACCTAGAATATGCGTTCTGACCTATCAGCAGACGCATGTGTGCCCTAATTACACCTCCCGACCCATCCCTGTGTTGTAAAATTGTATAATATGAAAGTAATAAAAAACGTTTTATTACCTTCATATTTCGTATGTAAATAGCAGGGAATGCGGTCACAGGGGCGGGGCCTTGCCCTATGGACGTCTGCATACTTCCGTGGTATCACGCCCCTGTGGGCGTGATACCATGGAGCGACGTCCCCATCGCTCATTCTATCCTGTGCGCATTGCAGCAGGCTTTGTTTCCGGGTGTTCAATCGCCAGCTTCAGACGCTGTAAAATAGTGAGTTTATGGAGATTTGATTCATAAACTTGATTACATGCATTCATAAAATGTATGTATTTTGCCCATCCCTTTAAGAGTGTCTTTGTGAGTTGAAATTTCTAGCCAAAAAGCATCTGACATAGTTAGAACCAAGCCATCTGACATGGTACATCAATAGCTGACAGTTCAGTGCTATATTCTATCTGGTATTTGAGCAAAGATCTGAAATTAGCATTGAAGTCTTTCTCAGTGTTACACTAAGGTCAAGGGTCAGCAAGCTTCAAAGGGTCTACACATTCTATGGAAAAGTGGTTTAGTTTACAAGTCTGTACTGCGCATGACACTTACTCTGCAGATTTTGGACCACGTGATATGACATAATGCTATAGTTAAAAATGATAGACAGTTCTTGAAATAATGTTTAAGACCATTTAAAGAGACAAGGAGATTCAGGGGGTGTGGTTAATTATTATTTAAGCAGACCATACTTCAAAGGGTTAGAATGGGACCATTCTCAACCAGACGAACCAGAGAGAAGACGGCTTATCACAACATCACAGCTATGTAAGATAAATGGACTCTTTTCTCTATCTTTTTCTTATCTCTCTTCACTAACTAAACGTCAATCCTATTTTTAACATACTTGGCGAGGCCAGCCTGAATGATTGAGAGGCACAGCTGTTTTCTGTGCATGTTGATTTTTTTTTCACACTACTTTTCCTGCTGCGGAACTTCGGTTGTTACGTCTTCCCTGCCTTTTGTCCGAAAAGGGGGGGTCGTGGAGTAATATATCTGTCCAAAGACTGCAGGAACGACGCACACAGTGTCTACATTACGGAACCTTAGAGAGGTTTGACGTTACAAAGCTACACGGAGGTCGTATGTGTCGGGCCTTGACGGCCATCTAAGGAACTTCCGATCCAGGAGATCCCCAGGGTAATCCTTCTAGGACACAGAGGACCATCGACCCACAGACGATTGGAGCCATTCCAGGACAACGCATCACATATTGGTGAGATATGGATTTCATTCATGATTATTCTAGAAAAACTAATGTGGAATATACATTTGATCATACGCATACGCATACTGATACACAATTATGGTCAAATCTGTACCGGCAATGTGAAATTGAGAACACTAAGTTAGATAACAAAAATTTTTACTGTGAAACAGTTACAGAAAAAGATACAGAATGTATTGGGTATGGTTTACACTTACAACTCCATGGTGGGTGGGGCACAGCAACCAGCACACACCATCTGCATGGTGACAGATAGACCCAATACAACAGATACAGACATAGCAGATGCAGAAACAACGGATTGTCCAAATTGTTCAATATTAGCAGAACATATTGAACATCTGGAGGATCAGTTGGAAACTAGAACAGATTTAATATCAAAATTACGGAGAGATATTAAATATGTTTCTGCAAATACAAAATATGTATCTCTTAATACGAGTCAGAACAAGAAAGATGCTTCAGCGTCACCTGCCTCAGGTTCAGACATCCCGGAACAGCTGGACACAGCTGTTGACGAGAGTCTAAATGAGGAGGAACTGCGTAAAAAGAAGTTACATGAGAAGGCAGCCCGTCTTAACATTAAAATCCATGACCAATTAATGAAAATCATTAAAGACATACCCAAATATGATGATAAAATGGACGCCTCCCATAATGCGGACATTTTTAATCACATTCGGATAAATCTAATCTGACAGATGATCAGAGAAACAAGATATTCAGGGTATGGCTTCCCTCCAACATGGCAAAAATGTTACAAGACACAGGGGGGGTAACAGAAAGAGCACAATACACTGCTTTTTCTGTCGCCTACCCGGACATCTGAAGTGGGAGTGCAAGAAATTCCTAAAGGGCGGGAGCTGAGGAAAGGCTGGGTAAAGAAAATGGACTGATGCCAAACACATCCAGTGCACCTCCCCCATCTTCAGCACCTCCACCTTCATACACGCCCACTCATACTGACAACAGAAATAACCAATCACCATATGCACCACTTACCAAACAAATAAGGGAAATGACCATACAGGGATTGGATGGAAGGAGCAAGACACCTGCTGCTCTTCTCCCTTCTCCATCATCCTGACTAGCGAAGCCGGTCCCCAGGCTGCATCCACTGGAATTTGTCACTCGAGTTTCAGTGGATAGCTGTGGTCGACCATTTTTAAAGGTAAATCTTGAAGGCCAGGAAGTAACATTTCTCCTTGATACAGGTGCGCAATTGAGTGTCACAAATGTTGATTTACATTTAAAGCCAGATTCCCCTGTATGTACAATTGTTGGTTTCAGTGGTAAAAATGGAACAAAGGTAACTCTAGCGCAGGATGTTTCTTTGGAAATACCTGGTTTTTTGAAAACGAAAATGGATATTTGGTGTTGTCAGGATACTGAGAACATAATTGGCACTGATTTTATGGAAAAGCATGGCTGGATTATTGATTTTGGTAACAAAACAGTTTGGAAAGACTCTAACGGTTGTAAGGCGGTAGTTATTGATCCAAATGAATATAGTCATGTCGGAACCATTTGTTTGACTGATGTAGTGTCAGCAGATCATTTGTTGCCTGAAACTGGTGGTGATGAAGTATTGACTGAGATAGTGCAAAGGTTTCCTTCTTTATGGGCTCAGTACAGGAATGAAGTAGGAACTATGAAGGACGTTGTTGTTAAAATTGAAGGCCGAGATCCACCTCCACAGCGTCAGTATAAGTTGCCTCCAGAGTCACTTGCTCCGATGTCTAAAATTATTCAGGAATTGTTGGCTCAAGGTGTGATACGTAAGGCAAATTCTGTCTGTAACAATCCATTGTGGTGTGTTCTGAAAAGCGATGGTAGCTATCGGATGATATTGGACTTGAGGATGTTCAATAAGTTTACTCCCAATGTTGCACCGATTGTAGCTGATACACATGACATGATGTCGAGATTGAATGCAAAGGCAAAGTATTTCTCAGTATTGGATATCAGTAATGGTTTCTTCAGTATACCGATTGAGAAAAGTTGTCAGTATAGGCTTGCATTTAACCACCTGGATCAACAATACATATGTTGTAGGCTCCCTCAAGGTGCTAGTATGTCGCCAAGCATTTTTCATCAGGCGCTAGCGAACATTTTGTCGAAATTTTCTCGTCCGGAATGTTTATTGCAGTATGTGGACGATATCTTACTGAGTACAGAGGATGAGAAATTACATGTGTCTCTACTGGCAGAATTGTTTGGGCTGCTGCATGATGCAGGATTAAAACTGAATACCAAAAAGGTTAAGCTGATGTAGACTGAGGTCAGATTTTTAGGAGTTCTGCTAAGTCCAGGTAAACGGAGACCCCTACAGGACAGAATTGAGGCAATTGCATCCCTTCCAATTCCAACATTACACAAGGCACTAAGACATTTTTTATGACTTGTAAATTACTCAAGGGATTTCATTGAAAATTTTGCTGACAAAGCCAGACCTTTGTATGATCTTTTAAAAGGTGATAATGATGATTATTTTGGTCCCTGGGGTGTCGAACAGGAAAAAGCCTTCACACAATTGAAACATGATCTACAACACGCACCTGCGTTAAGTATGGTAGAAAAGAACGCACCTTTTGCGCTTCAAGCACACACTTCAGAGACAATCATCTCTGTGGTTTTGCTGCAGCTGCAAGGGGGGGAATGGAGAATCTTGGGTTACTTCTCTAAGCTTCTCTCACCTGTTGAGAGGGGGTTTGAGGTGTGCGCAAGACACCTGGTGGGAGTGTATTTTGCCATAAAAATAACTCAACACATCATCGGGTTCCAAAAGGTTATTCTCCAAACGCCACATTCCACACTAAAGCTTCTCTTTGAGGAAAATATCCCAGGTGTGTCACATCAGAGATTTGCGCATTGGTTGCTCTCATTGTCTTCAAATTAAATTGAGGTAGATTATAAGGCCAAATATGTTCTTCCTCAATTGATGCAATATGAAGGACAAACCCATGATTGCATACAAACGTTCCATGAACCAAGTCCATCTCTCTTCAGACGACAGTCGGAAGAAGCAGATGAACCTGTGTTTGTAGACGGCTCTAGATTTTTTCTGGAAGGACACTATTACACAGGATATGGAATTTTTTATTCCAAGCAAGGACAAGTGGTAAAACACAAGTTACCAAGTAATTTCTCAGCTCAAAGGGCAGAGATAGAAGCGGTAAGAATGGTCCTACAGCTGAATGAAGCTGATGATCAGACTCCAATGGTAATTTACAGTGATAGCTCCTATGTTGTCAGGTCCCTAACCGATTATCTGCCTATCTGGGAGAGAAGAGGGTATGTGGATTCTTCCAACAAGACCTTGGTGCACAGCGACACTCTAAAAACAATTTTTGAAATAGCATCAAGGGCCCCAAATAGGTTTGCTATAGTGAAAGTCGCTGCACATAAAAAATCGGATGATGAGTTATCTGTAGGAAATGCAACCGCAGATGCTCTAGCCAAAGAAGCTGCCCTGACAGGAGAGGAAGTGTTTGACTCTGAACCTTCTGAGATTTCAGCGGTTCAAAGAACAGATACATACATACCCTCATTTGCAGAAGAACAGAGAAAAGATCCTTCTCTTGTTACTTCTCAGGATGATCCAAAGCCTCCTTTTATCTGTGAAAATGGGGTTTTGTGTCACAATTCAAATGGAGAATTGTGTCCAGTTGTACCAAAACATCTACAGGTAGAATTCACTCGGTACAACCATGAGAGTTTAGGTCACTTGGGTCAACAGAAATTGTTAGTCATTCTCAAGGAGAAATTTTATTGGGAAAAAATGGACAAAACAGTTCAAAGTGTTGTACTATCATGTCTCATTTGTGCCCAAATAAATCCAAGACCTAAAGGACATAAGCCACCACTTCTACAAATCGCACCTGCAGATGGTCCATGGTCTACTCTGCAAATAGACTATATTGGTCCTTTACCCTCAGGTAAACATGGTCTCAGGTATGCATTAATTGTGGTAGACGTGTTCTCAAAATGGGTAGAAATATTACCTGTTAGGAAAGATGATGCTTTGTCCACAGCAAGGGAATTGGTACAACATGTCTTTTGTACTTGGGGGATCCCAAGGATGATTACCTCCAATCGAGGTAGCCATTTCACAGGTAAAATCATGCAAACTGCTTGTGCTATTCTAGGGGCATGACAGCAATTTCATGTCCCCTATCATCCACAATCTGTGGGAATTGTGGAAAGAATGAATAGAACAATCAAATCCAGAATTGCAAAGATGCTTTTGGATAAAGGTAACACCTGGGTTGACAAAGTACCCTTCATACTCATGAGTATAAGAGGTTCAATCTCTTCTACAACTCAATTCACTCCGTTTGAGTTGATGACGGGAAGGAAAATGCCATTGTGGTTTACACATGAGCCATTTTTATCCACTCCACAAAAAGATGCTATCTCAAGGTCCCAATGGTTGAGATCGCTGCAGGAGAACCTGAAAGCGATTCTGCCATATGCGGCATCGAGAATGCAGAAAATGGAGCCACCCTATGAGTCCAAATTCAAGAAAGGTGCTCTAGTGATGATTAAAACCTTTCGCAAGAGTGGTCCATGGGAGTGTAATTGGGAAGGTCCGTTTGAGGTCCTTGAGACTATGGGAGTCATGATTCTCGTGCAACGAGCATCAAATGTGGTAAAAAATACCCGGAAAACACAAAAAGTGTGGGTCCACATTGATCAGTGCAAGATATTTGTAGCAAAATAATGATACTGCATTTCTTTCCAGGAAGAAATGGATTCCGATAAGAACTGGAATAAGGAACCTAAAGACTTTGAAGGAAAGATGACATCAAGCCTTTCGGAAAAAGAACATTTTCCCAAGCTCAAGACAAGCTTCTATGTGATGGGAACGACTTTCCTGCTGCTTTGCTTTATTTCAGTCATTGTCTATAAGTTACATCAAGGAACAATCACCAATGATGTGAATGAGCGGACCAGAGAGATTCAACATTCACGAAGACCGAGAGTATCAGAGACACTGAACTTAATGACAGAGAATATCACGGATGATTCTGTGGAGATAACAGGAAATATCTGCATGGGATATGGAACAAAATGTTGCATTGAATTACATTTCATACACGACACAGACATAATATTACATGCTATTGCAGGACCTAAAACTAAATTCACACAATTACAAGGAGAATATGTACACAATAATAAAACGGGTACATGGGAATGTTCTCCTACAGATGTACTATACTGGAACATAGAGATCAGAGGTGATGAACCTGCTGTATGGTCCGGTGATATTACAAATGACATGATTGCTAGGGGAAAGTTTGGAAGATCCAAAACAGAAATTTTGTTAAAAACTCAGGTTATTGGGAAAATTCTGGATCCTTCTTTACTCTCCATTACAGAAGGAGATAAAGATTGGGTCAAAACATGGAATTTCCAGATAACACGGGAACCTGTACAAGTTCAGGTATCTGTAGTGTTTACCGTTACTAACACTATAGTTACGGAAATAAGGGTTTCACCACAGACAGTACATAATAGAGAAAATACATTTCCTATAATGTTGAAATGTAACACAAGAATGAAATTGCCTTCTGAGTCTCTGTTGACATGGACCAAAAATTCATCATTTTTGGGGAGTTTTTAAACAGTCCAACTAATGTCATTCACAGAGGTCAGATTGGTAATATCAGATGGATGGATGATAATTTCATTTTTTCCATAGAAAATCCATCTTCCAGGGACTCTGGAATTTACCAGTGTTGCGTGGAAACAAAGACTCATTACAGACATTGTAAAGATGTTAGTGTGAATATTTGGTCAGCAGCAGATAATGCATGCACAAACACAAGATTCATGCCATCTACTCCTTTCCAAATTAATCAATTTCAGTCTAAAGGCTGGGGTCACACATAACGACAACGACGTCGCTGCAACGTCACCATATTCTGTGACGTAGCAGCAACCATAGATGATCGTTAGTAAGCTGTCAAACATGTTATAAAAAGCAGCGACGGAGCAGCGATCATAGCGACGTCGACGGTCATTGTGTGGTTTCAGACGTAGCATAGCGTCGCTACTGCGGTGTCAAACACAAGGATTATCAGCTTATCAGCATGGCGCAGCGGGATAGCAGCGATTAAAAAATGACCTGGAGCATTCAGGAGCGAGCAACGATTTCGCAGCAGGGGTCTGATCGTTGTTATGTGTCACACACAGCGACGTCGCTGTTGAGGTCGCTGCAACGTCACAGAATATGGTGACGTTGCAGCGACGTCGTTGTCGTTGTCGTTATGTGTGACACCAGCTTTAGTCCTTATTAAGGGATGGAGAATTTATGACAATGGTATGTACTTTCAATATGTCTCATTGGAAAATCTCTACCAGGTTTCCTCAGTGTCAATCACATCTTACTAACATGGAGATGGGGATAGAATAATGGTTTGGGAGAAGAACAGCTCAGACTAGAAGTAAGAGAGGAGTGTTAGAAGGAATTCTGGGAGGAATTGGGACAGTGGGAAGTCTGACTAATGCCATGAATATACAGACACTTAAGTCAGATTTGGATAATATTGGTTTCATTGGAGGAAAAGGAGTAAAGATTCAGAAGAGTTTGAATCAACTTCTTGAAATGATGGTTATGAATACAGCTGCTGTACTAGGGTCTTCCGTGTCACATCTACAGGATGCTACATTAGCTCTCATGGAAAGCACACACGAAACACAAGTAGCTAAAGCGTGCCTAGAGATACAGGTGGAGTATTCCACTAATTTGAAAATGATTGCACAGGCTTTACAGAGTGGAATTACTCCACTGGGAATACTGCGAAATTTACCTGTAGAGTATGATTTTGCATTGAATCATACGGATTTGTGGGTAAATAAGTGGTTAGGATGTGAACGAAACATTTGTGTTGGCACATCGCTAATCCCAGTGATCGGAAGAGAAGGGACTATTGTTCCTGTTACAGTTTTGGGTATACCTGTGAGTAACACACAACAGGTGTTCTATCAACTGCAGTACACAGATTTTGCATTTGATGGAGTGAACACTGAACAATTAGACATTTCTTCATGTTTACATTTTGTTTCTAAGGTGATGTGTTTACCTGGACAGGATAAGGTGATCTATCATTCATGTTTTCATAATCATTCCTCTTGTCATGCGAGAATAGAGACTGTACAGACACTACATGATCTGGTGACTCCAGTAAGTCCAAATAAGATTTGTCTCCAGGTCATGTCTGAGACAGAAATGGTTTCTGCTTTCTATTCTACTTGTGTACATAAGGAAAATCTACCTATGGGTTTGTATTGTATAGAAGGAAATGTGAGGTCTCTTTCAAAGAAAGAAGGAAGGAAGTTTTAATATCACTTCTATAGGAAAGAGAAATCTAACGGCATTTCCCATACAATTCAATTTATCACAAATAAATGATTTCCCTTGGGATATGTGGACAAGTGAAATAAAGAAAGATAAGGGTTTGTTAGATTTATTAACGAAACAGTTAAGGGAAGCAGAAATTATATTCAGGCATGAACAAGGTGAATTAAATGATATTGAACACGAATGGAACGGAATGTCAGGTAAAACTTGGTGGAAAAGTTTTGGAAAGTCAGTACATTCCTGGTCTCAGTCATCATTTCAAACAGCGGTTAAAAATGTTTTATTTAATCCCATCATAATCATATTTTATTAGTTTTGATGTGTATTATTTATCACGTTTTTGTGATATGTAGAATTCAGAAGATGTATAAGAAAATAAAAATAGAAATGAAACAGGGAGATAACATTCTTAGAGGAATGTTAAATCGTAAGATGGCTTTTTGACAAAAAGTTTCAGATTGGTTTATCAAGTCAGATATTGGTCTAGAATCTTCAACAAGAATTTATGTGATACGAATGATGACACAAATGAGTTAGGGTTTCCCGGGGATTCATCAAATCTTCAAAAGTAGGGATTGTAAAATAGTGAGTTTATGGAGATTTGATTCATAAACTTGTTTACATGCATTCATAAAATGTATGTATTTTGCCCATCCCTTTAAGAGTGTCTTTGTGAGTTGAAATTTCTAGCCAAAAAGCATCTGACATAGTTAGAACCAAGCCATCTGACATGGTACATCAATAGCTGACAGCTCAGTGCTATATTCTATCTGGTATTTGAGCAAAGATCTGAAATTGGCATTGAAGTCTTTCTCAGGGCTACACTAAGGTCAAGGGTCAGCAAGCTTCAAAGGGTCTATACATTCTATGGAAAAGGGGTTTAATTTTACAAGTCTGTACTGCGCATGACACTTACTCTGCAGATTTTGGACCACGTGATATGACATAATGCTATAGTTAAAAATGATAGAGAGTTCTTGAAATAATGTTTAAGACCATTTAAAGAGACAAGGAGATTCAGGGGGTGTGGTTAATTATTATTTAAGCAGACCATACTTCAAAGGGTTAGAATGGGACCATTCTCAACCAGACGAACCAGAGAGAAGACGGCTTATCACAACATCACAGCTATGTAAGATAAATGGACTCTTTTCTCTCTTTTTCTTATCTCTCTTCACTAACTAAAGCCAAAACAATATTTTTCTGTAATGACTTTAACTTTTATTGAATAAATCCACATATGATTTTGCACCTATTTCTCTTCAATCGTTAATATACTGGCTAAGCATATTTTACGTCAATCCTATTTTTAACAGACGCGCACTGCGCAACCCGGAACCCGGAAGAGAAGCCTGCCGCAATGCGCGCAGGATAGAATGAGCCATGGGGACGTTGCTCCATGGTATCATGCCCACAGGGGCGTGATACCACGGAAATATGCAAACGTTCATAGGGCAAGGCGCCGCCCCTGTGATCACATTCCCTGCTATTTACAAACGAAATATGAAGGTAATAAAACATTTTTTATTACTTTCATATTATACAATTTTACAACACAGGCATGAGTAGGAAGGTGGAATTAGGGCACACATGCGTCTGCTGATAGGTCAGAACGCATATTCTAGGTAACAGGTTCCCTTTAAAAAGGCCCTTGACTCAGTGTGGCACCCGGGCTTGTTCTTGAAACTGCTGGAGAGCGGAATAGGAGTAAAGACCTATGATGTCATCAAAAGCTCCTACACCGAGAACCTCTGCAGTGTGAGTGTGCAAATGACCTACTGTTGGTGTCACCAACCGAGAAAGGTCTCCAAGACAACCTTCAAATCCTGGAGAAATTCAGCTCCGCATGGGCACTACCGATCAATCTAAAGAAAACCAACATCATGGTGTTTCAGAAGAGAAAAAGAAGATTTGATCCTTCATTTGTTCTAAACGGCTGCACTCTAACAGGAACAGACAAATACACCTACTTGGGCCTGAAAATTCACCAGTCAGGGAGCTTCAAACAAGCCATAGAGACCCTGAAAAACAAGGCCTGCAAAACCTTTTATGCCATCCGAAGGAAATTGTATCATCTAAAGCCACCAGTAAGGGTCTAGCTAAAAATCTTTGATTTCATCATCGCCCCAATCCTCCTGTACGGCAGCGAAGTCTGGGGCCCTCACACTTCCCCAGATTGGTCAAGGTGGGATTCCAGCCCAACAGAAATATTCCACCTAGAATTCTGTAAGCACCTTCTCCAGGTCCATCAAAGCCTCTCCAACAGTGCCTGTCGAGCTGAGCTGGGCAGATTCCCTTTACACCTAGCAGCTCTGAAGAGGTCACTATCATTTCAGGCTCACCTACAGAGTAGCAATCCAAGCTCCCATCACCATGAAGGTCTGATATATATACGTGGGCCAGATGAACAAGGACCCCTGGCACAGCTATCCCAAACCCAACTGGACCAAAATGACCAATCACACCAGCCTGACAAAAACCAGAAACAGGAAGATGGTAGACGAGGGCCAGGAGAGGTATGTCAGTGACTGGAGGACCGACATCAACACCTCAAAGAAACTGACCACGTACCAGAGTCTACAGAGAGACTTTCGACTGGCTCCATATCTGGAAAAACTCCAAGACCCCAGAGACCGCAGAACCCTGAGCCGATACAGACTCAGTGCCCACAGTCTAGCCATTGAATCCGGCCGACACAAGCAGAGCTACAAGCCCAGGGAGGACAGACTGTGCCAACACTGTGACCTGGAGGCCCTGGAGGATAAAACCCACTTCCTGCTACACTGCACCAAGTACTCAGCAGTGAGGGACACTCACTTCAAGAGACTCTCCCATCTCTTTCCGGATTTCAGCTCCATGAAGGAGGAAGAGAAAACATATATCCTGCTGGGGGAAGAAGAGAGCGCAGTGGAGATAGCAGTGCGGTATGTGAGCGAATGTCATAGACTTCGAGAAAGAGAACTATGGTAAGCCATGGACTTCCATAGCCCCCCATCCCAAATGTTGCCCCCTAGCCCCCACCCTGGATGTGCCCCATCCACCGTTACTACAGTCCCCACCCTGGATATGCCCCATCATAAGCCATGTACTTCCATAGCTCCCACCCTAGAAGTGCCCCCACAGTCCCCACCCTAGATGTGCCCCATTCATCCTTCCTACAGTCCCCACCCACCAGCCCCACAGTCCCAGTCCCTAATGTACACTTGCTTTGGCAAAACTAATTTGTATTTGGTCCTGCCAATAAAGCTGATTTGATTTGATAGATAGATAGAGGGATGGATGGATGGATGGATGGATGGATGGATGGATGGATGGATGGATGGATGGATAGATAGATAGATGGATAGATGAATGGATAGATAGATGGATAGACAGATAATGGATAGATAGATGGATGGATAGATAGATATTGGGTAGATAAATAGATAGATGGATACATAGATAGAGAGAGATAGATAGAAAGCTAGATATTGGATAGATAAATAGATGGATAGATAGATGATATTACAGCTTTTATTTGTGATGTATGTTTACCCCCCCCAACATTATGTGTGGTGGAGCAGTGACCTTGCGGGAGCTTGGATCTGAGTTCTCGCAGGGTCACTGCCGGTCAGTGACGTCACTCTGAGTTGTGCTTTACAGCAGCACTGAAGGTCTCACGAACGGTAATATGTTGACATCACCGACCGTGAGAAATGACTTGGAGTTACCCCTGCAGTATCGTTAACGGAATGAGGCTGCATTGAGCACTCGCTCACAGAAGTCGCTAAATCAGTGTTGATTACGCCGGACCGGGATATTTAGGGGGGTTAATAAAGTGGTGACAGAGGGGCTTTTTGGTGTTTTATTTTAAATAAAGGATTTTTTGGTGTTGTGTTTATTTACTTTAGTTACAGATTAGTGATTGCGTGTCATAGACACTGCCATTACTAATCTTGAATTTAGTGGCAGCTATAAGCTCCTATTAACTCCTTATTACCCCGATTGCCACCACATTACGGCAATCGGCAAGAGCCAGTAACACGCCGGGACTGTCGCATCTAATGGATGTGACATTCTCGGGGCAGCAGCAGGCTGATATTCTCAGCTGCGAGAGGGGTGCCGAAACCATGGCCCTTGTCCTCCCCAGCCTGAGAATACCGACACGCTACTGTGTGCGTACCTCAACTGGGTATCATTCAGGGGGGACCGCACGTCGCTGTTTTAAATTATTTATTTATTTATTTTACAACACGATATAGACCCACCCACCAGCGGCTGTGATTGGTTGCAGTAAGACAGCTGTCACTCAGCGTGGGGGCGTGTCTGACTGCAACCAATCATAGGCGCCGGTGGGTGGGGGAAACAGGGAATATGAGATGGATGTGACTTCTGCTTCGATCACCAGGCAACGCCATGTTCCCACCGTGGATGATGATGGGAGAGGAGGCGGTGCCAGTGGCTCTGCTGGGTGCAGGCTCCTCTCATCCACTGGGCTGGGTTTCCCTGGGACCTGCAGTACCACTGGCTGACTGTAGGTGGCGTGTGTCTTCCAGCTGACCCAGCAGTAGCTCATTGCTTTTATGAATTTTCGGCAATAGATATTTATATGTGTCAGGTTTTCTGACTTTTTGCCTTGTTTTGTCATTTTGCTTTAATCTGTTATATCTTCATTGGCCATCTTTGTTCCTGTTCTGTTGCCCTCACCTTTGCCCTCAGTCAATATGGATTCCTCAGTTTCTATGTTCCCGCCCTGTTCCCTGCCAATTACCTGCTTAAGCCATCTCAGCTGATGGACCAGTGCTTCTGAATCCTGTTTGCAGTCTGCCTGTAACCTGATCTCCTGAAGTCTTTGGAAGAATTACTTTTCTGCCATCCTCTGTTTTAGATCCCTGAAACTCGTGTCCACACAGGAACCTTTCTGCTCTGCCATGGACATTTACAAGTACAGTAAGAGAGACTGAATTATACTTTGACACTTCTGCTGAACTTTGAGGATCCATTCCTGCTTAATTTGTTCCAGCCTCTGCACCCTGCAACTGTTTAACCCTTCATGTTTTGTGCACTTACTGTTATGAAGTAATACAAGAACTGTTTAGCAAACCTGTGTCTCTTTGTTTCCCTTGTACCCTTGCACTAGACTCTATACAAACAGTATTTAATACCTTACAAGATTCAGAAGCCAAGAATAGAGTCTGCAGGGTCTGGGAATATGGAAGCCCGCATTAGCAATCTGTGGGAAGTGACAGACACAATTCTTACTAAGATACAGGCTTTAAAGGCCAGCATTGCAAGTGTGCAGGATCGTAATGAACACAATCTGCAGGTTTTTGGACAAACCATTCGTGATTTACGGACCAGGATTGAGGCCCTAGAGGGCCGACTCCATGCACCATCTTCACCCCCAGTTTCTGGAATCCCCAAGTTGCCACCATTCCACTTTGGCGGTGAACGGGGAAAAATTCAGGGGATTTATTAATCAATGCAAACTGTTTTTTGCTGCTCATGCATCACAGTTCCTCAGTGAGCGATCGAGAGTGCTAACAATAATCATGCTGCTCACCAACAAGGCTCTTGCATGGGCTAATCCCCTGATTGAGACTGATGATGATTGTTTGAATAATCTGAATGATTTCATTTCAGCCATGGGTCAGGTGTTTGATGACCCGAACCGAGGTGCTACAGCAGAAGCAGCCATGTTGACTTTGCGTCAAGGTAAACGTTCTGTAGCAGAGTAAGCCTTGGAGTTCAGAAGATGGGCCCTCGACACCACTTGGGATAGCTCCGCCAAGAAGTCTGTCTTCCGGAAAGGATTGTCTTCTGTGATTAAGGACGAACTTGCTTGTGCAGATCCTCCCTCTGCCTTGGGAGATTTCATAAATTTCTGCATTCGGATCGATGTCAGTCTTACTGAGCGCAGACAGGAGAGAGTATCTGAAAATTACCATATTAACAATTTCCTTCCTTCTTCTCCAGTTAAGGAGTCTCTTGGTAGGAGAACTCGAGACCCTGAACCCATGCAGGTGGACTCTCTACAGAGACGGGTCAGTGATGCACGCAAGGAACATCAACTGAAGGAAAATTTTATGTTTCTATTGCGGCAAGTCAGGGCATTTCCTTACAAACTGCCCCAGCCGATCCCGTAAGACTACCGCAGCGGTCGTACACTGTGAATGCTGTAAAAGGAGATCTGTAATATCTGAATCACGGGCTCCAGAGAGATCAGCAGCTATAGACATTGATTATTCGGACTTGAACTATGCTATTTCTGACTCAGATTCCCACATCAATGCTGCAGTTTTTCAGGTTTCCTCAGCAGTGTCTCAGCCGAGTTGTAAGAAGGACAATTCTCATATATTTCTCTCCTTCAAGCTCTGGGTTAACACAGTCAGGGTGTCTAGCTCTGCTATGATTGATTCCGGAGCAAGCGGCAATTTTATGGACATTTCCTTTGCCCAGAAACATGGGATACGTTCTGTGAAGAAGGCTACTCCTGTACAGATGGAGACTGTGGATGGTTCACTGTTAACATCTGGACCAGTGGATCAGGAGACAGAGCCCCTGAAGGTTCTCCTGGGTAAAAATCATCAAGAGAGACTGTCTTTTATGCTCATCTCTTCTCCCCATTTTCCCATCATCCTAGGATTGCCATGGCTGCAGGCTCAGAACCCTACAATAAACTGGGAAACCAAGGAGCTGCATTTTCCAGAGAAGCAGATAAGTCCTGGGGTTTCAGTCTGTTCAGCCCCTAAGATACCCACACCAGTCTCCGAGCTACCAGCAATATACTGTGAGTATGTGGATGTGTGTGATAAGCGGAACGCTGACCAGCTTCCCCCCCCCCCCTCCACCGTCCCTATGACTGTCCAATTGAACTTTTACCTGGTGCTGAGATACCCTTTGGCAAAATTTACCCCCTGGCTGGACCAAAGTTAAAAGCATTGAAGGACTATATAGATGAAAATTTAGCCAAGGGCTTCATTCGCCACTCTTTATCTCCTGCAGGCGCACCCATCTTTTTTGTGGAAAAGAAGGCTCTCTTAGGCCCTGTATAGACTATCGGGAGCTCAATAAGGTCACAATCAGAAACCGCTACCCACTGCCTTTGATCCCTGAATTATTAGAAAGAGTTCGGCATGCAAAGATATTTTCTAAATTGGATCTCCGTGGGGCCTATAATTTGGTCCGCATTAGACCTGGGGATGAATGGAAGACGGCATTCCGGTCACGCTATGGACATTTTGAATATCTAGTTATGCTGTTCGGCCTGTGTAACGCCCCAGCTACCTTCCAACATCTAGTTAATTATATTTTCAGGGATCTCTTGGATACATTTGTGGTGATTTATCTAGACGATATTTTAATTTTTTCTAACTCTCATAGACATGTGAGGATGGTATTGGAGCGCCTTCGACAGAACCATCTTTATATCAAACTGGAAAAGTGTGAATTCCATCGGACCGAGATTCAATTTTTGGGGTACGTAATGTCTTCACTAGAGTTGAGCGCGGTTCGCGGTTCTCCAGTTCTAAGCTCGAGTGATTTTTGGGGCTGTTCGAGATCGAACTAGAACTCGAGCTTTTTGCAAAAGCTCGATAGTTCTAGATACGTTCGAGAACGGTTCTAGCAGCAAAAAGCAGGGCTTTTTACAGCTACAGTGTGCAGGAGCCATCGCTGGCAGCCTGCCACAAGCTGGTAACCAAGATAATCATCGGGTATCCAAGCAAAGCGCTTTGGTTAGTAACCCGATGTTTATCTTAGTTACGTGCAGGAAGCCCACACTTCCCCGCTCAGCTCACTCCGCCCCCTCCTGCCCGCGGCATGTACACATACATATATATACACACACACACACACACACACACACACACACTCTCACACACGCACACCCCCCCCCCCCCGCTCGGCTTACCTGCGGTGATGAAGTCCCGCCATCCCGACCTCAGCGCTGTCACTGTCCTCCATGGCCGCCGCTTGTCACATCACCTCTCGCTTCCGACCCGAGACTGACACTGGCGGTGACGTCACGGACCTCTCGCGATCTTTGGCTGTGAAGGCGCTGGTCATTGTACTCAGTGACAGGGGCTGTCGGCAGTGCTGGAGATCAGCGCAGGTAATGTACCTCGCTGACAGCAGCACTTGTCATGCCCTGCAGTGACCTGGGCTGACCCATTGATGTTAGCTCAGGTCACTGCATTGCTCTCCCAGCCAATGGGGAACATCCTGCTCTTCATTGACTGGGACAGTGTGGGTCGTCATGGCAACCCCTTGGATTACAGCAGACCTGGATTTGTTTTTCATTCTAATAAATTGGTTAAAGAGGGAATGTTTTGGGGAGTGTTTTTTTCAAATAAAAATGTGTTTGTCGTCTATTTTTTTTTATTACTGACTGGGTTGGTGATGTCGGGTATCTGATAGACGCCTGACCTCACCAACCCCAGGGCTTGATGCCAGGTGACATTACACATCTGGTATTAACCCCATATATTACCCCGTTTGCCACCGCACCAGGGCGCGGGATGAGCTGGGGCGAAGCACCAGGATTGGCGCATCTAATGGATGCGCCACTTCTGGGGCGGCTGCGGCCTGCTATTTATAGGCTGGGGAGAGTCCAATAACCATGGACCTCCCTAGTCTGAGAATATCAGGCCCCAGCTGTCTGCTTTACCTTGGCTGGTGATCCAATTTTGGGGGACCCCTACGTGTTTTTTTTTTTTAAATTATTTATTTAATTTAAAATAACAGCGTGGGGTGCCCTCAGTTTTGGATTACCAGCCAAGGTGAGGTTGCCAGCTGTGGTCTGCAGGCTGCAGCCGTCTGCTTTACCCTAGCTGGCTACAAAACTAGGGGGAACCCTACGTCATTTTTTTTTTCATTTTTTTGGCTAAATACAAAGCTAAGCACCCCTTAGTGCCACATGAAAGGCACCAAAGGGTGCTCCACTTTTTCTCCACTTTTTCTCCACTTATGGAGAAAAAGTGGAGAAAAAGTGGAGAAAAAGTGGAGAAAAAGTGAAGAAAAAATGGAGAAAAAGTGGAGAAAAAAATGGAGAAAAAGTGGAGAATTTTTTTCTCCACTTTTTCTCCACTTTTTCTCCACTTTTTCTCCATTTTTTTCTCCACTTTTTCTCCATTTTTTTCTCCACTTTTTCTCCATTTTTTTCTCCACTTTTTCTCCACTTTTTCTCCACTTTTTCTCCACTTTTTCTCCCTTTTTTTCTCCACTTTTTCTCCACTTTTTCTCCATTTATTCTCCACTTTTTCTCCACTTTTCCTCCATTTTTTCCTCCATTTTTTTCTCCACTTTTTCTCCACTTTTTCTCCACTTTTTCTCCGTTCTTTTTCTATGGTCGGTCTACCCATTAGCTCTGCCATGCATACTGTAGCTCTACACCTACTGCACATGTTACTTTATGATTGACATATCTTTCGTACCAGAGCTGTCTAAGCCTACTCTGACCCCATATTTGTCATTACTATATTGTCCTTGTACTGTATTATGACATTTATATCATGTGTTTCATTTCTTGCTGTGTTGCAATTTTTTGCTGCATCCCAATTGTACCTCTACATTGTTCGAGTTTATGTTATTGTTCTCTCACTCTTATGTGATACTGATTATTGTCATTTTTCATGATTACATGCAGATAAGTCCAATCTGACGAAGGCTCAGGCCGAAACGTCAATTGTAACTTGTTTTGGACAAAAACATATATGCTTATGAAAAAAAAAATGTTCTTAATACGGACCAATAAAGAGTGATTTTGCATTACTATCCATTGGGACTTACTGACTTAGTCTGGGAGATTTAGAGTGCCGGTTACTCACTAATTTTATCTATTATTACCTCTGAGCACCTATATACCAGTGAGCAGAGCTTCCTCTACAGTAGTTCTCCTGATTAGGCATGCCCTTACCTCATGAGCAGGGCATTGCAGCTTTGGTAGCAACCATTACGACATGGACTCTGCTGCTGTGGACCCGGGGAGAGTGAGTGCAGATTCATTGCACCCACACTCCTCACATGAAGGGTCCGCACTCCTAGAAAATGGGGGATACGTTCCCTGAGTGTCTCCCCCCCCATATTCTAGACGGTCCAGAGTCGTCGTGGGACCCCTTTATTTTTTTTCTTACAATAAATTGGTGAAAGAGGAAATGTTTTGGGGACTGTTTTTTCAAATAAATTTCTTTTGTCGATTTTTTTTTTTTTTTTTTTTTTTGTTTTTGTTAGTACTGACAGTTTATGATGTTGGGTATCTAATAGACGCCATGACATCACAAACTGCTGGGCTTGATCTCAGGTGACTTTACAGCTAGTATCAACCCGATTTATTACCCCGTTTGCCACTGCACCAGGGCACGGGATGAGCTGGGGTGAAGCGCCAGGATTGGCGCATCTAGTGGATGCGCCACGTCTGGGGTGCCTGCGGCCTGCTATTTTTAGGCTGTGAAGGCCCAATAACTATGGACCTTCCCACCCTGAGAATACCAGACCACAGCTGTCCGCTTTACCTTGGCTGGTGATCCAATTTGGAGGGGACCCTACTTTTTTTGTGTAATTATTAATATTTATACAATAATTATAAAAAAGAGCCTGAGGGGACCTCCACATTGGATCCCCAACCACGGTAAAGCTGCCAGCTGTGGTTTTCAGGCTACAGCCGTCTGCTTTACCCTAGCTGGCTATCAAAAATGGGGGGACCCAACGTCATTTTTTTTTAACTATTTTTTAAATAGAAAAAATTAATGGGCTTCCCTGTATTTTGATTGCCAACCAAGGTAACGGCAGGCAGATGGGGGTGGCAACCCATAGCTGTCTGCTTTATCTGCGCTGAGAATCAAAAATACCGTGGAGCGCTACGTCATTTTTTTAAAGATTTATTTTTACAGCACTGTGATGTCCAGCAATCAAAATACAGGGAAGCCCATTTTATTTTTAGTTATTTATATAAATAATTAAAAAAAATAAATATGGGCTCCCGCTGCATTTTTTGTATTGCTAGCTAAGGGTAATCCAAGCAGCTACTGGCTGCTAACCCCCACTGCTTGGTGTTACCTTCACTGGCAATGGAAAATCCAGGGAAGCATTTTTTATTTTTTTGCCAAAAAACTACAAAAAAAGGACGTGAGTTTCGCCATATTTTTGTATGCTAGCCAGGTATAGCAGGCAGGTGCTGGAAGAGTTGGATACAGCGCCAGAAGATGGCGCTTCTATGAAAATGCCATTTTCTGAGGCGGCTGCAGACTGCAATTCGCAGCAGTGGGGCCCAGAAAGCTCAGGCCAACCTGTGGTGCGGATTCCAATCCCCAGCTGCCTAGTTGTACCTGGCTGGACACAAAAATGGGGCGAAGCCTACGTCATTTGTTTTCTAATTATTTCATGAAATTCATGAAATAATAAAAAAAGGGCTTCCCTTTATTTTTGGTTCCCAGCCGGGTACAAATAGGCAACTGGGGGTTGGGGGCAGCCGTACCTGCCTGCTGTACCTGGCTAGCATACAAAAATATGGCGAAGCCCACATAATTTTTTCAGGGGGCAAAAAACTTCTGCATACAGTCCTGGATGGAGTATGCTGAGCCTTGTAGTTCTGCAGCTGCTGTCTGTCTGTATGGAGAAGAGCAGACAGCAGCTGCAGAACTACAAGGCTCAGCATACTCCATCCAGGACTGTATGCAGAATTTTTTTGCCCACCAAAAAAATGACGTGGGCTTCGCCATATTTTTGTATGCTAGCCAGGTACAGCTGGCAGCCACGGGCTGCCTCCAACCCCCAGTTGCCTATTTGTACCCGGCTGGGAACCAAAAATATAGGGAAGCCCGTTTTTTTTTAATTATTTCACTTATTTCATGAAATAATGAAAAAACAAATGACGTGGGCTTCGCCCCATTTTTGTGTCCAGCCGGGTACAACTAGGCAGCTGGGGATTGGAATCCGCAGCACAGGTTAGCCCGAGGTTTGTGGGCGCCTCTGCTGCGAATTGCAGTCCGCAGCCGTCCCAGAAAATGGCGCTCTCATAGAAGCGCCATCATCTGGCGCAGTATCCAACTCTTCCAACAGCCCTGGAGCCGGGTGGCTTGTTGGGTAATCATGAGTTAATACTGGCTTTGTTTTAATAGCCAGTATTAAGCCAGAGATTCTTAATGTCAGGCACGTTTGACCCGGCCATTAAGAATCTCCAATAAAGGGTTAAAAAAAAGACACCACACAGAGAAAAAATACTTTAATAGAAATAAATACACAGACACATTAGAGACTCCATCTTTATTACCCCCTGTCAGCCCTCCACGATCCTGCTCTTCTGTCTTCTTTATTTTTAGTGTAGTAATAGTGACGATTTTAGTGAGGAAGGATGAGATTCACCAGCTCATCACTTGGGGCTGGGGAACCTCATCCTCACTACAATCATCACTACAATCGGGAAGCAGCGTGCAGCCTTCACTCCGTGAGTGATCAGTGCTGGCTGCTAGCGGTAACGCTGACAGACGCGTTACCATAGCAACGGTGCTCTCGGAGCCGCGGTTAGCGGTGACGTCACCGCTAACTGCGTTGCTATGGCAACGGTGATCTCCGTTAATGACCGGCTGTGTCAGCCGGTCCCTAACGGAACGGGGAGTCAACCGTGTGCTAGAGCATGTCGCCGGTACACGGCGATACACATATGTGCACCGTGTACCGGAGAGATGCACTCGCAGGTCCTACATGACGTGTCATAGTCATGTGACCAGTCTGTAGCCAATGAGATAATAGCCACGTGACTGGTCACATGGCTATTTTGACGTCACGATAGGTCCTGCATCTCTGCTGGCAGTGCAGGTCACCGGGAGGATTCAGCGATCATCGGATGGAATAACGGCAGGAGACAGAGTGCAGAAGGGATCGCGAGGACCGGTAAGTGTTATGGCAATGTTTATTAACTGTTTGTGTACATTTATAATGCATTTTTATGTGTTTGTGATTGCCTCCCATTCTAGCCTATACGTTCGAGTTCGGTTCGTCGAACGTTCGACGAACCGAACTCGAACGGGACCCCCGTTCGGCGAGCCGACCTCGAGCCGAACCGGGACCGGTTCGCTCATCTCTAGTCTTCACAGGGAATAAGCATGGATGAAAGCAAGACTCAAGCCATCAAAGACTGGCCAGCTCCCAAGAATGTAAATGAGGTTCAGCGCTTCATCGGGTTTGCCAATTTCTATCAGCGTTTCATCAGGAACTTTTCTGAGGTAGTGTCACCAATCACACAACTTACCCGTAAGAAGTCTACTTTCACCTGGACGCCTCAAGCCCAAGAAGCGTTTTCCCTTTTGAAGAATAAATTCACATCAGCGCCTATCTTAGTGCTTCCTAACCCTGAACTTGCCTTCATAGTAGAGGTGGATGCCTCGGACTGCGCCATCGGTGCCATACTCTCACAGAGGAAAGGTGAGAATAACGTTTTACATCCCTGTGCTTTCTTTTCCCAGCGGTTGTCTTCAGCGGAAAGAAACTATGATGTGGGAAATAGAGAATTGCTGGCCATTATTGCTGCCTTCAAGGAATGGAGACACCTTCTTAAGGGAAGGGCACAGCAGATAATCGTCCTGACTGATCACCGCAATCTGGAATTTATCAGGTCGGCCAAATGCTTGACTCCTCGCCAGGCTCGTTAGAGCCTTTTCTTAAATCAATTTAGTTTTGTAGTCTCCTCCTATAGGCCTGGGTCACGTAATGGGAAGGCTGATGCACTGTCTAGGATCTTCTCGACTGACACGATTCCATTCACTCCTCCTAAGACAATTCTTCCCGATTCCAGATTCCTGGGAGTGATTCATAATCAAGACTTACTCAATGACATCAAGGAGGCATATCATTCAGATTTCTTGCTAGCAAATCCATCTGATGAAGTAAGTCTGGTCTTCAAAAATGGTGTGTGGTTTCAAGGGCAACGTATGTACATACCTGAGGCAGTCAGATTGAGAGTACTGCAACTCGTTTATGATTCAAAAATAGCTGGACACAGAGGAATTCTAAAGACTCAAGAGTTCCTTTCTCGTTTCTTTTGGTGGCCCACTTACAGAAGAGACGTTCAAAATTATGTTACTTCATGTGAAGTCTGTGCGAGATTCAAGACTCCACGTTCTTCACCTACAGGTCTATTACAGCCCCTACCTATTCCATCCCGTCCATGGGGTTCCATTGCAATGGACTTTATTGTAGAATTGACAACCTCCCAAGGGAAGAACACTATTTTGGTGGTGGTGGACTGTTACACCTCGTGGCTCTCCTGTGGCAAGGAATGAGACAGTCTCCTTGCCTGCCACGAGCGCTCCTGCTCAGCAGCGCCGAAGGTCTGCCAGACTGCGCAGAGTGCAGGAGAAACCTCCTCAGAGAGGCAGCTCAAGGGTGACACCTAGTGGTACTCCTGTAGCAAGAAATGAGGAGGTCTCCCATTCCTTGCCTGCCGCAGCTCCTCCTGCTCAGCAGCCTCGAAGGTCTGTGAGGTTGCGCAATGTGCAGAGGTTTGCTGCTCAGGGAAGCAGTGAGACTCCCGTTATCGCTACACATTGTGAGACCGAGGATCCCGCCTCTATTTCCCAGAGGCAGGAGGGTGAGCATGTGCTATGCTTGGTGGATCCTGATTCGCCCACTGACGTCACACGGCTTGATGACAAGGCTGGTGACGTGGTGAATCCTGACTGGCCAGGCTGGGATGTCGTGGATCCTGATTGGGTCAAGTCCGTCATCTCCGCCTCGCGCCCGCCCTTGGCTGGAGCTACACCTCCTTAAAAGCTCCTCCTGCCATCATGGCGGCGCGCGACCGTCCTTCTATGTTTGGATGTCTGGCAGCGTGCTGCCACGCCACTGCTCAGGCATTATCGTCTTCTGTGGGCTTGGCCCTTGCTGCTTAGGCAGCACCTGGTTTGCAGGCCGTGTCCCTGCCTTGCTGCTCCGGCAGTAGCTCCTTCAATAGGCCGTGTTCCTGTCCAAGGTGAGCTCCTCGAGTCTCCACCGGACTCACCTGGTTATTGAAAGCACACGTGCGTGGGCACCTCTGTGCTACCCTCGTGCCATATTCTCGTGATTTCCACTGGCACACGTGCGTGGGCACCTCTGTGCTTCCCCGTGCAACAGGTACACCGAGCCGTGTGATCCCTGCCATACAACCCACACGGGTTAGGGCAGACCGGTGTACATAGATCGTCTGTGACATTCCAGACGATCGCTAGCAGCAACCCGCTCACTCTTCACCCACCATAGCAGCGGTCCCTTACACCGCACAGTGGACCTTGACCGGCAGAAGCTGTCCATTCCCCATCTTGGCACGCTTCCCCGGGTCCCCCTCGTAACAGTGGACCATTTAACGAAAGCAGCTCATTTTATCCCATGTGTCGACTTACCCACTGCAAAACAGACATCTGATCTAATTATTCAAAATGTGTTCCATCTGCATGGAGTACCAGATTTCTGATTGAGGGGTGCAATTCACTTCAAAGTTCTGGCAGAATTTTTGTAAGGCATTAGGCATCAAAGTTAATCTTTCTTCTGCCTTTCATCCCCAGACAAATGGACAAACTGAGCGGACCAACCAGACCTTGGAACAGTATCTCTGCTGTTTCATCTGCCATCTACAAGATGACTGGGTGGATCTACTCCCACTGGCTGAGTTTTCATATAACAACTCAGAGCGCCTCCACTAAACAGTCTCCTTTTTATGCTAATCTGGGCTATTACCCTAATATTCTTTCTTGCCTTCCCATAGATTCGCCCTTACCAGCTGTGGCTGACAGAATCTCTTCGCTACAGCAGAATCTTGATCTTCTAAAGGAGAACCTGGGATCATCTCAAGAGAGGTATAAGAAAGCAGATGATAAGTTTCGTAAGCCTGCACCAGCCTTCAAGGTAAGAGATTTGGTCTGGCTATCAACCAGAAACCTTAAGTTGAGAATTCCATCATCTAAATTGGGACAAAAGTATGTTGGACCCTACAAGATTACTAAATTGTAAGTGCTGTGGCTTGTCGTCTTCAACTGCCCAGAACTATGAGAATCCATCCTGTATTTCACGTTTCTCTCCTAAAGGCAGCAGTACCTAATACATTTCCTGGACGTTCTCCTTCCCCTCCTGATCCAGTGTTAATTGATGGTCAGGAAGAATTTGTAGTGGAGAAAATCCTGGACTCAAGGTTGCACAGAAATCAGCTACAGTACCTGATTAAGTGGTAGGGCTACTCATAAGAAGACAACTCTTGGGAACCAGTCGACAACATTAATGCTACCAGCTTACTCCGCCAGTTCCATCAAAGGTACCCAGACAAGCCTGGTCTGGTGTCGTCCAGTGGCCGTCCCTAAGGGGGGAGTAATGTGAGGTTTTCTGACTTTTTGCCTTGTTTTGTCATTTTGCTTTAATCTGTTATATCTTCATTGGCCATCTTTGTTCCTGTTCTGTTGCCCTCACCTTTGCCCTCAGTCAATATGGATTCCTCAGTTTCTATGTTCCCGCCCTGTTCCCTGCCAATTACCTGCTTAAGCCATCTCAGCTGATGGACCAGTGCTTCTGAATCCTGTTTGCAGTCTGCCTGTAACCTGATCTCCTGAAGTCTTTGGAAGAATTACTTTTCTGCCATCCTCTGTTTTGGATCCCTGGAACTCGTGTCCACACAGGAACCTTTCTGCTCTGCCATGGACATTTACAAGTACAGTTAAGGGGGCTTTACACGCTACGATATCGTTAATGTTTTATCGTCGGGGTCAAGGTGTTAGTGACGCACATCTGGCGTCATTAATGATATCGCAGCGTGTAATACTGACCAACGACCTTAAATCGTTCACCATGGAGAGGTCGTCCCAAACTCAAAAATCGGTAAGGGTTGTTTATCCATGTTGTTCATCACTCATGCGGCAGCACACATCGCTGTGTGTGACGCTGCAGGAGCGAGGAATGTCTCTTTACCTGCCGCCGGCCACAATGCGGAAGGAAGGAGGTGGGCGGGATGTTACGTCCCGCTCATCTCCGCTTTGATTGGCTGGCCGCTTAGTGACGTTGCGGTGACGTTGCTGTGATGCCGAACGTCCCTCCCCCTTGAAGGAGGGATTGTTTGGCAGTCACAGCGACGCCTCCGACCAGGTAAGTACGTGTGACGCTGCCATAGCGATATTGTTCGCTACGGCAGCGATCACAAACAATCGCATGCGTGACGGGGGCGGGGACTTACACGCTCGATATCGCTAGAAATTGTTAGCGATATCGCTACCGTGTAAAGCCCCCTTTAGAGAGACTGAATTATACTTTGACACTTCTGCTGAACTTTGAGGATCCATTCCTGCTTAATTTGTTCTAGCCTCTGCACCCTGCAACTGTTTAACCCTTCATGTTTTGTGCACTTGTATGAAGTAATACAAGAACTGTTTAGCAAACCTGTGTCTCTGTGTTTCCCTTGTACCCTTGCACTAGACTCTATACAAACAGTATTTAACACCTTACAATATGATTATTATAGTGTATTTATCAATTTATTGGTTTCAACCACATATGATTTCATTATGCCACTTACATATGAGATATGATTATGATAATGATTGGAGATTTGATTGTTACTATATACAGTGCCTACAAGTAGTATTCAACCCCCTGCAGATTTAGCAGGTTTACACATTCGGAATTAACTTGGCATTGTGACATTTGGACTGTAGATCAGCCTGGAAGTGTGAAATGCACTGCAGCAAAAAAGAAAGTTATTTCTTTTTTTATTTTTATTTTTAAATTGTGAAAAGTTTATTCAGAGGGTCATTTATTATTCAACCCCTCAAACCACAAGAATTCTGTTTGGTTCCCCTAAAGTATTAAGAAGTATTTCAGGCACAAAGAACAATGAGCTTCACATGTTTGGATTAATTATCTCTTTTTCCAGCCTTTTCTGACTAATTAAGACCCTCCCCAAACTTGTGAACAGCACTCATACTTGGTCAACATGGGAAAGACAAAGGAGCATTCCAAGGCCATCAGAGACAAGATCGTGGAGGGTCACAAGGCTGGCAAGGGGTACAAAACCCTTTCCAAGGAGTTGGGCCTACCTGTCTCCACTGTTGGGAGCATCATCCGGAAGTGGAAGGCTTATGGAACTACTGTTAGCCTTCCACGGCCTGGACAGCCTTTGAAAGTTTCCACCCGTGCCGAGGCCAGGCTTGTCCGAAGAGTCAAGGCTAACCCAAGGACAACAAGGAAGGAGCTCCGGGAAGATCTCATGGCAGTGGGGACATTGGTTTCAGTCAATACCATAAATAACGTACTCCACCGCAATGGTCTCCATTCCAGACGAGTCCGTAAGGTACCTTTACTTTCAAAGCGTCATGTCAAGGCTCGTCTACAGTTTGCTCATGATCACTTGGAGGACTCTGAGACAGACTGGTTCAAGGTTCTCTGGTCTGATGAGACCAAGATCGAGATCTTTGGTGCCAACCACACACGTGACGTTTGGAGACTGGATGGCACTGCATATGACCCCAAGAATACCATCCCTACAGTCAAGCATGGTGGTGGCAGCATCATGCTGTGGGGCTGTTTCTCAGCCAAGGGGCCTGGCCATCTGGTCCGCATCCATGGGAAGATGGATAGCACGGCCTACCTGGAGATTTTGGCCAAGAACCTCCGCTCCTCCATCAAAGATCTTAAGATGGGTCGTCATTTCATCTTCCAACAAGACAACGACCCAAAGCACACAGCCAAGAAAACCAAGGCCTGGTTCAAGAGGGAAAAAATCAAGGTGTTGCAGTGGCCTAGTCAGTCTCCTGACCTTAACCCAATTGAAAATTTGTGGAAGGAGCTCAAGATTAAAGTCCACATGAGACACCCAAAGAACCTACATAACTTGGAGAAGATCTGCATGGAGGAGTGGGCCAAGATAACTCCAGAGACCTGTGCCGGCCTGATCAGGTCTTATAAAAGACGATTATTAGCTGTGATTGCAAACAAGGGTTATTCCACAAAATATTAAACCTAGGGGTTGAATAATAATTGACCCACACTTTTATGTTGAAAATGTATTAAAATTTAACTGAGCAACATAACTTGTTGGTTTGTAAGATTTATGCATCTGATAATAAATCCTGCTCTTGTTTGAAGTTTGCAGGCTCTAACTTATTTTCATCTTATCAAACCTGCTAAATCTGCAGGGGGTTGAATACTACTTGTAGGCACTGTAGCTAGAGTAATTGAACTTAGAACTCACTCCCCAACAAAACTATGGATGACTCTAGAAATCAATGACCTAGTTACAGGGCTCCAACACTATCTTTGGCCTACCCCACATAACAAATTCAAATATAATAGCATCTCAAACCTCTATACTATGACAACTCTTAAGTTATGGCACAGAACGAATAAAAAAATGAGCATCATACCAAGGATATGTAAAGCCACCCCTATTCTCCATTTAATACCAAACAAATATAGAACACTTAAAAAAAAGATTGGTCTTTCGAAAGCATCTAGAGATGCACCACTATATTCATTGATGGACAAAAATGACTCCCCAACATCTGATAAAATCAACTTATGTGGGCTTTACATTCTACGACTTCGCTAATGCGAAGTCGTTGGGGTCACGGAATTTGTGACGCACATTCGGCCACATTAGTGATGCCGTTGCGTGTGACACCTATGAGCAATTTTGCAGGGGGTTGAAGACTACTTGTAGACACTGTATTTATAAATTATATTGTCTATTATGGATTATTGTTGTGATTAGGATTTCTCTATTTATTATTTATTATTATTTATATTTATTTTATTTTTAATTTTTTATTTATACACAAGCCTTGTGTTCACTCATTTCAATCACTGATTTAATTTTATTATTGTTTTTCACATCTGTAGATATATTTATTTTTCTACATCCACATTTATGATATATTCCCCCCCCCCTTTTTTCATTTACATTTATTTAAGCATTTTTCTTTGTGACAGAATTAATTATCTGTTTATTGGTCACATATATGCGGTATTATTGGGTCTATTGGGTTACCGATATTTTATGGTGGTTGAGCGACATGGCAATATCCCAATGGTCTGACATCAGTGAACTACGCATGCGTGTGAGCCACATTCTGGTTGGTCCTCGTACGCCTGTACTTCTATGTGCTCTGCCTAAGAAGGGCTGTGGAGTCGGAGTAATGGAGTCGGAGCTCATTTTGGTGGAGTCGGAGTTGGTATAAAATGCTCCGACTCCTAAAATATATAATAAATTGGAGACAGTAGTGCAATGCAGAATGTGCTGAATATTTTTTCATAGGAATTTGGGAAAGTTATGAAATGTCCTATAAATGGCTGTTCTATTCCTGTTCTAAGGCTACATTCACACACAGCGTTTTTGCTGCATTTTTTGAGGATACGTTTGTCAGCTGCAAAAGCAGATCCGCTTTTTAAAAAACCGCATCACCTGAAAGGTCTTTGAGCTCATAAATAATGTTTTCAATAGCAAAAGCAGATTAGAAAACCGCCACAAACTGACATGCTCATTCTTTGTGTGGATCGGTTTTTGAGCACAAAAACAGATCCTCACAAAACGATGTGTCTGAATGTCCTATCTTGAAACCCATTGCCTTTGCTGGGATGCCCAGAGTCACTGCATTTCACTGAATTATTTTTCCATCAATGTTCGATATGTTTGTGACAAGAAAGAAATTGTTAGCAAGACACTGGCAGTAAAAGCTAGTAAAGCTCAGCACATCAGCCAGTTTCTCCAGGCCTTAGTGGAAAAAGTTCTGCAAGATTACAAACTCAAAAAAGAACAGGTTCTTGCTATTGTAAGGACAATGCTTCAAACATAAGTACAATTAAACAGATGAATGTGAGTAATGAACAACATCTAGAAGAAAATTTAGGATTCAGTATGTGTGAGATGGAGCCACAGTATTGTTCATGTAACTGAGGAACAAACAGATATTACAACAGAAGAACAGCAAAATGATACTTTAGAATTAGATTGATCTTTTTGAAGCTGCTTCAAAACCCTTTCATATTCATCACATGTGCTGTGTTGTGCACACGCTGCATCTGGCAATAAGAGATAGTCTGCAAGAGGGACCCCGATTTCACACATCTGGTCTTTCGACGGTTTGGCGGATGCGGCGCACTCCAGTACAGTGTATACAGTACAGTGGCAGTGTGACAAACGCCGGTCACATGCTGTCATGTGACCTGGAAGTTGCGGCACTGCCACTGTACTGTATCATAATGTACTGGCATGCGCTACATCCGCCAAACCGGCGAAAAGCCGGATGTGTGAAACTGGGCGGACATGCTGGAAATCTGATTGGAAAAGTGAGGAAATTGGTTATTGCCACCAGAACCCCTAAAATTGATTCCATCTTGAAGAGATGTGCTGGGAAAGGGGCAATTGTTCATCAAGCCACTAGGTGAGGCAGCACTTATTTAATGACTGAGCAATTGCTTGACCTAAAATCATTTCTTATAGATATGGTGAACCCTCAAGTAACCTTAAATGAAGGTCAATGCACGCATTTAGTACAGTGCTTATAATTAAGTGAAAAATCTATTGCAGTACAATGTGAACATCAGACATTTAAACATTTTTATGATACAATAATCAAGATATTTAGATAGAACATAAAATATATTTATTGGATGTTCTATCTAAATATCTTGATTATTGTATCATAAAAATGTTTAAATGTCTGATGTTCACATTGTACTGCAATAGATTTTTCACTTAATTATAAGCACTATATGTGGGAGTCGGAGTTGGAGTCGGAGTCTGAGTCGGTGCAAGGGAAATTGAGGAGTCGGAGTCCGAGTTGAAGGTTTGGCTTACCGACTCCACAGCCCTGTGCCTAACTGCAAGGACCTTTTGTGACGTAGCAGCTCACATGATGCAGGTGGAGGTGGGTGGCCAGGGCTCCCTCCTGCGCATGTGTCATGTTTCTCCCGATGTCAAATAATTGGTGGAAAGGGATGTAATAACCCCTTTTCTCTGACTGATGATGTAGGTAGAGCTCGCTTCATATGCCTGGGGTGGTTACTAGTGTAGTGTAACAGGCTATTCCTGTCAGTTGGTTTTACGTAAATATCTGTGGTAAGAGCTCCATCTTTCTGTTTGATGACCATACAGGCTAGAAAGTTAATCCTATGTTCATCATGGTTTATGGTAAAGGAAAGGCCAGGCATAAAAGTGTTGATCTTGGTAAAGTAGGTTAGCAGAGAGTTTAAATTGCCATCCCAGATTAAAAAGATCTCGTCAATATATCAACACCACATAAGGGCATGTCTAATGATGAGTGGGTGTGAATGGCTGTATCGTTCTTCAAAGAATGTCATGAAAATGTTAGCATATGGGGGTGCCACGTTAGAGCCCATGGTGGTCCCCTTGCGCTGGATGTAAAACTGATCCTGGAAAAGAAAGAGGTTCTACTCTAGTATGATGATAAGTAGATTAATACAAAATGCCTTATGATTAGAGGGTAAAGTGGTGTATTGATCTAAGAATCAATTCACTGCCTGAATACTTTCATCAGGATTAAAACTCGTGTATAAACTGTTGACATCTAAAGTTGCCAGTATAGAAGTAGTGGGGATGTGGTGTAATTCTGAAATTATCTCAAGAAAATGAGACGTGTCTTTAGTAAAAGATGGAGTGAGAGAAATAAAAGGAGAAAGAATTTTCTCAATGGTTCTAGCCAAGAGAGATAACACTAAATCAGTGGAAGCCACCATAGGTCTACCAGGTGGAGTGGTCAAGTTCTTATGTACTTTGGGTAGCGTATAGAACAACCGGGGTAATAGGATGCGAATTTTTAAGTAAATCCATCAATTTTTGACGCCAAGATAATGTTTAGTGACTGTCTTGATGTGTGCCGCAATACATAGTGTAGGGTCATGAGTAACAGGTTCATATGTTGATCTATTGGTTAGTTGATTCAGTATTTATGATATGTAATACTGATGGTCAAGAATGACCGTGGCCCCACCCTTATCGGTCGGTTTGATGACAATAGAGGAATTTATTTTTCAAACTCAACAGGGCTCTGGATTCATCAACTGAGAGATTATGTTTAATTTGGAATTCACCTGAGTGAATTTTCTTATTGAGATCGCTGACCTTATTAGACACCAGTGATACAAAAGTTTCCATTGGATGGTGACATCTAGGGGGCATGTAGGAGCTGATCGTGCGAAGGTTAAGTTTTTGAAGTGAGAAATAGGTTTTATCCATAGAAGATACATTGCTAGAAATTTTAACATTACTGACATTGTCAAAATGTGCTTTGAAAAGTACATACCTAAAAAAATGGTTGACCTCTTGTTCAACCAAGAAAGTATCATAATATGGGGTGGGGCTAAATGAGAGCCCCTTATGTAAAACTAGGTGTTCGCTTGGTGAGAGGTTGTATGAAGAGAAATTGTATACCAAGTTTGCATTACCTGGGACCTGGTCCAGACTCTGTCCTCTCAATAGTAACGGTTTGTGTTGGTGCCGCCTTCTGGTCTTTTTCTTGGTTGATGGCGTTGACCTAAAAAATTGGATTACTGACGTGGTGGTCTCGAGTCATTGTCTGAACTGCCGGATGAGGTGTAACCAGTAAACCGTGCAGGACGTCTCGTGTAATATGAGTCTCCAGATCACCATGTGTACACTGTACCTTTGGAGTAATCCTCCTGGTCTCTAAGGAAGTCAGTGGTAAGATCATTGGTCTTAGTCTTCAATTGGTTGAGGTCAGCTGCAGACAGGGTTTGATTTAACTGTTCTTCAGTAGTTTTGATGCTGTCACCTACATGATAAATTTCTTTTTGTAAAAAATCAATTGTCAAAATGATAATGTCCATTGAGCACTTATTTATGATAGCCTCGAATTTATCACAGAATTTGGCATTATCTGCAAAAAGTGTTGGTCTAAGAGAGACTCTTAGGCCTCTAGGAATTCGTTTGGTACGATGATATTCGGCTAATGTGACTAAATGAAGGTCCAATGCAGTATGTCTCTGGAGTTCCTTCTCATATTCCCTCTTCCGTATGTCTTCAGAGGGTATGCTCAGAAACTTGTTGGATGTAGTTACTTTAGAGATGATGTTGGTGGATTCTTCGTCATTATAAGAGAATGTCGAAAACTTTGACTGCGACATTGGTTAGGAAAAAATGAGAAAATGAAAAGGAATGGAAAAAAAGAAGGAAAAAAAGAAGGAAAAAGGGTGGGAGGGGGGAATTGGGATCTTAGGGTAAAAAAAAAAAAGTCCAGATTAGTTAAGAGCCAGCATCACCAAGTTGGTGCTCAGGAGAAAACAGAACCATATACAAAAGAACTCCGGCACCAATTTCCCCAATAACAGATGAAGAAACAAAAAAGTGTTATTTTAACTATTTGTCTTTTTATCGATGCATAGACAGGTGCTTGCACAGTATCTAGTCTGCCACAAGTGACATTTCGGCCTATTGGCCTTGATCAAATCGGACCATATGAATGTAAATTAATAAACCAAAAAACAATCAATTACAAGTCATATAGTACAAATTAGTACAAAGAAAAGATGTACATGGAGGTAAGACATCATAAAGTAACATAAAAAAAAAATCACATCATAACAACTGATGTCAATAAGGGAAATAAGGTGTGGTTATGTTTTCATAGAATGTACAATGATATTCAGGCAAATACAATCTGTAACAAAAAATAAAAAATAAAGGTAGGGTGCTCACCAAATGGAATGACACAGCAATTTCCACTGTAATATTTCAAGAAATATGTCTGCAAGCCCAAATGTAAATGCCTGGTATTTGAAACAGAACAATGTGAGTATATGTGAGAAAATATAAGAGAAGTGTGTGAAAAATGTAGAATATATCAGGCTGAGTGGTATGCAATACCTGCGGTGAAGAATGGTAAGGAATGATGTAATCAAAGGATATAGCCAGAGCATCCTTGTCAACTATTAAAAGGAAGGAAAATCTACATGATAATGACAATAATGATAATAGTTAGGGATGAGCAAATGTATTCGCCACTATTCGGTATCCCACGGATAATAGGGTATCCGAGGTATTCGCTATCCGACGGCTAATATGGTATTCGCTCCGGTACTTTCATTTTCGTTTCTGGACTTCTTGGCGCCATTTTCCAGCCAATGAGCATATCTGACATTGCTTGCCCTCAGTAATGCCGCAGTTATCTTTGTTGGGGTGTTACTGTGATTGGCTTGGCCGCACAGCATCATAGGGGCTATTGAAGGCAGCCGCTATTTTGTGTTGCACGCATTCATTCCGGAGCTGCCAGTGTAGCGAGACTGTACTGTGTGCGGTACAGCGTTTTTCCAGCCAACTAATACTAGTCCTTCTAAGGGCTGAAGCTATTTAGCATTACCTGTTAGCGACTGTGTAAATCATAGAAACAGGTATAGGGGCAGTGCAGTTTGTTCTATGAGATAGTGTTTCTGCTGCAGAATCCAAAATAGTCCTTTTAAGGGCTGAATACAGTGTCCACTGTGCTAGCAGCTATGTAAATCATACAACTGCTGCTGCAAAAAAAAAAATCCTCTTCATAGTGCTGCATACGGTCTGTTCCTGCAGTGTGTGGTATATAGGGACAGCTAGGGAGGCAGGGAGAGATTTAAAGCTGTCCTGGCATCTGCTGCTAATAATCAACAATCTCAGCACTGCTACATCCCTTGTGTCTGCTATACTAGCAATAGGTAATATAACTTGCAAAAAAAAGGACCAAAATTGTAAAAATAAGAGGTTCAGGTGTAATGTAGTGCCTGTCAGCCACCATCTCAATTTACAGTCTGAGTGTTACCCAATTTTTATTAATATTTGGTGTCAGGGTCAGTAATTGTGCCTCGAGGCCAGTACCTTCCTACCAGCCACCTAGAATATTTTGGGGGTTTCATATCTTACAGCACCTACATAGTGGCTTTCTGCAACTAACACGCAGTCTCAGTGTTACCCAATTTTTATTAATACTTGGTGTCAGGGTCAGTAATTGTGCCTCAAGGCAAGTACCTTCCTAGCAACAAGCTAGCATATTTAGGGGGCTTCATATCTTACAGCGCCTACATAGTGGCTTGCTGCAACTAACACACAGTCTCACTGTTAGCCAATTTTTATTAATACTTTGTGTCAGGGGCACAACTTCTGCTTCAAGGCCAGTACCTTCCTACCAGCCACCTAGCATATTTTGGGGGGCTTCATATCTTGCAACACCTACATAGTGGCTTTCTGAAACTAACACACAGTCTCAGTGTTGCGCAATTTTTATTAATACTTGTTGTCAGGGTCAGTAATTGTGGCTCAAGGCCAGTACCTTCCTACCAGCCACCTAGAATATTTTGGGGGGCTTCATATCTTACAGCACCTACATAGTGGCTTTCTGCAACTAAAGGCTGCTTTACACATATCAATTTATTGTGCGTTCGCATGTGCGATCGCACCCGGCCACATCGTTTGTGTGATACGGGCAATGTGTTGCCCGTGTCGCACAAACTCGGTAACCCCCGTCACACGTACTTACCTCCCGAACGACCTCGCTGTGGGCGGTGAACATCCTCTTCCTGAAGGGGGAGGGACAATCAATGTCACAGCGACGTCACACAGCGGCCGGCCAATAGAATCGGAGGGGCGGATATGAGCGGGACGTAATAAACATCCCGCCAACCTCCTTCCTGCCGCATTGCCGGCGGCCGCAGGTAAGCTTGCAGTTCATTGTTCCGGGGGTGTCACACGGAGCAATGTGTGCTGGCTCGGGAACGATGAACAACCAGAGCACAGAAGGACGTTTGATTTTTTGAAAATGAGCGACGTGTCAACGAGCAACGATAAGGTGAGTATTTTTGCTCGTTCACAGTCACTCATTTGTGTTACACGCTACGATGTGTCAAACGAGGCCAGATGTGCGTCACTAACGACGTGACCCTGACGACATATCGTTTGATATATCATAGCATGTAAAGCGGCCTTTACACACAGTCTCAGTGTTACCCAATTCTTATTAATACTTGCTGTCAGGGTCAGTAATTGTGCCTCAAGGCCAGTACCTTCCTAGCAACAAGCTAGCATATTTTTGGGGGCTTCATATCTTACAGCACCTACATAGTGGCTTTCTGCAACTAACACACAGTCTCAGTGTTACCCAATTTTTATTAACACTTGCTGTCAGGGTCAGCAATTGTGCCTCAAGGCCAGTACCTTCCTAGCAACAACCTTGTATAGTTTGGGGGGCTTCATATCTTACAGCATCTACATAGTGGCTTGCTGCAACTAACACACAGAATTAGTGTTACCCAATTTTTATTAATACTTGTTATCAGGGTCAGTAATTGTGCCTCAAGGCCAGTACCTTCCTAGCAACAAGCTAGCATATTTGGGGGGGCTTCATATTTTACACAACCTACATAGTGGCTTGCTCTTACTAAAACACAGTCTGAGTGCCAAAAACCAATACTAAAAGAAAAGTGTTGTCAAACCGTGTTTTCTTTTGTGGCTGAAAGACAATCACAACATCTTTGTCGACTCCTCCAAGTGGTAGTTTGTCCAATAAAGGTACCTTTTGGTTTTTAGACTTACAGAAACAGCTATCGTGAGAAACTATTAACGAAAGTTTAACAACCCGGCATAAGTGTTGTTCCACTGCCTGTAGAAAAGGTCATGTTACAGTTTTCACCTTGAATAATCAAACCAAAAAAATGGGAAAAAAAGGGTGTAAGGGCCGTGGACGAGGTAGTAGTGACAGTGGTGGTCGCCCAAGCAGTGTGATCAAGCCAAAGAAAAAGGGTCCTGCTTTATCTACCTCTACCTTCATATCCCAATTTTCTTCTCCACGTGGGAAAGTACTCTTGCGCCCTGAACAGTGTGAACAGGTAACGATTGGATAGCAGAAAATGCCTCCAGTTACTTGTCAAGTGAATCAGCAGTCCTCAACAGGAGGGAAGCCACTTAAGCAGTAGTATGAAAAAGCAATATTAAGAGGCTAAAATGTAACTTTTAATCCTAATATCAATAAAAACCTAGATTAGGTAAACAAGTAACCCAAAGCACCTTGGTTTGCTGACAATAAGACTAAGGACTTAGTGTGTTGTTGGGAGCTTGGGCACAAGACCTCTGACCTCTAGTGTGAAACCGGAGTCCCCTGATGATTCTAATGAGATGAAACGTGTAGGGACGAGGGCCAGGAATACTATAGGGGCACTGAGAGGGTTAGTGGTCTGCCCTTGTTAGGGCGGAAGTTATTGGGGTGACAGGCTAAATCAGTTTCCCTAGGGACGTTATAGGGTCAGATTAAAGCCAAATCTGGAAGGACCCACACGGAGGAAACTCTGATATACCCCAACCTGCAAGGAATCGGTGAGATCGTTTTCAAATCATCTAAAAAAAACCTTGATTTCTGTGGATTCCTCTTTGAGGACCACTATGCACTATATGGTTTGTTTATATTGAGTTTTTTTGATAATTTTTTCTGTACTCATATACTGGACCACTGTCCAATTTTGTGTGAATTCATCATACTCAATAGTTTTGTAGGTTGTGTTTTTTTGCTAATTTTGTTATATGTTTAGAGGCTCCTTGGTTATTGTGCTTTAGGCTGAGATTGTCAGCAAATCAAGCTGTTTTGGGTTACTTGTTTATATAATCTAGGTTTTTATTGATATTAGGATTTAAAGTTACATTTTAGCCTCTTAATATTGCTTTTTCATACAGTTACTTGTCGAGTAGCAAATCCCAAAGGTCCACACAAACAGACTTGAGTAGCCCAGAGGCTGGCCTATCGAATCCTCAGCCTGGTCATCCTTCCTCACAACATCAATATTCTAAGGAAACATATGACACCAAAGCAGGTTACTCTGAGGAATTGTTTACGGGACCCTTTGACCTTTCTTGCCTCCCACTGCACAACACCACCAAGGCAGGCCATGGTTTGCAGTGATGCACAGATCTTTGAGCACCCAAGGCCAGAAGAAAGCCATGTTGTTGGCCGTGACATGCTGAGCAATCAGATGGAAGTGTTGGAGGATGATGAGACACAGTTGCCCTCAGGTCAGCCTGAAACCTCCATTCCTGAAGATATCGACCTTCAGGAATTTGAAGACGACATGGTCAATAATGAGGTGACTAATCCAACATGGACGGGTGGCATGGATTGCGAGAGCAGCAGTGCTGAGGAGCATGTGCCCATACTCCGCAATAAGGTTGTAAGACATAGGGTTTCGACCACTGCCAGAAGTCAATCAACTGTGCACATGACACCTCCACCTGGGGAATCTGAGTCCAAGGGTCCGTGCACAACCTGTGCCATCTCAGAGTCCAAGGGTCCGTGCACCACCTCAGCCATCTCATAGTCAAAGTCCATGGTGCGATTGTGTGGGAGTCCTTAGGACCAAACGGTTGCCGTTTGTCAAATATATCAGACCAAGCTTAAAAGAGGCAAAAATATTTCCAGCTTGGGCACCTCCAGCATGAGAAACCATATGTTAGCTAAGCACACCACTAGGTGGTTGACAGTTCCAGGTGAAAAACACGAATTCCAGACTCAAAACTCAGCCACTTCCCCTGGGCTGCCTGCTTTCCAAAGTGGTGTGCAAGAAGGTTGCGCTGATGCCACATCAGCTTCGTTATCCCAGCGTTCCGTTCAGTTGTCCTTACCACAGACCTTTGAAAAGAACCGAAAATACCCCATTACGCACCCAAGGGCAGAAACCATAACTGCACACATTGCATGATTGATAGCTTTTGAGATGTTGCCGTATCGGCTTGTGGGAACAGAGGCTTTCCGCGACCTTTTGGCGGTGTTAGAATATCGGTACTCTGTGCCTAGCCGCCACTATTTTTCTCATTTTGCGGTCCCCGTGCTCCACAATCACGTGTCTGTAAACATCAAACGGGTTCTCACCAATGCCATAACAGGGAAGGTCCACTTAACCACAGACACGTGGACAAGCGGAAGTGGACAGGGACCCTACATCTCACTGACGGCACACTGGGTGAACCTGGTGGCAGCTGGTACGGAGTCTGAGCCGGCAACATCCCACACCCAGAATAGCGGGACCCACTTCAATCACAGTTTCAGTAGCCTCCTACACAGCAACAACTCCCTCCTCCTCCTCCTACTCTTCATGTGGCTCCTGTGCATCCTCCTCAACATCCGCCGGTGTTCAACCGTCAACATCAGTCCCCAGCTGGGATCTCTGCAGCACTGCCTTGGCTAAGCGTCAACACGCTCTACTCAAGCTCATCTGTATCGGTGAAAAATCTCAGACGGCACCTAAGCTTTTGAAAGCAATAACTGAGCAGACAGATGAATGGCTTGAGCCTTTGGATCTCCGTCCAGGTATGGTAGTGTGCGATAATGGTCATAATCTGGTGGTGGCTTTAAAGCTTGGAAAGCTTGTACACGTTCCTTGTATGGCCCACGTTGTAAATTTAGTAGTTCAGCACTTTCTGAAGAAATACCCTGGGATACCAGACCTACTTACCAAGGTACGATGCATTAGTGCACATTTCTGCAAGTCATCTCCCTCTTTTGCTGGCCTGGCAGTGCTGCAGCAGCGCTTACACTTGTCTCGTCACAGACTAATATGTGACCTCCCTACGAGATGGAATTCAACCTATCAGTTGGCCAGTATCCATGAGCAGCAGAGGGCAGAATCCCAATTCCAGCTGGAACATGCCCGTCAGATGCAACTGCCAGACATAAGTACTGCCAAGTGGGTGTGGATTGCAGACATTTTTCAGGTCTTGGAGAATTTTGATTACTGTACAAACATTATGAGCAGTGAGGATGCTGTTATCAGCATTACCATTCCACTGATTTTTTTTTATTGAAACGCTCTCTGGATGGTCTGACTGACCAAAGTGTTCATGCACCCGAGTTGTCTGTGGATCCAGACTTCACAATGGTTGCTAGTAATCCGCACAACCTTGGCCAACAAGTTCAGGCCACCTTTGCTCAGCATCATGAGGATGAGGAGGATGATTAAGAACAGGAATGCTTTGAAGATGGTAACCAAGGGATTGACAACCCAAGCTTCCGGGCTGTCCAGCATGGATGGCCTGAGGAGGAGCAGGAGGAGGAGAGACAGACTGAGGAGGAGAGAAGGTTTAGGGAGACAGAATGTATTCTTAGCAGTGACACACAAAGGTTTCCAGTTTGGAGTCTGGGACACATGGCACAGTTCATCTCACACTGCCTTTCTCATGACTAGAGATGAGCGAACCGGTCGCGGTTCGGCTCGAGGTCGGTTCGCCAAACGGAGCTCCCGTTCGAGTTCGGTTCGTCGAACGTTCGACGAACCGAACTCGAACTGCATAGGAAACAATGGCAGGCAATCACAAACACATAAAAACACATAGAAAACACCCTCAAAGGTGTCCAAAAGGTGATAAACAACTCACAACACAACACAAACACATGGGAAAGTGACAAGGACATATACTCATGTGAAAACAAAAGAGCTGGACAAGGAAAAAGAGGAGGAGACACAGATATATGAGTATATGCAAGGAAACATCGATGCCATTACTGTGCAAATTGAGCCCTGCTCATTTTAGGCTTCCAATCTGGATAAATTGCCTGAGCTCGACACGTACGCCTTGGGGATCTTGTCGTGTCCTGCAGCCAGCGTTCTCTCGGAACCTGTCTTCAGTGCTGCTGGGGGTCTGCTGGCAGATAAGCACACGTGTGTGTCCACTGACAATGTGGACATGGCTCTCAGAGGACTTTTTTTCCCCTGGATCAGCCAGGGGACGGGAAAGGCACGCGTATTTTTGAGAGTGCTTCATGCAAAGCATCTGTTTCATTTTGAAAAGGGGGATCAAGTGATGCCAGTCAAGTGGGGTGTGTATGGCCCAATTAGTGGAAACAAGGGAGACTGTGGTTGGAGTCCCCTCGCTGTGTTTCTAAAAGAACCAAGATGAACAAGTCATGGCTCTCAGAGGACTTTTCTTCCCCTGGGTCATCCAGGGGACGGGAAAGGCACGCGTATTTTTGAGAGTGCTTCATGCAAAGCATCTTTTTCATCTTGAAAATTTGGTCAACTGATGCCAGTCAAGTGGGGTGTGTGTGGCCCAATTAGTGGCAACGAGGGAGACTGTGGTTGGAGTCCCCTCGCTGTGTTTCTAAAAGAACCAAGATGAACAAGTCATGGCTCTCAGAGGACTTTTCTTCCCCTGGGTCAGCCAGGGGACGGGAAAGGCACGCGTATTTTTGAGAGTGCTTCATGCAAAGCATCTGTTTCATCTTGAAAATTGGGTCAACTGATGCCAGTCAAGTGGGGTGTGTGTGGCCCAATTAGTGGCAACGAGGGAGACTGTGGTTGGAGTCCCCTCGCTGTGTTTCTAAAAGAACCAAGATGAACAAGTCATGGCTCTCAGAGGACTTTTCTTCCCCTGGGTCAGCCAGGGGACGAGAAAGGCACGCGTATTTTTGAGAGTGCTTCATGCAAAGCATCTTTTTCTTTTTCAAAAGGGGGGACAACTGATGCCAGTCAAGTGGGGTGTGTGTGGCCCAGTTAGTGGAAACGAGGGAGACTGTGGTTGGAGTCCCCTCGCTGTGTTTTACATGCTTTTAGAAGGGCATGACATGGCTTGGAGGTTGACTTTCAGCATCTGCAAACTGTTGGCTACCAAAATGCTGCCTTTCCAACCTTTTTAACCGAGGATTTTCGAGACCTTATGCCCATCGCAGTGCCCCAAGAGCCGATGCCCAGGCGCCACTCCTTCTCCAACAAAGGCGTGCACGCGCTACACCAGCATGTCGCACTAAACATCACTGATTCCTTGAGAAACTCTGTGTGACAGGGTGCATTTCACCACAGATAATTGGCCCAGTAAGCATGGACAGGGGCGTTACATGTCGCTGACTGGGCAATGGGTTACTGTGGGGAGAGATGGAGAAGGGTCTGCCGTCCCCACGAGTTGTGTCAATCCTTCTTCTGTATGTAGAAGTTAATACACTGCTTCTGCCTCTTCAACCTCGTGTGGGTCCTCCACCTTGGCCCAAACCCTGTGTGGTCAGGCCACCCTTCCTTGTAACTGCGCACAAGGAATACCACACACCACCTTACTATGCTGGCAGCAAAGCTCAATGCCATCAGGTGGTCAAAGGTTTACTTTGAAATGTATGGGAAATGTGAGTCACACCGCTGAGAAGTTGTGGACGGGTAGCTCTGGAGACCGAGTTTCATCAATGGTTGTCTCCACTCAACCAGCAGCCAGGGAAGGCCGGGTGCGACAATGATGCAAACATGGGTGCGGCCCTTCGCTGTGACAATGTGACACACGTGCCTTGTGTGGCTCACGTGTTGAACCTGGTTGTCCAGCAATTTTTAAAGCACTATCCTGGCCCACATGACCTTCTGCAGAGAGCACGGTGTAACGCCTTCCTTGATCCACACACTCAGATGGGCTGTAAATGATAGGCTAGAGGGAAGCCACTCACCAAGCAGGACCCCTAGAACCCTGAAACCCTTTAACCCCTATACAGGGATTAGGAATTACACAGGGCCCAAGTTGATCAATACCTGTGGTGGAAGGCTGCAGTTCCAGAGAATAGTAGTCAGGCAGGGTCAAAACATTAATTGAGGAACAGGAACAGAACAGGAACAGAATGGGACGGCCAGGACTTAATCACAAAACAAGCAGAGGTGAATGCGGATCGGCCAACAAGGTACATAAACAGCAAGCAGGAAAAGTAGTCAGGTAACAAGCACACAAAATCATAAAACTGAACTGGGGGTAAAAGTAACCAGAGGTTCATAGCTATGTCTGGCAGTGGACTGCAGACAGGATGGGCATAAAAAAGGGTGTGGTGTCTTCCCATTGGTTGTAGCTGAATGATGATACTTCATCTGTGAGATACCCACCAGCTACATTCAGCCAGAGATTCTGCATCTGTCAAGGTAATGCAGCCCAATGGGTGAGCATAACCTGCGTCCACCTGCGCCGCTGGCATCGACTCCTCTCCCATCATCAGCACTATGCATGAAAGGAACACGTTGTCACCTGGCGACCGGAGTACAAATTGACGGAGCGGACTCCGTTGGTGACTTAACAGCCGTGTGTGGCAATGATGCAAACCTGGCTGCGGGCCATCGTCAGGGCAATGTGACACACGTGCCTTGTATGGCTCACGTGTTGAGCCTAATTCTCCAGCAATTTTTAAAACACCATCCCGGCCTACATGGCCTTGTGCAGCGGGCACGCTCGCTATGTGCTCACTTCCATCGTGCGCACACAGCAGCTCAACAACTTTCGTCGCTACAGAAGTCTTTAGGTCTGGTGGTTAAACGCCTGAAATGCGATGTGCCGACACGCAGGAATTTGAATCTGCACATGTTGCAGCGTTTGTGGCAGCACCGCCAAACCCTGCTGCAATACGTTATGACATATAGCCTGGGATAACTTGATCCAGAGGTAGTGCAGATCACGCTGCTGGAGTGGTGTCAGAACAAGGACCTATGCACCCTTCTACACAGTTTACAAATGTCGACGAAGATGTTTAGCACTGGCGAAGCTATTCTCAGCATGACAATTCTGGTCATCTACATGATGGAGCACACTGTAATTATTATTCGGAGTCAGGTGTTGGGACAAGAGGAAGGGGAGGAAGTACAGGAGGAGTCATATGCGGAAGGGATAACAAGATCTACGAGGTCCAGATGGTCAGCGGCACCTAGGCGGCAGTCATGGTGAGGGAGAGGGATTAACAAGGGCGCATAGTATCAGCAAAAAGTGTTGAGGAAGGTGCAGGAGCCCATGAAGAAATGGAGGACGAACTGGCGATGGGCATGGAAGACTCAGCAGATGAGTGAGAGCTTGCTCACATTTCGGTTGTGCGAGGTTGTGGGGAGAGGGCAGGTGAAGGAGGTACGATTCTCACCTCTCTGCCACCAACACACCAAGGACTTGGTCCTCCTGGATGCACAAGACACATGAGCGCCTTCTTGCTGCACTACCTACAACATGACCCTCAGTTTGTACAAATTCGAAGTAATGCTAACTACTGGGTTGCCACACTGTTAGATCCCCGGTACAAGACAAAATTTGGCGAAATAATTCCTGCCATAGAAAGGGACGCACGTATACAGGAGTATCTGCAGAAGGTAGTACGCAATCTTAGATCTGCTTTTCCACTAAACACCAGTGCTGCACAGAGTGAATCTCAACGCTTTGTCATGGATAGGAGGAAATGGTCTTTTACTTGTCCACATCTGAGGGACCGAGGGCTGGCTGCTGTGCTGAGATGGCGTTGAGTACGGTGTCCCTGCAGAGTTGCACTTTTGTTCATATACCAAAATGAGTTGAAAAAGGACAGATGCTGGTGGAAAGGGGAACAGGTGTGTTGGAAAGGGGAAAAAAGTTTTTGTCCGTGGATTTGGTGGTTAAGCAACAGTAACATTTGCTGAAGAAACACCATCTGTTACAGTGGGACTGGCAGATTTGTATAAGGTGGTATATACTATGTTACCGCTATATACCGAAAATTATTAAGAAAAGAAATGGAAAGGTATATATCCCCATCAGCAGTCAGTGTCCACCGTGCTCCCAGATGGAAAAGGAGAGGTTGGCAACTGGAAGGTTTGGTGGAGGATACAGAGCTGTGTGGCTATGAAACTAATAGTAGCCTGAACCGAGTTAGACGCCATTCGGATCTAGAGACTGGGAGCCCTGTTAGCGTCACAGGGTCCACAGGCCCACCCAGCCCAGGAACTCCCTGTTAACAACACAGGGGCCATTGAGTACGCTGACCGTGTGCGTAGGGGCCACACCTGTGGACAGCAGGTGCATCAGCAGCAGCAGGCCTGTTAATGCCACTGGGCTGCACAAGCAGGACTGGTAGGACAGGAGCTGGTCTTAACCATTCTGCGTTACCAACTGTGGTGGTGGCCTGCATCGACACCCTATCCCTGCCTACCTCTGGCCTAAAGCCGCAATGGGTTCAACACATGGAGGTGTGCTCTTTCGGAGCATAATAGAAGACTGCGCACCTCCTTGTTGGCTCCAGCCCCTTTTATAACCTGGGTCCGCCCCAAACCAGGGTGAACCACAATGCACCTCCTGGAGACAAAAGCAGAGTGACACGTCATGAGTGGCATAACTAGCGTCCTATTTGGAACCGCAACTTCAATGATGACCTCATGGCTGCCATGACCCAAACACCTCACCAGTCATCGTCTGACCATCAATAATGCGGTGACAAGTCATAGGGGCGGGCCTCTGCAAGCCATTTGGGAGTGGCCTGGCCACATCGTCAGGACACCTGATGCCCTGTGGTCTATATGGGACCCCCACATCAGGGGCAGGGCCAAAGAGTTCATTACCGGACATAGTCTCTGATGCAGTAAGTGCCTGAGCATGCTCAGTAGCATGAAATACAGTGTCTGAAAAAAGACTATCAGCTTTATGGTGTCTAGGCACAACACAGGACCTAGACCCGGCACGGAATGCAAGTACCTGTGCAAAGAGGCTTTTCGCACTAAGTGTGGGAGCATGCGCTGTATCCCGAAATGAAGACTTAGCCTCAGCAATGGCACAGTCAGGCTGAGCATACTCACTAGGCGAAACACTGTAGTTAGGCTGCGGCTGGGGTAAACCGGCACATGCATGCGCACTAGCTGTCTCTCCACACTTAGACGTGGAGGAGAAATTGCTCTTTGGGTGTGGACTTGGAGATGCTGTCTATGAACAGAAGGAAAAGCTAAAGGTGTGTGTTACAGCAAGGAGCCACCGCGGAAACACTTTGTTCAATTGTGAGGGGAGTCATGTTGTACTTTGATGATGAACCCCTTAATGCCAGTGAGCAGCATCCTGTGCCACAGACCAACATTCTTACAGTGCTGTCTATACTGTTTACCGTGAGAGGAGCGTAAAGTCTGTATTTCTGGAAACTGGACATCAGAGTACCCGGGTACGGTAGGCTGTGCCCAGACAATAATGCGGGCACGCAACACTTTGTTTTATTAGCAAAACACATATCTGTTCTGGGTAGGCCGACTATATAGACAATAAAACTTGCTGCCTCTGCACTGTCAAATTGTCATGTACAGTTTAAATCATAGAGGGACAGCAACACATGTTTGCATTCACTGTTGCTTTTCAAGATTTCCATGACTGTGTTGCAGAGCTGTGTGGTTTGCATTCACACTGTTATCATCTGCATTATCTGTGAGGCTTCAGCTAACAAGGGTATTCAGGGGGGGTAATGTGTTTTGACTATGTTTAGGTAGATAACTTGGAAGCTCTTGTGATGCGCCACTGGTAAGTCGTGTTCAAACACACACACACACACGCACAAACACACAATTACTGCTACACAGAGGGATTAGCAGGTAGTAGGCAACAGAATAGATTGTTCAATTATTTAAATTGTATGCATGGTTCTTATTGTTTGTTTTGGTAAAGTTAAACAATCATTTATCAACCCAACTGCCTAGAGTCCTTTTCCTGTTGCCTGGTTTTGCTGCATACTGGGGAGCCCACCCTGTACACAACTTAAAATGAAGCATAAGTCGCAATGTGAATTTCACTGTGCTACAATGCGGCCTAGCGTGCCTGTGCAACCACCGCCTGCCCCATCAAGTGCATCTGTGTGCTCTTCATCCTCTGTGACTGTGGGGACAGCAGTCACACATGGTTTTTCACACTGAACTTCCACTCCTTTACCCGCAACAGGGAGTGTGATTGGCAGGTCATCACTTGTTTTGGAAGTGGAAACAGAAGGTATTGTTGAGCTGTCAGACATCGAGAGAACCATCATTGGATGCAGGCTACATTATATCCACGCCTGCACCTTCGTCACAGATTGGCTGGACTACCTGCAGTTAATAATTGCATTCCAGAAATGGAAAGGAGTGTAGAATGCACATGTGTTGTACCTTGCTTGGCAGCAAAGGAACACTAACTTAGTATTCCAGACAATTTTAGGATGGCAGAAAAAGAGTCAGCTCTTTGGGCAAATTAAAAAGCGTGGCAAAAGTGGACAAATGGGTACAGGGGCCGTGTTCTGTGGGTACCAGGACAGTAAAAGAAGCCTCACTTTCTATCCCTCCTAATGATCAAATGCAGCAAGGAATTCCCTGAGTTTGCTATAAAATTAGCATAGCTAAATGTGCATGAGGGTAGAATGCAGAGGTGCTTGAGATTGCTTGGCACAAGTGGCACAATAAAGGAGTCCAACAGCCAGTTCTATGATGCCACTAAATGGCAGTATTTTTTGCTATCATTATAGCTTATTAAAAACAGAGCAGGAGGGTGTCCTGTACAGGTGCTAGAAATAGCTTGGCACCAGTGGGGCACTAATGGAATACAACAGCCAGTTCTATGATGCCACTAAATGGCAGTATTTTTTGCTATCATTATAGCTTATTAAAAACAGAGCAGGAGGGTGTCCTGCACAGGTGCTAGAAATAGCTTGGCACCAATGGGGCACTAATGGAATACAACAGCCAGTTCTTTGATGCCACTAAATGGCAGTATTTTTTGCTATTATTATAGCTTATTAAAAACAGAGCAGGAGGGTATCCTGCACAGGTGCTGCACATAGATTTGCACCAGTGGGGCACTAATGGAGTACAACAGCCACTTCTTGTATGCCACTAAGTTTACTAAATTTTTGGTATTGTAATGTCTTAGTAAGTAACAATGAGTTTGAGTGTGCAATGCAGGCAGAGGTGCTGCAAATATCTTTGCACTAGTGGGACTATACAGAAGTCCAATAGCCACGTTTAGGATGCCACTAGGTTCACTGAGTGTTTGCTAGTATAATGGCTTAGTAACAATGAGTTTGAGTGTGCAATGCAGGCAGACGTGCTGCAAATATCTTTGCACTAGTGGGACTATACAGAAGTCCAACAGCCACGTTTAGGATGCCACTAAGTTTCCTCAGTGTTTGCTAGTATAATGGCTTAGTAACAATGAGTTTGAGTGTGCAATGCAGGCAGATGTGCTGCAAATATCTTTGCACTAGTGGGACTATACAGAAGTCCAATAGCCACGTTTAGGATGCCACTAGGTTCACTGAGTGTTTGCTAGTATAATGGCTTAGTAACAATGAGTTGGAGTGTGCAATGCAGGCAGACGTGCTGCAAATATCTGTGCACTACTGGGACTATACAGAAGTCCAATAGCCACGTTTAGGATGCCACTAAGTTCACTCAGTGTTTGCTAGTATAATGGCTTAGTAACAATGAGTTGGAGTGTGCAAAGGGCAGGAGGGTACAGTAGCAGGGTTGTGGGTCTCTGGGTACAGGAAAGGAAGCCTGCCTTTCTATCCCTCCTAATGGGGAAATGCAGCAAGGAAATCCCTGACCTTAGCTACACAGACGCTGTCATCTTGTGTAGCTGTTAAACTCTGTTTTCAGGACCTGTCACCTATGGCTCTGACCCTGCCGGTACGAGCCCTTAAAAGGACTGATAGAAAGTGCTCTCCCTAAGCTGTCCAGCGCTGTGTATGGAGCGCATACAGCAGTATCGGCGATAGGGCTCAGGACGGAGCTGCGCCAGTGATGTCTGACACCAAGGACGCAGAAGAGATAATGGCGTCCGGACGGGCAGATACTCGTTTTTATAATGCAGGGACATGTGACATGGACATCCTATCACACATGCCGTTGCTTCTCTGGCTAAAAGTCCACTTAGCTGTGTGTGTCTGGGATTGGCTGACATGCTGGCCCTCCCCACTACACGCGCGCGCTTAGGGAAGGAAGACAAGGAAAAAAAAAAATGGCGATCGCCATTATCCATACAGCAGTGATCTGAAGGCGCTGTTCCCGCACACTATACACTGAAATTTCATAATAGTGTGAGTCACAGAGTGACTTACACTATTACAGCGGAAAGCCAGCTAGGAATTAGCTGGGTTTTTTGCTGCTAGAACCGTTCTCGAACGTATCTAGAACTATCGAGCTTTTGCAAAAAAGTTCGAGTTCTAATTCGATCTAGAACAGCCCCCAAAATCACTCGAGCCGCGAACTGGAGAACCTCGAACCGCGAACCGCGCTCAACTCTACTCATGGCTGTCGGCTAGTCCACATTTTGGCAGACAACAAATACTGGTTATGTACCTTCCTTGACCCACGCTACAAAGACAAATTTGCTTCGCTACTTGTGGAGGCAAATAAGGATTGTACTACGGAAACATTAAAGAGGGCTGTAGTGGAGCAGTTGATGAAACGATTAGCCTCAGATCATGGTGGCGTCAGAAGTAGTGTGTCATCTCACGCAACAGGATTACAAGAGAGGGCTACGCATAGTAGGAGCAACACAGGCGGGGGACTAAGCCAAAATTGGTCCATTTTCCACAAACCATCAACTGCGAATCAGATACCGGTTGGGGGAACGATGAAAAGGAGGGAATAGTTAAGTAATATGGTGAGGGACTATGTAGGTGACCGCATCAGCGTGCTTTCCGAGTCTACTGTTCCCTTTAACTATTGGGTTTCCAAGCTCAACACTTGGCCAGACCTTGCGTTATACGCTTTTGAAGTGTTAGCTTGCCCTGCTGCGAGTGTGTTGTCTGAGCGTGTTTTCAACTCAGCGGAGTCAATAATAACAGATAGTTGCACATGACTATCCACGGAAAGTGCAGACAGTTTGACCATGATCAAAATGAACCATAGATGGATTGCCCCAGAGTATCTCAACATGGCCGCCTGTTAACAAGACCCAATAATAAGTGTAGCCCCAAAATTTGGATTTCTTAAGTTCAAATAAGTTCCATTGTTTCTCATTCAAGACTATTTTGTCTTCTATCATCTAATGACACCGCATGACTAATGTAACTTGTTATGCTGCTGCCATGTAATTGCTTGGCCCAATCACCCAGGGCAATATTTTTCAAGCCTTTGTACATTATGCACTGGCACAAGCACTGTCGAGGCTACACTGTCTAGAACAATTGGTCAGGCAGTCTCCATTTGTGTTCTTTATTGATGCTGTGCTCCACGGTCTGTTACACATGGCCCCCTGCAAAACCAGAATTTTTTTAGCTTCTTGGCATGATATGCCCTGTTGCTTATGCTATATAATACAGCCACTGGTATGGTATATAAGATAAAAGACCAAAATACAGCAAAAAATACCTAAAAATTAACTTTCATTAGTTCCTCTAAAATAGGGAAAGGATAACCTTGCCTCTAATTAAAATATAGTCAGCTTCAGAACTTTAACGTGCTGCAAAGTCCTCCAGTATCAACAACGGGACTAGCGCACCCTGCCGCATGACATTACACCAAATGACAGATGGTGCTAGCAGGTGTCACAATTAACCGAGAAGGCACAAGCTGGTTCACTCAAAAAGACACTGCTCACTCATTCCAGTGTCTCCACTGCTCACTCATTCCAGTGTCTCCACTGCAGCAGTGTTTATAATAACATACAGCACCACCCTCAGGTTGGTAAAGAGGGGGGTAGATAACCAAGACACCTTACAGGTGTCCAATCAAAACCAAGCTAGTACTCCAAAACCCGGAATACAATCAACAATGTCCAGGGATTATAGTAATAAATTTGTTACCCTAGCATTGTCTGATTAACAAAATGGAACAATCTCACCCTTGCTGGTGTTTCTTGTTTCCAAGAGGTCAGTTTGTCCTCATTATCGGCGTTTCCACAGACCCTCACAATCTTGGTCCAGGACCCCCTTAGAATGGACTCACTGTCCTCTCCCAGATTCTCCTTCTCCCGACGCGTTTCCTAAATTGTATTTATCAGGGGAGCATTATATGAGGAGATGTAGGTTTCTAATGAAAAACCTCTAATGGGTTAATCTAGAAAACAAATGAAAACATGGGCTAAATAAATAAGGGCTTCACACATATGCAGCCATTAGTATACCTCTCCCTAGATGGAGAAACATAGAGAGGCAGGCGACTTACCAGACAGTGACAGCGCGAGTCTTATCAGCTGTACACCGCTGTCTGCAACCACCATATTTAAATAATCGCCGCTCTCCCGCCAGCGTCTGACGTCACATCCGCAATCGCGCTCCCCGCTTCCGCATCACGCGGTGGAGCACATCAACGGAACGCATGTCCCTCAGGATGTGACGTCAGAGCCGTCCGGCGCTCTCAAGATACTGCATACTGGAATGCATGAGTGGGACGCAGAAGCGCCTAGTGGGCCCACCCCTTCACAGATCCAAGACAACGCATTACACATAACCTCACTGCGCATGCGTTATGTCCATAAAGCGGACAGTCGGTACTGTGATTTATAATCAAATGCTTCTTTTCACATATAGTAAAGAACAGAGCTCGGCCCGCTTATACCAGATAACATGTGCAGGTTTACAAGACACAGGGAATCGCCCAAATACAAACTGAACCACAGAGAAAGTGTATAATCTCAAATAGAAAAGACAGACAGAATAACAAGTGGACAAACCACTGTATTTCAGGGGACTAAGACACAGCATAGAGGAGATCAAACCCTGCGAGAGTTGCTGGAAGGGCTAAAATGGCAAAAAAGAGAGAGGGGGGAGGGGAGGGGCCACAACAAGAGGCCAAATAACACCCCACGGTAGAAAAGAGGAAAGAGTGGAAAAGAGAGCTACCAACTCCACCACCTGCTAAACTGACCTGAAAAGACCAACCCTACCTAACTGCGGAGGTTGGCACCCTAAAGAACGGTGGTTGGCGCCCCCGCTCGTCCGAAGGCTCTCCCTCCTAGCTGTCACTAGAGCCTCCACCTACAAAAAGGGTGCATAGGATAAGGATTCATTCAGACCATGAGGGTGAACCGTCTTAAGCCGGAAAATCCACCTACATTCCTTCTGGAGGATTTTCTTGTCCCAGTCACCTCCCCGTTTAAGTGGTGGGACAACATCGATACCCTGGAAGGTGATTTGACTAATGTCTCCCCCATGAATTGTATTCAGGTGCTTTGCCAGTGGAGTGTCATTTCCCAGTCTGATATCTCTCAAGTGCTCTCCCACCCTCCTTCTGAACTCTCTCTTAGTTTTGCCTATATACTCCTGTCCACAAGAGCATGTGACTTTGTAAATCACACCTTTCATACGGCAATTGACGAACCAACGAATGTCATATTCCTACCCTGTGTTGCTACTCCAGAACTTCTTTCCAAGCTTGTGCCTTCTCGGTTAATTGTGACACCTGCTAGCACATCTGTCATTTGGTGTAATGTCATACGGCAGGGTGCGCTAGTCCCCTTGTTGATACTGGAGGACTTTGCAGCACGTTAAAGTTCTGAAGCTGACTATATTTTAATTAGAGGCAAGGTGATCCTTTCCCTGTTGCTTATGCTACCAATTTTTTTAAAATAAGCTGTTGGGAGCTCTTGGGAGTACCTTGTGATGCTTAGCTACATGATGTCTGAACCTTTACACCCTATGGGAACTGAATGTATTAAACTCCTTGGCATGTTATGCCCTGTTGCTTATCCTACCATTTTTGTTTTTTAAATAAGCTGTTGGGAGCTGTTGGGAGTAACTTCAGATGCTGTGCTACATGGTCTTTGAACCATTCCCCTCTGGGGAAACAGAATTTTTTGAAATACTCGCTGTTAGCTAGTGGAATAAAGCCTGAGTTCCAGAGTGAAACAACTGCTACTTCCACAGTGCTGCATGCTTCACAAACTGTTGTGCAAGAAGGTAGCACTGATGCCTCCTTCTCCCAACCTGATGCTGGCCAAACTCAATCATCAACGACATCAGCTTCGGTGTTCCAGCGTTCTGTTCAGTTGTCCATACCACAGACCTTCAAAAAGAAGCAAAAATACCCTGTTATGCACCCAAGGGCAGAAACCATAACTGCACACATTGCACGATTGATAGCCCTTGAGATGTTGCCATATCGGCTTGTGGGAACAGAGGCTTTCTGCGACCTTTTGGCGGTGTGAGAAAATGAATGTATTAAACTCCTTGGCATGTTATGCCCTGTTGCATATGCTACCAATTTTATTAAAATAAGCTGTTGGGAGTACCTTGTGATGCTTAGCTACATTGTTAGGGTGAACTCTTAATCAGAGATTACTAGTTGCCTACTGCCTAGCCTAATTGGTGTGGATCGAGTGCATGCTTGAAAAATGAGATCAGACACAGTCAGATATTCATCTTTCCTTGACAGAAGTCAGCCCATGCTCTGCCTTTATTACAACTGAGCTTGCTCTGATATAACCTTGCAAAGGGGCATGTCCGGATGTGTTCATTGGTCAGTGGGTCGAACAGTGTGTTAGTCCATGAGTTGATTGGTGGGCGTCATTGTAGGCGGGTCTATGACATCATTGGATGGATCCATGGTGATGGTGATGGGAGGGACGTCATCTGGTGGATCCATGGTGATGGTTTGGACTGTGATGTCATCGGGGGCCATCTTTACTTCCTCTGAAGAGTGACTGGCTTATGTATAGAGAATTAATTTAATTTAACACACTTCTCACAATGCTCTATGTCCAGAGGTTAATCAAGTATTTCATCTTATGGCTCTCCTCAACAACATGACGTCTGAACCACTACACCCTGGGGGACCTGAATGTATTAAACTCCTTGGCATGTTATGCCCGGTTGCTTATCCTACCATTTTTTTTAAATAAGCTGTTGGGAGCTGTTGGGAGTAACTTTTGATGCTGTGCTACATGATCTTAGAACCATTCCCCTCTGGGGAAAAGGAATTTTTTTAAATCCTCGGTGTTAGCTAGTGGAATAAAGCCTGAGTTCCAGAGTGAAACAACTGCCACTTCAACAGTGCTGCGTGCTTCACAAACTGCAGTCTAGGAAGCAGGCGATAATGCCTCCTGCTCCCAACCTGCTTTTGGTCAGATGCAATCATCATCAACGACATCAGCTTCGATGTCCCAGCGTGGCGTTCATTTGTCCATAAAACATACATTTCTGAATCATTTGAATAGAATTTGAATAGAGGGCCACTGGAGCCAGGGGTGTTGGTGGAGGAGGAGGAGGAAGAGGAGGAGGAGGAGGAAGAGGGCAAGGCCAACATACAAATGGCCACATTGGCAATAGCACTGTAAATTGTTATGGAGTACGTATTCCAACTTTCACACTAATGATATAGGGGACGCAGAAAACTACAAATGACTGCCATCCCTCCCCAATGTATGTTACAGGGCCCACCTGGGAGCCCTAAGAAGTCTGAGATTTGAGAACTATGGGGAGATAAGGTATGCAACACCAGTGACTATGTAAGGGGAATACATGAAATAGCAGAAACTGCTGTGTGAATACTGACTTGAAAAATCCAATAGCTACATGTAAGAGTGAAAATGTGAAAAATGGAATCTGCATTACTGCCATGAACATATGAATAAAGAGAAATTTAGCTACTGAATTGATCAATGCAATAGAGCCCCAACACTACGTCAAAGTATTTCTCTACGTTGGGGTCCCTAGCTTGTGTGTGTCCTCTCATGCAGTTAAAAAACTTACCGTGTATGGGAAGCTGAGACCCAGGCTATATATGCGTATGATATGGATTGGCAATAGGTGTGTGGGGAGGGTTCACAAACGAAAAAAACTACTAACAATAACAAATAACGTTTGGAACACCATTCTAAGTCTGAACTGGGTGCAAAAACCTAAAAAAACATCACTATGGGGAGATAAGGTATGCAACACCAGTGACTATGTAAGGGGAATACATGAAATAGCAGAAACTGCTGTGTGAATACTGACTTGAAAAATCCAATAGCTACATGTAAGAGTGAAAATGTGAAAAATGGAATCTGCATTACTGCCATGAACATATGAATAAAGAGAAATTTAGCTACTGAATTGATCAATGCAATAGAGCCCCAACACTACGCCAAAGTATTTCTCTACGTTGGGGTCCCTAGCTTGTGTGTGTCCTCTCATGCAGTTAAAAAACTTACCGTGTATGGGAAGCTGAGACCCAGGCTATATATGCGTATGATATGGATTGGCAATAGGTGTGTGGGGAGGGTTCACAAACGAAAAAAACTACTAACAATAACAAATAACGTTTGGAACACCATTCTAAGTCTGAACTGGGTGCAAAAACCTAAAAAAACATCACTATGGGGAGATAAGGTATGCAACACCAGTGACTATGTAAGGGGAATACATGAAATAGCAGAAACTGCTGTGTGAATACTGACTTGAAAAATCCAATAGCTACATGTAAGAGTGAAAATGTGAAAAATGGAATCTGCATTACTGCCATGAACATATGAATAAAGAGAAATTTAGCTACTGAATTGATCAATGCAATAGAGCCCCAACACTACGCCAAAGTATTTCTCTACGTTGGGGTCCCTAGCTTGTGTGTGTCCTCTCATGCAGTTAAAAAACTTACCGTGTATGGGAAGCTGAGACCCAGGCTATATATGCGTATGATATGGATTGGCAATAGGTGTGTGGGGAGGGTTCACAAACGAAAAAAACTACTAACAATAACAAATAACGTTTGGAACACCATTCTAAGTCTGAACTGGGTGCAAAAACCTAAAAAAACATCACTATGGGGAGATAAGGTATGCAACACCAGTGACTATGTAAGGGGAATACATGAAATAGCAGAAACTGCTGTGTGAATACTGACTTGAAAAATCCAATAGCTACATGTAAGAGTGAAAATGTGAAAAATGGAATCTGCATTACTGCCATGAACATATGAATAAAGAGAAATTTAGCTACTGAATTGATCAATGCAATAGAGCCCCAACACTACGCCAAAGAAATACTTTGGCGTAGTGTTGGGGCTCTATTGCATTGATCAATTCAGTAGCTAAATTTCTCTTTATTCATATGTTCATGGCAGTAATGCAGATTCCATTTTTCACATTTTCACTCTTACATGTAGCTATTGGATTTTTCAAGTCAGTATTCACACAGCAGTTTCTGCTATTTCATGTATTCCCCTTACATAGTCACTGGTGTTGCATACCTTATCTCCCCATAGTGATGTTTTTTTAGGTTTTTGCACCCAGTTCAGACTTAGAATGGTGTTCCAAACGTTATTTGTTATTGTTAGTAGTTTTTTTCGTTTGTGAACCCTCCCCACACACCTATTGCCAATCCATATCATACGCATATATAGCCTGGGTCTCAGCTTCCCATACACGGTAAGTTTTTTAACTGCATGAGAGGACACACACAAGCTAGGGACCCCAACGTAGAGAAATACTTTGGCGTAGTGTTGGGGCTCTATTGCATTGATCAATTCAGTAGCTAAATTTCTCTTTATTCATATGTTCATGGCAGTAATGCAGATTCCATTTTTCACATTTTCACTCTTACATGTAGCTATTGGATTTTTCAAGTCAGTATTCACACAGCAGTTTCTGCTATTTCATGTATTCCCCTTACATAGTCACTGGTGTTGCATACCTTATCTCCCCATAGTGATGTTTTTTTAGGTTTTTGCACCCAGTTCAGACTTAGAATGGTGTTCCAAACGTTATTTGTTATTGTTAGTAGTTTTTTTCGTTTGTGAACCCTCCCCACACACCTATTGCCAATCCATATCATACGCATATATAGCCTGGGTCTCAGCTTCCCATACACGGTAAGTTTTTTAACTGCATGAGAGGACACACACAAGCTAGGGACCCCAACGTAGAGAAATACTTTGGCGTAGTGTTGGGGCTCTATTGCATTGATCAATTCAGTAGCTAAATTTCTCTTTATTCATATGTTCATGGCAGTAATGCAGATTCCATTTTTCACATTTTCACTCTTACATGTAGCTATTGGATTTTTCAAGTCAGTATTCACACAGCAGTTTCTGCTATTTCATGTATTCCCCTTACATAGTCACTGGTGTTGCATACCTTATCTCCCCATAGTGATGTTTTTTTAGGTTTTTGCACCCAGTTCAGACTTAGAATGGTGTTCCAAACGTTATTTGTTATTGAGATTTGAGAACAGCCAATGACCCTTTCAACATTTGAATAGAGGGCCACTGGAGTCGGTGGTGCTGGTGGTGGAGGAGGAGGAGGGCAAGTTCAACATCCCAATGGGCACATTGTAGCTGACCTTTTAAAGTGCTGTCAAATATGTCCCAAAAAAGGAGGTGTGAGACAGACACCAATATAATGTACAAGTTCTAGCCCTTTCTAATAGAAAAAGGAAAAATGTAAAAAACGAAATGTGTGAACAAATGCTAAAGTGTTTTTTTTTTGGCAGGTCGGGGCTTGATTTGAGGTTTTATTACATTTATTAGGCACTATAAGCTGTTTCTTAGCAATTTCCCCTCTTTTACTTTGGTTTGAGAGCTGTTCTGGTGAGTACGTAAACGCAACGTGCTGCTCTGAGCACATTATTCAAAGTCACCAGAAATGCAATCAGGCACCTTCTACAGGCTGTGCCCATACTGTTTAAGCCTTTTCCCATCCATTTCAGCCTTTCCCTCAGTCACCATAGGTCACCGACAGGTTCAACGTAAAATTATTCGAGTTTCCCATAGACTTACATTGGGGGTCGAATACTCGCGAATACTCGAATAGCGGCGAGGTATTCGCCGGATATTCGTCGAAGCGAATAATAGGGTATTCGATCATCCCTAATATTAGTAGATGACTATGTTGCATATTCAAATTGTCTCTCCAGTAAAGGAGACAAACTCTAGCACAGCGCCACCTATTGGAAGTAGCGATCCTAAAAGTCACAAGTGGATTTTCAACAATCCTTTGCAATATGACTCAGGATATATAAGGCAGATCAGAATCCCAATTTGCAGACACGGTGTTTCGGGGTGCTTGCCCCTCGTCAGTGCAAAGTATGGGGGTGTCTGATCTGGCTCATGAGAAAGCTATGTGGGGACCACGGGGGAACACTATTCTCCTTAAGGAGACTTTGCAAGCCAGTCTGGCTGCCAGGTAAGGGGACTTATAGCTGCCACCCCCCTCTAAGCTCTAAGAAATATTCAAATTGTCTCTCCAGTAAAGGAGACAAACTCTAGCACAGCGCCACCTATTGGAAGTAGCGATCCTAAAAGTCACAAGTGGATTTTCAACAATCCTTTGCAATATGACTCAGGATATATAAGCCAGATCAGAATCCCAATTTGCAGACACGGTGTTTCGGGGTGCTTGCCCCTCGTCAGTGCAAAGTATGGGGGTGTCTGATCTGGCTCATGAGAAAGCTATGTGGGGACCACGGGGAACACTATTCTCCTTAAGGAGACTTTGCAAGCCAGTCTGGCTGCCAGGTAAGGGGACTTATAGCTGCCACGCCCCTCTAAGAAATATTCAAATTGTCTCTCCAGTAAAGGAGACAAACTCTAGCACAGCGCCACCTATTGGAAGTAGCGATCCTAAAAGTCACAAGTGGATTTTCAACAATCCTTTGCAATATGACTCAGGATATATAAGATATATATATGTTGCATATAAATCAAAGATGACCAGGGTCAGTCCTAATAGCGTCCAAAATGTAATAGGGATCAGGATGAGTAAATTAATACGTCACGGTGTACTGATATGAAAACATCATAGCTCAATAAAAAGGAGAAAGAAAGAATGTCCTAGAAAAGGAGGATATCTCTCTCTCTCTCTCTCTCTCCCTCCCCCTCTCTCTCCCCCTCTCTCTCCCTCCCCATCTCTCTCCCCCTCTCTCTCCCTCCCTCTCTCTCCCCCTCTCTCTCCCTCTCTCTCCCTCTCTCTCCACCTCCCTCCCCCTCTCTCTCCACCTCCCTCCCTCCCTCTCTCTCTCTCCCTCCCTCCATCCCTCTCTCTCTCTCTCTCTCTCCACTCTCCCCCTCCTGAGAGCGGAGGACGCTCGTAACCAAGGTAAACATCGGGTAACCGCGGTCTTAGTTATGTTTATCTTGGTTACGTGTGCAGGGAGCAGGCAGCCGGCTCCTAGCAGCTGCAGATGCTCGTAACCAATGTAAATATCGGGTATCCAAGCAAGTTACCCGATGTTTACCCTAGTTACGAGCCTCCACAGCTGTTAGATGTCGGCTCCCAGTCTCACGTTCAGTTCCCCTCACTCCCAATCACATTACTTCAATGCCCGCCCATAAACTTAAAGTGACAGGATCCTGCAAAATAACACATGTGTTTGCATGCGTTTTTTGCTGTAAAAGCAGGATTCGCTTTTGCAGCAAAAAAACGTTCATGAAGCATGTTAAAAAAACGTAGTGTGAAAGCAGCCTACATGTACAAACAAGGTCCAAAAAAACCCTCATTTACCCCCACCAATGCAGCAATATAGAATGATAAGTGCACCTGTAATCAGATCCAGCAAGCATAAGCAGATAATGAACGGAGGTCACAGGAAAAAGAATTGTAGAAAAGTAGTCCCTGATAATACAACAGTGTAGACTAATGAGTGCTCTTGCACCTGTAATCCGATCCACAAACAAAACAAAATGAAAAGGATCAAAGAAAAACAATTGTAATTATGGAGGTTTAGTCCCTAATAGTTGTATATACAGATCACAACCTGCAAAGATGGCATAGTGTATATAAAAAGATAGGGTTAACAAGATCAGGATAAATTTGTTAAAGGAGTTGAGCAAATGAATAACAGACCCAAGCATAAAGACGTGCTAAAGATGAAAGACCTCCGAATAATGAGACACAGATCTCAATCAGTATACCAGCCTGTAAGGATAAGATCATAGCAGCCTGCAAGTAGGTGAGGGATAGGAGCCAGCCTGATGCATATCGTAACCTCATGGGTGACTTCATCAAGGGCAAAAGACCACATCGAATATCCAATTTGTGTTTATTGATGCGGACATGTTGGGTGGTTTCACCCACATATCCCAGACCGTATGGGCACTTAATATAGTATACAATATAAGGGCTTCTACACTTGTAAAAGCACATTTGTTGTATACCATATTAAGTGACCATGCGGTCTTGAATATGCGGGTGAAACCACCCAACATGTCCGAGATCGCCTCAATAAACACAAATCGGATAGATATTCAATGTGGACATATTCTATTACCAATTCCACAACACTTTATCTCCGTCGGCCACAAAATCTCTCAATTGGGATTTCAAGTTATTGACCATGTAGACATCAACCGCAGAGGAAGCGACAGAGTCAAACACCTCTTGGAGAGATAAACATAGCAACAAAAAGAGGAAAATATCCTCCAAAAATTAATAATTACTTACAGCAAGATGGGCTGCAGTGTGTACATCACCCTGGCCAAAAACTAGTACTCTAGCAGGATACAGCTAAACCCCCACTAAAGTGGAAGCGTCACAGGTGCAGGAGGAGCAAATCACACACACACCTCCATGGAATGGAGGAGGGCGATTGCTAGATGATAAAACTGCACACTAGTGGCTTGCATAGAGCGCTGTTCACATATGCAGATAACACAGTCACAAACCCGCAGCCTATTAGGTGACGCCCATACTATTAGATCAGGCGGGCTGCCAAGCCGTACCCCACTGTGTATCATGCACGGACAGACACTCTACAGTGCAAGGCCCAACAGAAAGGGGCCTGGCTGTATCCTGTCAAAAAAAATAAATATGAGGTTTTTGTTGGTATTCATGGCCATAAAAACGGCTCATCTTGCTGTAAGTAATACTTAAATTTTTGGAGGATATTTTCCTCTTTTTGTTGCTATGTTTATATTTAGTGTAGGGACCTACAAGCATGAGGTTCCGTGACGCGGGTTGTAGGCTTACGTTTTTATGGCCATAAATACCAACAAAAACCTCATATTTATTTTTTTGGACAGGATACAGCCAGGCCCCTTTCTGTTGGGCCTTGCACTGTAGAGTGTCTGTCCGTGCATGATACACAGTGGGGTACGGCTTGGCAGCCCACCTGATCTAATAGTATGGGCGTCACCTAATAGGCTGCGGGTTTGTGACTGTGTTATCTGCATATGTGAACAGCGCTCTATGCAAGCCACTAGTGTGCAGTTTTATCATCTAGCAATCGCCCTCCTTCATTCCATGGAGGTGTGTGTGTGTGATTTGCTCCTCCTGCACCTGTGACGCTTCCACTTTAGCTTTTAGGGTTTTAGGGTTTAGCTGTATCCTGCTAGAGTACTAGTTTTTGGCCAGGGCGATGTACACCTCTTGGAGAGAGAATCAAGGTGGATATTTTATATAATATATATATTTATATTTTTTATTCATTTATATAGCGCTGTTAATCCCACAGCACTTAACATGCATTGGTAATACTGTCCACATTGGGGCTCACAATCTAAATTCCCTATCAGTATGGGTTTTTTTGGAGTGTGGGAGGAAACCAGAGAACCCAGAGGAAACCCATGCAAACACAGGGAGAACATACAAACTCCTTGCAGATGTTGTCCTTGGTGGGAATTGAACCCAGGACCACAGCACTGCAAGGCTAACCACTGAGCCACCATGGATCCACACCTTAGGCATGTTAGAACCTCATGATTTAAATCGTAGATACAAAGCTGGTATATAGATACCTCATACCACCTTACTCTTATAATTAATATCTCTTGTTCTTGTTCCCCCAATTACTTTCATGAGAAATAACAAAGTTTCTTTGAAATATAATAAGAGTATATAACGTGAGTGCACGGAGACATTTGTTGTCAAATTATTCTCCATATACTTATATTTAAATATGACCTGTCTTGCAGATAAGCATCCTCTGTTCATTTTCTCATTTTCTCTTCTTTCCTCAGGGCTGGAGGCATTCAGATCTGTCGGGGGGGCTGGTGGCATACAGATCTGGTGGGAAGGTGGGGGGCATACAGATATGGTGGGGGGCTGGAGCAAGATCTGGTGGGGGGGGCTGGGGGCATACAGATCTGGTGGGGGTCTGAAGGCATACAGATCTGGAGGGGGGGCTGGGGGCATACAGATCTGGTGGAGGGGCTGGAGGCATACAGATCTGGTGAGGTGGGCTGGGGGCATACAGATCTGGTGGGGGGGCTGGAGGCATACAGATCTGGTGGGGGACTCTAGAGGCATACAGTACTGGTGGGGGGGCTACAGGCATACAGATCTGGTGGGGGGGCTGGGGGCACACAGATCTGGTGGGGGGGGGCTGGGGGCATACAGATCGACACAGTTCTGGTGGGGGGCTAGGTGCATACAATTCTGGTGGGTGGCTAGGTGCATACAGATCTGGTGGGAGGGCTAGGGGCATACAGATCTGATGGGGATGCTGGGGGCATACAGATCTGATGGGGGTGCTGGGGGCTTACAGATCTGGTGGGGGGGCTGGGGCATACAGATCTGGTGGGGGGGGATGGGGGCATACAGATATGGTGGGGGGGCTGGGGGCATACAGTTCTGGCGAGGGGGGCTGTGAGCATACTGATCGGCATACAGTTTTGGTGGGGGGGGCTAGGAGCATACAGTTCTGGTGGGGGGGCTAGGGGCATACAGATCTGATGGGGGGCTGGGGGACATACAGATTTGGTGGGGGGGCTGGGGGCACACAGATTGGTTTGGGGGCTAGGGGGCATACAGATCTGGTGGGGGGGCTGGGGGGCATACAGATCTGGTAGGGGGGCTGCATACAGATCTGGTGGGGAGGCTGATGTCCCCTGCTGTAATGCCCCCTGCAGCAATGAGCCCATTGTTTAGTAATGTGCTCCTGCTGATTCCCTTCTGTCCCTTATTATGCCTTTGTTTACAAACAATAAAAGATATTCTCACCTTTCCTCCATTCCCATGGTGCCTCCAGCTGCGTCTTCAGGCACACAGACCCCTCCGTGATAGCATCCGGTGGACGGAGCGACCACTGCAGGATGTTGTCATGGCTTTAACTGCAGCAAAGCGCTTACAACAGAAGCGGCGGCGGCTCCGGACAGGTGAGTATACAGCAGTTTGTGTATGTGAAGACATATGTGTGTATCTGTGTTCAGTGTATACATGCCTGTGCACTATGTATGTGTGTGTGTGTATGTGCTCGGTGTATCCATGTGTGTCTGCTATGTGCTCACGTGTGTGTGTGTGTGCAGTGAGGATCTGGAAGCCGGAGCATTGTTCGAACTGCGGATGCGCAACTGACAGTGCCGTGGTGCATGCCGGAATAGGTGGACAGACACAACTGGCAGTTATGTATGTATATTTCTTTACTCTGTATATAAGCCATTTGGGCTATCATATTTATGATTGGATGTTTATAATTTTTATGTATACTATTTATTTATTGTCAGTATGATTTTGGCACATCCTCTAATATGTTTCTTCTTTTTTCTTACAGAATTGATTATTCTTCACTAATGAGCACCTCTTGTCACTTAATCCTGCTCATTTTCCACACTGAACATGGAACGCTGGAGCAGGCTTCACCATATTATGTTAATTTCCCTTCTATTTCCCGTTCCACACTTCTTGAACAGCCAGCACGCACGCGCGAGCTGCGGTTCATTTTCAATTCCGCACTCCAAATACCAGCAGTCACATGACCGCTGCTTATCCGAATATCATATGACTTAGTGTCATCTCAGCTATCGCGCTTGCGCTCACTACGTCTCACCCAGCATTTCTGCGTTCCACAGATCGGGAACTTCATTATCTAATGCGTCCACGCTTATAACATAAATACTTTAGTTGCCCTAAGGCAAAAGTAGGTCTTTTTGGTGGCCTTCTTTATCTCAGGATGTCAGGAGTTTTGTGCAATCTTGTGCGGTTTATTCTAGATCCAACCCTTGTTGTTCACGTTCTAGTGGGTTGTTATTACCCTTGCCTGTACCTAAGAGACCTTGGACTCATATCGCTATTGATTATATCTTGGATCTTCCTGTCTTTGAGACGATGGCGGTTATTTGTGATAGATTTTCTAAGATGGTCCATTTGGTACCATTGACTACGTTGCCATCTTCATCAGAGTTGGTGCCCTTGCTTTTTCAACAGGTGGTTCGTTTACATGGTATTCCTGAGAATACTGTGTCAGACAGAGGAGTTCAGTTTGTGTCCAGATTTTGGAGAGCATTTTGTTCTAAATAAGGAATTGGGCTGTCTTTTTCTTCTGCGTTTCATCCTCAGACCAATGGTCAGACTGAGAGAGCAAACCAGACCTTGGAAACCTATTTGAGGTGTTTGGTATCTGGGGATCAGGATGACTGGGTTTCGTTTTGGCCATTGGCAGAGTTTGCTCTCAATAATAGGGCTAGTTCTGCTACGCTGTCTCAGTTTTTCTGCAATTTGGGGTTTCATCCCAGGTTTTCTTCAGGGCAGGGTGAGGTTTTGGCCTTTCCGGGAGTTGATTCTGTGGTGGAGAGAATGCAGCAGATTTGGGGTCAAGTACTGAACAAATTGTTTTAGCCACAGGAGAATGCCCAAAGGTTTGCCAACCGGCGTAGGACTGTTGGTCCCCGGTTTAAAGTGGGGGACATGGTTTGGTTGTCCTTCAAAAATATTCCTATGAGAGTTTCGTCTCCTAAATTTAAGCCAAGATTTATTGGGCCTTATAAGATTTCAGAGATTATTAATTCCGTATCTTTTTTGTTTGGTCTTCCTGATTCTTTTAAAATTTACAATGTTTTTCATAAGTCTTTGTTAAAGAAACATGTGGAACCAGCAGTTCCCACGGCGGCACCTCCTGATCCTGTGTTGGAAGAAGGGGATCTAGAATATGAAGTAAAGAAAATTTTGGATTCTCGTCTTAATAGCTTCAGTACTTTGTTAAGTGGAAGGGTTATGGTCAGGAGGACAATTTTTGGGTTTTTGCTTTTGACATTCACGCTTACAGATTGGTTCATGCCTTTCATCATGCCCATCCTGACAGACCCGATGGCTCTGGTGAGGGTTCGGTGACCACTCCTCAAGGAGGGGTACTGTTGTGAATTTCATCCGAGTGGGTGCTGGTGTGGAGCTCCTTCTGGTGGCCAGGAATGGTAATGAAGCTGAGTCTGAATCTGTGACTCAAACAGGTGTTGGTATTAATTGGGAATCCAGGAAGTCCTATTGCTGACCAGCCTGGTGTATATAGGAGAGCAGTTTCTGCTCAGCTTCTGCCTGTGATGTTTTCTTCTACTTCTGAAGATGGCTTGCAGTTTATCCTTCAGTTTCCTCAATTTATCCTGCACCAGAATTCACTCCAGATAAGTCTGCAGGTTTTCTTTGCTTAATTGCTGGTTTTGTTTTTTTTTCTCCATTTTGTTCTGTCTGTTTTCTTGTATATGAGGATCTGGCTTTCTGCTATTTTGGGAGGGCAGTTCCTTCAGCAAGAAAGGGTGTTTCTCCCTGTTCTGATTTGGATTGTTTGCACTTTAGAAATGTATTTAATAATATAATATAATATTTATTCATTTTATATAGCGCTGGTAATTCCACAGCACTTTACATATAAGGGCAACACTGTCCTCATTGGGGCTCACAATCTAAGTTCCCTATCGGTATGTTTTTTTTTGGAGTGTGGGAGGAAACCAGAATACCTGGAGGAAACCCACACAAACATGGGGAGAACATACAAACTCCTTGCAGATGGTGTTCTTGGTGGGATTTGAACCCAGGACCCCAGTGCTGCAAGACTGCAGTGTTAGCCATTGAGTCACCGTGCCACCAGGATTCCTCATTTCTATCTTTGAGATGTAGCAAGTTTCTCCGGCAGTGACGAGGTGTCTAGGTGTGTTAGGAACATCCTATTGCTACTTCTAGTGTTGTCTGATAGATAGGTGATTGCGGTCAGCTTAGTTTCAAACTACTCTTGTGGTTTTTGTTTTTTCCTGATTAATGGGATTTTTTGTGATCGTCCACGGTTACCAGTTCATAACAGCATCCATAAGAGTTGCCATTTCTGGCGCTGGACCCAGCTCTTCCCGTTGCCCTGGTGCGGTGGCAATCAGGGTAATAAAGAGTTAATGGAAGCCCATAGCTACCACTAAGTCCTAGATTAGTGATGGCAGTCGTCTATAACATCCGCCCCATCAATCTGTAAGTGAACACAAACCCCCCAAAAATCCTTTATTTGGAATAAAATAGAAAAAGCACCCTCTTTCACCACTTTATTAACCCTCAAACACCACTGCAGGTCCGAAGTAATCCAAGTACCACGGCAATTCAGCTCTGCTACATCCCTTTCCTGTGACAGGGAGCATCATAGAGCATGACTTCCAGCTGTGCGTACAGACAGAGCTGCACAAACAGAATGAACAACGGGGAACTCCTGAAATTACAGCTGCAGGCCCCGCAGTACGGCGTGTCACGGCAGTGACGTAAGGGGTTCACCGCTGTGAGTTTCAGGCCTCGACTGAAGGGAGCCGTGCGATCAGCGGTGACGTCACTCAGGCGAGTCCTTCACCTGCGGCTCACTTCAGTCACGGTCTGATTTGTTGTCACAGGTAGAGGACTCCAGATGTGACCGCAAATCACCCAAGTGACATCACCACCGACCGCACGGCTCACTTCAGTTGGTGCGTGGAGATCACAGTGGGCAGTCGTGTTCTATGGCGCTCGCTGTGAGCGTCAGATGTAACAGTGTTGGAAGCATTGTGGTGAAAGAGGGTGCTTTTTTGTCTTTTATTTCAAACTAGCTGTAGTACCCGGGCGTTGCCCGGGATAGTAACTGTCTCTCTCACAGTCTCTGTCCGTCTCTTTCCCTGTCTGTCTCTGTCTATCTCTCTGTCTGTCTCTATCTTTGTTTCTCTGTGTCTTTCTGTCTCAATCTCTGTGTGTGTGTGAGTGTGTGTGTGTGTGTGTCTCTCTCTCTATCTCTGTGTCTGTCTCTCTCCCGGATGGTTGACCTCGGGGAGATCAACATCCAACACCACGGAGACACCATCACGTGTATCTTAATGCAGTGACACTAGAACAAGGCCCCCTGGGAAAATATGATGTTTCTCAACGCTGGCAGGAAATTAGCCAGGTATTTCACCGGGAAGGAACAACCATGGGAAGGGCAGTCTCCAGTCAAGAAAACCGCCTATACCAAAACATGGTATCGATCCACAGACAGCTATTTCAGGATATTTGCCCCTCATCAGTGTGGAGTAGGTAACTGGCTAGTGGGAGCAATGCCTAGTAGAAGACTACATAGGTAAGGATGGTTGACCTCGGGGAGATCAATATCCAACACCGCAGAGACACCATCACGTGTATCTTAATGCAGTGACACTAGAACAAGGCCCCCTGGGAAGATATGCAAAAACAGAATGCCGTGGAGACACCATCACATGTTTCTCAACGCTGGCAGGAAACTAGCCAGGTCTTTCACCGGGAAGGAACAACCACGGGAAGGGCAGTCTCCAGTCAAGGAAACCGCCTATACCAAAACATGGTATCCATCCACAGACAGCTGTTTCGGGGTATTTGCCCCTCATCAGTGTGGCGTAGGAAACTGGCTAGTGGGAGCAATGCCTAGTAATGCTTTACATTTTCTTGTCAAAACATATTCTATGACGTTCCCTGAGTCACATGGGGTGTCTGTGCAAAATTTTGTGATTGTAAATGCGACGGTGCGGATTTCTTTAGCGGACATACATACATACACACACACACACACACACACACACACACACACACACACACACACATACAGTGCCTACAAGTAGTATTCAACCCGCTGCAGATTTAGGAGGTTTACACATTCGGAATTAACTTGGCATTGTGACATTTGGACTGTAGATCAGCCTGGAAGTGTGAAATGCACTGCAGCAAAAAAGAATGTTATTTCTTTTTTTTATTTTTTTTTTTAAATTGTGAAAAGTTCATTCAGAGGGTCATTTATTATTCAACCCCTCAAACCACAAGAATTCTGTTTGGTTCCCCTAAAGTATTAAGAAGTATTTCAGGCACAAAGAACAATGAGCTTCACATGTTTGGATTAATTATCTCTTTTTCCAGCTTTTTCTGACTAATTAAGACCCTCCCCAAACTTGTGAACAGCACTCATACTTGGTCAACATGGGAAAGACAAAGGAGCATTCCAAGGCCATCAGAGACAAGATCGTGGAGGGTCACAAGGCTGGCAAGGGGTACAAAACCCTTTCCAAGGAGTTGGGCCTACCTGTCTCCACTGTTGGGAGCATGCCTGGACAGCCTTTGAAAGTTTCCACCCGTGCCGAGGCCAGGCTTGTCCGAAGAGTCAAGGCTAACCCAAGGACAACAAGGAAGGAGCTCCGGGAAGATCTCATGGCAGTGGGGACATTGGTTTCAGTCAATACCATAAGTAACGTACTCCACCGCAATGGTCTCCGTTCCAGACGAGCCCGTAAGGTACCTTTACTTTCAAAGCGTCATGTCAAGGCTCGTCTACAGTTTGCTCATGATCACTTGGAGGACTCTGAGACAGACTGGTTCAAGGTTCTCTGGTCTGATGAGACCAAGATCGAGATCTTTGGTGCCAACCACACACGTGACGTTTGGAGACTGGATGGCACTGCATACAACCCCAAGAATACCATCCCTACAGTCAAGCATGGTGGTGGCAGCATCATGCTGTGGGGCTGTTTCTCAGCCAAGGGGCCTGGCCATCTAGTCTGCATCTATGGGAAGATGGATAGCACGGCCTACCTGGAGATATTGGCCAAGAACCTCCGCTCCTCCATCAAGGATCTTAAGATGGGTCGTCATTTCATCTTCCAACAAGACAACGACCCAAAGCTCACAGCCAAGAAAACCAAGGCCTGGTTCAAGAGGGAAAAAATCAAGGTGTTGCAGTGGCCTAGTCAGTCTCCTGACCTTAACCCAATTGAAAACTTGTGGAAGGAGCTCAAGATTAAAGTCCACATGAGACACCCAAAGAACCTAGATAACTTGGAGAAGATCTGCATGGAGGAGTGGGCCAAGATAACTCCAGAGACCTGTGCCGGCCTGATCAGGTCTTATAAAAGACGATTATTAGCTGTAATTGCAAAGAAGGGTCATTCCACAAAATATTAAACCTAGGGGTTGAATAATAATTGACCCACACTTTTATGTTGAAAATGTATTAAAACTTAACTGAGCAACATAACTTGTTGGTTTGTAAGATTTATGCATCTGTTAATAAATCCTGCTCTTGTTTGAAGTTTGCAGGCTCTAACTTATTTGCATCTTATCAAACCTGCTAAATCTGCAGGGGGTTGAATACTACTTGTAGGCACTGTACATACATACATACACACATACACTCAGCTTTATATATTAAAGGATTTTTGGGGTGTTTGTGTTTATTTAATTTCACTTACAGATTAATGATGGGGGGGTGTCTCAGACACCTGCCATTACTAATCTAGGACTTAGTGACAGCTATGGTCTGCCACTAACACCTTATTACCTCGATTTCCACCGCACCAGGGCAATCGGAAAGAGCTGGGTAAAGCGCTGGGACTGTTGCATCTAATGGATGTAGCAATTCCAGGCTGCTGGCTGATCTTTTTAGGCTGGGGAGAGTCTAATAATCGTAGGCCTCACCAGTCTAAGAATACCAGCTGTGGGGCTTTATCTTGGATGGGTATCACAATTGGGGAACCGCACGCTATTTTTTAAAATTATTTATTTTACTGCACAATATAGACCCGCCCACCGTAGTCTGTGATTGGTTGCAGTCAGACAGCTGTCACTCAGCGTGGGGGCAAGTCTGCCTGTAACCACTCACAGATGCCAGTGGTTGGGAGAAGCAGTGATTATATATGAGCCCAACGAGTGGCCGGGAAGAAGACTGAGAGGCCGCGAGAGCAGTGTGACAGTCGCACCGCACCGGTGAGTGGTGAGTATGAAGCGCTTGGAGGTGGGGGAGAGAGAGAGAGAATTAATTTATCCTGGAACAATGTGGGTGACCTTCGTTTTTTGTGACAAAAACGCAAGTTAAACTCATGCAGTCCTTGAAAAGCCGTTCGAGGGTGCATACTGTGGTTCGAGATGTGCGCCAGTTGCACATTTGGAAGCCCAGATACTGGATCTAAATGAGCAGCTGGCAACTCTGAGATGCATTAGCAATATGGAAAGGAGTTTGCTGCTCACTGAGCAGCAGCTTGCTGGGTCAGATGTGGAGGAGGATCGTAGTAGGGAGCGGCAGGAAGTTGAGGTAGGTAGCTGGGTGACAGTTAGAAAGGGGGGTAAATGGAAAAGTGCTAGGAAGGCTAGTCCTGAACTGACACACCCCAATAGGTTTGCAAACTTGGCAGATGAGGGGGATGTCTTTACAGGGGTAGCATTGCTGCAGCAAGGCATGACCTCTGAATGCCAGAGGAGTGTCCGCTCCAGTAAGGGGGGGGGAAGAGGAGTGCAGGGCAGGCAAGACAGGTACTGGTAGTGGGGGACTCAATTATTAGGGGGACAGATAGGGTAATCTGTCACAAAGACAGGGATCGCCGAACAGTGTGTTGTCTTCCTGGCGCTCGAGTTTGGCAGATCGCTGATCGGGTTGACAGATTACTGGGAGGGGCTGGGGAGGACCCAGCGGTCATTGTACACATTGGCACAAATTACAAAGTTAGAGGTAGGTGGAAGGTCATTAAAGATGATTTCAGGGAATTAGGTTGTAAGCTTAAAGCAAGGACCTCCAAGGTGGTATTTTCAGAAATACTACCTGTGCCACGAGCCACACCAGAGAGGCAAAGGGAGATCAGGGAGGTTAACAGGTGGCTCAGGAATTGGTGTAGGAAAGAGGGTTTTGGTTCCTGGGGAATTGGGCCGATTTTCAGTTGGCTATAGATTATATGCTAGGGATGGGCTGCATCGTAATAGGGAGGGTGCAGCTGTGCTGGGGCAGAAGATGGCTAGAAGGTTGGAGGAGTGTTTAAACTAGGAATGGGGGGCGAGGGTATTCACTTTATAGAAGGGGAATGTAGTGCAGATAGTGACCAGGACACAAGTAATGAAATTGGGGGTGGTACGGGGGGAAGGGTTAGGACAGTTAATACAGTAAGCAGAATAGAGGTACAGAGTCATATGTAACGTGCATGTATACTAATGCCCGAAGCCTCACAAATAAGATGGAGGAATTATAATTATTATTATTGGAAAAAAATTATGATATAGTGGGGATATCAGAGACATGGCTGGATGAGAGCTATGACTGGGCTGTTAATTTACAGGGTTATAGCCTATCCAGGAATGACCGTACAAATAAGCGATGGGGAGGTGTGTGTCTATATGTAAAATCATCCTTAAAACCCATCCTGCGTGACAACATATGTGAGGGTACTGAGAATGTAGAGTTCCTATGGGTGGAGATAAGGGGGGGAGAATGAATAATAAAACTGATAGGGGTGTGTTATAAGACGCCGAATATTATGGAAGAGGTAGAGAATCTCCTCATAAAGCAAATTGATAAAGCAGCGAGTCTCGGAGAGGTAATTATTATGGGGGACTTTAACTATCCTGATATAAATTGGGGAACAGAAACTTGCAGTTCCAGCAAAGGAAATAGATTTTTGATAACAATGAAAGATAATTACCTTTCACAAATGGTACAGGACACCACAAGAGGGGGAGCACTACTAGACCTTGTACTAACCAATAGGCCAGACCGCATATCAAATATACAAGTTGGGGGTTACTTGGGGAATAGTGACCACAAAATAATACGTTTTCATGTATTCTTTAGTAAGATGTATAGTAGAGGGGCTACAAGGACACTAAACTTCAGGAAAGCAAATTTTAAACAGTTGAGAGATGATCTTAGTGCAATAAACTGGGATGATGTACTAAGTAATAAAACTACACAAAGCAAATGGGAGACTTTTATGAGCATCCTGAATAGGGCTTGTGCAGAAAATATAACCCATGGGAACAAACATGCTAGAAATAGGAGGAAACCCCTATGGCCAAATAGAGCTGTAAGGGAAGCAATAAAAGAAAAACAGAAAGCCTTAAAAGAATTAAAGATGGTAGGTAGTGATGAGGCATTATAGAATTATAGAAAATTTAATAAAATATGTAAAAAGCAAATTAAGTTAGCTAAGTTTGAGACAGAGAGACTCATTGCGAGAGAAAGTAAAAATAATCCTAAAATATTCTTTAACTACATAAACAGTAAAAAACTGAAAAGCGATAGTGTTGGCCCCCTTAAAAAATAGTCTTGGTGAAATGGTTGAGGGGGATGAGGGTAAAGCCAACCTGCTGAATTACTTTTTTTTCTACGGTTTTATACAAGAAAATGCCATGGCAGATGACATGACCAGTGATACCATAAATTCACCCTTGAATATTACATGCTTAACCCAGCATGAAGTACGCCGCCGCCTCGAAATCACTAAGGTTGACAAATCTCCGGGCCCGGATGGCATACACCCCAGAGTACTACAGGAATTGAGTTCTGTGATAGATAGACAATTATTTTTAATCTTCACAGATTCCTTAATAACAGGGTCGGTACCGCAGGACTGGCGCATAGCAAATGTGGTGCCAATATTCAAAAAGGAGGACAAAAATTGAGCCCGGAAATTATAGGCCGGTAAGTTTAACCTCTACGGTTGGTAAAATCCTTGAGGGTTTCTCGAGAGATGCTATACTGGAGTATCTCAAGAAAAATAACCTTATGACAGAGTATCAACTTGGGTTTATGAGGGATCGATCCTGTCAAACTAATTTGATCAGCTTCTATGAAGAGGTAAGTTCAAGCCTGGACCAGGGAAATGCAGTGGATGTTGTGTATATGGACTTTTCAAAAGCTTTTGATACGATGCCACAAAAAAGGTTAGTACATAAAATGAGAATAATGGGGATGGGGAAAATATGTGTAACTGGGTTAAAAACTGGCTCAGTGATAGGAAACAAAGGGTGGTTATTAATGGTACGTACTCGTACTAGGTCTCAGTTCATAATGGGGTACCACAGGGGTCAGTATTGGGCCCGCTTCTTTTCAACATATTTATTAATGACCTTGTTGGGGGCATGCGCAGTAGAATTTCAATATTTGCAGATGATACTAAACTCTGCAGGGTAATCAATACAGAGGAGGATAATTTTATATTACAGGGAGATTTATGTAAATTGGAGGATTGGGCTGAGAAGTGGCAATTGAAGTTTAATGTAGATAAATGTAAGGTCATGCACTTGGGTAGAGGAAATAAAATTTATAATTATGTACTTAATTGTAGAACACTGGGTAAAACAGACACAGAAAAAGACTTGGGTGTATGGGTGGATGGTAAACTTAACTTTAGTGGACAGTGTCAGGCAACTGCTGCCAGGGCTAATAAAATAATGGGATGTATTAAAAGAGGTATAAGTGTTCATGAAAAAAATATAGTTCTACCTCTGTACAAGTCACTAGTGCGACCACACTTAGAATACTGTGTACAATTCTGGTCACCGATATATAAGAAGGACATAGCTGAACTGGAGAGGGGGGCAGAGAAGAGCGACCAAGATTATTAGAGGAATGGGTGGGCTGCAATACCAAGACAGGTTATTAAACTTGGGGTTATTTAGTTTGGAAAAACGAAGGCTTAGGGGGGATCTAATCACAATGTATAAATATATGAGGGGACAGTACAGAGACCTTTCCAAAGATCTTTTTACACCTAGGCCTGCGACTGGAACACGGGGGCATCCGCTATGTCTTGAGGAAAGAAGGTTTAATCATAATCACAGACAAGGATTCTTTACTGTACGAGCAGTGAGACTATGGAACTCTCTGCCGCATGATGTTGTAACGAGTGATTCACTACTAACATTTAAGTAGAGCCTGGACGCCTTTCTTGAAAAATTACCAGTTATGTATATTAGATTTAATGACAGGGTGTTGATCCAGGGAAGTAGTCTGATTGCCGTATGTGGAGTCAGGAAGGAATTTTTTTCCCCATTGGAACTTGTTTGCCACATTGGGTTTTTTTGCCTTCCTCTGCATCAACATGTTAGGCTACGGGTTGAACTAGATGGACTTAGGAGTACTTTGCACACTACGACATCGCAAGCCGATGCTGCGATGCTGAGTGTGATAGTCCCCGCCCCTGTCGCAGCAGCGATATGTGGTGATAGCTGGCGTAGCGAAAATTATCGCTACGCCAGCTTCACATGCACTCACCTTGCCCTGCGACGTCGCTCTGGCCGGCGACCCGCCTCCTTATTAAGGGGCGGACCGTGCGGCGTCATAGCGATGTCACGCGGCAGGCGGCCAATAGAAGCGGAGGGGAGGAGATGAGCGGGACGTAAACATCCCGCCCACCTCCTTCCTTCCGCATAGCTGGCGTGAGCCGCGGTGAAGCAGGTAGGAGATGTTCCTCGCTCCTGCGACTTCACACACAGCGATGTGTGCTGCCGCAGGAAGGAGGAACAACTTCGGACCGTCGCAGCAAGGTAATTATGGTTTTCGCCGACGCTACACCGATGATACGATTACGACGCTTTTGCGCTCGTTAATCGTATCATCTAGGCTTTACACACTACGATGTCGAGAGCGAAGCAGGAAGTGCGTCACTTTCGACATAACCCCACCGACATCGCACCTGCGATGTCGTAGTGTGCAAAGTACCCCTTAGAGTCTCCCTTCAACCTTAAAAACTAAGATACTATGAAAATTCAATTCATTTTTCTTTGCGTTTTTCATTCCACCATTGATTTCAATGGTTGACAAAACGTAGAAAGAATGAACATGCTTGCTTCTTTTTTGTTAAAAGGTTTTGACAAATAAACTACAGACAAAGAAACTGCAACTTGTGTACAGCTGATCTGAATTCTCATAGACTTTAGGTCCAGTCACACTAAGCAACTTACCAGCGATCCCAACAACGATAGGGATCGCTGGTAAGTTGCTAGGAGGTTGCTGGTGAGCTGTCACACTGCGACGCTCCAGCGATCCCACCAGCAACCTGACCTGGCAGGGATCGCTGGAGCGTGGCTACACGAGTTGCTGGTGAGCTCACCAGCAACCAGTGACCAGCCCCCAGTCTCCTAGTTACAGCACACATCAGGTTAATTAACCCGATGTGTGCTGCAGCTAAATGTGCACAGAGCAGGGAGCAGCGCACACTGCTTAGTGCTGGCTCCTTGCTCTCCTAGTTACAGCACACATCGGGTTAATTGCCTGATGTGTGCTGCAGCTATCTGTGCACAGAGCAGGAGCCGGCAGCACAGGCAGTGAGAGCGGAGGAGTCTGGTATCAAAGGTAAATATCGGGTAACCAAGGACAGGGCTTCTTGGTTACCCGATGTTTACATTAGTTACCAGCCTCAGCAGAAGCCGGCTCCTGCTCACTGCACATTAGTTGTTGCTGTCTCGCTGTCACACACAGCGATCTGTGCTTCACAGCAGGACAGCAACAACTAAAAAATGGCCCAGGACATTCAGCAACAACCAACGACCTCACAGCAGGGGCCAGGTTGTTGCTGGATGTCACACACAGCAACATCGCTAGCAACGTCACAAAAGTTGTTCGTTACCAGCGATGTTGCTAGCGATGTTGCTTAGTGTGACGGGGCCTTTAGCTGCAAAGTCAAAAGTCAGAACTTGCTGACAAAATAACTGCACCAAAAAATGCAACAAGCGGGGCAAAAAACGCAGCAGGCACATATAGCCAAACTTTGAAATTTACTTGATATTAAAAACCCTCTCAATTCTTACGCAACAAACAGTTTATAATGAAAGAAAAAAATCTATGTTCATAACTTACCAGCCACCTTTGCACTCTCTCAGTAGTAGTCTTCTAGACAAGGAACACAGAGTACTTATGCTCTTTGCTATAGAACTGGTAACCAAACCTGTTAAGCCTGTTGGATTTGGCCAGCTTCAGAGGCTCTATGACAGAGGTCTCAAACACGCGGCCCCTGAGGCTGCTTTTTGCGGCCCGCAGACCCAGGGATGATCGCGGCTCTATGCCAGCAGGCAGGGTTTTATAGTACAGTTGAATCATTTGATCATTTGCGGTGCCGCACAGAGCAGCTGTCTGCACTACACCAATGGATGGCGCACCCAATCAGATGCAAGGAGGTGATGTCGCTGGATGATGTCACCTCATTGCATCTGATTGGCCGGCGGCAGCCATTAGTATAGTGCTCAGAGCTCCTCTGAGCGGCACTGCAAATGATTCAACTGTACTATAAAACCCTGCCTGCCGATGCCGGCTCCCAGCATAGAGCTGCGATCGTCAGCCGCAATCAGCAGTATGTACCCACGATCAGGACCCGTTGTGTCCTGGATGCGGTGGGTCTTGACTGCGGGGCCGTGAGTCTCCTCCGCAGAATACAGGAGACGGCAGCTGCTCATACCCACTATCAGGGTTTGGGCCGCTGCAGTCTCCTCACTGTATTCTCAGTACGGAGGACACTTGCGACCCTGAAAGCCGCACCGCAGGTCAGTGTTTGCTGGGGGCCGCACATGCACAGTGGATGGGATTTCTAGAAATCCCATCCACTCTGCTTGTACTGTACAACCAGCGCTCTGGAGACAGCTGAAATATGCTGCCTCCAAAACGCTGCAAACACTGATCAGCACGCAGCCCTGAGGGAACGGGAGGAAAGGTGAGAAGAATTTTTTTTTTTTTCACTTTTGTGAAGAGTGGCATAATAGAAGACAAGAATGAGGGCACAAGGATGGGCAAAATACTACAAGAATGGGCAAAATACTACAAGGAGGGGCAGAATATTACAAGGATGGGTAGAATACTACAAGGCTGGGCAGAATATAACAAGGATGGGCAGAATACTGTGATAGGGTGAGAGTGTATTGATGACCTTTATCCACTGTGAATGCAAAATCCTTATTTACCGTTCATTGTATGCATTGTTATTGACCAGCCACAAGAGGCCGCTGTTTTGCATCTGCCTTTGACTGTTTGGTTACTATAGCAACAGCTCAACTGTCTTCGGCTGTGGACTTGGAGACCTGAGGAGGTGCTGTGTGTGAGCAGAAGGGAAAGCGAGAGGTGTGCGTAACAGAAAGGAGCCGCCGCAGAAACACTTAAGTAAATTGTGAGAAGACTCGTGTTAAAGTTTAGTGAGGAGGAACGTGACGCGTGTGAGCAGCATCCTGTGCCGAAGATCACCATTTTACAGTTGCTGGCTATACTGGTCACCGTGAGAGGATCTTCAAGTCTCTGTTTATGGCAGCTGGACACCATAGTACCTGGGTACGGTAGGCTGGGCCCAGGACTGCGTGCACGCAACACTTTGTTTTGGTACCAAAACACATATCTGTTCTGCCGCCTATTTACACAGTAAGACTTGCTGGCTCTGCTGTGTCAGTTACATTTAAAACCTTAAAGGGACAGCGCCACATGTTTGCATTGACTTTTGCTTTAGAAGATTTCCAGGACTGTGTTGCTGAGCTGTGTGGTTTGCCTTCCCACTTTTACCATCTGCCTTATCTGTGAGGCTTCAGCAAGTAAAGGTATTCAGGGGGGTTAATGGGTTTTGTTTATGTCTAGGTAGATAAGTTGTAAGGTCTTGTGCTACACCACTGCTAGGGCGTGATCGTGCGCACACACACACACACACACACACACACACACACACACACACACACACACACACACACACACACACACACACACACACACACACACACACAATTACTCCTGCTACCCAGAGGGATTACCAGGTATTAGGCAACTTGGTTAGTCCCTTGGTTAGCCAAAGGTTTGTGAGAGGGCGACATAAATCGCCATTTTGGGTGGCGCAGCACAGGGGTGTGGATTTTGGCCTTGTAAATATATTGTTCTAGTCTTTCTGTTTTATGCATGTTTTTTTTGTTTTGGTAAAGTAGGGGCACAAACACATCAGCGGTATTCTGCCGCACTGCCGGATCCGGCATAAGGGCAATACAGTACAATACAGTTCACAGACAGTACGGCAAGCCCCGGTCATATGCTGTCACATGCTCTAGTCACATGACCGCATGTGCCCGGAGCTTGCCAGTGAAGTTTAATGTACTGTACCGTCCTTGTGCCGGATCTGCGAGTGTGGCAGGACAACGCTGATGTGAAACCAGCGTAAAACGATCATTTATCAATCCAACTGCATAGAGTCCTTTTCCTGGTGCATGATTTTGCTATATACTGGGGAGCCCACCCTGTACACGACTTACAATACTATAAAAATGGGTAGAATATTACAAGGATGGCCAGAATACTACGATGGGCAAAATACTACAATGATGGGCACAATACTACAAGGAAGGGCAGAATATTACAAGGATGGGCAGAATATTACAAGGATGGGTACAATACTACAAGGATGGGCAAAATACTACTGGGCAGAATACTACAAGGATAGGCACACTACTACCAGAATGTGCACAATACAACTGGGCAGAATACTACAAGGATAGGCAGAATACTAGAAGGATGGGCACAATACTACTAGGATGTGCACAATACTACTGGGCAGAATACTACAAGGATAGGCACACTACTACAAGGATGGGCACAATACTACTGGGCAGAATACTACAAGGATAGGCACAATACTAAAAGGATGGGCACAATACTACAAGGATGGGCACAATACTACAAGGATGGATACAATACTAATGGGCAGAATACTACAAGGATGGGCACAATACTACAAGGATGGGCACAATACTACAAGGATGGGCACAATACTATTATGCAGAATACTACAAGGATTGGCACAATACTACAAGGATGGGCATAATTCTACAAGGATGGGCACAATACTACAAGGATGAGCACAATACTACAAGGATGGGCACAATACTACAAGGATGGGCACAATACTGCTAGGCAGAATACTACAAGGATAGGCACAATACTACAAGGATGGGCACAATACTACAAGGCAGAATACTACAAGGATAGGCACAATACTATAAGGATGGGCACAATACTACAAGGATGGGCACAATACTACAAGGATGAGCACAATACTACAAGGATGAGCACAATACTACAAAGATGGGACCAATACTACAAGGATGGGCACAATACTACAAGGATGGGCACAATACTACAAGGATGGACACAATACTACAAGGATGCGCACAATACTACAAGGATGGGCAAAATACTGCAGAGCAAAAGGATGGGTACAATACTGCAGGGCACAAGTATGGACAATACTACAAGGATACGCACAATACTACAGGGCACAAGGATGGGAGACATTATTACAGGGGACAAGATGGGAACATTACTACCGGGCACAAGGATGAGGACATTGCTACAGTATGGGGGAAATAACTACAGGACACAAGGATGTGCATATTATACAGGACACAAGGGGGACATTACTACAGGATGGGGGACATTACTACAAGATGTTGGTTAAGATGACTGTATGATGCTGCTAATTGTAAAACAATATTAGAAGGGGATAAAATGTAAAAACAAAATATTCAAAATAAGGCATGACTTTTTTTTGCCATTAAAAATTATATATATATATATACATACAGTATATATATAAATATATATATATAAACATATATATATATATATATATATATATATATATATATATCTTGACTAAACAAAAAGCTGCAGGTTTGTTATAATCAAGCAAAAAAATGTTCAAAATAGTGATCCAAAGGTTCATAGAAAAAAAACATGGAATCATTAAAAATGTCACTTTGTCCTGCAAAGAATGAGGCCCCCTCAATTTTTTTTTGTATGTGCGGCCCATTCCCCAGGTGAGTTTGAGATCCCTGCTCTATGCCCTTCTGTTGCTGCAGAGTCATCACAACGAATTGAACTGTCAAACTTTCAGGAGACCCCCCCTCTCCTCCGCTTGGGGTAAAAGGAAGATGGGAAGCAGGGTAGCAGTGTATTTCTGAAGACAGGTTGCCAAAAACCATTTAGGCTATACTCACATATTGCTTCTTTGGTGATAATTTTCTGTAGCCAAAACCTGACTTCTTGGCAGTAAAAATGCTGCAAAAAGCAGGTTTTCCTTGCTTTTTTGCTGCTATTCGAATTGTATTTTTTTTAGGATCCCAAAATCAGATTTGCTTCCACCTTGCAAGCATGAACAATACAAGGCATTAGACCAACAACGCAATATATACAGTTGAAACCAGAAGTTTACATACAGTATCTAAAAAGATACACACGCATGTTTTTCTCACTATCTGACATGAAATAAGAAAACATCTTTCCCATTTTAGGTCAACTAGGATTACCAAAATTGTTTATATTTGCCAAATGCCATAATAATGGGAAAGAGAGAATGTTTTAAGACATTCTGTAAAGTCAAAAAACCTCAAATTGCAATGCAAACAGACTGAGTCTAAATTAGTAATTCCGAAAAACCTCAGAATCTAATAAAATATATTATGTTTATTTAAATGTATTTAAATTATTGACACCCAGTGCTAGTGAACACAATTACAGGGACAGTAGAGGAGAACAATAATTGAATTTAGTGTGGGATCCCTATAATGCCCTAAGGGATCACGTTCTTGCCTGACAACGGAGAGTGTGGGTGCCCCCATTTCCATGTCCAGAGAGTAAGAGAGGACCTAGTGTCACCTTTGATAGGTGCTCAGGAGTAATAGAGGTATAATAGAGGAAAAATGAACCCCGACACACTGTGCAATTTCCCGTAAGGAATGGACACAAGTTCAGTGAATCTGGATCTATTTTTATTTTTATTTTTTATTTGCGTGAAAAATGGTGCTATACAATAGCAGAGAGTCTGCCTAGACGACGTTTCGGCCATAGGCCTTCATCCGGTCGGACAGTCTGACTGCAGTGTTTTTAAATATGAAAAAACAAACAGAAAAACAAAGATCAGTGAAAAAAGGTCACAGTACACATAGAAATAACAATGACTAGAGTTGAGCGCGGTTCGAGGTTCGAGGTTCTCCAGTTCTAGGCTCGAGTGATTTTGGGGCCTGTTCTAGATCGAACTAGAACTCGAGCTTTTTGCAAAAGCTCGATAGTTCTAGAAACGTTCGAGAACGGTTCTAGCAGCAAAAAAACAGCTAATTCCTAGCTGGCTTTCCGCTGTAATAGTGTAAGTCACTCTGTGACTCACACTATTATGAAATTTCAGTGTATAGTGTGTGTGAACAGCGCCTTCAGATCACTCCTGTTTGTATAATGGCGATCGCCATTTTTTTTTTTTTTCCTTGTCTTCCTTCCCTAAGCGCGCGCGTGTAGTGGGGAGGGCCATTATGTCAGCCAATCCCAGACACACACACAGCTAAGTGGACTTTTAGCCAGAGAAGCAACGGCATGTGTGATAGGATGTCCATGTCACATGTCCCTGCATTATAAAACCGGACATTTTCCTCCAGCACGCCATTATGTGCCTTCTGCGTCCTTGGTGTCAGACATCACTGGCGCAGCTCCGTCCTAAATCCTATCGCCGATACAGCTGTATGCGCTCCATCTACAGCGCTGGACAGTTTAGGGATAGCACTTTCTATCAGTCCTTTTAAGGGCTCGTACCGGCAGGGTCAGAGCCATAGGTGACAGGTCCTGAAAACAGAGACAGCGTCTGTGTAGCTAAGGTCAGGGATTTCGTCACTGCATTTCCCCATTAGGAGGGAATAGAAAGGCAGGCTTCCATTCCTCTACCCAGAGCCCCACAATCCTGGCACTGTACCCTCCTGTCCTCTGCACACTCCAACTCATTATAACTAAGCCATTATACTAGCAAACACTCAGTGTACCTAGTGGCATCCTAAACGTGGCTATTGGACTTTGCTATAGTCCCACTAGTGCAAAGATATTTGCAGCACCTCTGCCTGCATTGCACACTCCAACTCATTATAACTAAGCCATTATACTAGCAAACACTCAGTGTACCTAGTGGCATCCTAAACGTGGCTATTGGACTTTGCTATAGTCCCACTAGTGCAAAGATATTTGCAGCACCTCTGTCTGCATTGCACACTCCAACTCATTATACAGTTAGGTTCAGAAATATTTGGACAGTGACACAAGTTTTGTTATTTTAGCTGTTTACAAAAACATGTTCAGAAATACAATTATATATATAATATGGGCTGAAAGTGCACACTCCCAGCTGCAATATGAGAGTTTTTACATCCAAATCGAAGAAAGGGTTTAGGAATCATAGCTCTGTAATGCATAGCCTCCTCTTTTTCAAGGGACCAAAAGTAATTGGACAAGGGACTCTAAGGGCTGCAAATAACTCTGAAGGCGTCTCCCTCGTTAACCTGTAATCAATGAAGTAGTTAAAAGGTCTGGGGTTGATTACAGGTCTGTGGTTTTGCATTTGGAAGCTGTTGCTGTGACCAGACAACATGCGGTCTAAGGAGCTCTCAATTGAGGTGAAGCAGAACATCCTGAGGCTGAAAAAAAAGAAAAAATCCATCAGAGAGATAGCAGACATGCTTGGAGTAGAAAAATCAACAGTCGGGTACATTCTGAGAAAAAAGGAATTGACTGGTGAGCTTGGGAACTCAAAAAGGCCTGGGCGTCCACGGATGACAACAGTGGTGGATGATCGCCGCATACTTTCTTTGGTGAAGAAGAACCCGTTCACAACATCAACTGAAGTCCAGAACACTCTCAGTGAAGTAGGTGTATCTGTCTCTAAGTCAACAGAAAAGAGAAGACTCCATGAAAGTAAATACAAAGGGTTCACATCTAGATGCAAACCATTCATCAATTTCAAAAATAGACAGACCAGAGTTAAATTTGCTGAAAAACACCTCATGAAGCCAGCTCAGTTCTGGAAAAGTATTCTATGGACAGATGAGACAAAGATCAACCTGTACCAGAATGATGGGAAGAAAAAAGTTTGGAGAAGAAGGGGAACGGCACATGATCCAAGGCACACCACATCCTCTGTAAAACATGGTGGAGGCAACGTGATGGCATGGGCATGCATGGCTTTCAATGGCACTGGGTCACTTGTGTTTATTGATGACATAACAGCAGACAAGAGTAGCCGGATGAATTATGACGTGTACCGGGATATACTTTCAGCCCAGATTCAGCCAAATGCCGCAAAGTTGATCGGATGGCGCTTCATAGTACAGATGGACAATGACCCCAAGCATACAGCCAAAGCTACCCAGGAGTTCATGAGTGCAAAAAAGTGGAACATTCTGCAATGGCCAAGTCAATCACCAGATCTTAACCCAATTGAGCATGCATTTCACTTGCTCAAATCCAGACTTAAGACGGAAAGACCCACAAACAAGCAAGACCTGAAGGCTGCGGCTGTAAAGGCCTGGCAAAGCATTAAGAAGGAGGAAACCCAGCGTTTGGTGATGTCTATGGGTTCCAGACTTAAGGCAGTGATTGCCTCCAAAGGATTCGCAACAAAATATTGAAAATAAAAATATTTTGTTTGGGTTTGGTTTATTTGTCCAATTACTTTTGACCTCCTAAAATGTGGAGTGTTTGTAAAGAAATGTGTACAATTCCTACAATTTCTATCAGATATTTTTGTTCAAACCTTCAAATTAAACGTTACAATCTGCACTTGAATTCTGTTGTAGAGGTTTCATTTCAGATCCAATGTGGTGGCATGCAGAGCCCAACTCGCGAAAATTGTGTCACTGTCCAAATATTTCTGGACCTAACTGTAACTAAGCCATTATACTAGCAAACACTCAGTGTACCTAGTGGCATCCTAAACGTGGCTATTGGACTTTTGTCTAGTCCCACTAGTGCAAAGATATTTGCAGCACGTCTGCCTGCATTGCACACTCCAACTCATTATAACTAAGCCATTATACTAGCAAACACTCAGTGAACCTAGTGGCATCCTAAACGTGGCTATTGGACTTTTGTCTAGTCCCACTAGTGCAAAGATATTTGCAGCACCTCTGCCTGAATTGCACACTCCAACTCATTATAACTAAGCCATTATACTAGCAAACACTCAGTGTACCTAGTGGCATCCTAAACGTGGCTATTGGACTTTGCTATAGTCCCACTAGTGCAAAGATATTTGCAGCACCTCTGCCTGCATTGCACACTCCAACTCATTATAACTAAGCCATTATACTAGCAAACACTCAGTGTACCTAGTGGCATCCTAAACGTGGCTATTGGACTTTGCTATAGTCCCACTAGTGCAAAGATATTTGCAGCACCTCTGCCTGCATTGCACACTCCAACTCATTATAACTAAGCCATTATACTAGCAAACACTCAGTGTACCTAGTGGCATCCTAAACGTGGCTATTGGACTTTTGTCTAGTCCCACTAGTGCAAAGATATTTGCAGCACGTCTGCCTGCATTGCACACTCAAACTCATTGTTACTAAGCCATTATACTAGCAAACACTCAGTGTACCTAGTGGCATTCTAAACGTGGCTATTGGACTTTTGTCTAGTCCCACTAGTGCAAAGATATTTGCAGCACCTCTGCCTGCATTGCACACTCCAACTCATTATAACTAAGCCATTATACTAGCAAACACTCAGTGTACCTAGTGGCATCCTAAACGTGGCTATTGGACTTTGCTATAGTCCCACTAGAGCAAAGATATTTGCAGCACGTCTGCCTGCATTGCACACTCAAACTCATTGTTACTAAGCCATTATACTAGCAAACACTCAGTGTACCTAGTGGCATCCTAAACGTGGCTATTGGACTTTGCTATAGTCCCACTAGTGCAAAGATATTTGCAGCACATCTGCCTGCATTGCACACTCAAACTCATTGTTACTAAGCCATTATACTAGCAAACACTCAGTGAACCTAGTGGCATTCTAAACGTGGCTATTGGACTTTTGTCTAGTCCCACTAGTGCAAAGATATTTGCAGCACCTCTGCCTGCATTGCACACTCCAACTCATTATAACTAAGCCATTATACTAGCAAACACTCAGTGTACCTAGTGGCATCCTAAACGTGGCTATTGGACTTTGCTATAGTCCCACTAGTGCAAAGATATTTGCAGCACGTCTGCCTGCATTGCACACTCAAACTCATTGTTACTAAGCCATTATACTAGCAAACACTCAGTGAACCTAGTGGCATCCTAAACATGGCTATTGGACTTTCGTCTAGTCCCACTAGTGCAAAGATATTTGCAGCACCTCTGCCTGCATTGCACACTCCAACTCATTATAACTAAGCCATTATACTAGCAAACACTCAGTGTACCTAGTGGCATACAAGAAGTGGCTGTTGTACTCCATTAGTGCCCCACTGGTGCAAATCTATGTGCAGCACCTCTGCATGACACCCTCCTGCTCTGTTTTTAATAAGCTATAATGATAGCAAAAAATACTGCCATTTAGTGGCATCATAGAACTGGCTGTTGTATTCCATTAGTGCCCCACTGGTGCCAAGCTATTTCTAGCACCTCTGCATGACACCCTCCTGCTCTGTTTTTAATAAGCTATAATGATAGCAAAAAATACTGCCATTTAGTGGCATCATAGAACTGGCTGTTGTATTCCATTAGTGCCCCACTGGTGCCAAGCTATTTCTAGCACCTCTGCATGACACCCTCCTGCTCTGTTTTTAATAAGCTATAATGATAGCAAAAAATACTGCCATTTAGTGGCATCATAGAACTGGCTGTTGTATTACATTAGTGCCCCACTGGTGCCAAGCTATTTCTAGCACCTCTGCATGACACCCTCCTGCTCTGTTTTTAATAAGCTATAATGATAGCAAAAAATACTGCCATTTAGTGGCATCATAGAACTGGCTGTTGTATTCCATTAGTGCCCCACTGGTGCCAAGCTATTTCTAGCACCTCTGCATGACACCCTCCTGCACATTTAGCTATGCTAATTTTATAGCAAACTCAGGGAATTCCTTGCTGCATTTGATCATTAGGAGGGATAGAAAGTGAGGCTTCTTTTACTGTCCTGGTACCCACAGAACACGGCCACTGTACCCATCTGTCCACTTTTGCCACGCCATTTAATTTGCACAAAGAGCTGACTCTTTTTCTGCCTTCCTAAAATTGTCTGGAATACTAAGTTAGTGTTCCTTTGCTGCCAAGCAAGGTACAACACATGTGCATTCTACACTCCCATTTCTGGAATGCAATTATTAACTGCAGGTAGTCCAGCCAATCTGTGACGAAGGTGCAGGCGTGGATATAATGTAGCCTGCATCCAATGATGGTTCTCTCGATGTCTGACAGCTCAACAATACGTTCTGTTTCCACTTCCAACACAAGTGATGACCTTCCAATCACACTCCCTGTTGCGGGTTAAGGAGTGGAAGTTCAGTGTGAAAAACCATGTGTGACTGCTGTCCCCACAGTCACAGAGGATGAAGAGCACACAGATGCACTTGATGGGGCAGGCGGTGGTTGCAAAACCAGGCAAAAGGAAAAGGACTCTAGGCAGTTGGGTTGATAAATGATTGTTTAACTTTACCAAAACAAACAATAAGAACCATGCATACAATTAAAATAATTGAACAATCTATTCTGTTGCCTACTACCTGCTAATCCCTCTGTGTAGCAGTAATTGTGTGTTTGTGCGTGTGTGTGTGTGTGCGAACACGACTTACCAGTGGCGCATCACAAGAGCTTACAAGTTATCTACCTAAACATAGACAAAACACATGACCCCCCCTGAATACCCTTGTTAGCTGAAGCCTCACAGATAATGCAGATGATAACAGTGTGAATGCAAACCACACAGCTCTGCAACACAGTCATGGAAATCTTGAAAAGCAACAGTCAATGCAAACATGTGTTGCTGTCCCTCTATGATTTAAACTGTACGTGACAATTTGACAGTGCAGAGGCAGCAAGTCTTATTGTCTATATAGTCGGCCTACCCAGAACAGATATGTGTTTTGCTGATAAAACAAAGTGTTGCGTGCCCGCATTATTGTCTGGGCACAGCCTACCGTACCCGGGTACTGTGATGTCCAGTTGACAGAAATACAGACTTTACGCTCCTCTCACGGTAAACAGTATAGACAGCACCGTAAGAATGTTGGTCTGTGGCACAGGATGCTGCTCACTGACGTTACAGTGCTCATCATCAAAGTACAACACAACTCCCCTCACAATTGAACGAAGTGTTTCCGCGGTGGCTCCTTGATGTAACACACACCTTTAGCTTTTCCTTCTGTTCATAGACAGCATCTCCAAGTCCACACCCGAAGAGCAATTTTATATTGCTATAGTGACCAAAGGCAGATCCAAAAAAACAGCAGCCCCTTGTGTGTAGTCTGCAACAATGCATGCAATGAACGGCAAATAAGCATATTGCGTTGACAGTTGCTAAAGCTGAGCAATACACCTTCACGCTGTCAATTCATATCCATGTGATACTTCATGGAGGAAGTACTCAAAAGTGTGAGTTTTTGCCGTCTACTTACAGATTGTTGACAAATCTTACAGATTACATGACTTGGGTGATCCTTTGCGATGTCCAAAAATTCACAGGCTAGGAAAGGCTTACAGCCCATGCGACCTGCATAGCCAACACGACATCTGCTCAGAGTCAAAGTTGTGGTCCAGGATTCAGTTGTTGACGTGCTTCCAGTACTTTGTCTCTGGCCAGGAAGACGCAACGTAACCTCGTCGTCAGTAGCATCCTCCTCCACCTCCTCTGCTGATCTCATCGACTGGCTGACTTTGGTTTGACAGTAAGTGTTGTCTCCAACCTCATCAATAACCCTGTGTGTTTTCATTCCCCTCGTCCTGAGTCCTCCGAGACAACCTCTTCCTGCCCTGACCGAATAGTAAAGTTGTCCTTCCAATCAGGTATCTGTGCTCCTCATCATGTTCCCCATTGTCTCCACCAGGAGGATTTAATTTTTGGAAATGAGGGTGTAGATTAGGCACAGCACCTTCTTCATCGGGGCCTGGATCCCAGTCACAAAGCTTCAGGCTATCTGCGCAGATCATTTCCCCTGTCTCATGGAACTCGCTACCTCAACACGTTAGATTATATGCTACACACGCAAGCTTCAAACTGAATCTGAAAACTCATCTGTTCAGAAATGACTATAACCTTCAATGACACCACCACCATACGTACTTGACGCTCAACCTAAACAACTCCTACTGTCTCCTCCCAAAAATCCTTTAGAATGTAATCCCGCAAGGGCAGGGCCCTCTTCCCTCTGTACCAGTCTGTCAATAGTTACTTGTATATGTATTCTGTATGTAACCCCCTTCTCATGTACAGCACCATGGAATCAATGGTGCTCTATAAATCAATAATAATAAAAATAATAACTTCCTTGTCTGTACTCATTGCAGCTTTGGAGCAGACCTCTGATTCCCAGGCTATAGTGCGACTGAACAGCTATGCAAACTCAACCATCTCTGTCACCCCATACTCAGCAGGGCTGGTGGAAACTTGAGAGCTGTTAGGAAGCAAGTGCGATTGGATTGACACCACAGAGGAATGGAGTATTTGGGATCTTGAAATTGGGGTGGAGGAGAGGCCACTTTATGGAGCAATTCAGATCCATTGAAGCAGCTGCTGATTTGGCCTCATCTACATTTGTTAGCGATGGTCGTGTCCATGAAAAAAGGGATCATATCAGATTATCCATGGGAAGAAGTACACCTGTTCTTTTTGATGTTATTTGTTGTTACAAAACGGTGACGCCTTAAACGCAAGCAGCCTGCTGCGGTTTCAGTTGCGCCCAGGCATCAGCTGCCATTTAGGCCTGTGCCTCGGGTTGTCCAGCTGGCTGCTTTCTCCTCCACGTCTAAGTGTGGAGAGGCAGCTAGTGCGCATGCGTGTGCCGATTTACCCCAGCCGCAGCCTAACTCCAGTGTTTCGCCTAGTGAGTATGCTCAGCCTGACTGTGCCATTCCTGAGGCTAAGTCTTCATTTCGGGCTACAGCGCATGCTCCCACACTTAGTGCGAAAAGCCTCTTTGCACAGGTACTTGCACTCCGTGCCGGGTCTAAGTCCTGTGTTGTGCCTAGACACCATGCTAAAGCTGATAGTCTTTTTTCAGAGACTGTATTTCATGCAACTGACCATGGTCAGGCACTTACTGCATCAGAAACTAGGTCCGGTAATGAACTCTTTGGCCCTGCCCCTGATGTGGGGGGCCCATTTAGACCACAGGGCATCAGGTGTCCTGACGATGAGGCCAGGCCACTCCCAAATGGCTTGCAGAGGCCCGCCCCTATGACTTGTCACCTCATTATTGATGGTCAGACGATGACTGGTGAGGTGTTTGGGTCATGACAGCCATGAGGTCATCATTGAAGTTGCGGTTCCAAATAGGACGCTAGTTATGCCACTCATGACGTATCACTCTGCTTTTGTCTCCAGGAGGTGCATTGTGGTCCACCCTGGTTTGTGGCGGACCCAGGTTATAAAAGGGGCTGGAGACAACAAGGAGGTGCGCAGTCTTCTATTATGCTCCGAAAGAGCACACCTCCATGTGTTGAACCCATTGCGGCTTTAGGCCAGAGGTAGGCAGGGATAGGGCGTCGATGCAGGCCGCCACCACAGTTGGTAACGCAGAACGGTTAAGACCAGCTCCTGTCCTACAAGTCCTGCTTGTGCAGCCCAGTGGCATTAACAGGCCTGCTGCTGCTGATGCGCCTGCTGTTCACAGGTGTGGCCCCAATGCACACGGTCAGCGTCCTGAATGGCCCCTGTGATGTTAACAGGGAGTTCCTGGGCTGGGTGGGCGTGTGGACCCTGTTACGCTAACAGGGCTCCCAGTCTCAGAATCCGAGTGGCGTCTAACTTGGTTCAGGCTACTATTAGTTTCACAGCCACACAGCTCTGTATCCTCCACCGAACCTTCCAGTTGCCAACCTCTCCTTTTCCATCTGGGAGCACGGTGGACACTGACTGCTGATGGGGATATATACCTTTCTCTTTCTTTTCTTATTAATTTTCGTTATATAGCGGTAACATAGTATATACCACCTTATCCAAATCTGCCAGTCCCACTGTAACAGATGGTGTTTCTTCATCAAATGTTACTTTTGCTTAACCACCAAACCCACGGACCAAAACTTTTTTCCCCTTTCCAACACACCTGTTCCCCTTTTCACCCGCATCTGTCCTTTTTCAACTAATTTTGTATATGACCAAAAGTGCAACTCTGCAGGGACACCGTACTCAATGGCATCTCAGCACAACAACCAGCCCTCGGTCCCTCAGATGTGGACAAGTAAAAGACCATTTCCTCCTATCCATGACAAACCGTTGAGATTCACTCTGTGCAGCACTGGTGTTTAGTGGAAAAGCAGATCGAAGATTGCGTAACACCTTCTGAAGATACTCCTGTACACGTGCGTCCCTTTATATGGCAGGAATTATTTCGCCAAATTTTGTCTTGTACCGGGGATCTAACAGTGTGGCAACCCAGTAGTTAGCATTACTTTGAATTCCTACAATCTGAGGGTCATGTTGTAGGTAGTGCAGCAAGAAGACGCTCATGTGTCTTGTGCATCCAGGAGGACCAAGTCCTTGGTGTGTTGGTGGCAGAGAGGTGAGAATCGTGTCTCCTTCCTCTGCCCTCTCCCCCCAACCTCGCACAACCGAAATGTGAGCAAGCTCTCACTCATCTGCTGAGTCTTCCATGCCCATCGCAAGTTCGTCCTCCATTTCTTCATGGCTCCTGCACCTTCCTCAACAATTTTTGCTGATACTATGCGCCCTTGTTAATCCCTATCCCCCACCATAACTGCTGCCTAGGTGCCGCTTACCGTATGGACCTTGTAGATCTTATTATCCCTTCTGCATATGACTCCTCCTGTACTTCCTCACTTTCCTCTTGGACCAATACCTGACTCCGAATAATGCTTACAGTGTGCTCCATCATGTAGATGACCAGAATTGTCACGCTGAGAATGGCATTGCCAGTGCTAAACATCTTCGTTGACATTTGGAAACTGTGTAGAAGGGTGCATAGGTCCTTGATCTGACACCACTCCAGCAGCGTGATCTGCACCACCTCTGGATCAAGTTAGCCCAGGGTATACGTCATACCGTATTTCAGCAGGGCTCTGCGGTGCTGCCACACAGGCTGCAACATGTGCAGATTCCAATTCCTGTGTGTCGGAACATCGCATTTCCGGCGTTTAACCGCCAGACCCTAAGACTTCCGGAGCGATGACAGTTGTTGAGCTGCTGGGTGCGAAGGATGAAAGTGAGCACACAGCAGCGTGCCCGCTGCACAAGGCCATGTAGGCCGGGATGGTATTTTAAAAATTGCTGGATAACGAGGTTCAACACGTGAGCCATACAACGCACGTGTGTCACATTGCCCTGAAGAAGGGTCGCAGACTGGTTTGCATCATTGTCGCACCCGACCTTCCCTGACTGCTGGTTGACTGTAGACAACCATTGATGAAACTCGGTCTCACTCTCCAGAGCTAACCATCCACAATTCCTCAGCGGTGTCTCGCATTTCCCCTACATTTCAAAGTAAACATTTGACCGCCTGATGGCCTTGAGCTCTGCTGCCAGCATAGTAAGGAGGTGTGTGGGATTCCTTGGGCGCAGTTACAAGGAAGGGTGGCCTGACCACACAGGGTTTGGGCCGAGGTGGAGGACCCACATGAGGTTGAGGAGGCAGAAGCAGTGGAGGAACTTGTACATACAGAGGAAGGATTGACACAAGTCGTGGGGACGGCAAGACTTGTACAGCAAACCCTTCTCCATCTCTCACCATAGTTACCCAGTGCCCAGTCAGCAACATGTAACTCCCCTGTCCATGCTTACTGGTCCAAGTATCTGTGTTGAAATGCACCCTGTCACACACAGAGTTTCTCAAGGAATTGGTGAGGTTGTGTGCGACCTACTGTGGTAGCGCGGGCACGCCTTTCTTGGAGAAGGAGTGACGACTGGCCATCGGCTCTTGGGGCACTGCAATGGGCATAAGGTCTCGAAAATCCTCGGTCTCAAAAGGGTGTAAAGGCAGCCTTTCTGTTGCCAACAAGTTGCAGATGATGAAACTCAACCTCTTAGGCATGTCATGCCCTTCGAAAATCATGTAAAACATAGCGAGGGGACTCCAACCACAGTCTCCCTCGTTGCCACTAATTGGGCCACACACACCCCACTTGACTGGCATCAGTTGACCCCCCTTTTGAAAAAGAAAAAGATGCTTGGCATGAAGCACTCTCAAAAATACGCGTGCCTTTCCCGTCCCCTGGCTGACCCAGGGGAAGAAAAGTCCTCTGAGAGCCATGACTTGTTCATCTTGGTTCTTTTCGGAAACACAGCGAGGGGACTCCAACCACAGTCTCCCTCATTGCCACTAATTGGGCCACACACACCCCACTTGACTGGCATCAGTTGACCCCCCTTTTGAAAAAGAAAAAGATGCTTTGCATGAAGCACTCTCAAAAATACGCGTGCCTTTCCCGTCCCCTGGCTGACCCAGGGGAAGAAAAGTCCTCTGAGAGCCATGACTTGTTCATCTTGGTTCTTTTCGGAAACACAGCGAGGGGACTCCAACCACAGTCTCTCTCGTTGCCACTAATTGGGCCACACACACCCCACTTGACTGGCATCAGTTGACCCCCCTTTTCAAAATGAAACAGATGCTTTGCATGAAGCACTCTCAAAAATACGCGTGCCTTTCGCCTCCCCTGGATGACCCAGGGGAAGAAAAGTCCTCTGAGAGCCATGACTTGTTCATCTTGGTTCTTTTATCAAAAGCGAGGGGACTCCAACCACAGTCTCCCTCGTTTCCACTAATTGGGCCACACACACCCCACTTGACTGGCATCACTTGATCCCCCTTTTCAAAATGAAACAGATGCTTTGCATGAAGCACTCTCAAAAATACGCGTGCCTTTCACCTCCCCTGGCTGACCCAGGGGAAGAAAAGTCCTCTGAGAGCCATGTCCACATTGTCAGTGGACAGACACGTGTGCTTATCTGCCAGCAGACCCCTAGCAGCACTGAAGACAGGTTCCGAGAGAACGCTGGCTGCAGGACACGACAAGATCCCCAAGGCGTACGTGGCGAGCTCAGGCAATTTATCCAGATTGGAAGCATAAAATGAGCAGGGCTCAAGTTGCACAATAATGGCATCGATGTTTCCTTGCATATACTCATATATCTGTGTGTCCTCCTCTTTTTCCTTGTCCAGCTCTTTTATTTTCGCATGAGTATATGTCCTTGTCACTTTCCCATGTGGTTGTGTTGTGTTGTGAGTTGTTTGTCACCTTTTGGACACCTTTGAGGGTGTTTTCTAGGTGTTTTTATGTGTTTGTGAATGCCTGCCATTGTTTCCTATGCGGTTCGAGTTCGGTTCGTCGAACATTCGACGAACCGAACTCGAACGGGACCTCCGTTCGGCGAACCGACCTCGAGCCGAACCGGGACCGGTTCGCTCATCTCTAACAATGACATTGTTAGAACACGACATCACGGTACAATTATGAGGAGGATACAATACAGAGACCAATGTCAAAACACAAGGACCCTACATCGGCATATATCGGTAGGTACATATGACAAGAGAAATATCAATTGCACCAATAAGGAGAAGGAAGGACACCTAACATATGATGAGGAGAAATAGTCAGAGGAGGATAAGTGGCTCACCCAATATGGACGGGAATCCAAGTGAGAAAGTGGTGGAGACAAACGCCGCTACGTGATAAAGAAAACGTAGCATATATTCTCTACCTATAGTACAGGAGAGAAAACGTTACATGGTGATCCATTGTACTAAGGGTATATTTATAGAGTATGATGTTAGGGAAAAATAGGGGGGAGGAACATACCTATGAAACAGTGATAGAAATAGTGTTCACAGGGTTGTGGCCATCCAGGCTAAATATAGGTAGTCCTGTCTCCCTTTATTTCATTGACTCCATCATATATCAAGGATACATCACACTTTCTTGAAGTGTTGACAGAACTACATCATGTCCCACAATCAGCCTTCCTTGTCACATTAGATGTTAATAGCTTGTACCCAAGCATTAATCATGACGAAGAATTACAGTCAGTCAACTGGATCCTCGAACAATACACCACTCTGCCGACTGACCATAGAACCTTCTGCCCTGACATGCTTAGAATCATTCTGGAATAAAAATTTTTCCTTTTCCAGGACCAGTTCTATGTTCAGCGTAGGGGGACTGCGATGGGCTTTAACGTCGTGCCCCCTACGCTAACATATTTATGACATATTTTGAGGATAGATTCATTCATTGTCATCCCCTCATTGTTCAACACGCTCTTCTGTGGCGTCGCTACATAGATGACGTCTTCATGATTTGGAATAGCGACCTGGACTCCCTTCAAGCCTTCCACACTGAGATTAACAGTTTTCTATCTGGTCTCTCCTTCTCCATACACCAAGATACGGAGAAGATTAATTTTTTGGACTGTCTGGTAATCAAGGATAACGTCAGTAAACTTACCACAGATACCTACATCAAACCCACTGACAGGAATAGCCTGCTTCATTTTACTAGCAACCACCCCAGACACACCAAACAGTCTTTGACAGTCTCGCAACACACACAAGTTGACAGACTAGTCAGCAACAAGGAGATCAGATCTATAAGATATCAAGAGATGAGTAACAAATTTATACACAGAGGTTACCCACACGAGATAGCTGCTAAAACCACGACAACCTCAGAAAAATCGCGAGATCAACAGGATCGCATTCCTTTCATTAATACGTATCACCCCTTCTTAAAAGTATTGTTCTTTGACACTGACCCCTCCTTGGACTATCCTATCCTCAGATTAAGGAATTCCAAAATCCGCCACTGATCTGCTACAAGAAATCACCAAATTTGAAAAATAAACTTACTCGGGCCGACATAGCTTCAGCCGTAAATGTTCCACGGCAGAGGTTTATCAACAATCCCCAGTTTGGCGCTTTCCCTAGTCTAAACTGTGCCCAATGCTCCAATGTCATCAAGGGCAACACTTTCACACATTCTAGGACTGGGAGAGTGTTCCAGATTAAGAGCTTTTACACATGTGAAAGCTCTTTTGTCATCTATTATATTAAGTGTCCGTGTGGTCTCGGATATGTTGGGGAGACTACCCAGCATGTCCGAGACTGCATTAATAAGCACAAATCCGATATCAGATGTGGACGTACTTTATTATCCATCCACCACCATTTTCTGACAGCTGGACACAGTGTTTCCCAATTAAGATTCCTGGTAATTGATCAGGTTAATATCAACCGTAGAGGAGGTGACAGGGTTAAACGCCTCCTGGAGAGGGAGGCAAGATGGATCCATACCCTAGGTACCATGGAACCCCATGGACTTAATCGTAAATATGAAACTGGTCTCTGAGAACATCAATAATCTTGTTTAACTCCCTTGGCATTTAATGTAGTCCTTACATAGCCCTTTGTTGTGTATATACTTTATTTTTATCTTTAATGTTATCTTTACCATGATCCTCTAATCGATACAGTTGAAAGTTTCCCATATTTATTTGTGTACCTTTCTTATCCTATAGTTTTACTATATACCTATACGTCAGACTCTGATATGTAATATTATATTTGCTCTAATTTTGCTCTAATTGTGGTAAAATATCGATTTAGAGAATATCCTCTAAACTACATGGTCTCTTTTTCACAAAATTATCTTGTCTATGAGCACCTCCTGTCACTTCCTGATTGACGCCATGTATCACCCTCTAACTAGCCAGCTATCTCATCCATCACTGGATCCACTCAGCAACGTATTACAGGCACCTATATCACTGTATTAGTCCCAGGACTTCTGCCCATGCACGGTTTGCATCTCACAGCCTTCTCATTCACTTCCACGTTCCAGAAACCAGAAGTGATGAGCACACACACGTCATCAACAGCATCACGGGTGCTTATGGCATCTGCGCATGCGCCGCGTGCGTTCCACGCCAGCATGCAGGGCTTCCGCGTGTCATACACCAGAAATCATGTCCCCAGCTTGACCTGTTATAAAGTCCCGTCCATAGCAGCATGGCACTGCACAGGACGCACAATGCGTACATCCACCACCACAGACGGACGGTAAGTAAGTCACCCATATACTATGGAATTCCCTATTTTCCTGGATCACTAATATTACCTTGCTCTCTTATCCTCTTCTCTCTTTCCCTCCTCTTCCCTTGTTTTCCCTCCTCCCCCTCTGTTTCTATCCCCTCAGTCTGTTTCCTCCATAGGAGTCTCTCCAGTATACCCCAACTTATTACCAGGATCTACAATTATGATCCAGACTTCTGTGTTATATGGTAAATACATCTACTCTACCCTTTATTACCTTAGCATTTGCTCACACTATGAGTATAACTTAATCATCACTTACCTCTTACAGACTTGCTCCATTAATGTGAAGTGAGTGCTGATATGGCCAATTGCCACTTACCTTATGGTCCATTCTGATACTCATTTTTTGAAGTAATAGAGAACTTATCCATGGTATTCCTCCATTTCTTGTGTAAACATTATTCACATTTGATATATCTTGATTTCTCTTCCTTTCTCCATCTCCGTAAGGATCACTGACCCTATATCAGCCATCAGTGACGTTATACCGTTTGATACACATGCTTTACACAGACAAGGCTATATTTTTGCTATTTTTGACATAGGTACGTTTTTTACCTACCTCATATTTTTATACACTTGTTTCCCTGTGAATAATGTAGATCACTGGGATTTTTGCATATTCCCTTCACAGGACTACCTATATTTAGTCTGGTTGGCCACAACCCTGTGAAAACTATTTCTATCACTGTTTCATAGGTATGTTCCTACTCCCTTTTTTTCCTAACATCATACACTATAAATATACACTTAGTACAATGGATCACCATGTAACGTTTTCTCTCCTGTACTATAGGTAGAGAACATATCCTATGTTTTCTTTATCATGTAGCAGCGTTTGTCTCCACCACTTTCTCACTTGGATTCCCGTCCATATTGGGTGAGCCACTAATAATAATAATAATAATAATAATCTTTATTTCTATAGCGCCAACATATTCCGCAGCGCATTACAATTCAGGAGGCTCATATACATATCATATACATAAACATATACAAACAAGTAACAATTATAGAAGATACAATATTTAAAGGGAAAAAAGGCAACCCTGCTCGTGAGAGCTTACAATCTACAATGAGAATGGGGAGGGGCAAGGTACAAGTGCTTATTTACAATGACAATCCAGCCATCTCAAGGAAATGGGGGATAGATAATGGCATCCTGGACCAGTTGGCCAGAGCCTTGAGATGCATTTGGGTGCCATGGAGTTTGACGTGGGGTTATGTTCTGAGAAGTTGTAGAGGGATTAGGTGAAATTAGTTTGGCTAGGGAGTGTGATAGGCCGCCCTAAAAAGATGCGTTTTTAGGGAGCGTCTGAAGCTGAGTAAGTTGTGATTTGTCCTAACTTCTTGGGGTAGAGCGTTCCAGAGGTTTGGTGCAGCTCGGAAGAAGTCTTGGATTTGGGAGTGGGAGGTTCGAATTAGTGTGGATGTTAGTCGAAAGTCATTTGCAGAGCGTAGAGAACGGGTGGGATGATAGACAGAGTGGAGAGCCGAGATGTAGGGGGGTGCTGCACTGTGAAGAGCTTTGTGGGTGAGAACAAGCAGTTTGAATTGGATCCTGTGATATATGGGCAGCCTGTGCAATGACTGGCACAGAGAGGAGGCATCCGAGTAGCGGTTAGCCAGATAGGTGACCCTGGCTGCTGCATTAAGGATGGACTGTAGAGGAGAGAGTCTAGTTAGGGGGAGACCAATTAATAGAGAGTTACAGTAGTCAAGGCGAGAGTGGATCAGGGCCACGGTGAGGGTTTTTGTCGTTTCCATTGTGAGAAAGGGGCGGATTCTAGAGATGTTCTTGAGGTGCAAGCGGCAGGAGCGGGCAAGAGATTGTATGTGGCAGGTGAAGGAGAGATCAGTGTCAAGTATAACACTCAGGCAGCGGGCTTGCTGCCTAGGATTTATCGTTGTGCCACACACAGAGAGGGAGATGTCAGGTGTAGGAAGGTTGGGAGATGGAGGGAAAAGCAGAAGTTCAGTTTTGGAAAGGTTAAGTTTCAGATAGAGAGCAGACATGATGTTGCAAACTGCAGTCAGGCAGTCACTTGTGTTCTGTAGTACAGCGGGGGTGAGCTCAGGGGATGAGGTGTATAGCTGTGTGTGATCAGCATAAAGATGGTACTAGAAGCCAAATCTGCTGATTCCATCTCATTCCAATTGGGGCAGTTTAGAGGGAGAAAAGAAGAGGGCCTAGGACTGACCTTGAGGGACCCCAACAGTGAGAGGAAGAGAAGATGTGGAGCCAACAAAGGTTACGCTGAATGAGCGGACAGAAAGATAGGAAGAGAACCAGGAAAGAACAGTGTCCTTTAGGCCGATAGAATGAAGGAGATGGTGATCAACAGTGTCGAAGGCGGCAGAAAGGTCAAGAAGAATAAGCAGAGAGTGGTCACCTCCTCCGACTAGATCTCCTCATCATATGTTAGGTGTCCTTCCCTCTCCCTATTGGTGCACTTGATATTTCTCTTGTCATATGTACCTACCGATATATGCCGATGTAGGGTCCTTGTGTTTTGACGTTAGTCTCTGTATTTTATCCTCCTCATAATTGTACCGTGATGTCGTGTTCTAACAATGTCATTGTTATTACTATGTGTACTGTGACCTTTTTTCACTGATTTTTGTTTTTCTGTTTGTTTTTTCATATGTAAAAACACTGCAGTCAGACTGTCCGACCGGATGAAGGCCTATGGCTGAAATGTCGTCTAGGCGGACTCTCTGCTATTGTATAGCACCATTTTTCACGCAAATAAAAAATAAAAATAAAAATAGATCAAGATTCACTGAACTTGTGTCCATTCCTTACGGGAAATTGTACAGTGTGCCGGGGTTCATTTTTCCCCTATTTCCATGTCGACTGACCCTCTCTGTACCCTGTCAATTTAAGTGAATTAATAACAAATTAAACTGCCCAAAAAAAAAAAAAGGGAGATATTTGGAGTCAAAGTGTAGACGATAAAGTCACTTGACTCATTGTTGTCATACACACGAACAGGAACAAACAAATTATCAATACACAAAATAGGGATACATCTCAAGGTACGTGAAAAAAAAAAATTTGAGACAGAGCGATCATTTAAAGGAAGTAATTTATTTATCTTCCTTTCTGGGTAAATCATGTGGTTACTTAAGCATTTACCTATGTAATCACTGTGAATAGATATAGATATTCATTACCATTTATTATCTATAGAGGCAGGGGGATATTTTGTCTAATGGAATGGATTATTTTCTTCCATTATATTAATGTTGATTATATCTTGTAATCATGTATCATGTAAATACCCCTTATCATCTTTGTTAATGTGAATATACAAATAACCTCCCTTGATGGTTCGTACACATGTCTAAAATGATTGGTTAATGCACAATTTTTTTTTAATTTTTTTTTTCACGTACCTCGAGATGTATCCCTAGGTTGTGTGTTGATAATTTGTGTGTTCCTGTACATGTAGATGACAACAAGGAGTCGAGTGACTTTATCGTGTACACTTTGACTCGAAATATATATATATATTTTTTTGGCAGTTTAATTTGTTAATTCACTTAAATTCACAGGGTACAGAGAGGGTCAGCCGACATGAAAACGGGGAGCCCAAAAAATTATGGTGTCACATCCTACGTTGTCAGGCAGGAACGTGATCCCTTAGGGCATTATAAGGATCCCATAGTAAATTCAATTATTGTTCCCCTCTACTGTTCCTGTAATTGTGTTCACTAGCACTGGGTGTCAATAATTTAAATAACTTTAAATAAAGATAAAATATTTTATTAGATTCTAAGGCTTTCTGTCAAGTCAAAAATGTATATACAGTTCATTAGTATTTGGTACCCTTGCCCTTAAACTGTATGACTGGAGTCAAACAATCTGGATATTCTTCCACAAGCTTCTCACAATAGTTGGTAGGAATTTGGGCCCACTCCTCCTGACAATACTGGTAACTGAGCCATGTTTGTAAGTTGCCTTACTTGCACCTGCCTTTTAACTTTGCCCTTAAATTTTCAATAGGATTGAGATCAAGATTGCTACGCCCCAGCAGCACGCCCGCTGTCTTGGGGTTATATTCAACTCCAATCTTTCCTTCACTCCCCGCATTCGTTCACTTGCTCGTTCTTGTCACTTCCACCTCAAAAACATCTCAAGAATTCAACCTTTTCTTACCGTTGACTCGGCAAAAACTCTTACTGTCGCTCTCATTCATTCTCGCCTGGATTATTGTAACTCTTTACTAATTGGTCTCCCTGTTACTAAACTCTCCCCTCTCCAATCCATTCTGAATTCCGCAGCCAGGATCATTTTCCTCTGCAACCGCTTCACTGATGCCTCTGCTCTTTGCCAGTCATTGCACTGGTTGCCTATCCATTACAGAATCCAATATAAACTTATCACTCCCACTTACAAAGCTCTCCACGGTTTCTCACGAGATGCGCCTATGCTCTGGAACACACTACCAAGAGAAATCTGATTAATTCCCAACGTCCACACCTTTAAGCGGGCCCTAAAAACGCATTTCTTTAGACTAGCCTATCAACTCAATGCCCTGATCTAATCTAGCCCCTTTCTGTCCTTCAAAAAATTTACTTCCAGTTCTTGTCCCCTGTACCTGTATAAATTCTCACCGACGGGTTCATGCAGCTGCTTTTGAATACCCTATTAAATCGATGGCTGGACCATATATGACAAGCTTTTCTCCCCCCCACTCACCTTTTGTGTCTCCCCTATTTCCTCATAGACTGTAAGCTTACGAGCAGGGCCCTCACTCCTCCTGGTATCTTAATTTTGTTATTTTGTATTGTCTCATATTGTCTGTACATGTCCCCTCTTAATTGTAAAGCGCTGCGGAATATGTTCGCGCTATAGAAATAAAACTTATTATTATTATATCAAGGCCATTCCTTGTGATGAGCGAATGTATTCATTACTATTCGCAGAATAGTATGGTATTTGGGCTATTCGTTATATAGCGAGTCATGGTGTATTCGCCTCAATATATTTGGATGTCTCGCCCTGCATGTTTGGCGCCTGATTAGTAGCCATTAAAAGTGTTGGGCTTATTAACCAATCACAGTAATGCCGCAGCCATCTTGCTGTGGCATTACAGTGATTCGCTGGCCACCGTTATTTTGTGCACATTACATTGCCAGCGTCTCTCTCCAAGCCCTTTATACTCAACAATCACGGTGCGGCTGTCACACTTGTCCCTCTGCCTCTCTTCTTCTTCCCTACCCGCTCATTAGCCTCATTCCACTGCATCGGCTCATACATATTCACTGTTTCTCCCGCACACCGGTGGCTGTGATTGGTTACAGTCAAACAGCTGTCACTTAGTGTGGAGACAGGTCTGACTGCAACCAATCAATTAAGAAATAATGTCTGGAACACCATTCTAAGCCTGAACTGGGTGCAAAAACCCTAAAAAACTTCACTATATAAAGAGAAGGCCAGTGACAGTGCAAGGGGAATAAATGTAAAGCATAAACTGCTGTATGAATACTGCCATGAACAATACAATAGCTATATGTAGAAATGAAAGTATGAAAATGGAATCTGCATAACTGCCATGAACTTTAAGGAGGAGAAATTTGGCTATTGAATTGATCAATGCAACAGAGGCCCAACACCTCGTATTCTCTACGTTGGGGTCCCTAGCTAATGTGTGTCTTCTCTTGCAGTTAAAAAGCTTAAAAGCTTACCGTGTATGGGAAGCTGAGATCCAGGCTATATGTATAATGTGGACTGGCAATAGGTGTGGGTGGGGCCGGGTTCACAAACGAAAGACTACAAATCAATTAAGAAATAACATCTGGAACACCATTCTAAGTCTGAACTGGGTGCAAAAACCCTAAAACAACTTCACTATATAAAGAGAAGCGCTGCCCACCAGTGACAGTGCAAGGGGAATAAATGTAAAGCAGAAACTCCTGTATGAATACTGACCTGAACAATACAATAGCTATATGTAGAAATTAAAGTATGAAAATGGAATTTGCATAACTGACATGAACTTTAAGAATATGGAGAAATTTGGCAGTGTTTCCCGGAGTCTGGAGAGATTGGACATGTTTTCGGTCACTCCAGGTTCGGATGTAGCAGAGCCAGGACCATCATGGGACCTCATGTGGATTACAGTGGACTTAATGAGGTTAATAAATTGGTGAAAGAGGGTGGTTTTGCATTTTATTACAAATAAAGGATTGTTCTCAGTGTATGTGTATATTTCTTTTTACTTATAGGATTAGTGATGGGGGGGTCTCATAGAAGACCCCTTCCCATCACTAATTCTGGGCTTGATGACAGCTGTGCACCCTCATTACCTCGATTGCCACCGCACCAGGGCAATCGGAATGAGTCGGGTAAAGCCCCAGGACTGTCGCATCTAATAGATGTGGCAATTCTGGGTGGCTGCTGGCTGATATTTTTAGGCTGGGGGGCTCCCAATAACGTGGGTCTCCCCAGTCTGAGAATACCAGCCCTCAGCTGTGAGGCTTTATCTTGGCTGGGTATCAAAATTGGGGGGAGACCCATCGTTTTTTTTTAATTATTTATTTCTTTTACTGTATAATATAGACCCGCCCAATGGCGGCTGTGATTGGTTGCAGTCAGACAGCTGTCACTCAGTGTGGGGGCAGGTCTGACTGCAACCAATCACGAACACCAGTGCGCGGGGGAAGCAGTGAATATGTATGAGCCTAATGAGCGGGTGCAGTGAATATCTAATGAGGCTAGGGTAGGGTAGAAGAAGAGAGGCAGTGCAGTGTGACAGCCGTGCCGCGCCCGGTGAGTATGATCCTGAGACAGCGATAATAAGTGACATAATACTGAGTCAGAAATGCATGCAGGCTGTCAGGTTTCCGGGTTTTCCAGTCCTCTTTTGAAAGAGCTTGCCCTTGGTTAACATGGAGTTTTATGTTCTGTTGCCCTACTTCCTGTCCAGCTGCTTAAAAGGCCGCCTCTAAGCCTAGTCCAGTGCCTGAGTATACTGCTTGCTGTGTGCTCCTGCTTTGCTGCTGCTTGATTACCTTTGGATCCTCCTGAAAATCTACCGACCGACTCTGGACCATACCCGGTTTCTTCAAACTGTGCCCGGACTCCGTCTGCCGTCTTTGGTCAGCACGTCTGCCCGGTTTCTTCCGGTTCATAACCATTCTGGACTTTCATCCCGTACGGACACTTCTGGACTTTACCGCTTGCCCCTTGTGTCCCGGCTGCGGCGCATTTAGGCCTTCCGGGGTTGATTGCCGGACAGTCCCTGTATAGGGGTTCGCTCTGGTGGTCTCCCTGGGGGAGTCCGGTGCGTGGCCCCGGGAATCCCCTTCGCTCCGTTTCGGAAAGGTATTTTCATGTGTTTGTTATACTGTGTATTTCCGTTGTGTATCTACCGTGGTTACATATCATAAACATCTTGTACCACAAACTCGTCTCTGGCTGTTATTGCCCTAACGCTATCGAAATCCTCAAAACATACAATAGTATTACATTGGTTCACAAATCCACGAAACTGACTACGGTCACCATTGAAACGGAATGGGGGTAACCTAGGCATACCGGCAGCTGATACGGACGTAGTGGGGCCGGCTTCCTGAGCCTCCACTCTGACTTGCAAATCCTGTATAGCCGGACCCAGTACCTGGTGATCATGGCCCAGCTGTGTCTCCACATCTCTAAGTTTAGTCTGCACCACCTCCATCTCCTGCTGCAAGGAGTTAATCAAAGAAAAGAGATGATCTACTCGTGTCTCAGTCATTGCCCCAGCGAAATCCTCTTAGGGGCCTGAGTATAATGTAATACTATTGTATGTTTTGAGGATTTCGATAGCGTTAGGGCAATAACAGCCAGAGACGAGTTTGTGGTACAAGATGTTTATGATATGTAACCACGGTAGATACACAACGGAAATACACAGTATAACAAACACATGAAAATACCTTTCCGAAACGGAGCGAAGGGGATTCCCGGGGCCACGCACCGGACTCCCCCAGGGAGACCACCAGAGCGAACCCCTATACAGGGACTGTCCGGCAATCAACCCCGGAAGGCCTAAATGCGCCGCAGCCGGGACACAAGGGGCAAGTGGTAAAGTCCAGAAGTGTCCGTACGGGATGAAAGTCCAGAATGGTTATGAACCGGAAGAAACCGGGCAGACGTGCTGACCAAAGACGGCAGACGGAGTCCGGGCACAGTTTGAAGAAACCGGGTATGGTCCAGAGTCGGTCGGTAGATTTTCAGGAGGATCCAAAGGTAATCAAGCAGCAGCAAAGCAGGAGCACACAGCAAGCAGTATACTCAGGCACTGGACTAGGCTTAGAGGCGGCCTTTTAAGCAGCTGGACAGGAAGTAGGGCAACAGAACATAAAACTCCATGTTAACCAAGGGCAAGCTCTTTCAAAAGAGGACTGGAAAACCCGGAAACCTGACACAGGCATATTGTCCAGGCTCTTCCCATTCACTTTCATTTTTTTCCCATCCATTTCAGCTTTTTCCTCAGGCCCCCAGACCTCTCTGTTGGGTTCAGCAGAAAATTACTCGCATTTCCCATTGACTTACATCAGGGGTGGGGAACCTCTGGCCCGCGGGCCTCATGCGGCCCGCCATGACCTCTTATGCGCCCCCCGGGCAGATTCCCGTGGGAGGCAGTGCTCATGCTGTCACCGCAGTTTTGCAGGCCACCGGCCCTTTAAATCCACACATTGCTGCTTGTGTGCACCAATGTGTTCTCCCGTCGGCCAGTGCCAACATTATCAGGACTTACTTTGGGGGTGGGTCCCACAGCTACCTCACCGCTTCCAGCGTTGTGTGCTCGCCCCCTGCCCTCCGAAGCTCTGTGCCCACCTTCTCCTTCTGATGCTGTGTGCCCGCCCCCTGCCCTCCAGAGCTCTGTGCCTGCCTTCTCCTTCTGATGCTGTGTGTCCAGCTCCTGCACTCCGGTGCTGTGAGGGTGATGCTGCTGTGAGTCCAGCGCCGGACCTCTGCTGATATGTGCCCTGTCCAGTTCTTTGTGCCTCCACACACCAGTTCTGTAAACCCTCTCCCCTAGAGTTGCATGAAACCTTCAGCGCAGTGTGCCCCCCAATGACCTGTGTGCACCCCCCACCCTGTGTGCAGCCCCCCAGTCCTGTGTGCAGCCCATCACCCAGTCCTCTGTGAGCCCATCACCCAGTCCTGTGTGCAACCCCCCGATCCTGTGTGCAGCCCCCGATCCTGTGTGCAGCCCATCCCCCAATCCTGTGTGCAGCCTATCCCCCAGTCCTCTGTGCAGCCTATCCCCCAGTCCTGTGTGCAGCCCCCCAGTCCTGTGAGCAGCCCCCCCCGTGATGTCTGTGCCTCCCCCCAGTGATGTCTGTCCTCCCTCCCATGGTGTCTGTGCCCCAGCCCCTCTTGTGGTGTGCATGGCCCCAGCCCCTCTTGTGGTGTGCATGGCCCCAGCCCCTCTTGTGGTGTGCATGGCCCCAGCCCCTCTTGTGGTGTGCATGGCCCCAGCTCCTCTTGTGATGTACTTGCCCCCAGCCCCTCTTGTGATGTGCATGCCCCCTGCGTCTCATGTGACTTACACATCATATTGGAGATGCTGGGGGCATATACATCAGATTGGAGATGCTGGGGGCATTTACATTTCCCCAGCCCCTTGTGTAATGTATATGTCTCCAGTGTCACCTGTGATGTATATACAGCAGTCCCAGTGTCTCCTAGGCGATATATGTACCTTCAGCATCTCCTGTGATGTATATACAGCGTGTTATGTGATGTATAAGATTTACCAATCTTATTATCACAAAGAGTTGACTATGCTCCAGACGGAGACAAACCTGAAAAACCAGTTGCAAGAAGAAACATGATTAGTATCATCGAACATCACAGCCGCACCAAAGAGAAGCCGATCCGGCCATCATAGTAAGGGTGAGCTAATTAATTGTTTCACCAAATATAGCAGGGTCATTTAAAAATTGATAATTTTGTGCAGCCCCCGAAGGTTGGTAGAAATCTCCAAATGGCCCCCGGCTGGAAAAAGGTTCCCCACCCCTGACTTACATTGTACTCATAATGAAAACTACTCGTTACGAGTATAGCGAATACGAATATTACGGTGCTCACTCATCTCTAGCCACTCCAAAACATTGACTTTGCTACCCTTAAGCCACTTTGTAACCAGTTTGGCAGAATGCTTCAGGTCGTTGTCCTTTTGGAAGACCCATTTCACCGCATTGTCGGATCCGTGACACTCCAGTACAGTGTAATACAGTACAATGGCATCACGGTAACCTCCGGTCACATGCTGTCATGTGACTGGAGCATGTGACCGGAGCTTGCCGCGATGCCATTGTACAGTATTAACACTGTACTGGAGTGTGACGGATCCGGCAAAATGTCGGATGTGTGAAACAGCCCTAAAAATTTAGGTCTTTGTTCCTGTGTGCATTTACAAACCTTATTCTGGCTTTTTTATGTTTCTTTTGGAGTAAAGGCTTCTTCCTGGCAGAGTAGCCTTTCAGCCCATGTTATTTCACTGTGGATAATGACATAACCATGCCAGCTTCCCCCAGCATCTTCACAAGGTATTTTGCTTTTGTTCTTGGCTTAATATGCACATGTCTGAACAAAGCACGTTCATCTCTGGTACACAGAACCTATGTCCTTCCTGAGCGGTATGACGGCTGGACATTCCTATCTTGTTTGTGTTTGCGTATAATTGTTTGTACAGATAAAGCACCTTTAGGTATCTGGAAATTGCACCCAAGGGTCAACCAGACTTGTGCAAGTCCACAATTCCATCCTGAGATCTTGGCTGATTTCTTTTGACTTTCCCAGGATGCTACTCAAAGAAGAAGTGTGTTTCAAGTGTACATTAAAATACATTCACAGGTATATCTCTAATTAACTCAGATGTTACCAATAAACCTATCAGAAGCTTCCAAATTCATGACATTACCATATGAGCATCCCATATTGTTTAAAGGCATAGAACTCTTAGGGTACCTTCACACTTAGCGATGCAGCAGCGATCCGACCAGCGATCTGACCTGGTCAGGATCGCTGCTGCATCGCTACATGGTCGCTGGTGAGCTGTCAAACAGGCAGATCTCACCAGCGACCAGTGAACAGCCCCCAGCCAGCAGCGACGTGCAAGCGACGCTGCGCTTGCACGGAGCTGCCGTCTGGAAGCTGCGGAGACTGGTAACTAAGGTAAACATCGGGTATGGTTACCCGATGTTTACATTAGTTACCAGCGCACAGCTGTGTGTGCAGGGAGCAGGGAGCCGCGCACACTGAGCGCTGGCTCCTTGCTCTCCTACCATAGCTACAGTACACATCGGGTTAATTAACCCGATGTGTAATGCAGCTACATGTGCAGAGAGCAGGGAGCCGCGCACACTGCTTAGCGCTGGCTCCTTGCTCTCCTAGCTGCTGTACACATCGGGTTAATTAACCCGATGTGTACAGCAGCTACATGTGCAGAGAGCCGGAGCCGGCAGCACAGGCAGCGTGAGAGCTGCAGATGCTGGTAACTAAGGTAAATATCGGGTAACCACCTTGGTTACCCGATGTTTATCTTGGATACAGCTTACCTCAGCTGTCAGACGCCGGCTCCTGCTCCCTGCTCGCTTCATTTGTCGCTCTCTTGCTGTCACACACAGCGATCTGTGTGTCACAGCAGGAGAGCGGCTTTGAAGAAAACGAACCAGGGCTGTGTGTAACGAGCAGCGATCTCGCAGCAGGGGCCAGATCGCTGCTCAGTGTCACACACAGCGAGATCGCTAATGAGGTCACTGCTGCGTCACAAAAAGCGTGACTCAGCAGCGATCTCGGCAGCGAGCTCGCTGTGTGTGAAGCACCCCTTAAGGCCCTGTCACACACAGAGATAAATGTGTGGTAGATCTGTGGTTTTAGTGAAATTGTGGACAATCAGTGCCAGGTTTGTGGCTGTGTACAAATGGAACAATATGTCCATGATTTCACTGCAACCACAGATCTGCCAAAGATTTATCTCTGTGTGTGACGGGGCCTTTAGTGTATGTAAACTTTTGACTTTGCAAAAAGTAATAAAAATGCCTGTCAGGTCCTGTATGCTCCGAGAACCCATAGCGGTTCTGGGTGCATATTGGTAATCCCTGCCTAACTTTCCCAGCCTATAGTAGCATAGATAAAGGGATCTATAGAAAGTATTTTAAAAAATCCTTTATGACAGGGGGTGGGGAACCTCCAGCCCGAGGGCCGTATGCGGCCCCCGATGACTTTTTATGCGGCCCCTGGGCACATTCCCGGGAACTGCAGTACTCGGGCGTCAGCCACGGACTTGTCTGCCGGCCCTTTAAATCACAATGTGTGGTGCGCATACTAGGTCCTCAGCCTCCAGAGGCCTGTGCTAGTGTGCTGGTGATGTACTTTGTGGGTGGGGTAAGTGTGAGTGTGCTGCGCTCCAATCCCACAGAAGAAGATGAGCATCAGGTTTACTGGTCTCCCTTTTGTATGCCTCCCGGTGCTGTGAGCCTCCTGCTTCTCAGAATGAAATAAGCCTCCTGCAGTGACGTTAGCCTCCCCCGTTGATGTGTGACTCCTGTCTTCCGCGGTGCTGTGATCCTCCTCCCTCAGGCGGTGCTGTGAACATTCTGCGTCCCGTTGCTGTGAACCCAACACCCAGTGCTGTGTAGCCCCCTAGTACTGTGCCCCCCTCCCAGTGCTATGTGCACCCCTCTAAGTGCTGTGTGCCACCCCCACCCAGTGCTATCTGTGCCCCCCCTGGTGAAGTCTGTGCCCCCTCAGTCCTGTTCATGCCCCTCTAGTCCTGTCCGTGCCGTTGCCAGTGCTGTCCATGTTTGACAGTACTGTGTGTGCCTCCTACCCCTCCTGTGATGTGAATATACCCCCAGCCCCTCCTATGATGTGTATATGTCCCCAACTCCTCCTGTGATGTGTATATGTCCCCAACTCCTAATGTGATGTATATATGCCCCCAGTCCCTCCTGTGATATTATAATTATATATATGTCCCCAGCCCCTACTGTGATGTATATATGCCCTCAGCCCCTCCTGTGATGCATGTGGTTCCAGTGTCTCCTATGTGATGTATATGATGTACCAATCTGTTTCCTATGCTCCAGACCGAGACAAACCTGGAAAAGCAGTTGTGAGAAGCAACATGATCAATATCACCGAACATCACAGCCGCATAAAAGAGAAGCAGCTCCAGCCACCACAATAGGGAAGTAGGGGGTGAGTTAATTAATTGTTTGAGAAAATATATTAAGGTATTTTCAAGCTGATAATTTTATGTGGCCCCTGAAGGTTAGTAGAAATTTCAAAATGGCCCTTGGCAGAAAAAAGGTTCCCCACCCCTGCTTTATGATATGCTAATAAGGTCAGCGACTAGTCATTAGGCCATTAGTTCCCTTGGCTAGTCGGCCCCCTTAGAATGTAAACATGCTTCTGTGGACGTACTAAAATGCTAAGGAATGTGCACCTCACCTCTGCTGCCACTGCGTCAGACGCTGGATTTTGGCTCAGTGCACATGATCCCGGACTTTCGGTCATGTGCACTACTTCAGCTTGAAGCCGGGACGCGACCACCCAGCTTCATAGTGCGCAGAACCAAAAGTCCAGGAATCATGTGCACTGAGCCAAAATCTAGCATCGGTGCGGTGGCAGCAGAGGTGAGCGTGACCATGCCTATAGTACTGCGCATTCATTAGCATGTTAGCACGCCTACAGGTGCGTGCTTACATCCTAAGGGGGCCGACTATCCAACGACTAGTCGCTGGCCTAATTAGCATATCATAAAGGATCTATCTTTAGAAATATTTTTTCTAAAAATCTCTTTATCTATGCTACTATAGGCTGGGACTGTTAGGCAAGTATTAACAATATGCACCCAAAACTGCTCATGGTTCTGGGTGCATATTGCACCTGACAAGTTCCCTTTAAAACACTCTCTCTCATTATTCTGGCATTTGGCAAATATAAATAATTTTGGTAATCCTAATTGACCTAAAACAGGAAAGGTTTATTCTGATTTCATATAATATAGTGAGAAAAACCTGTGTGGTTTTTTTAGATAGTGTGTGTAAACTTCTGATTTCAACTGTATGTGAAACCTTAAAACATTTTTAGGAAAAATGGCTACTAGATCAAGTTGTTTAGGAGAATTTTTTTTTCTTCAGATGTAAAAAAACTGACTATTCTGAACCAAAAAGCTGGATTCATGTATGAACTAAGGTTACATAAGTTCATGAAAGACAGCGGAAGGGGGGATTGAACTGGTAGGGCATTGTTTATATTCACACATTGGTAGGGCATTCAGTTAATAGGGCATTGTTTACTTTCACACATGGTTCTGGAATGGTTTACACTAATCACTAATTTAATTATAGTTTAGTTCAACTGTACAAAGTCAGGAGAAAAATCCATGGTCATGTAAAAAATACCAAGACCTTATGGATAATAGTTGGAAAAAAAAATTACAAAAATAAAAGGAGTTCTTCTACTTTGCCTGCATTTTTTTTCCATCAAAAACACTGCAAAAATTGAGTGTTTTTGCAGTATTTTTTACACTTATTGCTTACTATGGGTGATATATGCTGCAAAAATGCTTAAAGAATTGACATGCTGCAGTTCTAAAAAAACAGCAGCAGTTTTTGAAATCAGTCAGAAAAAAACAAGCGTGTGCACGAGATTTCTGAAATTTCATAGCTTTTGCTGATGCTGTAAAAAGTTTTGATACAGTAAAAAGCAACTTTTAATTTGCAAAAATGCAATGTGTGAACATAGTTAATTTTTCAATTTGGATGCACTGGACATCCAAAGGTGAACCATACCTTTAGGCATGTAGACAGAAAAGATGAGGCTGCCAAGTCAAAAAGGTGCTACATTCTATTATGAAATGACGACAAAAATGTAGAACCTTTTATTTAGAAAAGCAGCTGTAGAACAGGTAATGCTGTAAGACGTTAATAATGCTGTAAGTAAAAAGGTTAGGCCAGTTTATTCCTGTTAGAAATCAGTTTATGTAATTTTTCTGGCAGGCATCACATATAGAAGTCATTGGTTAAGACCTAGGGTTGCGTCACCTGCATTGTTCAGAGGTAAAATCCTCTGCATCATCTCTGAAGAGGTGAAAGTCATTGTAGTGCAGTAAATTAATCTTCATTAAGAAGGTACAGTCCCCCCCACCCCCCCACCCACACATGGTAACAAGAACGAGCCTTTCATAATAAATCTGCCACTTGCAAAATACACATGCCAAAAGATGTAATGTGCATATGACCAAGAACAAGTGTTTGCTCTAGTGCAGCTGCTTATTGAAAGCTGTAGAGGTCAACAGGTCTCAACATGCTGCCTCCTTAAACATCCATATCAAATATGCCAAAGTTCATGTCTCTTAACAGGAAAAAGTACATTGGAAGCTCATATCAAACATCTTCAAAAGCATGGGTGGAAGCAGTGGAAGTCGAGTCATTATGATTGCTCTCCCAAGATATCTTGTGTTTGTATGGGAGACATCCCAACAGCTTCTGCTTCAGGTCCAAATGGCTGTATTGAATACTCCCTTATCTGATGCTCATACTTTCTTGCCTTTGGTCTTGTGAAATTTACTTTGATCATCTGTTAAACCAGCATATTGCTGCATTAGTGGCACTTCAGTAGATGAGGAATCCAAAAACATACTTGGAATATCATTTCCAAAGTAGATTTTGTTGTTTGCTGATATAGCTTTGAATTTCATGAGTTCAAGATACTCTGGTGTCAGCTTCATCTGCGGGAATAGTGCAACACAAGAAGTTAAACAGAAAAAATAGTAAAAATTACTCTGTGAATTTCATCTAGTACAGTACATCATTTCACAGGTATTGTCAAAGAAAAGTGAGAGTGTGTCTAATAGAGTAACTACATAATTGGCTGTTTCCCAAACAAAATTATCAAATAGCAAGTCCTTAACATAATCTAAAGCTACAGACTCAGCAAATATTCTAACAGTACCTTAATGGTACGTGCACACGATGAGTCTTAAGGTGGTGTCATACACAGCGGCAACGACAACGAAGTCGCTGCTACGTCACCATTTTCTGTGATGTAGCAGCGACGTCCGTCGCTGTTGCTGTGTGTGACATCCAGCAACGAGCTGGCCCCTGCTGTGAGGTCGCTGCTCGTTGCTGAATGTCCAGCTTCATTTTTTGGTCGTCGCTCTCCCGCTGTGATGCACACATCGCTGTGTGTGACAGCGAGAGAGCGACAAAATGAAGCAAGCAGGGAGCAGAAGCCGGCATCTGGCAGCTGCGGTAAGCTGTAACCAGGGTAAACATCGGGTAACCAAGGGAAGACCTTTCCCTGATTACCCCATATTTACCTTCTTTACCAGCGTCCGCCGCTCTCGCTGCCAGTGCCGGCTCCTGCTCCTGCACATGTAGCTGCAGTACACATCGGGTAATTAGCCCGATGTGTACTGTAGCTAGGAGTGCAGGAAGCCAGCGCTCAGCAGTGTGCGCGGCTCCCTGCTCTCTGCACATGTAGCTGCAGTACACATCGGGTAATTAACCCGATGTGTACTGTAGCTAGGAGTGCAGGGAGCCAGCACTAAGCGCGGCTCCTTGCTCTCTGCACATGTAGCACAGCGACGAGTGCCGTTATGATCGCTGCTGCGTCTGCTGTGTTTGACAGCTAAGCAGCGATCATAACAGCGACTTACGAGGTCGCTGTTGCGTCACTGAAAATGGTGACGTAACAGCGACGTCGTTGTCGCTATGTGTGAACACAGCTTTACTATAAGTTTTGACGCTGGATATTTTCTCTGGGTCTAAAATGCAGTGTTTTACAGTACAAGCAAAGTGGATGCCATTAATAGAAATCTCATGTCCACTGTGCTTATTTTTTACACTGCATAAAATCACCTGAAGTGTGTTTTTCCAAGTCGCAGCTTGGCAACCTCTCGTGCGGGTACGCAGAGTCTTCTGAATATAATACTCCTATATACTTGCATTAGCTGAAAAAATTCAGCAAGTAAAAAACGCATGTGTTTTTGGTGTGTTATAGGGGCAAAAACATCAAAAACGTAAGTAATCAGCTCCTAATGTCAAACCCAGGAAATTTCCAAAACAAAACAGTGAAAGGATAACATACCAAACAAAGACAAAAAACGCAACAAAAATGGCATAAAAAAACGCAAGTAAACGAAGGTGCGGAGATGGTCAAAACCTCAAGGGAAACGGATCGTGGAAACGTAGCTAAAAGTTACATACACTATTCCACTCACCCGCAATGTACAGTGGCATGTAACAATTGGAGTGAAAGAAAAAGAGCGTACCTGATATACGGGATCACCACACAAATGTATATCAAAAAACGTACTTTATTTATAGATGAAAGTAGGAAAAAAACACACATGAATTGAATACAACAAAATGCAAAAAAATACAAAAACAGCAAGTGACATACAATGAAAACCTCTAAAAACATTTAAAAACTAGAAACTTGGTACAAAGTAACCCACACACAAATGCTTGGGCTGAAATATAACTGGTCCATATGCTGGAAAAATCACATACACTTGTCCAAAATGACCCCAAAAGGCCTGACTAATAAAAATAAATTGAATGTGTATTGAATATACCCACAGAGGAATGGATAAATGCCTAAAGCAGAAAAGCATGAGGATAAACCAACGGTCTGAATACACAATGTATGGCAAGTTTAGATAAACAATAGGCGCAAAATGAAATACGTTACCAGAGCCTGATAGTGCTGGTGCTTGTTGCTAGTAAACCTGGCGGATCCAAAGCTTGTTTGAAATATATGCTAAAGAAGCTAAGCATGCAACTAATTCTGCTGAGTTGCATGCTTAGCTTCTTTAACGTATATTTCAAACCAGCTTTGGATCCGCCAGCTTTACTAGCAACAAGCCCCAGCACTATCATGCTCTGGTAAAATATTTCATTTTGCGCCTATTGTTTATCTAAACTGGCCATACATTGTGTATTAAGAGCGTTGGTTTATCCTCATGCTTTTCTGCTTTAGGCATTTATCCATTCCTCTGTGGGTATATTCAATACACATTCAATTTATTTTTGTTAGTCAGGCCTATAGGGTCATTTTGGACATGTATATGTGATTTTTCAAGCATATGGACCCGATATTTCATCCCAAGCATTTGTGTGTGGGTTACTTTTTTTGTACCACGTTTCTGATTTTAAAATGATTTTAGAGGTTCTCATTGTATGTCACTTGCTGTTTTTGTATTTTTTTGCATTCAATTCAAGTGTGTTCTTTTTTACTTTCATCTATAAATAAAGTACATTTTTTGATATACAATTGTGTGGTGATCCTGTATATCAGGTACGCTCTTTTTCCTTCACTCCAGCATGCACTGTTTCCGTACCTAGGTTATCCCACCAGCAGGTGGTGCCCTCCCTCTCCCTCTTTTGGCATGTAAAAGTTTGGGCATCCCTGGTCAAAATTACTGTTATTGTGAACAGTTAAGGGGTACCTGTCAGGTCCTCTATGCACCCAGAACCACAAGCAGTTCTGGGTGCATATTTCTAATACCTGCCCATCTGTCCGAGCATTTACCTTCATACATAAAGAAATCTTTAGAAAAAGTATTTCTAAAGATGCTTTATTAGATGCTAATGAGAGCTGCGACCTTTCCACCAACTAGTCTTTCCTCTAAGCATGTTAGAACACCCTTGTGGGCCTGATAATATGCTATTCAATGCCCAGTGTCATTGGCATGGACACTCGTACCTGTTTGTTGTCACTGCCTCCGACAAAGAGTTAAGGCTCAGTGCACATGTTCAGAAGTCAAAGAGTTTTTCAGTGCCTTGTAAACCTGTCTGATAGACGCCGCTCCCTGATACCAATATTCAAATGTATTCACATCTCTCAAACGTACATATATTTAAAAACCTGAGCTCTGGCATTAGGGCAGAGTGGAGGGCTTGTCATCCTTAACCACACAATGTGCATTCCCATCTTATCTACAATGCGTGCAGAATTATTAGGCAAATGAGAATTTTGATCACATGATAATTTTTATACATGTTGTCCTACTCCAAGCTGTATAGGCTTGAGAGCCAACTACCAATTAAGTAAATAAGGTGATGTGCATCTCTGTAACGAGGAGGGGTGTGGTGTAATGACATCAACACCCTATATAAGGGGTGCATACTTATTAGGCAACTTCCTTTCCTTTCAAAATGGGTCAGAAGAGAGATTTGACAGGCTCTGAAAAGTCAAAAATTGTGAGATGTCTTGCAGAGGGATGCAGCAGTCTTGAAATTGCCAAACTTTTGAAGCGTGATCACCAAACAATTAAGCGTTTTATGGCAAATAGCCAACAGGGTCTCAAGAAGCATGTTGGGCAAAAAAGGTGCAAAATAACTGCCCATGAATTGAGGAAAATCAAGCGTGAAGCTGCCAAGATGCCATTTGCCACCAGTTTAGCCATATTTCAGAGCTGCAACGTTACTGGAGTATCAAAAAGCACAAGGTGTGCCATACTCGGGGACATGGCCAATGTAAGGAAGGCTGAAAAACTACCACTTTTGAACAAGAAACATAAGATAAAAGGTGAAGACTGGGCCAAGAAATATCTTAAGACTGATTTTTCAAAGATTTTATGGACTGATGAAATGAGAGTGACTCTTGATGGGCCAGATGGATGGGCCAGAGACTGATCAGTAACGGGGAGAGAGCTCCACTCCGACTCAGATGAATACAAGGTGGAGGTGGGGTACTGGTATGGGCTGGTATCATCAAAGATGAACTTGTGGGACCTTTTCGGGTTGAGGATGGAGTGAAGTTCAACTCCCAGACCTACTGGCAGTTTCTGGAAGACAACTTCTTCAAGCAGTGGTACAGGACGAAGTCGGTGTTATTAAAAAAAAAACACATGATTTTCATGCAGAACAATGCTCCATCACATGCATCCAACTACTCCACAGCATGGCTGGCCAGTAAAGGTCTAAAAGATGAAAATAAAATGACAGAAATGTTTATTTCTAAATTTTGTGCCGTTATATTGGTTTACCTTGTGAAAATAAACAAGTGAGATGGGAATATATTTGTTTTTTTTATTAAGTTGCCTAATAAGTCTTCACTGTAATAGTTACCTGCACAAACAGATATCCTCTTAAGGTAGCCAAATCTAAAAAAAAACAAACACTCCAACTTAAAAAAATATTCATCTTTTGGGTTGATTGAGAACATAGTTGTTGAAAAATAATAAAAAAAGCCGCTAAAATACAACTTGCCTAATAATTGTGCACCCAGTGTATGTCCCTGATGAAGGCTCAGATATGAACCTAAACGATGGACACATTATTACCTCTTGAGAACGTTTGGATCCTATTATTTTTTTTTTACACGGTTCCTTGAATAAAGTCACAAGCAATCTACAGAAAAGGTGTCCATCTTTGCACCTACTAGTGTGCCACAGTTTTTTTTTCCTGATTACTGACTGTTACTTCTGAGCACCTACCAGCAATTGAGCTGAGCTTAACCTTTTCTCCAGCATTCTGCTGGCATCATCCTCCTGTTGTGCTGTCGTGGAGGGTTCTTAGAAACCAAATTAATGGTAAAAATAATTCTGAGTAGACCCTGACATGTTTGTTGTGGATGAGAGACACAGCAGCTTTCAGAGCTTCCTCCACTGCACTCAGTTCTCTGTAATTGGAAGACCTGATGTTGAAGTGCCGTGTCCAGGTGCCTTGGAAAGACATCTGACCCACCTCTGCTCCCCAAACCTTCTTGCTGGCATCTGTGGTGACCACGACCAGAGGAGAATGGTTCCAGGGCAAGAGAAGCCTTCACATGACTGGGTATCAAAATTCTTTTGTTCAACGCACTTGAAGACCCGTTCCAGGAAGAGAGGATGTGGGATTGCAACACCCTTGTGTGGGATTGTGCCCATGCTACTGACCGAATGCAGAGGTCATCAGGCCGAGTACAGACATTGCAGACCTGAGGGAAGTCCTTCTCAGATCCCGTAAGGCTTCCAACTGTTTGTCCTCTGGTAAGAAGGATGTTTGTCTCCCAGAGTCTAAGAGAACCCCTAAGAATTTTTTTGTTGTGTAAGGCAGAAGGTTCGATTTCTGGAAGTTTACAATCCAGCCCAAGGAGTCCAGGACTTGGAGGGTTGTTCTGACATGACTCTCTAAGAGTGGCGTGGATGGAGTGATGATCAAGAGGTCATCCAAATATTGGACGATGCTGATGTTCAAGTTCCGCAGGTGAGCAATCGGTTCTGCCATGATTTTAGTGAAGATTCTCGGAGCGGAGGAGATGCCAAAGGGCAGGACATTGAACTGGTAGTGCAAGACCACGTCGTTGTGTCGAACTGCAAATCGTAGAAACTGATGGTGAGACGGATGAATGGGCATGTGATAGCACGCATCCTGAAGGTCGACTGTGGCCATCACGCAGTCTTGACCGATCAAGGGAATCGTGGACTTGATTGAATCCATCTTGAATTGCCGGTATACCCCATAGTTGTTCAGTGGTTTCAGATTTATAATCATTCTGGACGAACCATTGTTTTTTTTTTTTTTTACCATAAACAGGGAGGAGTAATGACCCCGGCCTTGTTCGTCTGTGGGGACAGGGGATATTACTCATAGGCTAGGTTGACACACTGCGTTTTTTTGAAGCTGCGTTTTTTGCGGCAAAAAAACACACAAAAACGCACCCGTGTCAAAAAAACGCGGCAAAAAACGCACGCGTTTTTGCCGCGATTTGGTGCGTTTTTTGCTGCGTTTTTGCTCACTGCGTCTTTATGCGTTTTTTATCAGTGAACAAAAAAAAAAAGGTCTGATGTCATTTCCTTCTTCAATATGTTCTTCATTCTCCACTAGTGTATGCAGGAGAGCAGACAGCCGCAGAACTACAAGGCTCAGCATACTCCATCCAATAGTGTATGCAGGAGAGCAGACAGCAGCTATCGAACTACAAGGCTCAACATCCTCCTTTCAGGACTGTATGCAGGATTTCTTTGCCCCCCCAAACAAAAAAAAATGACATGGGCTTCGCCATATTTTTGTATGCTAGCCGGGTACAGCAGGCAGGTACGGGCTGCCCCCATCCCCCAGCTGCCTATTTGTACCTGGCTGGGAACCAAAAATATAGAGAAGCCCTTTTTTTTTTTTTTTAATTATTTCATGAATTTCATGAAATAATTAAAAAAAATGACGTGAGCTTCGCCTCATTTTTGTGTCCAGCCGGGTACAACTAGGCAGCTGGGGATTGGAATCCACAGTGCAGGGTGGCCATGCTTTCTGGTCACCCCCGCTGCGAATTGCAGTCCGCAGCCACCCCAGAAAATGGCGCTTTCATAGAAGCGCCATCTTCTGGCGCGATATCCAACTCTTCCAGCTGCCCTGATGCCGGGTGGCTCACTGGGTAATAATGGGGATAGGGATAGCTGTATATTATCAGCTGGCCCTAAGCCCGAAATTCAATATTAGGCATGGCCACCATGAATTTCTAGTAAAGATAAAAAAACACAACACAGAAAAATATTTTTATTAGAAATAAAACACAACACAATTAGTGACTCCATCTTTATTGAAATAAAGAACCCCCCCCTCCGCAGTAATCCTGGGTCAAGGGTCCGGCGCCGTCCAATCCGGATCCAATATCATCTGATTGGTTTGCTGGAAGCCAAAGCGATCAGATGATGTGTCAGGATCAAGTGCCTGAATCACATCAAACATAAGCTGATTGTATAAAAGCCGTTTATACAATCAGCAGATGCATCGGTGCAGAAAAAAAAAAAAAATACTCACTTATGTGCTGATTACCGGCAGCTCCTAGAGCGAGTCTGATCCCGTCCGATCGCTGCAGGAGCTGCCGGTAATCAGGGATGAAGTCTCCTGACGCATCCGCTGACAGGTTAAACCGGCCGGCCGCTGGCGTCATCCCGAGTCTTACGATCAGCTGATGCGTCAGGTGACTGCATCAGGTGATCCATCGCCAGGTCCTGCATCCTGCAGGCATACGAACCCAGGGAGACTGCACACACCTGGAGCGGCGGTATCGGGAGGAGGATCTGGGAGCGGGCATGGCACCGGGAGTCTGCAGACAGGTGAGTATGACTTTTTTTTTTTCTACTGTTTACTTTTGATTTCGCAGCCGCTTCCACCTCCTCACGTACATGACGCCGCAGGTAGCTGACATGCACAGGACTGGAGGTGGAAGCGGCGGTGACGGTATCGGGAGGATTCACGCTTCTGTGTTTACTGACAGAAGGAATCCTCTTCCTGTACATGTCACTTTACTACCCACCTCCTGCGTTTATAGCTGCGTTTTTGGTCTTAGAAACGCACTAAAACGCACCTATTTTCGTTTCTCATTGCGTCTTTCAACATCCCATTGCACTCAATGGATGAAAAGCGCAGTGAAAAACGCGGGAATAATTGACATGCTGCGTTTTTGTGGCACCACAAAAACGCAGCTGATAAAAAACGCTGTGTGCAGACAGCAAAAATGAAAACTCAGACTTTGCTGGGGAAGCAAAGTCATGCAGTTTTCTGAGCAAAAACGCACCCGAAAACTGCGAAAAATGCCGCGAAAAACGCACTGTGTGAACTTACCCTTCATGCCTGAAGGTCTGACAGGAGTTGACCCCATAGCTGCGGAGACGGGAGGGATGTGATTCTCAGCCGCCGAGGAGCGCAGGAGGAAAATTCTATCTTTAACCCTTCCTTGATGATGTTGAGAACCCAGGTGTTGGATGAGACTGCTAGACAACGGGAGTGGAACTGAGAGATCCAACAGGTATGGCGTCACTTTTTGTCGTAGGGTTGGTCACGGGAGAAAAAAATATTCCTGCCTCTGCCACCTTTGGTGTAACTCCAGCATCCCGTTTTCCCCTTCCCCTTGTATTGGGGGGGAGGGTTGTAAAAGGGACGAAAGGGTTTCTTCCTTTGGTCCTTTTGTGCAGGAAGGGACGTTTTTCTGTCTGCTGCCTTCTCTAACCAATTCGTCCAGCACTGGGCCGAACACATGTTCCCCTTAAAAGGGGATGGAGCAGAGCTTGGTCTTTGAGGCAATATCTCCATTCCATATTTTGAGCCATAATGCACGCCTGGCTGAGTTAGACAAAACGGAATTTTTAGTCGCTACTCTCACCGATTCTGCTGAGGGGTCAGCCAGGAAACCAGTAGCTTTTTGGAGAAGATGGATGGAAGCAAGGATATCCTCACTTGGAGTGCCCCCCTCCATATATTCCGTAAGTTTTTCCAACCAGAGAGCCATGGACCTGGCAACACAGGTGGAGGCTATGTTAGCATTGAGGATGTCTCCCTGGATTTCTTAAGGAGGCTCTCCAGCTTACGGTCCATAGGTTCTCTGAGCTGGGATGAATCATCAAATGGCAGGGTGGTTTTCCTAGCCACCTTTGTGATTTGGACATCAACCTTGGGAATGTCAGTCCTTGGACTTTGGAGATTTTTGCATCAAATGGGAAGCAACCCTTAAGCTCTGAAGGGACAGACGTTTGTCAGGCAATTCCCACTCCTGAAGGATCAGGTTCTGAATGGTCTCATGAATGGGAAAAACCTTTGACTTTTTTGCCCTGAGACCCCCAAACATTTCATCCTGTATGGATTGTACAGTCTCTTCCTCCTTTACCCCCATAGTGTGGCACACTGCCCCCAGCAATTCATCCATATCCTCGGAAGAGAAGTAATATTTCTTCCTTGCAGAGTGGGGCCCAAGCGTTGAGACAGACTCCTCCTTGTCCAACTGCCCATCAGATAGAGAAGCTGGATGGCCCAATGAATCCAAGTCTGAGTCTTCAGTGATAGGCAGCTTACATTTTGTTGGTGCCGATTTGGGAGTGGGAGCTGGGGCAGGAGCTGGTGTAGGAGCGGGGGCGGGAGATGGGGTGGGCAGGGATGGAGAGAGGGAGGCAATGGAAGTCTGGACCTCCTGACGTATGAGCCCTTTAATCTCCTCCAGAAATGATGGTCGTTCATCCTTGAGAACTTTATCCATGCAATATTGGCAAAGTTTTTTTGTTCGTGAAGGGGGAAGCTTTACTGCACATATAGGACACTTGCGGATCTTGGGTTCTCCTTCTTCGGTGCGGGCAATTTGTCCCCCTAAGACCTGAAACACACTTCCGTTAAAAACACGTACATGCCGGTCGCGACATTTCCGGTTCACGCTAGTGCCCGGAGACGCCGACTGAGAGGGAGGAGGAAGAATCAGGAAGCTTAGAGAGGCCCGCGGTTCAAACACTACTCCGCATAACCCGAAGGCGCAGGAGAGTGGGGATGGTCCCGAATCAAGAAGAGACGGGAGCAGCCATCAAGGAGGAGAAATCAGAGCCACGACCCCAGCTGCCCGGTTAAAGCAACAGGTAACTCCGATCACCGGCCATGGAGCACCGCAGGAGAACCTCTTCATGCCCTGATAGGGATAGGAAAAAACACTGGAGAAGAGGGTGAGGATGGCCTTTTAACCTCTTTGTGTTTCCTGTCCCTATTAGGGCGAGGAGTCATCCTCCTGTTGTGCTGTCGTGGAGGGTGATTGGAGATATATATATATATACATACATACACACACATACACATATGCAGTATATACTGTATATATAGTATATACACACACTGGCTCCGCTGCCCTCATGCTGCTCGGTCACACACACAGTATATACACACTGTACACACAGTATAAAGTATATACACACACTGGCTTTGTCGCCCTCATGCTGCTTGGTCACACACAGTATATACACACAGTATACAGTATATACACACGCTGGCTCCGCTGCCCTCATACTGCTCGGTCACACACACAGTATATACACACAGTACATGGTATATAGTATATACACACACTGGCTCTGCCGCCCTCATGCGGGGTGCTCGGTTGCACACAGTATATACACACTATACAGACAAACACTGTGTGCGTGCGTATGGCAGAGCATTGTGGGTCTGCGTGTGGCAGAGCATTGTCTGTGGGTGTGCATGCATGCAGAGCATTGCATGTGGGCAAGCATGTAGAGCATTGCGTGCATGCATGCAGAGCATTGCGTGTGTGTATGCAGAGCATTGCGTGCATGCATGCAGAACATTGCGTGCAGGCCTGCGTATTTGCATGCAGAACAATGCGTGAGTGCATGTGTGCATGCAGAGCATTGCGGGCGGGCATGTGGCAGAGCATTGTGTGCGTGCGTGAGGCAGAGCATTGTGGGTGTGCATGTGGCAGAGTATTGTGTGCATGCATGTGGCAGAGCATTGCGTGTGGGCGTGCGTTTGGCAGAGCATTGGAGTGTGCATGTGGCAGAGCATTGTGTACATGTATGTAGCAAAGCATTGCGTGTGGGCGTCCGTGCATGCAGAGCATTGTGGGTGTGGGTGTGTGTGTGGCAGAGCATTGCGGGCGTACGTGTGGCACAGCATTGTGTGCGTGCGTGGGCCAGAGCATTGTGTGCATGTATGTGGCAGAGCATTGTGTGCATGCATGCAGAGCATTGCGAGTGTGCATACGTGTGGCAGAGCATTGCAGGCATGCATGTGGCAGAGCATTGTGTGTGTGAATGCAAGGCAGAGCATTGCGGGCATGCATGTGGCACAGCATTGTGTGCGTGAGGCAGAGCATTGCGGGCGTGCACGTGGCAGAGCATTGTGTGCATGTATGTGGCAGAGCATTGCGTGCGTGCATGCAGAATATTGCGGGTGTGCATACGTGTAGCAGAGCATTGCGGGCGTGCGTGTGGCAGAGCATTGTGTGTGTGAATGCAAGGCAGAGCATTGCAGGCGTGCGTGTGGCAGAGCATTGTGGGTGTGCGTGCGTGTGGCAGAGCATTGCGGGCGTGCATGTGGCAGAACACTGCGGGTGGGCGTGCATGCGTCAGAGCATTGCTGGATCAGGACGTGCAGAGTGCTATGTTGAGAGCACTATGCAGCTGTCCTTGGTGACACTTTAGACATTTGTGGTCAACAACAAAATGGCTCCCCATTGTGATCCTAAACGTCATCTTCCCTTATTCTTTTGGAAACACTCAGATTGGGAGGGGGAGGTGTGATATCACACACAGGAGAGCAGATTCTGCCCACTTTCACTGCAGCTGTAATGTGAGCTAGTTCTACAGTAGGCTTTCTGTAGGATTTTAGCAGCTGCTCCCCCTAGTGATTAAGAGTAGAAAATATCAAACATTTTATTTTTTTATATTTTGCTCAATTAAAAACATATAACAACATTTAAATAAAACATTAATACTTTATATTTTTTCAGTTATTGATTTTTTTTTTTTTTTGGACGACACCTTCCCTTTAAAGGGCCAACTGGGAATTGCAGGTTCAAGCAATATACCGTGTTTTTCCAAAAATAAGCCCTCCCCCAAAAATAAGCCCTATCAGGGATTTTCAGCAGCTTCGGAGCAAGGCTTAAATATAAGCCCTCCCCCAAAAATAAGCCCTAGTCCCGGATCAATAATGAAGTGTCTGTGCAGCTAAACAAGGTTACAAATACTGCAGAACACTTCATTATAGACAGTGGCACCCGGCAATTACACTAACCTGATGCTGAGCGGCAGGACCTGCAGTGATTACACACCCGCACTCATCCACTCATCAAATCTCTTGCACACGCACGCACACACACACACAATCAGATCTCACTCACACAACAGATTTCACACACAAACATCGGATCGCACACATAATCAGATCGCACACACACATCAAATCACACACACAAACATCGGATCGCACACACATCGGATCGCATACACACTCACCTCATCCAGCGACACCGATGTCTTCTCGCCGGCAGAATCCTGAGAGACAGTGCAGTGGAGCGCAACGAACAGGACCTGCGGCGGGACATGTGACTTGCTCTCATCATTCCCTGCAGCCGTAAGCGCTGGATGTGATGTGTGCGATCGGCTGTGCTTCAGTGATCTGCTGTGTGTGTCTGGGATCGGCTGTGTGTGTGTGTCTGGGATCGGCTGTGTTTTTCTGCGATTGGCTGTGTGTGTCTGCGTTCGGCTGTGTGCATCTGTGATCGGCTGTGTGTGTGCCTGCGATCGGCTGTGTGTGCCTGCGATCGGCTGTGTGTGCCTGCGATCGGCTGTGTGTGCCTGCGATCGGCTGTGTGTGCCTGCGATCGGCTGTGTGTGCCTGCGATCGGCTGTGTGTGCCTGCGATCGGCTGTGTATGCCTGCGATCGGCTGTGTGTGCCTGCGATCGACTGTGTGTGCCTGTGATCGACTGTGTGTGCCTGCCTGCGATCGGCTGTGTGTGTCTGCTATCTGCTGTGTGTGTGATTTGCTGTGTGTGTCTGTGATCGGGTTGTGTGTGTCAGTGTGTCAGCTAGCAGCAGGGGAGAACGGCATGCAGCACTGACCGAAGATCACAGGGAGAACCTGGGAGCCACGCAGACGTCCGGGTCTGGTGAGTATGAGTCTCCTGGGAAGTGGGGGGGTCTGCTTTTTTGGGGGTAAACTTACCCCCAACCGTGATTCTCCAAGAATAAGACCTCTTCCAACAATAAGCCCTAGTGCTTTTTTGGGGGGCAAAAAAAATTTAAGACAGTGTCTTATTTTTGGAAAAACACGGTATTTATGGGCCGACATGCCATTACAATTGATTGCTGCACTGTATTTAGTAATGTATACATGTACTGGTGGTTCTGATATTCTACAGATTTAGTAGTACATAATATATTTCATGATTATGTTAAAACTTAATCTCAATCTCAATCAATCAATCAATCAAGTTTTAAGTATTTTTATGAGGAACATTTCTTGAGTTTCTGCTACAAAAACTCAGTTTTACTTAGCATGTGTTCATTCTGTTTTTTTTGGGAACAGAAAGTCTCCAAATCCTCCTCAAATACTTAAGAGTTGTTTCTGGTGATGTATTAATGTACTGATGGTGGTTCTGATGATGTATTCATGTAAGTAAACCTTTATTTTTTTCATGCCTTTGAGATTGGTTCAGTACGGAAATTTAGCCCTTGGACCAAAAAATGTTATGCCTGATCTACAGGTAGGCAAAAATTCGATGGGGCAGGCACTAAGCTTCATATTAGGGGACAAATTCCTTCCCGTCTGCAGACACGGCAATCAGAATAGTTCACTAGATCAATGCTCAATCACAAAATACAGTTCACATAACCAGTAGTATTATATTTTTCAAAAAAGGCATCCAGGCCTTATGTGGCAGAGTTCCATACTCTCACTGCTCTTACAGTACAAAATCTGCATCTGTGATTTGATTAAACCTTCCATCCTCTAGACCAGGGGTCTCAAACTACGCTGGGTATATGAGCTGCACATGGAAAAAAAATAAATTTGGGGGGCAGCATTCTTTGCAGAATAAAGTGATAGTTTAGTGATACAATATTTTTTTTCTACACACCTTTCGATCACCTTTTTGCATCATTTTTCGCAAGAACATATCTTGGTTTTCTTTCCTTTTTTTGTTCAATACTTTGTTACCGAGGGTCTATTACTTTCTCCAGCACATATACACCCCTTATATACAGTGGGAAAAAAAAGTATTTAGTTAGACACCAATTGTGCAAGTTCTACCACTTAAAAAGATGAGAGAGGCCTGTAAATGACATCATAGGTAGACCACAACTATGAGAGACAAAATGAGAAAACAAATCCAGAAAATCAGCTTTTCTGATTTGGCAAGATTTTTATTTGCAAATTATGGTGGGAAATACCGTATTTTTCGGACCATAAGACGCACTTTTTTTCCTCCAAATTTGGGAGGAAAGTGTGGGGTGCGTCTTATGGTCTGAAGCTGCGGGGTAGGGAGCTGTGGGGAGTCAGCGCTATGTAGTGGGATCACAGGAGGCAGGGAGGCTCGCTGCTGCAGGAAGCCGGCGCTGGAGAAACCACGTGTACCCGCTGCTTAAAGTCAGTGAATATTCATTAGCTGCTCCCCGCCCACCTATCTCTGCAGTCAGCGGGTGTGATGAGCAGCTAATGAATACTTGTTTAATGTAAACAGCGATCACACGTGGGAGCTCCAGACGCCGGCTTCCTGCAGCGGCTGGGGAGACTGTGTGTCCGCTGTTTAGGAGGCAGGAGCAGGATGCCGCTGCACTCATGTATGGCCCGGGGGGAAGTGCAGATCACGGCATACCTTCACAGCACAGCCGCAGTCTCTGTGCTGAGGGCTCAAATTACTTTCACTTTGCTCCTGCTGCCTCTGCTCAGTCTCCCGTAGCTGACAAGGACCTACAGTGATGTAATGCAGAGGGGTTGGCCAGAACGGCACAGAACAGCACAGAGCCCGCCTCTTCATTACATCATTGCAGGTCCTCTTCAGATATGGCAGACTTTGTTTGTAATGTCAGGACCAAACTGAAGCATGGTGAGCAGCACATCTGTAAAAGTAAGGCAATAAATAATATAGTATAGGCATTACTGTACACCTGGATGGGGTTGGATTATATATATATACAGTTAGGTCCAGAAATATTTGGACAGTGACACAATTTTCGCGAGTTGGGCTCTGCATGCCACCACATTGGATTTGAAATGAAACCTCTACAACAGAATTCAAGTGCAGATTGTAATGTTTAATTTGAAGGTTTGAACAAAAATATCTGATAGAAATTGTAGGAATTGTACACATTTCTTTACAAACACTCCACATTTTAGGAGGTCAAAAGTAATTGGACAAATAAACCAAACCCAAAAAAAATATTTTTATTTTCAATATTTTGTTGCGAATCCTTTGGAGGCAATCACTGCCTTAAGTCTGGAACCCATGGACATCACCAAACGCTGGGTTTCCTCCTTCTTAATGCTTTGCCAGGCCTTTACAGCCGCAGCCTTCAGGTCTTGCTTGTTTGTGGGTCTTTCCGTCTTAAGTCTGGATTTGAGCAAGTGAAATGCATGCTCAATTGGGTTAAGATCTGGTGATTGACTTGGCCATTGCAGAATGTTCCACTTTTTTGCACTCATGAACTCCTGGGTAGCTTTGGCTGTATGCTTGGGGTCATTGTCCATCTGTACTATGAAGCGCCGTCCGATCAACTTTGCGGCATTTGGCTGAATCTGGGCTGAAAGTATATCCCGGTACACTTCAGAATTCATCCGGCTACTCTTGTCTGCTGTTATGTCATCAATAAACACAAGTGACCCAGTGCCATTGAAAGCCATGCATGCCCATGCCATCACGTTGTCTCCACCATGTTTTACAGAGGATGTGGTGTGCCTTGGATCATGTGCCGTTCCCTTTCTTCTCCAAACTTTTTTCTTCCCATCATTCTGGTACAGGTTGATCTTGGTCTCATCTGTCCATAGAATACTTTTCCAGAACTGAGCTGGCTTCATGAGGTGTTTTTCAGCAAATTTAACTCTGGCCTGTCTATTTTTGGAATTGATGAATGGTTTGCATCTAGATGTGAACCCTTTGTATTTACTTTCATGGAGTCTTCTCTTTACTGTTGACTTAGAGACAGATACACCTACTTCACTGAGAGTGTTCTGGACTTCAGTTGATGTTGTGAACGGGTTCTTCTTCACCAAAGAAAGTATGCGGCGATCATCCACCACTGTTGTCATCCGTGGACGCCCAGGCCTTTTTGAGTTCCCAAGCTCACCAGTCAATTCCTTTTTTCTCAGAATGTACCCGACTGTTGATTTTGCTACTCCAAGCATGTCTGCTATCTCTCTGATGGATTTTTTCTTTTTTTTCAGCCTCAGGATGTTCTGCTTCACCTCAATTGAGAGTTCCTTAGACCGCATGTTGTCTGGTCACAGCAACAGCTTCCAAATGCAAAACCACACACCTGTAATCAACCCCAGACTTTTTAACTACTTCATTGATTACAGGTTAACGAGGGAGACGCCTTCAGAGTTAACTGCAGCCCTTAGAGTCCCTTGTCCAATTACTTTTGGTCCCTTGAAAAAGAGGAGGCTATGCATTACAGAGCTATGATTCCTAAACCCTTTCTCCGATTCGGATGTGAAAACTCTCATATTGCATCTGGGAGTGTGCACTTTCAGCCCATATTATATATATAATTGTATTTCTGAACATGTTTTTGTAAACAGCTAAAATAACAAAACTTGTGTCACTGTCCAAATATTTCTGGACCTAACTGTACATATATATATATATATATATATATATATATATATATATATATATATTTACATATATATATATATATATACATATATATATATATATATATATTATACACACACACTATATAACTATATACACACACAAACACACACACACACACACACTATATACACAACCACACACGCACAGTATATAACTCTATATGTACACACACACACTATATACACACAACCACACACGCAGTATATAACTATATATATATATGTGTATATATATATATATAGTTATATACTGCGTGTGTAGTTGTGTGTATATAGTGTGTGTGTGTGTGTGTGTGTATGTATATATATATTATATATATATACACATACATACATACATACATACATACACACACACACTATAACTATACACACACACACACATCAGATTGGAGGATCACACATATAATGATGGGGAACATACATATTTCACAATAGGGGCCATATATACCTGGAAGGTACCCAGAATGGGGGATATGAGGACAGAATTTGGGGATATTATTACCTCAGTAACACTGTCAGCAGTAAAATAACAGTGTGTCATGACCACATTCTTTTACTTTAATTTTATTTTTTTTCCTCCTCTAAAACAAGGGTGCGTCTTATAGACCAGTGCGTCTTATAGTCCGAAAAATACGGTAAGTATTTAGTCATCTAAAAAAATGCAAGATTTCTGGCTCTCACAGACCTGTAACGTCTTCTTTAACATTAGAACTACTGAGGTAGTCATTTTGACTACTTTGCACCATGTATTTCTATATAGGTGTCACGAGTCCAGTAGTTCTAGTGTTAAGAGGCTCCTCTGTCCTCCACTCATTACCTGTAGTAATGGCACCTGTTTGAACTTGTTAACAGTATAAAAAACACCTATCCACAACCTCAGTTACACTTCAAACTCCACTATGGTGAAGACCAAAGAGCTGTCGAAGGACACCAGAAACAAAATTATAACCCTGCACCAGGCTGGAAAAACTGAATCTGCAATAAGCAAGCAGTTTGGTGTCATGAAATCAACTATGGGAGCAATAATAAGAAAATGGAAGACATACAAGACCACTGATAATCTCCCTCGAACTGGGGCTCTACGCAAGATCTCATCCCGTGGGGTCAAAATGATCACAAGAATGGTAAGCAAAAATCGCAGAACCAGACGGGGGGACCTAGTGAATGACCTGCATAGAGCTAGAACCACGGTAACAAAGGCTACCACCAGTAACGCACTACGCCGCCAGGGACTCATATCCTGCAGTGCCAGACGTGTTCCCCTGCTTAAGCCAGTACATAACTTGAATTCCATAAGGACACAACAAAAATTGAAAACCAAGGTGGGAGGAGCCCACCAGGTCAACAGCAGCTCATATTAACATATAGAACTGAAGAAGGCACCATGAGCAGAAATTGCTGAACAGTAATAAATAATTTTTATTTCATACAATAATCAAAGTGCACAGTGCATGAGGTATTTAGAATAAAATACAAAAGGACATAATAAAAGAGGACGAGGAAAATCAGGCAATTAGACAAAACCTGCAGAGTGCTAAACAGCTTCAATTTGAAAGGGTTAACATGTGCAAATTCTTATCCTAAAGTAGAACGTATCCTTTAATCAGATGAAAAATAGTGGTAGGAGGTTAGTACAAATTGTATTAGAAGGAGATTTTACCACAAGATGTCCAACCAAATTCAAAAGTATGGGAGAAGGGGACTGCGCAAAAAATAATAATATAGTGTAGAGGTCAGAGATGTTCTAACAGGGGGATCAGGAACCACTGTCAAATATATTATTAATCAACCTCTAAAATAAAGAGTAAAGAGAGGGTTCTAGTGCAATGTCCACAACATATGTAACAGCAAGGTATAACAAAAAATGTGTGACCTCCCAAAATAATAGTACCCAATGGATCAACAATACGGATACAAAAAGGATACTATGACAGAGTAAAGGCTGCTTTACACGCTGCAATATTGATACTGATATCGCTAGCGTGCATACCCGCCCCCATCGTTTGTGCGACACGGGCATATCACTGCCCATCGCGCACAAAATCGCGCACCCCCGTCACACTACTGACCTGCATAGTGACGTCGCTGTGACTGGCGATCCGCCTCCTTTCAATCAAAGCGGAGATGAGCGGGACGAGCATCCCGCCCACCTCCTTCCTTCCTCATTGCTGGTGGGACGCAGGTAAGGTGAGGTTCCTCGTTCCTGGGGTGTCACACATAGCGATGTGTGCTGCTGCAGGAACGAGGAACAGCATCGTTACTGCAGCAGCAACGATAATCGAGATTAGGGGGGGATGTCACTGATTAGCAATTTTGAACGTTTTTGCAACAATTCAAAATCGCTAAGAGGTGTCACACGCAACGACATCGCTAAAGCGGCCGGATGTGCGTCACAAAATCCATGGCCCCAAAGAGATCGCTTTAGCGATGTCGTAGCGTGTAAAGCGGCCTTTAGTCCACCAAAAGGAGAACTGATTGTAATGGAGAAAAAATTGCACGGTAAACTTGGTGTAAAACCCAGGAGCTGGAAGGCACAGATTGCAAGTAATCAGGATAACATTACCGTTTTATTAAGAAGTGAGGAAAACCCCGGACATATGTTTCGCGGCTTACGGCCCGTGAAGCCAGCCGCTTCATCAAAGGGGAAGGTGAAGAGTGGTGCACACTTACCACAGCGCACCATTTAAATCAGTCCGCCAGCCGCAATAGGCTAAAGCGGAACATTATTACGATGTCATGGTGTAACGGCGCATGCGCGAGCACGTCAGCCGACCCCAATGACATCACCGCGTCAGTCAATATGTAAGAGCGCATGCTCAGAGACCGAGACTAGTTGTCAAGGCATCCGCACATGCGCAGACACACCAAAAGACAGCGCAGTGAGGCAAGGGGGCGGGGAATGGGCGCGCGCGCGCGCACAACCACAGAACAGGGCGATATATGAACAGAGGCTTAGATCACAGTAAAAGGGTATATAGCGCTGACATGATGAAATATAAAAAGACACAGAATAAATAAATATATAGTATGAACATTCAAGTGAATGGGTCAGCAATCTTCATGATCAAAATTGCAATATCGCCAGTGGTCCAAAGGGTCCTCAATAAACATCATATCCAAGGGTATTCCAGTGTATTTTCAAGTTAAGGTGCAGGAAAAATGTGAAAAGGTAAAGAAGTAAAACTAAAAGAGAATAAATTACATATAAAAATTAATAAAAACAAAGCCCCAACAACTGTAAACAACATATGTGGTTTAAAGGTAGAACAAATTATATCATAACAATTGCCCTATATAAACTTTAGCTCTGAACTAAATGACGCACCTATAAAAAGGAGGCAAAGCTCAAGGCCTCATTTATACCTCGTGGGGTGACAGTGTCCAGAGCCAAAATCCACTTTGTCTCTTGGAGGCTCTTGCAGCGTTGGAGGATTTGCTTCTCAAGCAAACTATCGATTTGTGTAGGTTTCCCACATTCCTCCATCTCAGGTAATCCAGGTTCCCCCCTGTTTGTTTGCCCAGCAGTAGAAATCTTTATGAAACTTATAACGGATGATTTAAAAAAATATCCATACAATATGGACGTGACAATCTCACTAGTCCACAGAGGAAAGCTCGTAAACAATTACAAAGTTTACCTATCAAAGATTGGATTATAATCCCACCACCTCCTTTTCAACCCAATTGCACAAAGCGGGCTTTACACGCCAAAACAAATCTAACGATGTGTCGGCGGGGTCACGTCGTAAGTGACGCACATCCGGCATCGTTAGTGTTGTTGTAGCATGTGACAGCTAGTGCGATTGCGATTGAACGTAAAACTGTTCATCGCATACACGTTATTCAAAACCTAAAAATTGAACGTCGGATTGTTCAATTTCCCAAAGCAGCACACATCGCAGTGTGTGACACCCCGGGAACGATGAACAGATCTTACCTGCGTCCCACGGCTCCCGCCGGCAATGCGAAAAGAAGGAGGTGGGCGGGATGTTTATGTCCCGCTCATCTCCGCTCCTCCGCTTCAATTGGCCGGCTGCCGTGTGACGTCGCTGTGACGTCGGACACCCCTCCCACTCCAGGAAGTGGATGTTCGCCGCCCACATCGAGGTCGTATGGAAGGGTAAGTACGTGTGACAGCAATTAATCGTTTGTGGGACACGGTCAACAAATTGAATGTGTCGCACATACGATGGGGGCGTGTCACATCGCATACGATATCGTATGCAGAATTGAAAGGTGTAAAGCAGGCTTAAGATTCTCATTAAGGCCTTTGAGGAGGGTGTCATCGAAACAAAATGTTGGATGGCCTAACTGTTAAATTCCCTAGGATGCTGACACTGTACCTCCTCCCTAAGATCCACAAGAATGCCGTCGACCCCCCCGGACGTCCAATTGTGTCAGGAATCGATGGATTCTGTTATCCTATATGCAGATTCATCGATTTCTACCTCAAACCTTTGGTTGAGTTGTTACCCTCATTTGCAAAAGATACGACGGACGTCCGTACAAGGGTCGACGGCATTTCAAAGGAGATTGACATGTCCATCGTTACGATGGATGTGGAGTCATTATATACATGCATGCATCATGAAGATGGCATTAGGGCAGTTCGTTTTTTCCTCAAAATAACCGGTCGGGACCCTGAATGAGCTTGTAGTTAAGCTGCTCCATTTTGCCCTGACACAACTGTTTCACCTTCAAAGATGTATTCTACCTTCAGAGGCGTGGCACTGCGATGGGAGCGGACTGTGCTCCTTCGTACCCCAACCTGTTTCTGGGGTACTGGGTGAGACAGGTTTTTGGAGAAGAGGGCGTCTTGGCCACTGCCCAGGCGCAGTGCTGGCTCAGATACATCGATGACATTTTGATGTTCTGACAGGACACAGTGGAGCAGCTTGACTCATTCGTTTACTGCCTTAATTCTAATTCTTATAACATCAAATTAACATATAAACATAGCACCAGTCGTATTTTTTTTTTTTTAGACATTTGTCTGGAGGTGGACGTGAATCCGAGAATACAGACTGATGTGTTTCATAAATCTACATCAGTAAATGCTCTCCTTCACGCCTATTCAGGTCATACTGGATCTACGATTAGAGCTATCCCGACCGGACAGTTCTTGAGGATGCGGCGAATCTGCTCCTCTGATGCCAAATTCGAATCACAAACTGATGATCTAAAAAGGAGATTTGTAGAGAGATGGTACAGTCGTCATTGTGTCGAAAAGGGATACCTCAGGGCCAAACATACCAGCAGGCCCTCTTTATTACATCGGCCACCTACACCTGCTATGGTTGACCCTAATCCCTGATTTATTTCAACGTTTCAATTTTGGCACAACATTGGTTTATCCTCCAAACAGATCCGATTCTTGCACGTTCTTTAACATCTGCTCCCCTGGTTACAGCTAGAAGTGCAAAAAATCTTAAAGACCTTCTAGTCCAGAACCACTATGTAGCAAAAAGACCGAATCCCTTCAACTCGAGTGGTCGCATTTGGGGCTGCTTCCCATTCGGGCACTGTCTTGCCTGCGTTAATGTCTTTCGCTGTCACTCATTTGCTAGCTCTGACTCCCGATGTTTTAAAATTAGACATCGCATGTCCTGCAGTACAGAAAACAATATACTGTGCCACTTGCACTTGTCAACTTATTTATGTTGGCCTTACATCAAGTGCGGGTGAGGGAACATGTGAGGGACATTAGCGCGGCCAAGACAGTGGAGGATGTCTCCCTCCTTAAGACTATACCCCACCATTTCAAAAGATACCATGGTTGCGATTCAAAAACTTTGAAAATACGTGGTATTGATGTAGTCCATGGCGGAATCCAGGGTAGCAATATCAAAAAAATGCTGGCACAGAGGGAGACAAAGTGGATTGTGGCTCTGGACACTATCATCTCACGAGGTTTAAATGAGGCCTTGAGCTTTGCCTCCTTTATATAGGTGCGTCATTTAATTCTGAGCTAAAGTTTTTATATAGGGCAATTGTTATGATATCATTTGTGGTACCTTTGAACCACATATGTTGTTTACAGTTGTTGGGGCTTTGTTTTTATTAATTTTTATATGTAATTTATTCTCTTTTAGTGTTACTTATTTACCTTTGCACATTTTTCCTGCACCTTAACTTGAAAATACATTGGAATACCCTTGGATATGATGTTTATTGAGGACTCTTTGGACCACTGGCAATATAGCAATTTTGATCATGAAGATTGCTGACCCATTTACCTGAATGTTCATATTATATATTTATTTATTCTGTGTCTTTTTATATGCCTCACTGCAGCGTCTTTTGGTGTGTCTGCGCATGCGCGGATGCCTTGACAACCAGTCTCGGTCTCCGCGCATGCGCTCTGACACATTGACTGCCGCGGTGATGTCATTGGGGTCAGCTGACGTACTCGCGCATGCGCCGTAACACCATGACATCAGAATAACGTTCCGCTTTAGCCTTTTGCGGCTGGCGGACTGATTTAAAGTGTGCACCACTCTTCACCTTCCCCTTTGATGAAGCGGCTGGCTTCACGGCTGTAAGCCACGAAACGTACTTCAGGGGTTTTCCCCAATTCTTAATACAACGGTAATGTTATCCTGATGACTTGGAATCTGTGCCTTCCAGCTGCTGGGTTTTACACCAAGATAACCGTGCAATTTTTTCTCCATTACAATCAGTTCCCCTTTTGGTGGACTTAAGGGGGCTTTACACGCAACGACATCGCTAACAAGATGTCGTTGGGGTCACGGAATTCATGACGCATATCCGGCCTTGTTAGCGACGTCATTGCGTGCGAAACGCACGAACGACGTGTCAACGATCAAAATTACTCACCTAATCGTTGATCGTTGACACGTTGTTCTAATCCCAAATATCGTTGCTGTTGCAGGACGCAGGTTGTTCGTCGTTCCTGCGTCAGCACACATTGCTATGTGTGACACCGCAGGAACGAGGAACAACCTTGTACCTGCGGCCGCTGGCAATGAGGAAGGAAGGAGGTGGGCGGGATGTTCTGGGCGCTCATCTCCGCCCCTCCGCTTCTATTGGGCGGCCGCTTAGTGACGCCGCTGTGACGCCGAACGAATATCCCCCTTAGAAAAAAGGCTGTTCGCCGGCCACAGGGACGTCGCTAGGCAGGTAAGTCCGTGTGACGGGTCCTAGCGATGTTGTGCGCCACGGACAGCGAATTGCCCGTGACACACAACTGACGGGGGTGGGTGCTTTCACCAGCGATGTCACTGTCTGTAAAGTGGCCTTTACTGTCATAGTATCCTTTTTGTATCCATATTGTTGATCCATTGGGTACTATTATTTTGGAAGGTCACAAAATTTTTGTCTTACCTTACTGTTATACATGTTGTGGACATTGCGCTATAACCCTCTCTTTACTCTTTTTATTTTAGAGGTTGATTAATAATATATTTGACAGTGGTTCCTGATCCCCCTGTTAGAACATCTCTGACCTCTACACTATATTATTATTTTTTGCGCAGTCCCCTTCTCCCATACTTTTGAATTTGGTTGGACATCTTGTGTTATAATCTTCTAATACAATTTGTACTAACCTCCTACCACTATTTTTCATCTGATTAAAGGATACATTCTACTTTAGGATAAGAATTTGCACGTTAACCCTTTCAAATTGTAGCTGTTTTGCACTCTGCAGGTTTTGTCTAATTGCCTCATTTTCCTCCTCCTCTTTTATTATGTCCTTTGTATTTTATTCTAAATACCTCATGCACTGTGCACTTTGATTATTCTATCAAATAAAAATGATTTATTACTGTTCAGCAATTTCTGCTCATGGTGCCTTCTTCAGTTCTTTAAGCCAGTAAATGTCCGGGCCGGTCTGAAGTTTGCTAGAGAGCATTTGGAGTATCCAGAAGAGTATTGCGAGAATGTCATATGGTCTCATTAAACCAAAGTAGAACTGTTTGGTAGAAACACAACTCGTCGCATTTGGAGGAGACAGAATACCGAATTGCATCCAAATAACACCACACCTACTGTGAAGCATGGGGGTGGCAACATCATGCTTTGTGGCTGCTTCTCTGCAAAGGGACTAGGATCCATGTACATGAAAGAATGAATGGGGCCATGTATCGTGAGATTTTGAGTGCAAACCTCCTTACATCAGCAAGGGCACTGAAGATGAGATGTGGCTGGGTCTTTCAGCATGATAATGATCCCAAACACACCGCCAGGGTAACGAAGGAGTGGCTTTGTAAGAAGCATATGAAGGTCCTGGAGTGGCAAGCCAGTCTCCATGGCTCAACCCCATTGAAAACTTTTGGAGGGAGGTGAAAGTCCATGTTGCCCAGCGACAGGCCCAAAACATCACTACTCTAGAGGAGATCTGCATGGAGGAATGAGCCAACATACCACCAACAATGTGTGCCAACATTATGAAGACTTACAGAAAACATTTGACCTCGGTCATTGCCAGCAAAGGATATAGAACAAAATATAGAGAACTTTTGTTATTGACCAAATACTTATTTTCCACCATAATTTGCAAAAAAAATCTTGCCAAATCAGACGAGGTGATTTTCTGGATTTGTTTTCTCATTTTGTCTCTCATAGTTGTGGTCTACCTATGATGTCAATTACAGGCCTCTCTCTCTTTTTAAGTGGGAGAACTTGCACAATTGGTGACTTCTTTTACCCACTGTATATATGGATTAAACTATATAGTTATTTTCATTGGAGGTGGTTATATATGTTCTTGTATTGACAAAAAATTATGTATATTTATTCTAGTTTTCTTCTGGTAGCAATGTCCCATCCTGTAGTAATGTGCCCATCCTTGTCCTCACCCTGTAGTGTGTGCCCATCCTTGTCCTCATCCTCTAGCAATATGCCCATCCTGGTCTCCATCCTGTAGTAATGTGCCCATCCTCATCTCCATCCGGTAGGAATATGCCCATCCTTGCCTCATTCTGTAGTAATGTCCCCATCCATGTCGTCATCCTGTAGTAATGTCCCCATCCATGTCCTCATCCTGTAGTAATGTCCCCATCCATGTCCTCATCCTGTAGTAATGTCCCTATCCATGTCCTCATCCTGTAGTAATGTCCCCATCCTTGTCCTCATACTGAACTAATGTCTCCATCCTATATTAATATGCCCATCCTTGTTCCCTAGTAGTAATGTACCCATCCGTATCTCCATCCTGCAGTAATGTGCCCATCCTGTTCCTCATTTGTTAGTAGTGTGTCGATTTTTAGTCTCATGCTGTATTAATATACCCATCTGTGTCCTCATCTTGTAGTAATGTGCCGACCCTTGTCCTCATCCTGTAATAATGTGCCCATCCTTGTCCTCATCCTGTAGTAATGTGCCCATCGATGCCCTCATCTGTTAGTAATGTGTCCATCTTTGTTCTCATGCTGTAGTAATATAACCATCTTTGTCCTCATCCTGTAGTAATGTGCCCATCCTTTTCCCCGTTCTGTATCAAAGTGCCCATCATTGTCCCCATCCTGTACTAATGTGACTATCCTTGTCGACATCCTCTACTAATGTTCCCATTCTTGTTCCCATCCTGTAGTAATGTGTCAATCTTTCTCTCCATCCTGTAGTAATGTGCCCATCCTTGTCCCCATCCTGTAGTAATGTGCCCATCCGTGTCTCCTTGTAGTAATGTCCCATCCTGTGGTAATGTCCCCTATTGTGCCTTTCTTCACATAAAAAAAGATTCTTCTCACCTGTCCTCAGTGTCCTCTTTCCTGCTTCTTGCGGCCCGCAGGCACAAAGACCCCTTGAAGATCGTGGCCGATGCAGGGCTGCCACGGTCAGCTCTTTAATTCACTTGAATGTATTGCCAGCGCCGAGCAGAGACGCTCTCTGCACAGATTTACCAATGGCATCTGCCAGCCAATCAGAGGCCAGCATCTGACGTCATAGACTGACGTCAACTGATTGCCGGTGAGTGGCTAGTGGCTGCTATTGTTATAGCTGTAGAGAGCTTCTCTGCATGGTGCCAGCAATACATTCAAGTGAAATAAAGTGCTGATAGCGGCGGCCCCCGCACCGGCCGCGATTATCAATAGGTGTGCGTGATGCAAGAAGCAGCTTCTGTGGGCACTTGTGGCCTGCGTGTTTGAGAGTCTGCTCTAATCGTTGAGAATGCCCACTTGTCCAAGTCATAAGCCTAGTGTAAAAAGATCATTAGGAAGGTCTATGTACTGTCCCTTCATATATTTGCACGTTGTAATAAGATTCTCCCTAAACCTTTGTTTCTACAAACTGAACAAACCCAAGTTTTGTGACCTGTCTTGGTATTGTAGTCCACCCATTTTTTTAATAATCTCGGTGGTTCTTCTCTGTACCGGCTCTAGTTCAGCTATGTCCTTCTTATACACCAGAGACCAAAATTGTAAATTGTATTGTTTGGTCGCCCTAGTGACTTATATAGAGACAAAACTATGTTCTTCTCATGAGAATCTATGCCTTTTTTAATGCATCCTATTGTTTCATTAGCCTTGGCAGCAGCTGCCTGACACTGATCAGTAAAGTTGAGTTTTCTATCAACCCATAGACAAAAGTCTTTTTCAGTAACCGCTTTACCCAGTGTTTTACATTTATATGTTGATCTTATCAGGTTTTCCAAAGAGAATATAATTTCTAGAGCATAAATCTATAACTTTCTGAATGTTAACAAAAAATTTAAATGGCAGCCTAAAGCTTTGGGCCTTTAACTTTATCCACTAATAACTAGTAAAACAATACATTTTTTTCTGATTTTAATCAATGCTACATTACAGCTATAACAATTTTCTTTGAGTCCCTAATATCATGCACTGACTTGTCAACTCCTACAACAGCAGTTGTGTTAGAAACCCCACTTACAGTATGTCACAAAAGTGAATACATCCCTCACATTTTTGTAAATAAATTTATTATATCTTTTCATTGGACAACACTGAAGATATGACACTTTAACACAAAAAATAGTCAGTCTACAGCTTGTTTAACAGTGTAAATTTATTCTGCCCTCTAAATTACTCAACACACAGCCATTAATGTCTAAACCGCTGACAACAAAAGTGAGTACACCCCTGAGTGAAAATGGTTGAATTGTGCCAAATTAGCGGTTTTCCATCCTAGGCGTCATGTGACTCAATAGTATTACAAAGTCTCAGGTATAAATTTGTAGGATTGTCCAGCAAACAGGTCCAAAGTTTAAAAGTAAAAAAATTCTTTATTTCATCGTAGATAAAATTCCATCATATTAAGTACACAACACATAGATCAGGAGGATGCGTTTCGGATATCACATCCTTATTCTGCCTGATGGAGACAGAATAATGATGTGATATCCGAAACACATCCTCCTGCTCTATGTTTTGTGTACTTGACATGATGGAATTTTATCTACGATGAAATAAAAAATTTTTTTACTTTTAAACTTTGGACCTGTTTGCTGGACAATCCTACGAATTTATCTCCCTATCTGCTTGGAGTTGGCTTTCTCCTCCTAGTCCGTGCACGGTCAAAAATTGCTGGTCTCCAATGAATTACAACAGGTGAGCTGGACTGTTCTTTGTAAGGTCTCAGGTATGTATGGGGAGCAATTGTGTTAAATTTGGTGTTATTGCTCACACATTCTCACATTGGTTACTGATCAAAATGGCACCTCATGATAAAAAATTCTCTGAAGATCTGAAAAAAAAGAATTGTTGCTCTACATAAAGAAGAGCCGAGGCTATATGAAGATTGCCAACACCCTGAAACTGAGCTGCAGCAAGACCTTACAGCAGTTTAACAAAACAGGTTCCATTCAGAACAAGCCTTGCCATAGTCAACCATTGAGGTTGAGTGCATGTGCTCAGCATCATATCCAGAGGTTCGCTTCTCAAAATAAATTTGAGTGTTGCCAGCAGAGTGTTAAAGGTGTGGGGGGTGGATCAGCCTGTCAGTGCTTAGACCACATGCAGCATACTGCATCATATTGGTCTGCATGGCTGTCGTCCCAGAAGGCAGTCTCTTCTAAAGATGATGCACAAGAAACAAACAGTTTGCTGAAGACAAGCAGACTAAGGACATGGATTACTGGAACTATGTCCTCTCGTCTGAGGAGACCAAGATAAACTTATTTGGTTCAGATGAGGTCAAGTATGTGTGTGACGGCAACCAGGTGAGGAGTACAAAGACCAGTGTGTCATGCTTACAGTCAAGCATGGCGGTGGGAGTGTCATGGTTTGGGGCTGCATGATTGCTACCAGCTGTGTGGAACTACAGTTCATTGAGGGAACCATGAATGCCAACAATTACCGTGAAATACTAAAGCAGAGCAAAATCCCCTCCCTTCGTATTCCAACATGATAACAACCCCAAACAACCCCAGGATAATGACCGCAAATGATGACTGCCTTTCCTAAAGAAACTGGAGGTAAAGGTGCTGGATTGGCCAAGCATATCTCCAGACCTAAACCCTACATTGCATCTGTGGAGCATCATCAAATGGAAGCTGGAGGAGATCAAGCTCTAAACCACATAAAGAGAAATCAACCCCCAAAAATTCTGAAAAATTCACAGCAAGAAGGGCAACAATGTTTACTTGCCCAGGCCACAGAAACAAATGCACTTAAAGGATGCAGCAAAACCCCATAATAAATATAGAGGCAACAGGTGCAAAACACTGATGGAGCAACCACTTACACACTGCCACTCCATAAAGGGGGTGATTGCTTAGTATTAAAATTCCACACAAATGGCTTGTAAAGGGCGCTGTTCACACATGTAGGTGCACAGTGTCTGGCTTACAGCCTGTCTAATAGTATTAACGTCATCAATAGGCTGTAATACAGACATTGTGCACTTACAAGTGTGAACAGCGCCCTATACAAGCTATTTGTGTGCAATTTTAATACTAAGCAATCGCCTACTCCATAGAGTGGCAGTGTGTCAGTGGTTGCTCCATCAGTGTTTTGCACCTGTTGCCTACATCTTTAGGGCTGCTTCTCACTTGCGAGTTTCTCGCAGTAGAGCAATGCGAGAAAATCTCGCATTGGAATCGGACACGTTAGTCAATGATTCAGCTCGCATTTGCGATTTTTTTCTCAGTCCAAATCGGACTGAGAAAAAAATTGCAGCATGCTGCTTTTTTGCGAATTTCTACTGCGAGTCTCTCCAATGCAAGTCTATGGGAGCGTGTAAATAATCGGATGTCACGGGACGGCACTCACACCATCCTAGTGACATGCGATTTTCTAAATACATTTCTCGCATGTTTCCTAAAACACTGGAAACGAGTGATGTCTCACAATGTCTGTCAATCACTATTCTCTGTCAGTCGGTCTCTCCCTCTCGGTCTCTATTCTGTCTCTGTTGGTCCGTCACTATCTCTGTCCCTCTCTCACAGTCTGTCGGTCATTTTCCCCTCCTCTCTCATACTCACCGATCCCCGATCACCAGCGCGGCGCTGCACGGTATTCACACTGCTCTGGCGGCTTTTACTATTTTGAAAAAGCCGGCCGCTCAATAAATCTAATTTAATCTCGTATTCCCTGCTTTCCCCACCCACAGGCGCCTATGATTGGTTGCAGTGAGACACCCCCCACGCTGAGTGACAGGTGTCTCACTGCACCCAATCACAGCAGCCGGTGGGCGTGTCTATACTGTGCAGTGAAATAAATAATTAAATAATTAAAAAAAAACAGCGTGCGGTCCCCCCCAATTTTAATACCAGCCAGATAAAGCCATACGGCTGAAGGCTGGTATTCTCAGGATGGGGAGCTCCACGTTATGGGGAGCCCCCCAGCCTAACAATATCAGCCAGCAGCCGCCCAGAATTGCCGCATACATTATATGCGACAGTTCTGGAACTCTACCCGGCTCTTCCCGATTTGCCCTGGTGCGTTGGCAAATCGGGGTAATAAGGAGTTAATGGCAGCCCATAGCTGCCACTAAATCCTAGATTAATCATGTCAGGTGTCTCCCCGAGATACCTTCCATGATTAATCTGTAAGTGACAGTAAATAAACACACACACACCTGAAAAAATCCTTTATTAGAAATAAAAAAACACAAACATATACCCTCGTTCACCACTTTAATAAGCCTGAAAAAGCCCTCCATATCCGGCGTAATCCAAGATGGTCCAGCGTCGCTTCCAGCTCTGCTGCATTGAGGTGACCGGAGCTGCAGAAGACACCGCCGCTCCTGTCAGCTCCACGCAGCAACTGAAGACAGCCGCGCGATCAGCTGAGCTGTCACTGAGGTTACCCGCTGTCACTGGATACAGCAGTGGCCACCGTGTAACCTCAGTGACAGCTCAGCTGATTGCGCGGCTGTCTTCAGTTGCTGCGTGGAGCTGACAGGAGCGGCGGTGTCTTCTGCAGCTCCGGTCACCTCCATGCAGCAGAGCTGGAAGCGACGCTGGACCATCCTGGATTACGCCGGACATGGATGGCTTTTTGGGGCTTATTAAAATGGTGAACCAGGTAATTTGTTAGTGTTTTTTATTTCTAATAAATGATTTTTTCAGGTGTGTGTGTGTTTATTTACTGTCACTTACAGATTAATCATGGAAGGTATCTCGGGGAGACGCCTGACATGATTAATCTAGGATTTAGTGGCAGCTATGGGCTGCCATTAACTCCTTATTACCCCGATTTGCCAACGCACCAGGGCAAATCGGGAAGAGCCGGGTACAGTTCCAGAACAGTCGCATCTAATGTATGCGGCAATTCTGGGCGGCTGCTGACTGATATTGTTAGGCTGGGGGGCTCCCCATAACGTGGAGGTCCCCATCCTGAGAATACCAGCCTTCAGCCGTATGGCTTTATCTGGCTGGTATTAAAATTGGGGGGACCGCACGCCGTTTTTTTAAATTACTTAATTATTTATTTCACTGCACAGTATAGACACGCCCACCGGCTGCTGTGATTGGGTGCAGTGAGACGCCTGTCACTCAGCGTGGGGGCGTGTCTCACTGCAATCAATCATAGGCACCGGTGGGCGGGGAAAGCAGGGAACACGAGATTGTTTAATGAGCGGCCGGCTTTTTCAAAATAGTAAAAGCCGCCGGAGCAGTGTGAACGCCGTGCAGCGCCGCGCCGGGGATCGGTGAGTATGAGAGAGGGCTGCTAACTTGAGTCACTCAGGGGATTAGCGGTCACCGGTGAGCCCTTCACGGGTGACCGCTAATCAGGACGTGACACAGACAGAGCCGCAGCATGACAATGAAGTCGGGTGAAGTTCACCCGAGTTCATTCTGATCGTGCGGCTCTGTCTGCTGTCATCTGCCATTCAGCTCTGCTACATAGCTGTCTGTGTCTGCTGTCAGCGGCCATGTAGCAGAGCTGAATGGCAGATGACATAGTAAAAAATACGCATTACATACGCATTACACACGCTAGTAAAATCATTAATTTATTCAGAAAAAACATTGCACTTGCATTCCACTCGGACCTAACGTGAACTAAAATCAGCCAAGTTTTTTTCAGCCCAGTCGGACCGATTTTACTCGCATAGAGGTGTTTCCAGCCTTACTAAGGGGTTATGCTGCATCCTGTGAGTGCATTTGTTTCTGTGGCCTGGGCAGGTATACCTTGTTGCTCTTTTTTCCTCTGAATTTGTCTGAATAGGAGAGCAAGGCCTCTAATATCCACCAGCTCTGTGATGTCATCATGGATAAGTGGAAGATTCCAGTGGCAACTTGTGAAGCTTTAATGAACTATATGCCCTGGAGAATTAAGTCAGCGCATGAAAATAATAGTGGCCACACAAAATATTGACACTTTGGCACAATTTGACCATTTTCACTTAGGGGTGTAATCATTTTTGTTGCCAGCAGGTTTGAGATTAATTGCTGTGTGTTGCATTATTTAGAGATCACACCAAATTCACACTGTTACAATGTAAAGTAGTCAGTGTCCAGCTTTATATCAACGTGTCACATATTTAGTGTTGCCCCATGAAAAGATATAATAAAATATTTACAAAAGTGTGAGGGTTGTACTCACTTTTGTGATATACAGTATATAAAACATGCTAGGATCCTGAACAAAATAATGTTGGTAATGCAGCATTCCTCATCCACTGGTCAGAGTGTAGAGAGGTTACCGAGAGTTTACTTTAGAGAATTCATTCTGAAGACAACTTATTTAAAAAGCCATTCAGTATATAGTACCGTACATACTCATGTACAAGCCGACTTTTTCAGCACATCTTATGCTAAAACAAAGCGCCCTTCAGCTTATATTAACGTTCCCTCGATGTCCTCTTACCTGCTTCTTAACCGCTGGCACATAGACCACATGATGATCTCGGCCGGTACACGAGGCCGCAGCAGGTATCAGTGCTTTATTTACTTCAGTTGAATGATTTGCGGACCATAAATCAATCAACTGAAGTAAATAAAGTGCTCATGGCAGCGATCGCCCCCTGCATGGCTGAGATTATTGAGGGGTCTACGTGCGTGCGATCCGCATAAAGCAGGTAAGAGGACAACAAAGGGAATGGAGGACAGGTGAAAAGAATTTTTTGTGTGTATGTAAACGACATAATAGGGGACAAGAGGAGGACCAGTATGAGGACATTACTAAAGAATAGGCACATTACTACAAAAGACAAGGATGGGCACATTACTACAGGAGACAAGGATGCGGCACATTACTACAGGGCATATTACATTTTATTGTTATCTATTTTTCTTTTTCCCACCCTAGGCTTATGCTTAAGTCAATAAGTATTCCCTGGTTTTTGTGGTAAATTTAGGTGTCTCAGCTTAAATTTGGGTCAGCTTATAATTGAGTATATTTTCCCTGTGGTAGTAATGCAGAGAAACAGAACAGTTACTACCAGGTTTTCACACAAACCATCACAAAATATTGCAGCAAAACCAATAAGATGAGTAGGAATATAAGCTAGTGCATGTGCAAAGTGTAAGAACACATTCACAATTTTTTGTACTTAGTACACAAGGGAATGGCCCTCTCTTCTGAGTCAAGTATTTCATCTGTATAGCTTCCCATCTATGCCTGTCTCAGTCATGGCCCTGTCCTGCTCTGACTTTTTTCACATTGATGTCATTTGACGCTGGTTCAAGTTTTAAATATTGGCTTTTACGCTTTTTTGATCAAATTAGAACTAAGTACCCTATGTTATTCATGTGCATTACAATTATTTGCTGTAGGGTATATGCTCATTGTTTTTTCTTAGGTTTCATCTGTGAAACGTGAATGTGTTTTAACTCGCCGGCACGGAGGTCCTGCGCAGGCGCACTTTAATCTGCCCTTCTGAGGGCAGATCAAAGTATTGTAGTAGGCCTGTGCAGGACATCAGTGCCGGCGAGTGTGTATGATGTGGACGCGTCATGCACACAGGCTTCAGAAGACGGAGGAGCAAGATGGCCGAGAGAGGAGGCGCTGATCCTGGAGAACAGCGCCGCCCACCGGGCCAACCAGCACTGTAGCGACCGGTTTAGGCGAGTATTATAAAGTGTTTTTTATGTTCTCACCGCAGCCTGCACTCTTATATACAGCATGTTAGAATGCTGTACATAAGAGACCACTTGTGGTGGCCGCAGCTTATAGGCCATAAAACTGGTGACAGGTTCCCTTTAAAAGTAATGTCTCACCTTATTTGACTCTGCTAGTTTGTAAGCAGTATAGTATTCAGCATCTGCTCTTGCTTTTTCCCTGGCAAGAAAAGCGGAATCTGGAACACAAACAAAAATATTACCTTTATTTAGTGCATATAAACATTTTTCAGAAGACAGGCACCCAGCAGATAAAGGTTTTTCATCAAGTTACATCCAACGCGTTTCAACACATAAACATGTCATAATGTCTTATTCATGGATACTTTTTGTAACAAACACATTTAAATTACTTTCTCTACCAGATATAGTCCTCAGTATTCTAATATAGTGAAAATAATAAAAAAGTACTTGCCCATTTTAAATCAAAATAACATTCTTTCTAAAGTCATTAAATCTAATTCTATACGTTTTGTCTCTAGGAGGGCAAGAACCTTGGGTAATATACTTAGTCCTAGTAATGTTACACGTGAGACAGGGAAAAGTGAAAGTACCTGGTTAATATACAAAGGTTTCTTTAAATGTGGACACCATCCTTGTAAGGCAAGTCAATATGTTGAAAAAAAGCAACACTTTTGTTTTTTTCTCCAATAGAACATCGTATCTTATAGATCGACACTTAAATTGCAATAGTGAGGGGGTTATCTATCTTATTGATTGTAAGATCTCCATGAAACAATATGTGGGTTGTATGGGAGGACCGCTGAAGAACCGCATAAGACGACACATCTGAGATATAGGAAAGAGGCTTATGTGCAGTTCTTCAACGGTGTCCAGGCATTTCACTACTATGCACCAAGATGATCTTAGAGGTTTCAGCTTTAAAGCAATCGAGAAGGTGTGCAGGCCAGCAAGGGGGGGAGATTTTCATAGAAACTATTAAATCAAGAGACATTCTGGATGTTTAAACTAGGCACGAGAGCGCCAGAAGGGTTAAATATCAGGCAAGATATGATAATGCAATATAATTGAGCAAAACATTTTTTTCATGCAATTTATGTTATTAAAATTACATATACATATATTAGACTGATAGAGAGAAATAGTTATATTATAGCAGGATAAATGTTAAATAGATATTAATGATACAAATTAATAAAACTCTTAAATAAAAAACTTTTTTGTATATGTTTATAGAAATAGGTAGCTGTATTTATTGCAAAAGTAAATATCTGTAATCCCTTCCCGTTTAATTGCGTTATGTGATTTGTGTAGTTCCTTCTGCAGATAGTCTCTTCTGTGCATATTAACCGCTTAAGGACGAAGCCAGTTTTGTACTTAATGCCCAGGCCATTTTTTGTAATTTTGACCAGTGTCACTTTATAAGGTTATAACTCTGGAACGCTTCAATGGATCCCGGTGATTCTGAGATTATTTTTTGTGACATATTGGGCTTCATGTTACAGGTAAATTTAGGATGATATTTTTTTTATTTTATTTGTGAAAAAATCTGAAATTTGACAAAAAAAATTTAAAATTTTGCAATTTTCAAACTTAATTTTTATGCCCATAAACCAGAGAGTTATGTCAGACAAAATACTTAATAAATAACATTTTCCACTTGTCTACTTTACTACAGCGCAAGTTGTGAAACAAAATTTTTTGGGGTTAGGAAGTTAGAAGGGTTCAAAGTTCATCAGCAATTTCCCATTTTTTTCAACAAAATTTACAAAACCACTTTTTTAGGGACCACATCACATTTTAAGTGACTTTGAGAGGCCTAGGTGAAAGAAAATGACACCAAAGTGACAACATTCTAAAAACTGCACCCCTCGAAGTACTCAAAACCACATCCAAGAAGTTTATTAACCCTTCAAGTACTTCACAGGAACTAAAGTAATATGGAATGAAAAAATTAAAATTAACATTTTACCAAAAAATGTTGCTTTAGCACTAATTTTCTTACTTTTTCAAGAGGTAACACCAATAATTAGACCTCACACTTTGTTACCCACTTTCTTATGAGCGCGCAGATACCCCACATGTGGTCAGAAACCTTTGTTTGGGCAAATAGGAGGGCTTGGAACGAAAGCAGCAATATTTGAATTTTGGAAAGCAAATTTGGCTGAAACAGATTGCGGGTACCATGTTGCATTTACAGATCCCCTAAGGTACCTAAACAGCAGAAACCCGCTTCAAGTGACCCCATTTTAGAAACTAGACCCCTTAAGGCTTCTATCTAGGGGTATAGTGAGCATTTTGGACCCACAGGTACTTCACAGATTTTGATAACATTACGTTGGCATATTGAAAATTGTCATTTATTTCTCAAAAATGTTGCTTTAGCATCAATTTTCTCACTTTTTCAAGAGGTAATTCCAAAAATTTGACCCAAACGTTTGTTACCCACTTTTTTATGAGCACGGTGATACCTCACATGTGGTCTGAAACCTTTGTTTGGACAAATGGGAGTGCTTGGAACAAAAGGAGCAATATTTGAATTTTGGAAAGGAAATTTGGCTGAAAAAGATTGCGGGCACCATGTCGCATTTGGAGGATCCCTAAGGTACGTAAACCGCAAATAAACACCACAATTGACCCCATATTGGAAACTAGGCCTCTCAAGGAATTTATCTAGATGTTTGATGAGTACCCTGAAACCCCAGGTGCTTTACAGAAGTATATAACGTTGAGCTATGAAAATAAAAAAAATTAAATTTTACCACAAAATTGTTACTTCAACCAGGTAGCTTTTTTTTCACAAGGGTAACAGGAAAAAAATCACCATGAAATTTATTGTGCAATTTCTCCTGAGTTTGGTGATATCTTATATGTGGTGGAAATCAACTGTTTGGGCACACGGCAGACTTCGGAAGGGAAGGAGTGCAATTTGACTGCAAAATTGGCTGGCATCAATAGCAGACGCCATGTTGTATTAGGAGAGCCCCTGAGGTGCCTAAACAGTGGAGGTCCCCCACAACTGACATCATTCTGGAAAATAGACCCCTCAAGGAATTTATATAGATGTTTATCGAGTACCCTGAACCCCCAGGTGCTTCACAGAAGTTTATAATGTTGAGCTGTGAAAATAAAAAAAAATACATTTTTAACACAAAATTGTTACTTTAACCAGATAGCTTTTTTTATGTTTAATCTTTCTTTATTAAAGGGGTTATCCGGCTTCTTTTGACTTTTTTTTTTATTACCCTATTGGGCTACATTGGGGCAGGTAAGTAGATAGAGACCACTTACCTGCCCTGCTGTCAGCCCCTCTCCCCCGGCTCAGAGTGGTCATGTGACCGCTCTTGCCGCGATTTTGCTGCTTCCGGTCATTTCATGTCAACATGGGCAGGGCCATGTTGACATGCAAATCTGGAACAGCATGTTACCGCCCTGCTGGGCTGTACAGTGCGATGAGCCCCGCCCCCTTCCCTGCACCCTCCCACACATTCCCCCCACCCTACCCCTGCACTGCTGTGGGGTCCGTGCCCTGGGGGAGGGGCCTGGCGGCGGCTGCCGTGGTGTCAGCACCGGGCCCCCTGCTCAGGATCGCACATTCAAATGTACCGGCATCGCAGATCACAGATGCCGGCACATTTGAAAGTGCTGATGAGAAGCAGCGCAGCGCTGCTTCTCATCACTGTCCGGCTGTCTGTGCTCTCTTCAGCACAGCGGTGACGTCACTACTGTGCTTATATGTCCAGAGCGCAGACAGCACGCGAACGTGCAGGAGCGACGGGGACCGAGGACGGGTGAGTATGTACTCCCTACATGTGTTCCCGATGGGGATGGGGGGGGTCAGTCGGTGCAGAGCGCCGCGTGCGGTACAGAGCCATATGTGTGTGTGTGTGCGGTGCAGAGCCATGCGTGTGCGGTGCAGAGCCATTTGTGTGCGTGTGCAGTACAGAGACATATGTGTGTGTGTGTGTGGTGTAAAGCCATGCGTGTGCGGTTCAGAGCCATGTGTATGTGGTGCAGATCCATGTGTGTGCGGTGCAGAGCCATATGTGTGCGTGTGCGGTACAGAGCCATGCGTGTGCGGTGCAGAGCCGAGCCATATGTGTGCGCGTGCGGTGCAGAGCCATATGTGTGCGTGTGCGGTGCAGAGCCATATGTGTGCATGTGCGGTGCAGAGCCATATGTGTGCATGTGCGGTGCAAAGCCATATGTGTGCGTGTGCGGTGCAGAGCCATGTGTGTGCGGTGCAGAGCCATATGTGTGCGTGTGCGGTGCAGAGCTGTGTGCGGTGCAGAGCCATGTGTGCGGGGCAGAGCCATATGTGCATGTGCGGTGCAGAGCCCGATGTGCGTGTGCGGTGCAGAGCCCGATGTGCGTGTGCGGTGCAGAGCCCGATGTGCGGTGCAGAGCCCGATGTGTGTGTGCGGTGCAGAGCCCGATGTGCGTGTGCGGTGCAGAGCCCGATGTGCGGTGCAGAGCCCGATGTGCGTGTGCAGTGCAGAGCCCGATGTGCACGTGCGGTGCTGAGTCCGATGTGCGTGTGTGTGGTGCAGAGCCATATGTGCGTGTGTGTGGTCTAGAGCCGTATGTGTGATGTGCAGAGCCATATGTGCGTGTGCGGTGCAGAGCCATATGTGCGTGTGCGGTGCAGAGCCCGATGTGGTGTGCGGTGCAGAGCCCGATGTGGTGTGCGGTGCAGAGCCCGATGTGGTGTGCGGTGCAGAGCCCGATGTGGTGTGCGGTGCAGAGCCTGATGTGGGGCTGTTATTTGCAATGCTGTAGTGATAACAGGTCAGTGCTGAGGCTGAATACTGACAGGGAATGTGTGTGCAGGGAACGGGCAGGGGGCGAGGCTGGACACTGAGGCCGGGCGGTGCCAGCTCTGACTGAGGTTTTGCACAGGAAGTGGTCAGTTTGCTTGTGCTGAATGTAAACAAGGAGCTGCAGAGAATAAAGGGTGAATTCAAGAGGAACAAAAGTTAGAAAACAAAAAATAACAATGTAGGGGTGTTTTATATGACAATACAGCACAGATTAGCTTACCAAAATTTTTTGAGTTTATGTCGGACAACACCTTTAAGTAAACAAGAGAATTTACAGGAAGAAAAAAAAAGAAGATTCAAATACTTGATTACTTCATGTCAACTTACAGAGAAGAGTATAAGCCACATCCTAACTAACACCCCCTCTCTTACTATCATAAGGCACGCATGACATGTAACCACCTTTTATAATACAGACAATCTCCTTCCAAAGGAGAACTACACCTCAAACAAAGCAAGGCTACTGCCGAAAACAAAAAAGAAAAGGAAAAAATTTGAAGATTTAACGAGAACCAGAGAGAAAGGAAAGAAGCAAGAGGGAAATATAAGGAAAAGAGAAGGAAAAGGGGGAGAGAAGAGCAACAGAAAGAGAGGGAGGAAAGACATGGTAGGGATTACTTCCCCAGTACTCGGGCCGCTACATTGGACTAACGTAACACGCGTCATGCGTTACCAATAAGGTTCTGAAATGGTAGGGAATCAAGAGCCAGGGTCCAGGGTGTCCAGATCCTAAGAAATGTATCCACTGAGTCATTGGTTTCTGCCGTTAGGGACTCCATCCTGTGGATGATGGCCATCTCCGCATATCACTCCCTCACAGATGGCACCCCAGGCGATCTCCAGTATCTCGGGATCACCATGCGTGCCGCCGTAAGACAGTATCTCAGAAGGCCTGCTTTCTGTGATTTAAGCGATCCCGGGAGAATTGAAAGCAATGCCATCTGAGGGGAACCCATCAACTGCTCTCCGTAAACCACAGCGTATGCTTTGAACACGAACTTCCAGAAAGGTTGTATCAATAGGCAGTCCCACCAGATATGCAGCATTGTCCCCCTTCCCCTTCCGCACCTCCAGCAGCTATCTGAGACCCCGGGAAATATTGCGTGTAGAGTATCCGGGCACCTGTACCAACGGGTCAGAATCTTATAATTTTTTTCCTGTGCTGCACAGGCGATGGAAAATTTATGAGTGAGGATAAAGGACTTTTTCCAATCCTCCTCAGGAATGGAAGTCCCCAAATCTCTATTCCACTTCTCGATATATTTAAGGTCTCCCATGTCCACCTCTGTAATCAGGAAGGAGTAAACCAGAGACAAGAGATGTCTTCCCGCAAAAACAATTGTTCAAATTTTGTGGGCTGAGCCGCAAAAAGCCCAAGTCTGTTGTCAACCATCAAGAAGGACCTAAGTTGAAGGTATTCCAGCCAAGCCGTTGGATGCCGACCCTCTGGGAGCAAACGGGCTGAAAAGGGGGATACTTCCAAACCGTGCATAGTCTGGGCTATCCGTGTGTCCTCACCCCTCCTCCAACATAAGAAACGCTCGACTCCCATCCCTGGGGGGAACTCCAGGTTAGAGAAGAGTGGTGAGAGTGGACCAGGACCCCTTGAGAGAGATCCCCGCCTGCACTCCACGTCCCAGACACTCAGGGATGCCCTGAGAAACTCCGCCTCCCCGATAGCTTTTTTTTTTTTAACAAGAGTAAAAGGAAAAAAATATCAGCATACAATTTATTGTGCAATTTCTCCTGAGTATGCTGATATCTTATGTGTGGTGGAAATCAACTGTTTGGGTACACAACAGGGCTTGGAAGGGAAAAAGTGCCATTTGACTGAACAATTGGCTGGAATAATTAGTGGACGCTATGTCGCATTTGGAAAGCCCCTAAGGTGCCTAAACAGTGGAGGTCCCCCACAAGTGACCCCATTCTGGAAACAAAACACCTCCAGGCTTTTATCTAGGTGTATAGTGAGGATTTTTAATCCACGAATACTTCACAGAATTTGATAAGCTTAGGTTGCCATATTGAAAATTTTCATTTTTTTCACAAAAATGTTGATTTAGCATCACATTTCTCACTTTTTCAAGAGGCAACAACAAAACGTGGACCCCACAGGTTGTTATCCAATTTTTTGTGAGCGCAGGGACACCTCACACGTGGCCAAAAACCTCTATTTGGATAAATGTGAGGGCTTGGAATGGAAGGAGCACCATTTGAATTTTGGAAAAGTTTAAATAAATTGCGCGCACCATGTCACATTAGCAGGGCCTCTTGGGTACCTATACATCAGAAAACCCCCACAAGTGACCCCATTTTCGAAACTGGACCCCTCAAGGATTTTATTCAGGAGTATAGTAAGCATTTTGAATTCACAGATACTTCACAAAAATGTTGCTGCAGCAACAATATTCTCACTGTTAGGCTATGTGGCCATGATCCAGTGACACGGCGTCTAGTACATAGTGTCAGCCTTCCTGCAGAGATGTGAGTGTTGTCCACGGGAGAACGCAGCTGCCCATGCCCACAATTTGGGTTCAGGCTGCTGTGGACTTTAGCTCTATTCTACCTGCAGAGAGCATTCTTGTCTCCGCAGCATAAATTGACATGCTGAGGCTCGGGAAGCTGCACCACAGGTCGGTTTATGCTGCGGAGAAAAGAAGCACATTGGGCATGGGATTTCTAAAAATCCGTCCACTGTGCTTGTACTGCACAACGCAGTGTTATGGATGCAGGGAAAACACTCTGCGCCCAAAATGCTGCAAACCCTGATTGTGGGCACATAGCCTAAAATGCTACAATGGATGAATGGATAGCTGTCAAACATATATAATGTCCCACCCCCCCCTGCATATTCTAAGCTGGTGCCCTTTAGTGCCTTTCATGTGGGACTAAAGGGTGCCTAGCCTTGTATTTAGCCCAAAAAGAAAAAAAATAATTAAAATAAATGACATGGGGTCCCCCCTATTTTTGATTGCCAGCTAGGGTAAAGCAGACAGCTGTAGCCTGCAAACCAAAGCTGACAGCTTTCTCTTGTCTGGTGATCAATTTGGAAGGCTCCCCAAGCTGTTTTTTTTTTTTTTTAATTATTTATAAATAAATAATGAAAAAAAACAAACAAACGCGGGGTCCCCCCAAATTAGATCACCAGCCAAGGTGAAGCTGACAGCTGGGGTCTGGTATTCTCAGGGTGGGAAGAGCCATGGTTATTGGACTCTTCCCAGCCTAAAAATAGCAGGCTGCAGCCGCCCCAGAAGTGGCGCATCCATTAGATGCACCAATCGTGGCGCTTCACACCAACTCATCCCGTTGCCCTGGTGCGGTCACAAACGGGGTAACAAATGGTGTTGATACCAGATGTGTAATGTCACCTGGCATCAAGCCCAGCAATTAGTGATGTGACGGCGTCTATTTGATACCAGACATAACTAATTGACAGTAATAAAAATTGACAAAAAAAAAAAAAGAAATTATTTGAAAAAACACTCCCTAAAACATTCCCTCTTTCACCAATTTATGGAAAAGTAAAAAAAAAAAATCTGGTCCCCTGTAAGCCATTTTGGAAGTCCCATGATGATTCTGGACCCTTTAGAATATGGGGGCACGCTCAGGGAACGTGTCCCTCATTTTCTAGGAGTGCTGACCCTCCATTTGAGGAGAGTGGGTGCAAAGAATCTGCACCCACACTCCCCGGGTCACAGCTGCAGTGTGCGAGCAGCAGCCAGCGTCTCTGAAAGCAAATCAGGAAGCTGAGCTGACAGCCGCGCTCTGCATGCTGCAGCGTGCACTGTGAAGGAGGAGGCGGCCGCGGGGGATCAGAGCTGCAACAGGTACGGGGGACACCGGGGAACACCGGGGGGGAATAGGGGGTGACCTGGCAGGGCCTGGGGAGCAGTTTTCTGTCGCATGTGTCATGGCACATGCGACAGAAACCAGAGAAAAAGGGTGAATGCGGGCGGCGCGCTGTTGTGCGCGCCGATGTGCGCGTCGCCATCTTGGATTTTCGGGAAGGTGGGGGTCGGGGGGGACACTTTGGCGACACCGGGGGACCGGAGGGGACCGGGGAGGAGATGTATCTCCCATCTGACATGTTTGTTCATGCCAGATGGGAAATAAATCATTTGTTACCGGCGCTGTCATTTACTGTAACGTGATCACGTGAGCGAGGACCGGAAAAAACGGCCTGAATCATGATCTCCAGGGTCTCAGCTACCCCCGGTAGCTGGAATCCCGGAGATTTTCTGACTCTGGGGGCGCTATACCCTTTTTTCCGACCGCCGTAAAAAAGCGGCGGATCAGAAGAAGTACCCTTATTTACTGCCGTTAAAAGGCGTATCGGCGGTCGGTAAGGGGTTAATATAGACCATGAGAGTGGATTTTTTATGCTCATTGTGGTGAATTAGTAGCTAAATATTTTTTGTAATATATCATATTCGTTAAGAAAATCTTTCAGATATATCGTTAAATTGTCCACATAATCCTTTTTGGCAGAATCGCATGCGATATAAAATTCACATATAAAAATGGAAACGCATGTATATATTGTATAAATAGCTATGGGGGTAACTACCCAATGATATATAGGAATATAGATATAATTAAAAAATGACTTTTATATCTAAGAAGTAAATAAAAAAATACATCACTAACCTGAGCGTGAAGAATCCACTGAACTGAAATCATTCTCTAACTAAATTGGTAGGAAGTTTGCTATCCAGTGAGTAGTAACTATCGCATGCGATATATGTAATGAATTGGATTTTTTTATTACTATTATTATTTAGAATAAATGTTCTTATAACCAAGAAAGTATTTTATATAGGTCTAAATGGAGAATAGAAAAAATAGTATTATGGCATGCAATATATATACCATATATCAAAGGAGAAATAATTTTATTGGTATATTTCATATTTTCACTGGATACTTCCTATTTGCCTATTGAAGGTTTTGCCTTTATATATATTATAAATTCATGATCTGTATATAAAGGATAATAAAAAATATATACAAAGTTCCACTAAGGGTTAATCAAAATAATCTATGATGCTTTTTCATGTGAAAACGTTTTTATTTTTGTACATAGGTAGTAAAAGCTGCCAACTTTGTCCGTATAGGACATTTTATTTGCATGCACATGTGTTTCATTGGGTGTGGCAGCACAGCATCAAATCTGATGCATCATGGGGTTTTTGTAGGGTATTTAAAGCTATGTGTTTGTTACAAAAAGTATCCATGAATAAGACATTATGACATGTTTATGTGTTGAAACGCATTGGATATAACTTGATGAAAAACCTTTATCTGCTGGATACCTGTCTTCTGAAAATTTATTACATGCACTAAATAAAGGTAATATTTTAAAGAAATAAGCCTGGATCCGCTGGATGTTTTACCTTTTGTGAATTGTGCTTATCCTGACCTGGGATTTTCGTGCTGGATCGGTGTGGTTAATAGTCCCGAGTATACTGCAAGCAGTAGAGCCGATTTCCACGTGTATTTATCATATAAAAAAATGGAGGGATTTTTAATCGAATAGTTTACTATTTAATGCTTAGTTTACCAGCTACCTCTGCAGTCTATTAGCAGTGACTATTCTCATAGGTAAGCCGTTTGGTTCAGTCTCCCTCCTCTCCTTCGATTCTACAGAGGCAAATCAGCCAGCTTGAAGAATGGGACACTGCACAGTTTAGACCAGCGGCACAATCATGTCACTGCTCTAAACTGCCAATCTGTAGGAGGAGCCTATTGGCAAGCAGGAAGCGGGGAGGAAGAAGAGCGTGTGCTCTTGAAGAAAGATTAAGCAACCCCCTCAACGTTTCGTGTTTGATCATGTATTTTTGCAATACTGATTTTTACATATACTGATTGTTACACTTTGTACATTTAAAAACAAACAAAAAACAACACAACATACATCCTACAAGTTTTTGTAATTCATATAAATTGTGAAACATTTCATTAAATGCATCATCACAAAAAACAAGAGATTGCTTGCTTATGTGATATGCATACATAAGAATGTTGATAGTCTAAAGGACCATTTACACACTGCGACATCGCTAACGATATATCGTCAGGGTCACGGTGTTTGTGACGCACATTTGGCATAGTTAGCGACATTGCAGCGTGTGACAGGCTGGAACGACCTTAAACGATTGCAAAAGAGACAAAAATTGTTGGTACATGAGAGGTCGTTCATTTACCAAAAATCATTGTCTGGTAAGTAGCGATGTTGTTCGTTGTTCCTGCGGCAGCACACATCGCTATGTGTGACACTGCAGGAGCGACGAACATCTCCTTACCTCCGTCCACCGGCAATGAAGAAGGAAGGAGGTGGGCGGCATGTTCCGGACGCTCATCTCTGCCCCTCCTCTGCTATTGGACGGCTGACGTGTGACGTCGCTGTAACGCCGCACGAACCGCCTGCTTAGAAAGGAGGCAGATCGCCGGCCAGAGCGACGTCACAGAGAAGGTAAGTCCGTGTGACGGGTGTTAGCGATGTTGTGCGCCACGGGCAGCGATTTGCTCGTGACGCACAACCGATGGGGGCGGGTACGCTCGCTAGCGATATCGGTACCAATATTGCAGCGTGTAAAGTACCCTTTATACCAAGTTAACTATCAACACTGACAATCTTTGCAGTTATATTATCTTTTAGTGATAGATTGAGAATGGATTAGATAAGTAAATGCAATATCACTGGACACCAGGCAGCTTCTCTTCTGTGGAATTAATTCCATCAATTAAAGGGAACCTGTCACCAGTTTTTTGCCCTATAAGCTGCGGCCACCACCACTGGGATCTTATATGCAGCATGCTAACATGCTGTATATAAGAGCGCAGACCGCTGGGTATTAAATATAAAAACACTTTAGAATACTCACCTAACGTAGAAGGTCAGAGGGGTGTCTCCGTTCTCCGGGAGTGGCGCCTCCACTTTCGGCCATCTTGCTCTTCCTTATTCTGAAGCCGCGGTACATGACGCGTCTACGTCATGCACACGCACCGGCATTGAGGTCCTGCACAGGCGCGCTTTGATCTTCCCGGCTCAGGGCAGATCAAGGTATTGTAGTGCAACTGCACAAGATCTCAATGCCGGCATGTGTGCATGACATAGACGCATCATGAACCGCGGCTTCAGAATAAGTTAGAGCAAGATGACCGGGCTCTTATATGCAGTACGATAGAATTCTGTACATAAGAGCCCAATGGTGGTGGCCGCAGCTTATAGGGCAAAAACTGATGACAGGTTCCCTTTAAATTAGTGAATAGCACTGTGATACTATTGTACGTTCTGAGGATTTCGATAGCGTTAGGGCAATGACAACCAGAGACGAGTTCTTGGTACAAGATGTTTATAATATGTAACCACGGTAGATACACAACGGAACAAACACAGTAGAACACACACACAAAATACCTTCCCGAAACGGAGCGAAGGGGATTCCCGGGGCCACGCACCGGACTCCCCCAGGGAGACCACCAGAGCGAACCCCTATACAGGGACTGTCCGGCAATCACCCCGAAAGGCCTAAATGCGCAGCAGCCGGGACACAAGGGGCAAGTGGTAAAGTCCAGAAGTGTCCGTACGGGATGATAGTCCAGAGTGGTTACGAACCAGAAGGAACCGGGCAGAAGTGCTGACCAAGGACGGCAGACGGAGTCCGGGCACAGCTTGGAGAAACCGGGTATGGTCCAGAGTCGGTCGGTAGTCTTTCAGAAGGATCCAAAAGGCAATCAGGAAGTAGAAGCAGCAAAGCAGGAGCACACAGCAAGCAGTATACTCAGGCACTGGACTAGGCTTAGAGGCGGCCTTTTAAGCAGCTGGACAGGAAGTAGGGCAACAGAACATTAAACTCCATGTTAACTGAGGGCAAGCTCTTTCAAAAGAGAACTGGAAAACCCGGAAACCTGACAAGCACACAGTTTCTGGATGAGCAAACTTTGATTGTGTACTTTCTAAGGTAGTTAGCAAAAAGGTGCTAGATAAAAGGTGAAGATAACTGCACCTGAAGTAGACTGGTCATCTCTAGGTCACTAGACATAGACCTCACATGGTTAATAAGGCATATTTATGCAAATGCATTATTGTAGTTATTTAATTTTCTTTATCCGCCTTTAATGTCATCTACAGTATAATCTGTACAAACCCAGTGAGAAACAAACTAAAATTTGTGTGAAAAAAGTTCTAAAATTATTCTTCGTATTTTTTTACATGACAATAAACTGGCATTTTAACAGAGGTATGTAGATTTTTTATATCCATTGTATGTAGTTTAGTGTGGGTGCATTAAAATATCCACGATTCACCAAATTCCCAAGTTTTTTACATTACTGTAGTCCTCTTTTTGGTCACATGACTGCTAATCTAATGAGATGGATGACACTTTTGTGTGTGAACCTAAATTTGCTATTACAATTGGAGCGACAAAACTAAGCACAGAATGAGGCTTAATACAGAAACTGGGGGGCAAAGCCTACATGCTGATGGCGATGGCTGCCTGAGATCGGAGCTTCGTGCTGCGGTAGTTCAAACCGTCTCAAAGCTGCACTATAGACAGGAGAATCCCCCTCTAGAACCTGTGAGTAACTCCCCTCCAAGGAATGCCCAAAGGGAGACCCAGGAAAAATGGCCCTCTGGCCAAGTTAACTGACTTTTATCCCCGGGACAAAGGGCCTTCCTCCCCTGAAAAGATGGCGCCGGTGTCTCCTTCTTTAGCTTCTCACTCCTCACAGGGAGGGACAGGAGCTGGCACAGCAGGCGCTCCTCTCACTGATGAAAGAATGCAGGACCTATTCAGGTCTTTGAGAGCTACACTGCATGAGGACCTTAGAGATCTCAAGGGCATGATAAAAGAAGTGAAGGAGGAGATCAGAACCCTGGGAGACCACACAGACCATGTGGAGTCCAAAATGGCTGAGTCTGAAGCATCAAATAATGATCTGATAGATGCAAATGCAGCATTTTAGGAGCAGGTGGGGTTACTGAAAATTAAGCTTAGTGATCTAGAAGACAGATCCAGACGGAACAATCTTAAAATAAAGGGGAATTCTGGCGTCAGTGGCCGACGAAGATCTGCCTGAATTCTTCCACAAATTTCTCTAGCTGCTCCTGCCAAGAAACAAGAGATCTTATAGTGGACAGAATCCATAGAATACCTAAACGCAAAGGCATTGATCCTGCCCTGACGAGAGACACTTTGGCGTGCCTGCACTTCTATAAAATGAAGGAAGCAGCGCTGGATAACTTGGTCCTCCCGGATGCCTTTCAAGGATGAAAAGTATTCCCTCACCTGTCGGCGGCAACTCTCCAGAATTCTAAGGGAGCACGATATTAATTATAAGTGTGGCTTCCCGGTGAAGCTGGTGATCTTCAAAGAAGGAGTAACGCATGTGTGTCAATCCCCTATTCAACTGGGCAAGCTACTTGATTCCTGGGGAATATCTCCTCCAACAAACTCAGGAACCCATAAGGAACAAAGAGGTACCCAGAAGATTAATCCGGAGTGGGCGACTGTCTAGTGGAATTCCCGCCTGCCGCAGACGTGTGCTGCTCTCATGTGACATGGGATGTCACCTATGCCCTCAGATGTTCTCGCCTACGGTGAACAAGTTTGTACCAGCTGTCATGTGTGGATGAAGCTGAAATATATAAAGTTTGTTCTTTTTTACCTCCCCCTTCACTGACCCTACCTGTATATCCCTGTTTTAACCCGCTCCAACCTAGGTGGCATGCCCAGAATAATTCTAATTTGTGCACCCAAACATGAGCCTCAAGATAATTTCGCTTAATGTGAAGGGTCTCAATTCTCCAGCAAAACGGTCCATGATGTGGAGAGAAGTGGGAGCATCCAAGTGTGATATAGTGTGTATTCAAGAGACTCATCTCCTACACTCAAATAACAAACGGCTACTTCATCCAAGGTTTCCACATATTTTTTTTGCAAATGATTCTAAGAAGAAAGGAGGAGTAGCCATTCTGGTAAAGAATTTGGTGGCCTTCCAGCTGGTGAATGTAACATATGGGGTGGATGGTAGATATATTATCCTGTCGTGCTTTATTAATGGTTCCCCATATACTCTGGCGACGGTCTATGCTCCAAACTCCTCACAACTAACATTTGCCAGGAATTTTTTCCAGGTCTTCAAGGACACCACCAAGGGGACTGGAATATGTGGGGATTTCAACATTCCAATTCTTCGTGCTTTGGACCTAAAGCATCTAATTGCTGAATTCCACCTATATGACGTCTGGAGGTACCTGCATGCATCTGAGAGGGACTACACGTTCTTTTCTCCTAGGTACCGGTCATACAATAGAATTCACTATTTCCTCATTGATAGCAAGACTGTTAGCAAATGTATTGCCGCTGATATTGGCCTCAAAGTGTAGTCAGACCATGCTCCGATATCTATGGTAATACAAGAATCTTATAGTATTTCCAATGTTCCCAGGTGGAGACTTAATACTAGTCTGTTGAGTGACCAAAATACGCATGGGGAGGTAGCATCTTGTCGTGTCAGAATACCTTAGACAAAATAATAACGGGGAAGTTTCGGATGAGACCTTGTGGGCCGCTCATAAATCAGTGATTAGAGGACAGTTTATTAAAATAGCTTCTATTTTGAAAAAACATAGGGAGGCAGAAATTAAATTCATTATAAACCACATTCACCAACAAGAATCCCTTAATAAGGTCTATCCATCAACTACAAGGTCTAACGAGATTCTTACGTACAGGTTTCAATTACGCTCACTTCTGCTGCGTAAGTTCGAGCATAATCTCAGAAAGAGCAAATCAGTATTTTATGCTATGGGGGACAGAGCTGAGGCCCTGCTGGCAAAAAAGGACAAAAAAAGCTGGAAATTAAGTCCAAAATCGAATCCCTGAAAAGTCCAAATGGGACAATTGTAAGACACCCTATTGAGATAGCTGAAGATTTTGCTAAATACTACGCGGGCCTTTATAATTTAAAGGACGACTCTCTAACCCCTCTACCATAGGAGGCTGAGATCCAAAAATTTCTAGATAGCTTGGAACTACCTTGTGTATCAGATACACAACTAGAGTTACTAAATCTCCCGTTTACCATACAAGAAATATCAGACACTATTAAAACAGCAAAACATAACTCGGCCCCAGGCCTTGATGGGTTGCCATATGAATACTACAAACAATTTGCTCCCATATTATCCCCATTCCTGTTAAATACCTTTAATCTGTGACAAGGGTCCAGGTCGATTGCCCCGGATAAGTTAGAAGCAGTTATCACTAGAGATGAGCAATGTTCGAGGTTCGCCAATTTCATGTTCGAGTGATTTTGGGGGGTGTTCGAGATCGAACTCGAGCGTTCGAGAATGGTTCGATCACCATAAACGTGGCTTTTCACAGTAAGGCTATGTGCACATGTTGCTATCTGCATGCGTCCTGCATCCCCAGCACAATCCCTCTCCCTTTCCTACTCACCGATCACGGGCGCCTCGCTCCACATCTGTCACAAATCTGCGGTGTCTTTTCCTCTTTAGAAAATGGCTGCCGCTTCATTATTCGATTAGTTATTCCGTGCTTTCCCCGCTCACCGGCGCCTATGATTGGTTGCAGTCAGACACGTCCCCAAGCTGAGTGACAGTTGTCTCACTTCAACCAATCACAGCCGCCGGCAGGCGGGTCTATATCGTGCAGAAAAATAAATTAAAAAAAAAATATGCGATTTCCCCCATATTTGATACCAGCCAGGATAAAGACACACGGCTGGAGGCTGGTATTGTCAGGATGGAGAGCGCCACGGTATGGGGAGCCCTCCAGCCTAACAATATCAACCAGCAGCCGCCCGGAATAGTCGTATCCATTAGATCCAGCTCATCCCGAATTGCCCTGCTGCGGTGGCAATCGGGGTAATAATGAGTTTAATCATGCCAGGCGTCTCCCCGAGATACCGTCCATGATTAAACTTAAAGTGAGAGTAAAGAAACACACACACACCGAAAAATCCTTTATTTGGAATAAAAGACAAAAAATCACCCTCTTTCACCCCTTTATTAACCCACAAATACCCCTCCAGGTCCGACGTAATCCACACGACACTGTCAGCTCTGCTACAGAACACGAGTGCTCATAGTTATCAGCTCCACGTAGCAATAAAGTGAATCGCGCGGTCAGCAGAGACTTCAGCAATGCAGAAGTCAAGATAACCAAATCCGCCTATCTTTATCATTAGAAGCAGTAGACTTTTTTTTATTTTTAAATTATACTTATCTATTTATAAAGTGAAAGTAAATAAACACACACCGCAAAAAATCCTTTATTTGGAATAAAAGACAAAAAACACCCTGTTTCAGCATTTTATTAAAATCCTCCAATACCCCTCCAGGTCCGACGTAATCCACACGACACTGTCAGCTCTGCTACAGAACACAAGTGCTCTATCAGCTCCACGTAGCAATCAAGTGAATCGCGTGGTCAGCTGAGACTTCAGCAATCCAGACTTCAAGATTACCAAAATTACTGCCTATCTTTATCATAAGAGGCAGTAGCTGAGTGGATAGAGTGCTCTCCAATGAAGCATGAGGGCGCAAATTCTAGTCCCGGTAAAGAATTTCTTTTTTTTTTTTAATTATATTTATAATATATTTATAATATATTTATAATTATAATTTAATTATGCACTGAGGGGAGGAGCTGGACATCAGCTGTGAGCCCTCTCTCTTTATCCTTTCTCTCTCTCCTTTCTTTATCTCTCTCTCCTTTCTCTTCTTTCTCCTCTTTCTCTCTCTCTTCCTTCTCTCTCCTTTCTCTCTCTTTCTTTCTCTCTTCTTTCTCTCTCTCTCTTTATCGCTCTCTCAGACCTGGCGATGATCAGCTGATGCGGTCACCTGACAGAGTCGGCTGACACTATAAGTCGAGCGGTGAGGCCGGCTTTTTACCGGCCGGCTAAACTATCAGCTGATGCCATCAGACAGAATTCTGCACTGAAGTGTGTAGTTTTTTTTTTTGCACTGATGCATCAGCTGATTGTATAATAGCCGTTTATACAATCAGCTACTGTGTCATGTGATGCAGGCCCTTGAACCTGACACATCATCTGATCGCTTTGCCTTCCAGCAAATTGATCAGACGGTGCGAGACCCTTGAGCCAGGATTACTGCGGAGGGGCGTTCTTTATTTCAATAAAGATGGAGTCAGTAATTGTGTTGTGTTTTATTTATAATAAAAATATTTTTCTGTGTGTTGTGGTTTTTTTCGGTACTAGAAATTCATGGTGGCCATGTCTAATATTGGCGTGACACCATGAATTTCGGGCATAGGGCCAGTTGATAATATACAGCTATCCCCAACCCCATTATTACCCAGCGAGCCATCCGTCACCAGGGCAGCTAGAAGAGTTGGATACAGTGCCAGAAGATGGCGCTTCTATGAAAGCGCCCTTTTCTGGGGCGGCTGCTGACTGCAATTCGCAGCAGAGGGGCCCAGAAAGCTCAGGATTCCTATCTCAAGCTGCCTAGTTGTACCTGGCTGGACACAAAAATATGGCGAAGCTCACATCATTTGTTTTTTAATTATTTCATGAAATTCATCAAATAATTAATAAAAAAAAGCGCTTCCCTATATTTTTGGTTCCCAGCCGGGTACAAATAGGCAGCTGGGGGTTGGGGGCAGCCCGTAGGTGCCTGCTGTACCTGGCTAGCATACAAAAATATGGCGAAGCCCACGTCATTTGTTTTTTAATTATTTCATTAAATTCATGAAATAATTAATAAAAAAAGGGCTTCCCTATATTTTTGGTTCCCAGCCGGGTACAAATAGGCAGCTGGGGGTTGGGGGCAGCCCGTAGGTGCCTGCTGTACCTGGCTAGCATACAAAAATATGGCGAAGCCCACGTCATTTGTTTTTTAATTATTTCATGAAATTCATGAAATAATTAATATAAAAAGGGCTTCCCTATATTTTTGGTTCCCAGCCGGGTACAAATAGACAGCTGGGGGTTGGAGGCAGCCCGTAGGTGCCTGCCGTACCTGGCTAGCATACAAAAATATGGCGAAGCCCACGTCATTTGTTTAATTATTTCATTAAATTCATGAAATAATTAATAAAAAAAGGGCTTCCCTATATTTTTGGTTCCCAGCCGGGTACAAATAGGCAACTAGGGGTTGGGGGCAGCCTGTAGGTGCCAGCTGTACCTGGCTAGCATACAAAAATATGGCGAAGCCCACGTCATTTGTTTTTTAATTATTTCATGAAATTCATGAAATAATTAATAAAAAAAAGGGCTTCCCTATATTTTTTGTTCCCAGCCGGGTACAAATAGGCAGCTGGGGGTTGGGGGCAGCCCGTAGGTGCCTGCTGTACCTGGCTAGCATACAAAAACTTGGCAAAGCCCACAATTTTTTTGGGGGGCAAAAAACTCCTGCACACAGTCCTGGATGGAGTATGCTGAGCCTTGTAGTTCTGTAGCTGCTGCTGTCTGTATGGAGGAGAGCAGACAGCAGCTGCAGAACAACAGGGCTCAGCATGCTCCATTCACTAGTGTATGCAGGAGAGCAGACAGCAGCTGCAGAACTACAAGGCTCAGCATACTCCATCCAGGACTGTATGCAGGAGTTTTTTGCCCACCAAAAAAAATGACATGAGCTTCGCCATATTTTTGTATGCTAGCCAGGTACAGCAGGCAGGTATGGCTGCCCCCACCCCCAGCTGCCTATTTGTACCCGTTTGGGAACAAAATAAAACAGGGAACCTTTTTTTTTTTTTTTTTTTAATTATTTCATGAATTTCATAAAATAATTAAAAAAAAAAAATCGACATGAGCTTCGCTCCATCTTTGTGTCCAGCCAGGTACAACTAGGCAGCTGGGGATTCGAATCCGCAGCACAGGTTAGCCCGAGCTTTCTGGGCCCCTCTGCTGCGAATTGCAATCCGCAGCCACCCCAGAAAGTGGGCTTTCATAGAAGCGCCATCATCTGGCGCTGTATCCAACGCTTCCAACAGCCCTGGAGCCGGGTCGCTTGCTGGGTAATTATGAGTTAATACTAGCTTTGTTTTACTAGCTAAAGAGATTCTTAATGTCAGGCAAGTTTGACCCGGCCATTAAGAATCTCCAATAAAGGGTTAAAAAAAACAGACACCACACAGAGAAAAAATACTTTAATAGAAATAAATACACAGACACACTTAGAGACTCCATGTTTATTACTCCCTGTCAGCCCTCCACGATCCTGCTCTTCTGTCTTCTTTCTCCTTCAACCCATGCAGCTCTGCTACATCAGCAGCGCTGCATGGGGGAAGACGCTGCTGTTCCCGTGCAGTCTTTTCACTCCGTGAGTGACCAGAAGCTGCTGCCTGTAAGCGGTGACGTCACCGCTGACAGGCGGGTTGCTATAGTAACGGTGATCTCCGTTATTGACCGGCTGTGGCAGCCGGTGAATAACGGAACAGGGAAGCAAAATAGTGAGTCAGCCGTGTGCCAGAGCATGTCGCCAGTACACAGAGATACACAAACGATCACCGCGTACTGGAGAGATGCACTGACAGGTCCTACTATGACGTCAAAGCCATGTGACCAGTCTGTAGCCAATGAGATAATAGACACGTGACTGGTCACATGGCTATTTTGACGTCACGATAGGTCCTATGCTGGTGCTGGTTACCGGGAGGACGCAGCAATTATCGGAAGGAAAAGCGGCGGGAGACAGAGTGCAGGACGCATCGCGGGGACAGGTAAGTGTTATGGCAATGTTTATTAACTGTATGTGTACATTTATAATGTGTTTTTATGTGTTTGTGTTTGCCTCCCATTGGTTTCAATGGGGTTCGAGAGGTTTGTCGAATGGCTCGCCGAACCGAACTCGAACGTGGCCTCCGTTCGACGAATAGCGTCGAACTCGAGCCTCTAGAGGTTCACTTATCTCTAGTTATCACTACATTACCTAAACCTAGATAAACTAGAAGATACTCCTAGGAATTTCAGGCCAATGTCACTCTTAAATTGTGATGTAAAAATCTACTCAAAATTAATTGCCACCAGACTGCAAAAAATAATCCCATCGCTGGTTGCCCCTGATCAGGTGGGATTCATGGCTGGCAGACAATTTAAAGACGGAACCAGACGGATCCTTGATTTAATAATTGGGGTGGTGGAGTGGTTGGGTAGACTGGGGTATCTGGAGGGGGTTCTTGCGAAATTTGGCCTAGTGGGTGGGATTAAGTCAGCTATTCTCGCCCTGTACTCCCATCCCAACGCATCGGTCCTGGCCTCAGGATTTCTCTCCTCAAGGTTCTTTATTACTAATGGTACCCGCCAGGGGTGCCCGCTGTCCCCTATAGTGTTTGCTCTGAAGGCGGAACCCCTGGCGGAAGCTATTCGGGAGAATATGGCTGTCTCTGATATCAAGGTTGGGGAGTATGAGCATAAACTTGGATTACATGCAGATGATGTAATAATTTCTTGCACTGATCTTGAATCTTCTATTCCAGCAGTAGTGTCCACGTTGTCAGCCTTCTCTAAAATAGCAGTGTTCAGCTTGTAATATGACAAGTCTTTGAGTCTGCTGTTTAATGTTTCTGCTCAAACCAGATGTAATTTGGAGGCGGACATTCCTTTCAGGTTGTGTGACGAAGGTATTCCATATTTAGGCATTAAGTTGCCACTGACTAATCATTTGGTCAAAAACTTGGAACAGGAACTGGGTAGATCTGAAAAGGTGTTGCTGTCCTGGATGGCAAGGATCCAGTCCTTTAGGATGGTCTTTTTTCCCAAACAACTGTATATGTTCAGATGCCTTCCCTTAAAAATTCCTTATAGGTATTTGGCAAAACTTCAGTCACTAGCCAATAAATTTGTGTGGGGTAACAAAAGAGCTAGCGTTGCTGGTAAAATAATGCATTTCCCATATGACATTGGAGGGTTGGGATCCCCGAATGTTGTGGCATATTACAAAGCATCCTTGATTGAATCCCTAAAAGAGTGGTGGAGTCTTCAGAGATCCCATAGATGGGTCTAGAATGAGGGGTCATTGACCCATCAAGACTCGACGAGAAAGTTAATGGAAGAGTGCCTGACGCCATCTGTCAAGCATGGTGGAGGTAATGTGATGGTCTGGGGTTGCTTTGGTGCTGGTAAAGTGGGAGATTTGTACAAGGTAAAAGGGATATTGAATAAGGAAGGCTATCACTCCATTTTGCAACGCCATGCCATACCCTCTGGACAGCGCTTGATTGGAGCCAATTTCATGCTTCAACAGTAGAATGACCCAAAGCACACCTCCAAATTATGCATGAATGTTTAGGGAAGAAGCAGGCAGCTGGTATTCTATTTGTAATGGAGTGGCCAGCCCAGTCACCAGATCTCAACACTATTGAGCTGTTGTGGAAGCAGCTTGAGCGTATGGTATGCAAAAAGTGTCCATCAAGCCAATCCAACTTGTGAAAGGGGCTTCTGGAAGCACGGGGTGAAATATCTCCAGATTACCTTATCAAATTAACAGCTAGAATCCCAAAGGTCTGCAAAGCTGTAATTGCTGCAAATGGAGCATTCTTTGACGAAAGCAAAGTTTGAAGGAGAAAATGATTATTTCAAGTAAAAATCATTATGTCTAACCTAGTCGATGTCTGGACTACTATTCATTAAGCAACTCCTTGGATAAATAAAAGCCTGATTTTTCCTGGAAAAGACAAAATTGTATGGGTGACCCCAAACTTTTGAACTGTAGTGTATATATCTCAGAATAAGCTCTTTTTGCCGTTTACCCAGTAAAGAAAGTGTACGTATTCTTGGCTCCTATCCAACTGATTTCAATAAATGTATTTGAACTTCCGTGATTAAAGCAGTCATCTTTTCTACTTTGACCCATGATAATCTCTGGTCTGTGTAGTTTAATATAGCATGAATGCCTGACATACATTTGACTCATGATTTGGAATGCAGACAGGTTTATTATGTGGGTGCATACTTGAATTGCATCACCCCCAAATTATGCCCCTCTTATCAGGAACAGTAGTGTAATGTGATGGGTATTAGATACATGGCTCTGGGGCAAATCACAGGTGGTGGGCATTAAATACACGTCTCTGGAGCATATTACGCATGATCAGCATTACATAGAATGGCTCTGGGCATATTACGCATGATGCACATTATATACATAGTCTGTTATGTCAGTGTAAAGGCCCCGTCACACGCAACGACGGATCTAACGATATATCGCCAGGGTCACGGATTCCGTGACGCACATCCGGCATCGTTAGCGACGTCGTTGCGTGTGACAGCAAGGAACGACCGTTAACAATGGAAAATACTCACCTTATCGTCCATCGTTGACACGTCGTTCCTTTTTAAAATATCGTTGATTGTAGAGGATGCAGGTTGTTCGTCGTTCCCGAGGCAGCCCACATCGCTACGTATGACACCTCGGGAACGACGACCTGCAGCTTACCTGCGGCTGCTGGCAATGCGGAAGGAAGTAGGTGGGCGGGATGTTACATCCCTCTCATCTCCGCCCCTCCGCTTCTCTTGGCCGGCCACTGTGTGACGTCGCTGTGACGCCGAACGTCCCTCACCCTTCAGGGAGAGGATGTTCGCCGCCCACAGCGTCGTCGTTAGGGAGGTAAGTCCGTGTGACAGGGGGTTAACGACATTGTGCGCCACGGGCAACTAATTGCCCGTGACGCACAAACGACGGATGCTCATGCGATCGCACGATATATCGTACCGTGTGACGCCGCCTTAATCCTCCTGCAGAGATCTACAGTGATATAGGAGATCAGGGTTCCGAGCACAGCAGCGTGATGATTACACTGCTGTGCTATGATCACAATGGCAGCAGGGAGTACTGATCAGCAGTCTGGTACTGTACTACTAATCCCAAGCTGTAAACACCGCTCACCGCCGTAGATATTCACCTCATGCCAGACCTCAAGTCCCTATACCTCATGTGACCCTTGCACCCCACACCTCCTCCTGTTGCCCAGGGGGCGTGCTCAGCTAGGCAGCCATAAAGCAGAAGATGCGGTCGGACACTAACCATAGTCTCCGATGTACAGGGGCTGCTGTATTTGAGGTGGGTAAGTGTCGTGCTCAGACAGTTACACTACAGCAAATTGTAGCTCCCAGTGGCTGCAGAAAAAAAATAATAAACTGTTAAATTAGTGCATTTCACTTTGTATTAAAAAATGGATTAAATAATCAATCATTTTTTAATTTACTTAATACAAAAAAAAATGACACCTCTTTAAAGGTAAGGTTTCGCGTTTTTTTATTTTTGTATTAAAAACAGTGATCATGAAATCAAGTATTTTTAATAAAAATTAAATAAACAGTGAGTTTAATTTTGTATTTAATTCTAGTGTTACTGAAGCACTGGGGGCTGTCATCTTGGATTTGCTGTGTGTAACGACAGTTACCTCCTTTATGGCAATGTACAGGGCATTGGGTCTGATAGATGGACTCCGACCCTAGACTTAATACAGAGACCGCGTCTGCTGTGAAACGGACGCGCCCCCTCGGCAGTCCAGATCACAGCAGAGGGAGGAAATCACCGCCATCTTTGTGGAACACACAACGTATGCAGTGTGCTCCACTTTCCCCCTGTCACCCGCCGGGATGGATGGGGTGAGTACCGACGCCGGGTAACGGTGATTGCACTGTAACTAATCCTGCCGCGCAACCCCCTCGCACTGTGCCGCGCACCCCCCTGCACTCTGCCGCGCACCCCCCCGCGCTCCCCCACCGCACTTTGCCGCGCCCCCCCACTGCACTCTGCCACGCCCCCCCACCCACTCCGCTCACCTCGGGCCTCCGTTGCTCGTACTGTGATTGCTGACAGGACAGGCTGCCGAAGGCTCAAGTCTGAGGTGAGTGCATGCAGCTGGGAGCGGTGAGTGCGGCATGACATCTGTAGTGCAGTGCCGCTCAGGCTGCAGATCACTCCTCCTCGCTGCATGTCACCTCGGACCTCCAATCTCTGCTGGCAGCACAGTATATGGGGGCGCGGGATACAGTCAGCGGGGAATAGGGAAACAGCCAGCAAGGCATAGGGAAACAGCCAGCGGGGCATTTGGACACAGCCACAGGGGCATAGGGAAACCATCAGCAAGGCATTGGGATACAGCCAGCGGGGCATTGGGATACAGCCAGCAGGGCATTTGGATACAGTGCGGCGCGGGATACAGTGGAGCACTATGCAGCTGGCCTTAGTGACACTTTAGACATATTAGGATAACTCTGTGGCCACCAACAAAATGGCTCCGCACTGTGATTCTAAACTTCATCTACCCATATCCTTATGGAAAGACCCAGATTGGGAGGGGGAGGTGTGACATCACACACATGAGAGCAGATTCTGCCCACTTTTACTGCAGCTGTAATGTGAGCTAGCTCTACAGTAGGATTTCTGTAAGATTTCAGCAGCTGCTCCCCCTAGTGTTTAAGAGTGGAAAATATCAAACTTTTATTTTTCTCAATTAAAAACAAATAATTTTATTTAAACATAACATTAAAACATTAATACTTTATATTTTTTCAGTTATTGAAAGAAAAAAAAATTGACGACACCTTCCCTTTAAGGAGTAAAAGAACTGTCTATGCATTTGTTTTTGTTGCAAATAAATCTATCTTTGGATTTCCCAACTTTTAGACAATTCTCAGGACGAAGCTTATGTGAAACGAGTGTAAGAGTGACCATTAAATCCTCCAGGTCTTTTTGTTTCCTGTACCTTTGCAGCCAGACAACAGGTCCTTATTATATACTTTTGGCTGCAGTGTGTATCTTTTCTACTTTCAGCAAACAAGAATACGGTTCTGCACTACCTTAGGCTATGTGCACATGCTGCGTTTTTTTGACGCGTTTTTGGCCGCTAAAAACGCACAAAAACGCACCCGCAGCAAAAAACGCATGCTTTTTTACCGCAATTTGGTGCGTTTTTGGCTGCGTTTTTGATCTCTGCGTTTTTCTGCGTTTTTGCAATGCATTGCATGAGGGGAAAACGCAGAAAAACACAGGAAAGAATTGACATGTCCATTTTTTTTTTTAAGCTAAAAAACGCAGCTTAAAAAAAAAGTTGTGTGCGGACAGCAAAAATGAAAACTCAGACTTTGCTGGGGAGGCAAATTCATGCAGTTTTGAGGCCAAAAATGCACCCGAAAAACGCGCAAAAACGCCGCGAAAAACGCACTGTGTGCACATAGCCTTACTGAACTCTTTACGGTGCCAGGGAGGAGTAAGCTGGTCGGTTCCTTCCGTTGTGTGGGTCTCGGGTGCACGTAGAAAGAAGGCAGATAAAGTTACAAACATCCATAGAAGTAGAAAGTCCACAGCACATCCAGTGAGTTTCCCAAAAGTGCTTTTATTTTAATTCCATAAGTGCAATAAAAAGCGGGCAGAGAACCGGGTGCAGGTCTCTAAGGGATGACGGCCGTTTCGTACCGCTCGGTACTTTGACGGGTCCACAACTGTTGACAGAGACACCTCCCCTTATAAAGGAGAACACCCGGTCTCCATCACCGTTAGTTAAAAACAAACTGAGAGCAAATACATTGCCATTAATTAATAAAATCACATTAAAAAAATACAGAAGATATACAAATGATAAGGACCACAGTAAACATAAGTAAAAACCATCCTGAAAGAGAAATGACATACTTATAATTAGACAGACAAGTAATTTCTGTCGTTTTATTTCAAATTACCCTGTGCTTGTTATTTAATAATAAGTTTTGCCTCTGCTTGCAGTAAGGATTTGTGTAGTTCGCCACCTTGTGGTGGAAGAGAAACTCTTTCCAACCTTGCAATTCGGATTCCCATCGTGGCAATTCTGTACGTGTTCAATTAAACGAGGAGAGCCTTTTCCAGATATAATGGAATTAAAATGCTCTTTGAAACGTATATAGAGAGGACGAATTGTCTTGCCAATATAGAACAAACATCACGTTCTATGCCAGATATGTGGATGACATATTCATCGTGTGGGATGGCTCAGCTGAGCTATTCTTGGAGTTTGTAGACCATCTTAACTCAGGTAACACGATGAATATGTCCTTCACGTCTCTGTTTGGAGGTTTTTCTTTGAATTTTTTGGACGTAACCGTGTCTGTTCTGGATGGGGTCCTAAAGACAGAAGTTTTTAGGAAAGCAACGGCACGGTGGCTCAGTGGTTAGCACTGCAGTCTTTCAGCGCTGGGGTCATCGGTTCAAATCCCACCAAGGACACCATCTACAAGGAGTTTGTATGTACTCCCCGTGTTTGCGTGAGTTTCCTCCAGGTACTCCGGTTTCCTCCCACAATTCAAAAATATACTGATAGGGACCTTAGATTGTGAGCCCCAGTGGGGACAGTATTGCTGATGTATGTAAAGCGCTGTGGAATTAATAGCGCTATATAAATGAATAAATTATTATTATTATTTAATTCGCTGCTTCATTTTGAAAGTGCACACCCAAATCATGTGAAAACCGCTCTACCTCTTCATACATTTTTGAGGCTTAAGAAAATCAATAACGATGAAAAACTTATTTCACTCAAGCTAGTGATTTAAAAAAGCGTCTGGGATAAAAAGGTTACTCCCAGACTTTAATTGAAGAATCTTTGTCAAAAGATATTGCAAGACCCGTAGATATGGAAAATTGACTTGGAAATAAAAATAAAAGAAGCAATTCACAGAGATTTATTTTCAATTTCAAGTTCGGTCCCCCTGATCAAAGAATTAGAAACGTTTTGTACAAAAACTGGCACATCTTGGAGACCGACCCAGACCTGAAAAAAGCTATACAATCAAAACCGCTAGAGACACATCGGAGATGTAATAATCTCAAGGATTTGTTAGTAAAAAACTGAATTATATATCCCTCTACCTGATTGGACAAGGCATGTCCCACAGGAAATTTCAAATGTGGGAATTGTCGTTTCTGTCATTTACACTTGGTATCAAATCCTATCCATTTTGGTCCGTTTTTTCATTCATCTCGTGTAAGACAAAATTTGTAGTCTATATTATCTTGTGTTCATGTGGAAGATTCTATATTGGCAAGACAATTCGTCCTCTCTATGTACGTTCAAAGAGCATTTTAATTCCATTATATGTGGAAAAGGCTCACCTCATTTAATTGAACACATACAGAATTGCCACGATGGGAATCCGAATTGCAGGGTTGGAAAGAGTTTCTCTTACACTACAAGGTGGCGATCTACACAAATCCTTAATGCAAGCAGAGGCCAAACTTGTTATTAAATACCAAGCACAGGGTAATTTGGAATTAAATGACAGAAACGACTTGTCTGTCTTTTTATAAGTATGTCTCTTTCAGGATGTTTTTACCTTATGTTTACTGTGGTCCTTATCATTTGTATATCTTCTGTATTTTTTAATGTGATTTTTTTAATTATTTAATGGCAATGTATTTGCTTTCAGTTTGTTTTTAATAAATGGTGATGGAGACCGGGTGTTCCCCTTTATAAGGGGAGGTGTCTCTGTCAACAGTTGTGGACCCGTCGAATGTACCAAGTGGTACGGAACGGCCGTCATCTCTTAGGCTGCTTTCACACTACGTTTTTTTTTTAACATGCCTCATGAACGTTTTTTTGCTGCAAAAGCGGATCCTGTTTTTGCAAAGAGAAACGCATGCAAACGCATGTGTTATTTTACAGGATCCTGTCACTTGAAGTTTATGGACGGGCATTGGAGTCATGTGATCGGGAGTGAGGGGAACTGAACGTGACAGACTGGAAATTCAGACGCAGCTGGGGGCAAAAGAGAGAGGAGAGAGAGGAGAGAGAGAAGAGAGGAGAGAGAAGAGAGAGAAGAGAGGAAAAGAGGAGAGCGGAGAAGAGAGGAGAGTGGAGAGCAGAAGAGGAGGAGAGAGCAGAGAGGAGAGAAGAGAGGAGAGGGAAGAGAGGAGAGGGAAGAGAGGAGAGGGAAGAGAGGAGAGGGAAGAGAGGAGAGGGAAGAAAGGAGAGGGAAGAGAGGAGAGAGCAGAGAGGAGAGAGCAGAGAGGGGAAGAGAGGAGAGAGAAAAGAGGAGAGGAGAGAGTGAGAAGAGAGAGAAGAGAGGCAAAGAAAGGAGAGAGAGGAGAGAGACAAGAGAGGAGAGAGAGGAGAGGGGAGGAGAGGAGAGAGGAGAGAGAAAAGAGGAGAGAGGGAGAGAGTGGAAGCTCCACGCAGCAACTGAAGGGAGTCGCGCTGTCAGTGGGGACGTCGCTGAGGTAGTGCCGCGGCGTGTGCAGTGACGATGGGGGCTGCAGTGCCTGCGTGTGCGGTGATGATGCGTGCGGTAGTGCCTGCGTGTGTGGTGATGGTGGGGGAGGTAGTGCCTGTATGTTCCGTGATGATGCGTGCGAGAGTGCCTGCATGTGTGGTGGTGATGCGTGCAAGAGTGCCTACGTGTGCGGTGATGGTGGGGGCGGTAGTGCCTGTATGTGCAGTGATGATGGGGGCTGTAGTGCCTGCGTGTGCGGTGATGATGCGTGCGGGAGTGCCTGCGTGTGCGGTGATGATGCGTGCGGGAGTGCCTGCGTGTGCGGTGATGATGCGTGTGGTAGTGCCTGCGTGTGGGGTGATGGTGGGGGCGGGAGTGCCGGTGTTTGTGAAGGAGTCTCTCTCTCTCAGCTTAAAAAAAAAACAAAAAAAAACAAAAACCGGATCCGTTTTTTTACCGAATCCGTCGCATCAGTTTTTACACAATCTGAGACGGATCCGTTGCATCAGGCACAATCGGATTGTGCCCGATTGCAGAAAACCGATGTGTGAAAGTAGCCTTCGAGACCTGCACCGGTTCTCTGCCCGCTTTTTATTGCACTTATGGAATTAAAATAAAAGCACTTTTGGGAAACTCACTGGATGTGCCGTAGACTTTCTACTTCTATGGATGTTTGCAATCTTTTCTACTTTATTTGCAGTATCTGGTTTTTGAGCTCACACATGTAGATTTTTTCTATCTATCAATTATTCCTTGTTAACCATCTCCTTTAATTTTGCACAATCTGGGTTATTAGCAATAGCAAATTATGAATTTTGATTCAGCAACTCTTTGTGCACTTTATCATTTGATATCTATTTATTTATGTTTGCACAATTAGGGTTACGTGCATTATAAATTCTTAAAAATATTCTTCTCTTCACCAGTTCACTTTGTGCACTCTGATACAGGCGATGTGTTATTATTGCATATTCAATATATTGTTACAGTTGGATTTCAGCTACTGCTGAGACCTCTAGTGGCTAACATTGTGTATTGCATTTCTTTTTTTAAGTGGGACGTATATCAATTATTGCATTTGCATGTTTTTTTCTCACTATTTCAGAGTATAGTATCTCACAACATTTGTTGTTTTTGTTTTTCTTTTTAAGACCACATGTATTTCTGCGTTTCTTGTGCTTTGTATATGTGAGCAATTTTCCTGTGGAGGGATTAATTTCATTTTGTATATCCCCTTCTCTTTTATCTATATTTTTATCACTTTTTGTGTTCTAATAAAGAATATTTTTTATTTAGCTTAAAACTGATGTCATTTATAGGCTTTCTGGACAATCCTGTTGTACACAGTCTGATTCAGGCACCATTCTGAATGGATCAAGGACTTCCAAATGAAGAAATTTGCTCTGATGTCTATCCTCTTCAAATGGGATGCAGATAAGGAAAGGGCTTTCCCTTCCAATTGATTCATAATCTGACTGGTCACCTCCCTTAAACCTGCTGACTTTATACCTCCTGGGTGATTTTGGAAGCTACCACTGTCCAAGGCCAATTTCTCGAAGCAAACCCTCTCGCTCTTGAATCCCTTGCTAGATTGGGAGTCATCCAAGTATATTTCCCTTCTATGTGTTATACTATTAGCTCCTCATCTATCTGAAGGTTTAAAAGGTTTTATTCTTGAGGGTATATTATAGATTTCCCCTTTAATCATCTGGATTGAAACACGAATGGAGTTTCAGTAGCAATAGTTTCCTTAATACAGGAGTTTAGTATAGGAGGCACCCAGTTTAGAACCACAAACTCCTTAAATTTTGTTTTAGCTGATGCTTTTCTAGGTCTGTCTTCCACAGTGGATGAGGTAGCTGGGTCTCGGGTCACTTCACCTGTACTATCCATCCTGTATAGATGTACAGAATAAGTATCCATGAGAAGCCCCTTTGCCACAAGATTCAACCTTAGGCTATGTGCCCACGCTGCGGAAAATGCGCGGATTTTGCCGCGGATTTCTCGCGGAAAAGCCGCGGATTTTCCAGAAATCTGCAGCACAGCAACTCCCCAGCCATTTCTATGGCATTTGGGAAATGCTGTGCCCACGCTGCGGATTTTTCCGCAGCGGAAATCGTGCGGATTTTCGTGCGGAAAAATCTGCAGCATGTCAATTATTGTTGCGGATTTCTCCGCAGGGTCCCATATACTTACCTGCCTTGATAGAGACCCGAGTCACTTTCTCCGTCCGGTGTAGCGGCAGCGGCAGCAGCGCGGTGGATCCAGCCAGGTACAGGAAGGAAGAAGTGGGCGGAGCCTGCACGAGCTCCGGTCATGTGACAGCCGGAGCTAGTTCAGGCCCGCCCACCTCCAGCACAGTGAACTAGACGCTGCCTGACAGTGACCCGGCCGCCGGAAAGCGAGGTGCTGCATGATGGAGGTAAGTATGAACTCCCCCGATCCCTGCAGCACTTGTTCTGCATTGAGGATGCAGTGCCGAAGCCATGGCACTGTATCCTCAATGCAGAATGCCCGCACCATATCCGCAGGCCATTCCGCAGCATGGAAACAGACAAAAGTTGTGGAGCTGTTTCCTGGGAGCTCCTGCGGAATGTCCTGCGGATATATCCGCAGGACACTGTCCCCATGGGCACATAGCCTTAAGTCTATGTGCGCACGTTGCATTGTGTCCCTGCAGAAATTTCTGCAGGGATTTGACAGCACATGTGCGCTTCAAATCGTTGCAGAAACACTGCATAATGGATGCAGTGTTTCTGCAGAAAAAAAGCCGATTTAATGCGCTCTGGATGCAGCCTCTCCCATAGACAGAGCAGGACCTGCATCCAAAGCACACGGAATAACTGACATGTTGCTTTTTAGAACGCAGCGATTTGGAACAAAATTTTGACATCCAAATCGCTGCGCTCTCAAATGCAACGTGTGCATGGATTATGCACAATCTTCATAGATTGTGCTGGGGACGCAGGTTGCATGCATTTAGGCTGCGGTGCAATACGCAGCGTTAATGCATGAAATTCGGCAACATGCGCACACAGCCTCAAGGTAACATGTCATGTCTGGAGGTGAAGTACCTGTGCTGATGTCACGATCACATGACTGTAATGGGCGGAGCTCAGAAAAGTGATAGTGAAGGACCTGTGGTAATCAGCCGAAGAGAAGTAGTTGTGCAGGGTCTGTGCTAATGTAACAATCATGTTATCATAATGGGCGAAGATCAGCAGAGAAGTGATAGCGAAGGACCTGTCTTAATCTGCAGAAGAGAAGTGGTTGTGCAGGGCCTGTGTTGATGTCATGATCATGTGATGTAATGGGCAGAGCTCAGCAGAGATATGATAGCGAAGGTTGCCTTTCAGCACTTTTGAGGTAAACGTGGACTTAGCTACTTATCCCCTCTAATTCTCTGCATAGTCAACAGAGGACTCCTCTGCTGTTCTTCTCTGAATTTTCCTGCGCGTCTGACACTTCCGAGACACTATGACATCATTCGGCAGTGACGTGAAAAGAAAAAAGTAGGTATCAACCACTAAAGAAAATACCTGGGGTGGAGGTGAGGGATGAGGAAAGCACTATCGGTGATCTGGACAAAAGTTGGAAGAGGGTGCAAGGTGAGCTTACAGGACTCAAGGTGGCTTTACATACTGCAACATCGCAAACGACATTGCTGTAACGTCACCGGTTTTGTGACGTTATAGCGACCTCCCCAGCGACATTGCAGTGTGTGAAACGCATCAGCGACCTGGCCCCTGCTGTGAAGTTGCTGATCACTACAAATCGTTCAGGACCATTCTTTGGTCCTTTGTTTCCCGCTGTGCAGCATGATCGCTAGAAAGTCTCAGTGTGTAAAGGGGACTTTACAGCGACTTCGTTAGCGACTTCCCTTTCAAAAAGCTGCTTTACAACGTCCCCAATGACTAGCTAGGTCGTTCTGCAGGTCCGGATCGCTGTTGCGTCGTTGGCCAGGTCTGCCTGTTTGATAGCTCACCAGAGACTTTGTAGCGATCCCGGCCAGGTTGGGATCGCTGGTGGGATCACTAGAAAGTCTCAGTGTGTAAAGGGGCCTTCACTGTGCTAAGAATTTTCCGCTAGTAGGTCTGACTCACATTGTAAAGTGGTCAGAGTACACATTGTGCTTAAAGGTTACACCATGCTGAAAGGTCTCTGACCCACCATTTAACCACTCTAGAAAATAATCAAAAGACCAGGGGTAATGGGAGAGAAAGGCAATCGCCCCACAACAGAAACAAAGGATTGATGAATCCAGATTAATTGTAACTGAATAAGGAATACAAAGCCTATATGGGAATAATGGGAGGTGTTAAACAACACTCCAAGGAGAGGGTGTTCAAGTAAACTAAAGCTAGTGTTGCAGATGAATGCAGGTAGAGCAGGTGGCCTCAGACTGGACAAAAGACGTGGAGGTACAGAGAAAGATGGAGAACTAGCTAATGTGTATGCTATTCACTGGAGTCTGACATGGTGAGAAGACTTATCTGAGTCCTAACAATTAGGGCATGACCCTGGGTATCTTCATCGGTTAAGATCTGTGCGAGACCAGCCCAAGGAAGCAAAGACTGACTCTTGCGGATCTCTGTAGCAATGGACTATGTCTGGATAAACACAGACCTGGTAGGGCACTGCCATAATCTGCTTGTGGAAGCCAACACGCTTTTCACGCAGTTGTCTGCAAAAACCGAGAAAGTAAAGATGAGCAACACATTTGGAGTGGGCAGGGGGAGAGAAGCCCATGAAGTAAATGTGTAGTGATCTAATGCTATCAATAATCAGGAGAGGGGTGGAACTAAAGGCCCTGTCACACTAAGCAACATCGCTAGCAACATCGCTGCTAACGAACAACTTTTGTGACGTTGCTAGCGATGTCGCTGTGTGTGACATCCAGCAACAATCTGGCCCCTGCTGTGAGGTCGTTGGTTGTTGCTGAATGTCCTGGGCCATTTTTTAGTTGTTGCTGTCCTGCTGTGAAGCACAGATCGCTGTGTGTGACAGCGAGACAGCAACAACTAAATGTGCAGGCAGCAGGAGCCGGCTTCTGCGGAGGCTGGTAACCAATGTAAACATCGGGTAACCAAGAAGCCCTGTCCTTGGTTACCCGATATTTACCTTCGATACCAGCCTCCGCCGCTCTCACTGCCTGTGCCGGCTCCTGCTCTGTGCACATGTAGCTGCAGGACACATCGGGTTAATTAACCCTATGTGTGCTGTAGCTAGGAGAGCAAGGAGCCAGCGCTAAGCATTGTGCGCTGCTCCCTGCTCTCTGCACATTTAGCTGCAGCACACATCAGGTAATTAACCCGATGTGTGCTGTACTAGGAGAGCATGGAGCCAGCGCTCAGTGTGCGCTGCTCCCTGCACGTGTAGCTGCGTGAGCTGGTAACCAAGGTAAATATCGGGTTGGTTACCCGATATTTACCTTAGTTACCAAGCGCAGCATCTTCCACGCGGCGCTGGGGGCTGGTCACTGGTTGCTGGTGAGCTCACCAGCAACTCATGTAGCCACGCTCCAGCGATCCCTGCCAGGTCAGGTTGCTGGTGGGATCGCTGGAGCGTCGCAGTGTGACATCTCACCAGCAACCTCCTAGCAACTTACCAGCGATCCCTATCGTTGTTGGGGTCGCTGGTAAGTTGCTTAGTGTGACTGGACCTTAAGGCTTTCCAAAGTAGGCGACAAACTGTAGGCTAAGGGTATGTACGCACACTGAGTTTTTGGTGCAGAAATTTTCTGTACCAAAATTTGCACCTTGTGGCAGACAAACACATGCATTTTTTGGTGCATTTTTGTTCCACACTTTGTTAGTGAAGTCAATGGCTGGAAAGGCTACAAAAGGCAGGAAAAAAAATGCATCAACAATTGAGATGCTGCAGATTTTTTTGTGTCCACAACACTTCAGAATTCTCATTGACTTTGCTGGCATAAGGAACTATTAATTATAGATACACTGCACACTATGGTTTTTTTTGCAAGTGAAATATATTTATTTACATAGGAGAGATCATTAAGCTTATTGCGACCAATTCCTACTGTGATATAATCACTGGTACTATGCTGAGAGGGTTAAGGTGTGTTACCTGGGCCGGCTCTGTTGTGGACAGCTAATGAGATAGGTGGGACGGCTGTTCACCATATCTCCACCTCGGGGTGTGGTCCCAGGAATGAAAGTCAGGCCTCTGGACACACTCAGGGCGCTGCACTGAAGTTCCTGTGCTGGAGGAAGTAGCTGGGTGTATTGGTGGGTGGAGGTAAGGAAACAGTGTCTGAGAAGGCTCTGCAGGGATTTATGGACTGAACATAATCTGAAGGGCTGAGGTTTGGGAATGTACCTGTTTTTCTGCCTGTACATGCCATGTGATGTCCGTACCAGCGCGGTGCTTTATGAAGTGGAATAAAGCAGGCTGTGATCTTAAGAAACTGTGCCTCCTATGTCTACCTGAAGCCCTCATGCTGAGCGAGTAACCCCCTATGTTGCAAGGTGCAACGTCACATATGGTGTCTCGAATGCGGGCATGCGGTCTGGTTGCTAGGGGCAACGCAGCCTGGTTGCTAGGGGCAACGGCCTAGGACATATTTCTGTGGATACGGACTGCTTGCGGTGGATCGGCGGGTCCACGAAAATTTTTTGACGCGGTTTGCGGTGGATCGGCGGGTCCACGAACAGGGACAGCGCTCTCAAGCACCTGGTGGTGAATCAGCAGGTCGTTGGGGACCCGTGCTGCAGTGGCGAGAGTCCAGCGACTGGAGGTTCCAGGCCAGCCGGAATTGCAAGGCCCTGCTTGGTGAGCAGTGATACACCACAGGCTGGAGATCCTGGTTGTACGGGCAGTACAACCCGGAAAGGTTAGTGGTTCTCTAACCCCCCCCTGTCTTTGACCACCGGGTATTACCCATTGGAGCGCCCCTCCTGTTCCTCTTTTCGTTGCAGCATGGAGGAGCTCCTGAACCAGCTGCTGCAGAGCCAGCAGCACCAACAGCATGTGCCTGGAGGTCCAGTGACAGCAGTGGGGGCTAAAAGCCAAAAAGAGGGAATGGTCCCTGCAGACGTTGTGGAGGAGCTGTACCAGTTCCTGGTGCAGGGACAGCAGGAGCTGTCAGTGTGCAGCGATGTGGCAGCCATGGACCAGTTTGAGCGTTCCCTTCGGGGGCCGGTATGGACACTGGGTGCCCAGGGAGATAAGGGCGAACGGTGTGAACTGGGGGCTAAGGACGTTGCATGGAAACCCCAAAAGGGGGCGGAGTTCCAAAAAGGGGTGGTTGCCCAAAAGGGGGAGGAGTCCCAAAAAGGGGTGGTTGCCCAAAAGGGGGCAGAGTCCCAAAAAGGGGTGGTTGCCCAAAAGGGGGCGGAGTCCCAAAAAGGGGTGGTTGCCCAAAAGGCGGCGGAGTCCCAAAAAGGGGTGGTTGCCCAAAAGGGGGCGGAGTCCCAAAAAGGGGTGGTTTCCCAAAAGGGGGCGGAGTCCCGGAACGGGGTAGTTACCCAACAGGGGGCGGAGCCTCAGAAAGCGATGGTGACCCACAAGGGGGTGGAGCATTTACAAGCCAAACAGGTAGACTATAGCAAGGGGCAATGGGGTTCGCCTTACATATGTCCTACCTGCGGTATAGGCTATCCATCCAGTATGAGGCCACAGAAGTGCTCCGTGGACTTGAATGGGCTACGTGTGTCTGGTCTGTTAGACCCGGGGAGCCGGTTGACCTTAGTTAGACCCATGCCTGATCTCCATGTGATGGTGGGTAGGACGATAGAAGGAAGTTGTGTGCATGGGACCACTAAAGTATATCCTCTGGCCAGGGTGATGATTCAAACGGCCAAACGTTTGGGACGCCCTGATGTGGGTGTAGCGCCAGATCTGTTATATCCAGTTATCATAGGACGGGACTTTGAGCTCTTTCAGGATTTATGGAAGACAGAGGCCGGGACCGATTGCACAGGAATGAGTCGGCCCTCGCCTAAGAAAGCCTCTTTTCCGTATGAGGTTATACAGATTCCCTGTGGGATATTGGGGTGCAATGAGGAGATGGTACCTCCACATAAGGACTGTCAAGAGTTAGGGGTTACCACTACGTCTCCAAAAGGAAGTGACAGTGTGACCACTACAGTTATAGTAGCTCCAGGAAAGGGGGCCGACATCTGGTTAAGTGGGGACGTGTTAGTCCAGGACACCAGGGGGAGTGACGATGACTCCAGTAAAGACACTGACTCCAGAAAGGTGACAAGCAAGTACAGTAAGGTACAGAAGTGTGAGAAGGGGAAAACTTCCTCCCGACGCCGAAGACGTAATAAGCGCCGAGAGGTGGCACAGTGTATGTCGCCTGAGGGTGCAGAGAAAGTGAAATACCTGGGTAATGAAATCACGTTGCCAGTAGCAACTGCTACGGTAGAGTCTGACAGTGATATCCTACAAAAGAAAGAGGAATCAAAGACTGAACTGACACATTGTCACGACAAAAATCAGCAGGGTGAAATTGCAGGGAAGGAACCGACCAAAGAAGTAATGGCGGTGTCTCCTATAATTTCCATGCATGAAGCTGGAGGTCTGTTGGATGATAGCGCTGTACGAGATGACATCCTACAGAATAATATAGGAGAAGGAATCCAGGGCAGTGTTGGTTGAGTACAAATCCCCAAAGGTCATGGTGAGCAGACCGGTAAGCTACCCAGTGGTGAAGTGATGAATGTTGAAAATGGGGCCAAGGTTCTAAGAAGAACAGAGTGCCGTGCTGAAGGGCGTAACACCCTGGTAGAAGGCGATGCTGTAAACTCCCAAGAGAAGGCAGAGGGTGACACTGCAGAGACCCAAGTGGAAGTTGGAGGGAATGCAGTGAAGTCCCAAGACACAGCAGGTGCTGTAAAAGCGGAAAGAGCCTCTGAGGAAGAGGTGAAGTCTGGACGTGAGGTCTCATCAGAAGCTGAGAGCCTGACTGACTCAGTGGGTAAGACCAAGATCGCAGACAAGAAGATTGGCTCAGCTAAGAGCCTGAAACCCGAAGGCTCTGAGGCCGGGGCGGAACCTGAGGCGTGTGTAACTCAACAGGTGAAGCCTTTGGCGGAGAATATGGAGGAAGGCAAGAGACCTGAGAAACAGTCTAGTGTCCTTGACAGTGAAGGAAGCAGACCAGTCTTCAAGTACCGGATAGACGTGCCGGAAGACTTAAGAGAAGCCTGTGCCAGTGAGAAGGTGCATGAGAGATTCCAGAAGGCAGTAGGAGCCTGTAAAATGTACTTTGCCGCAGAGACTAATCAGTTGGTGGTGTGCTCTTTCAGTGATGTCACAAAGAAGCGAGTGGCAATCCTGAGTGACATGCACCTACGGTGTCTTCGTACGAAGTGGATCATCACTGCAAAGAAGGATGAAGACACCAGACGCTTGGCGCAGCTGACCGCAGGCTTTCAAGAAGTGGTGGTTGTGAAGAAAGCATTAATTGGACTGGCATTGAGAGCACTAAGAAATAATATTAAGCAAGCCAGGAAGGTTCCAGGTGTCACAGCTGTGCATTTAGATAAAGACAGTGGAACATTTCGTATCTATGGGACAACTGCAGAAGCGGTGAAGACAGCTCGCCGGTTATTGGAGTTTGTGGAAGAGATCATTCAAGTGCCCAAAGAGATGGTTATGAGGCTTATTGGACGACATGGAAGAGCCATGCAGGAGATGGTTGATAAGACCGGTGTGACGACATTAAGAATTGATATTCATAACGAAGCCAGGAGGCCCTGTGAAGTCGGTATGGTTCCATGTACCATTGTGGGCACAACTGGATGTGTTGAAGATCTACGAGCCCTCCTAGAATACCGTTTGGGATACCTGGAAGAGTTAAAACAATTGAATCGAGAAAGAAGGAAGATTGCAAACCAACTTCGCCAAGTTGGTGTAGTTTGGCGACCATATAGGGGCTATGGCCCCGAAGAGAAAGGTGGCCCGCTCGATGAACGTGTTGCTTCAGAGGGCAAAAGCAAGTCCAATGGTAAAAGGAGCCAAGGTCATAGAGGACCCAGGTATTCATCGGGCTATAGCACAGACTCTGAACGGTCTCAGTCCTGTGAGACACAATCCAAAGGACTGAATGAAAGTAGCGATGGGTCGTTAGCCAATGTCGTTGACAAGAGAGTGCACAATCCGAGAAACAGACGACGATGCCCGGGTAGAAGAGCCCACGATAGATTTATACACAGACCCTGCGGAGGGCCTGGATATGGCGCCTCTTCTGGCAGTTCACCGCTGAGGCCCCTCGATAGTGACCCCTCTAGTGGTCGGGATAGCTCAGGGTTAGACAGAACGGTAGTATCGACTGGGAGAGAGACTCTCTCCTACACTGACCGTGGGTGGCAGCCTTGGAGAGCTGGGACTGACCAGGGGGCGTATGAGAGAGTTCGCTGGGGAGGGTCCGGTGACTGTGACGGACGGTACGTCAATGGCTGTAGTCCGGGGCGGACGGAGCGGGTGCTCTTGTCCGCTATGTCAAGGTGCCAAAACCCTCCGGCTTTGGGCAGAGGGGGAGGATATGTGATATAATCACTGGTACTATGCTGAGAGGGTTAAGGTGTGTTACCTGGGCCGGCTCTGTTGTGGACAGCTAATGAGATAGGTGGGACGGCTGTTCACCATATCTCCACCTCGGGGTGTGGTCCCAGGAATGAAAGTCAGGCCTCTGGACACACTCAGGGCGCTGCACTGAAGTTCCTGTGCTGGAGGAAGTAGCTGGGTGTATTGGTGGGTGGAGGTAAGGAAACAGTGTCTGAGAAGGCTCTGCAGGGACTTATGGACTGAACATAATCTGAAGGGCTGAGGTTTGGGAATGTACCTGTTTTCCTGCCTGTACATGCCATGTGATGTCCGTACCAGCGCGGTGCTTTATGAAGTGGAATAAAGCAGGCTGTGATCTTAAGAAACTGTGCCTCCTATGTCTACCTGAAGCCCTCATGCTGAGCGAGTAACCCCCTATGTTGCAAGGTGCAACGTCACACTACGTTTCGGCTAATAATAGCCTTGTTCACGTAGTCGCTAAGAAGGAAAAGAAAATAAGCTTTGAGTACATAAATACACTCATACATATTTACAAATATATACATAAATATACAATATGTGCAAGTTAACATATTTTTTTAAAGGATTTAATGTACGTTTTTGATAATGGTTTCCCCATATGTTAAGTCATGGTAAGTGCAAAAGAAATTTCTAGAACAGATTTTAAGGCACTAAATGAGATAACATGAGATAAACAAGCAATAAAATATCCATCTCTACTGAAATTAAATGGCTATATAGTTGTTTTGTATATGGGTTTTTATCATATGCTTCAACAAATATCATTGATGATTTTAATAATTAAAGAAAAAAAATCTCATATAGTCAGCATAGGATCGAGGATTAGGAAGGAGGATTAGGAAATATGCAGGTAAAAATGTGTACTACCTTCAGGTATTGCTCTCTATGTAAGGGTACCTTCACACTTAGCGATGCAGCAGCGATCCGACCAGCGATCTGACCTGGTCAGGATCGCTGCTGCATCGCTACATGGTCGCTGGTGAGCTGTCAAACAGGCAGATCTCACCAGCGACCACTGAACAGCCCCCAGCCAGCAGCGACGTGCAAGCGACGCTGCGCTTGCACGGAGCCGCCGACTGGAAGCTGCGGAGACTGGTAACTAAGGTAAACATCGGGTATGGTTACCCGATGTTTACATTAGTTACCAGCGCTGTGTGCAGAGAGCAGGGAGCCGCGCACACTGAGCGCTGGCTCCTTGCTCTCCTAGCTACAGTACACATCGGGTTAATTAACCCGATGTGTAATGCAGCTACATGTGCAGAGAGCAGGGAGCCGCGCACACTGCTTAGCGCTGGCTCCTTGCTCTCCTAGCTACAGTACACATCGGGTTAATTAACCCGATGTGTAATGCAGCTACATGTGCAGAGAGCAGGGAGCCGCGCACACTGCTTAGCGCTGGCTCCTTGCTCTCCTAGCTGCTGTACACATCGGGTTAATTAACCCGATGTGTACAGCAGCTACATGTGCAGAGAGCCGGAGCCGGCAGCACAGGCAGCGTGAGAGCTGCGGAGGCTGGTAACTAAGGTAAATATCGGGTAACCACCTTGGTTACCCGATGTTTATCTTGGTTACAGCTTACCTCAGCTGTCAGATGCCGGCTCCTGCTCCCTGCTCGCTTCATTTGTCGCTCTCTCGCTGTCACACACAGCGATCTGTGTGTCACAGCGGGAGAGCGGCTTTGAAGAAAACGAACCAGGGCTGTGTGTAACGAGCAGCGATCTCGCAGCAGGGGCCAGATCGCTGCTCAGTGTCACACACAGCGAGATCGCTAATGAGGTCACTGCTGCGTCACAAAAAGCGTGACTCAGCAGCGATCTCGGCAGCGAGCTCGCTGTGTGTGAAGCACCCCTAAGCCTAAGCAGCAGGGAAAGATAAGAAAAGAGTTAATCCTGTTACCATGTGTGCATGCACAGTTGATGTTGGCATGGCACATCTGCTAAATACTAGTGTCCATAGAAACGAGATCATTTCCTGGTTTGTGATCAGCACGCCCACAACACATGGTATTTAAAGTTCACTAACCCACACAACTGCAGGGTCACGCTCAGGATACAGCAGCAGGGAGGTGCCCACTACCTTCAGGTAATTCCTTTATCAGTAACAGGATTAACTCTTTTCTTATCTTTCTCTGCTGTGTAGGCACATTGTCTGCATATGAACTAACCAAAACATACATTTACATCCCTTAGGGTACCTTCACACTTAGCGATGCAGCAGCGATCCGACCAGCGATCTGACCTGGTCAGGATCGCTGCTGCATCGCTACATGGTCGCTGGTGAGCTGTCAAACAGGCAGATCTCACCAGCGACCACTGAACAGCCCCCAGCCAGCAGCGACGTGCAAGCGACGCTGCGCTTGCACGGAGCCGCCGACTGGAAGCTGCGGAGACTGGTAACTAAGGTAAACATCGGGTATGGTTACCCGATGTTTACATTAGTTACCAGCGCTGTGTGCAGAGAGCAGGGAGCCGCGCACACTGAGCGCTGGCTCCTTGCTCTCCTAGCTGCTGTACACATCGGGTTAATTAACCCGATGTGTACAGCAGCTACATGTGCAGAGAGCAAGGAGCCGCGCACACTGCTTAGCGCTGGCTCCTTGCTCTCCTAGCTGCTATACACATCGGGTTAATTAACCCGATGTGTACAGCAGCTACATGTGCAGAGAGCAGGGAGCCGCGCACACTGCTTAGCGCTGGCTCCTTGCTCTCCTAGCTGCTATACACATCGGGTTAATTAACCCGATGTGTACAGCAGCTACATGTGCAGAGAGCCGGAGCCGGCAGCACAGGCAGCGTGAGAGCTGCGGAGGCTGGTAACTAAGGTAAATATCGGGTAACCACCTTGGTTACCCGATGTTTATCTTGGATACAGCTTACCTCAGCTGTCAGACGCCGGCTCCTGCTCCCTGCTTGCTTCATTTGTCGCTCTCTTGCTGTCACACACAGCGATCTGTGTGTCACAGCAGGAGAGCGGCTTTGAAGAAAACGAACCAGGGCTGTGTGTAACGAGCAGCGATCTCGCAGCAGGGGCCAGATCGCTGCTCAGTGTCACACACAGCGAGATCGCTGAGGTCACTGCTGCGTCACAAAAAGCGTGACTCAGCAGCGATCTCGGCAGCGAGCTCGCTGTGTGTGAAGCACCCCTAAGCGACAGCGACAACGACGTCGCTGTTACGTCACCATTTTCGGTGACGTAACAGCGACCTTGTAAGTCGCTGTTATGATCGCTGCTTAGCTGTCAAACACAGCAGAAGCAGCGATCATAACGTCGCTGTGCTACATGTGCAGAGAGCAGGGAGCCGCGCTTAGCGCTGGCTCCTTGCTCTCCTAGGTACAGTACACATCGGGTTAATTAACCCGATGTGTACTGCAGCTACATGTCACAGTGCAGAGAGCAAGGAGCCGCGCGCACTGCTTAGCGCTGGCTCCTTGCTCTCCTTGCTACAGTATACATCGGGTTAATTACCCGATGCATACTGCAGCCACATGTCACAGTGCAGGAGCCGGCACTGGCAGCAAGAGCGGAGGCTGGTAACCAGCGTAAACATCGGGTAACTAGGGAAAGGTCTTCCCTTGGTTACCCGATGTTTACGCTGGTTACAGCTTACCGCAGCTGCCAGTGCCGGCTCCCGATCGCTTCATTTCGTCGCTCTCTCGCTGTCACACACAGCGATGTGTGTCTCACAGCGGGAGAGTGACGACCAAAAAATGAAGCTGGACATTCAGCAACGACCGGCGACCTCACAGCAGGGGCCAGGTCGTTGCTGGATGTCACACACAGCGACAGCGACGGGACGTCGCTGCAACGTCACAGAAAATGGTGACGTAGCAACGACGTCGTTGTCGTCGTCGTTATGTGTGACACCAGCTTTAGGGTACCTTCATACTTTAGCGATGCAGCAGCGATCCGACCAGCGATCTGACCTGGTCAGGATCGCTGCTGCATCGCTACATGGTCGCTGGTGAGCTGTCAAACAGGCAGATCTCACCAGCGACCAGTGACCAGCCCCCAGCCAGCAGCGACGTGCAAGCGACGCTGCGCTTGCACGGAGCCGGCGTCTGGAAGCTGCGGACACTGGTAACTAAGGTAAACATCGGGTATGGTTACCCGATGTTTACATTAGTTACCAGCGCACACCGCTTAGCTGTGTGTGCAGGGAGCAGGGAGCCGCGCACACTGAGCGCTGGCTCCTTGCTCTCCTAGCTACAGTACACATCGGGTTAATTAACCCGATGTGTAATGCAGCTACATGTGCAGGGAGCCGCGCACACTGCTTAGCGCTGGCTCCTTGCTCTCCTAGCTACAGTACACATCGGGTTAATTAACCCGATGTGTACAGCAGCTACATGTGCAGAGAGCCGGAGCCGGCAGCACAGGCAGCGTGAGAGCGGCGGAGGCTGGTAACTAAGGTAAATATCGGGTAACCACCTTGGTTACCCAATGTTTATCTTGGTTACAGCTTACCGCAGCTGCCAGACGCCGGCTCCTGCTCCCTGCTCGCTTCATTTGTCGCTCTCTCGCTGTCACAGCGATCTGTGTGTCACAGTGGGAGAGCGCCTTTGAAGAAAACGAACCAGGGCTGTGTGTAACAAGCAGCGATCTCGCAGCAGGGGCCAGATCGCTGCTCAGTGTCACACACAGCGAGATCGCTAATGAGGTCACTGCTGCGTCACAAAAAGCGTGACTCAGCAGCGATCTCGGCAGCGAGCTCGCTGTGTGTGAAGCACCCCTTACTCTAAAATATACAACGTGGAGAGGACTGTGGAAAAACCAAGCGCAAATAGGGTTTTACCCCAATATGTACGGGGTAAGGAGGGGGGAGTAAGAATACTCACCGAATGTAGTTGTGAGAGTCACAACTACTATGAACGCATGTGATGTGGATCCCAGGCAGCAGCCACCAGCAGACAGCAGATCACAGAGGGTAAAGGAGAGAGGTGTTCAATTGCTGCGCCAAAGAGATCACTCCAGCAGATGTTCAGATTAATGCCACTTTATTGATCATATAGTATCAAATCACTTTTCATGTTTCTTGTTCTTGATGGTCCTGATGAAGGGGGCAGATGCTCCGGAAACGCGTTGACCTATATGATCAATAAAGTGGCATTAATCTGAACATCTGGAGTGATCTCTTTGGCGCAGCAATTGAACACCTCTCTCCTTTACCCTCTGTGATCTAAAATATACAAAGGAGAGCAATACCTGAAGGTAGTACACATTTTTACCTGCATATTTCCTAATCCTCTTCCCTAATCCTCCTTCCTAATCCTCGATCCTATGCTGACTATATGAGATTTTTTTTCTTTAATTATTAAAATCATCAATGATATTTGTTGAAGCATATGATAAAAACCCATATACAAAACAACTATATAGCCATTTAATTTCAGTAGAGATGGATATTTTATTGCTTGTTTATCTCATGTTATCTCATTTAGTGCCTTAAAATCTGTTCTAGAAATTTCTTTTGCACTTACCATGACTTAACATATGGGGAAACCATTATCAAAAACGTACATTAAATCCTTTAAAAAAATATGTTAACTTGCACATATTGTATATTTATGTATATATTTGTAAATATGTATGAGTGTATTTATGTACTCAAAGCTTATTTTCTTTTCCTTCTTAGCGACTACGTGAACAAGGCTATTATTAGCCGAAACGTAGGAATTGGTCGCAATAAGCTTAATGATCTCTCCTATGTAAATAAATATATTTCTCTTGCAAAAAAAACCATAGTGTGCAGTGTATCTATAATTAATGTTTATTGGGAGCTACACCCGTACACTTGCACCTTAAATTGCTGAGTAGAGTGCACGCCTTTTTCCTTTGGCATAAGGAACTAGACAGATCTGGAAATGATAGAAGTTGGAATTAATTCTGCTTTTTAGGAAATAAAGGCATAACAATCTCGTACAAAGCATAAGCAGCTCCAAAGATTGTGATCCCCATGGTCAGACTGTACAACTAGAGATCCCCGGTCCCTGCCTTAAAATGAACTGGAAGGCCATTATCCGCCTGGAATAACTTCTGCTTCTCTGGAACCTTGTTGGGCAGTGACCTCCGGCTGGAGCTGCTGATGGTCCGCTGGGAAATCTGACGGAGGGACTGGAGGTGACGAAACATGGTGCTGGCATAAGGATAGACATGCCTTTTTGTCACAAAACAGAACAAAAAAAACGCATAAAAAAACCGCAGCACACAGCCTTAATTTAAAACAGGAAAAAAGAGAGACGTGCTGTATGGCACCTGGTGGTAATGGTGGAATTATTTAAGCCCGGGGCTGCTCCCCTATTTGGGTTGCGCACCTGTGCACAACCCCAGTCAGATCAGAGGACACTCCGCGGGAGCTGGTGAAGTCCTATGCTAGCTGGAGACCGCCATGGAATTCTTACTTCCAGGTAGATCACGTGACCACGAAGAACCAGAAGCGCATCACCGCAGGTCCTGCCGCATAGCTATCAAGGGCCTAGTAACGCAGCAACCGCAGGTCCTGTTACTGAAAGAACCTCTATGCTCCCGGAGCTGCTCCTGCCATTAATCTCTCGGCCAGGATAGAACATATAAGAAAAGCAAGGTGGCGGTCAAGTGGAGCGCTAGGGAACAAGAGGAAATGTACTCAAAGGGTTAAAACAAACAAACTTTTTATTGTTATAGCCCTCTAACGGCCACTACGTGTTTCAATAGCTTAGGCTATCTTCATCAGGTGGTTATAGGGTGGAAATAAGCAAGTGACATACATAAATAAAAAAATCACAGTGATTGGATAACGTGCCTAACCAAAATTGGATGCAAAATTAACCTTTAAAGCGCCGATAAAAACTACACAGACAGAGAGTCTGCCAAATAAAATTAAACAATTAAGAATAAAGGTGAGGACATTCTGACATGTGCACATCACTTGAAATGTCCACGAATATTTAAGTCATTCCCTTACATACAAATACCTAAAATTGCATACATAGAACCTATGCAGCCAACACCAGGTTTCACAACAAACCTATTAGAACCAATGGTGAATAAAACACAAATGATGTAAAACCCCAAAAATGGGAAAATTGTAATTAATGTTTGGCGACATTGTCGATGGTGAAATTGTGTCCCTCAGGCGCTAGAGTACCCAACTTAATGATGCAGAAGCTTTCTTTTTTTATTAAGCTATTCAAACAGTCAGGATCAGTGTCAGTGAGCTTATCTATAATCGTGAGTTTCATCAATTTAGGGTCTCTATTATGGAAAATGTTACACTGTTTGGACAGACTATGAGGGTTAGAGGGCTATAACAATAAAAGGTTTGTTTGTTTTAACCCGTTGAGTAAATTTCCTTTTGTTCCCTAGCGCTCCACTTGACCGCCACCTTGCTTTTCTTAATTTAAAACAGGAGTTAAGTAATGTAGGGGTGGGGCACAGCTTGTGAATGAACTCCAGCTTTAGGCTATGTGCGCACGCTGCATCTTTGTGGTTACGACAAAGTTGCACATTTTTGGTCCCAAAAACACACCGTCGGCATGCATTTTTTTGCCGCGTTTTGCTGCGTTGTTTATCGCGTTTTTGCCCAGTGCATTTTTTTTAAGTCAAATCTATTGACTGGAATGGCTCAAAAACGCAGAAAGAATTGATATGCTGCATCTTTGTGGTCACCACAAACACGCAGCCAAAAGAAAATATGCAACATGCGGACAGCAAAACTGAAATCTCAGACTTTCCTAGGGAGGGAAATGCTTGCAATTATGGGAACAAAACTGCACCCAAAAACCGTGCAACAACGCGGCAAAAAACGCACCGTGCACACAAGGCCTTACAGTGGCGGGCCACTCCTCCATGACTTCACTCCAGTCAAAAATTTAACCTACAACTTGCAGCCTGCACTGGAAAGTTTTAGATCTGTCCCAGAAAGGAGGTCAGTGAAGATGGTTTGAGGGAACCCAGGTGAAAAGGAAGCTACAGGGACTGCAAGTGAGAGGATGGAAACCTAAAAACCTAAGGGAGCATGCTGCAGAGGAGAAACCTACGGGCCTTGTCGTGTAGTCAGGTGTTAAAGGGAACCGGTCACCAGATTTGGGCCTTATAAGCTAAAGCTAGCACCTTAAGCAGCACCTGTGCTGCATTCCATGAAGGTGCACGTTACCCACTGACCCTCCCTGTAGCCCTCAAAAACACCTTAATAAAATCTCCCGCCTGGTATGTTAATTGTTCAGTCCGATGGGCATCTTATTCTGTGCCTCCTTTCGCCGTCCTCCTGTGCTGATTGACGTGGATGACGCTTTGGACGCCATCCACGTAGACAGGCAAAACTTCTCACCTGTGCAAACATATTCCCAGCACGCGCAGGCGCACTTTGCTCTACCCTATTGTGGGCAGTCGAAAACATAGGTGTGCCTGCGAGAACCGGCGAGTTCTCTAAGCAGGTGCAAAATTTTGGTCGGAGACGTGTATGATGTTACTTGCTTCATTCACATCGTCGGGAAAAATCTTGCGCCTGCGCAGAGAACCCCATAGAACCGGACAATTTGCATACCAGGTGGGAGATTTTATAAAAGGTATTTTTAGGGGCTACAGGGGGGCTTGAAGGGGTAACTTGCACCTTCATGGAATGCAGCACAGGTGCTGCTTAAGGTGCTAGTTTTAGTTTAAAAGGCCCAAATCTGGTGGCAGGTTCCCTTTAAACTTCATGACCATCTTCACTCGCTGCTACGCACCACGCTCTTGGAGACAGGTAGGCAAGAAGAGTATACGGCATGGACCAATTCCCAATGGAGCTGTAGTTTTTAATTCCTTCACAACCATTGAAGTACCTATATGTCATGGAACGGCAGTAGTTCCCGACCAATGATGTCTAGGTACGTCATGCCGATCAAAGCGGCACAGGAGCTGTGCCCACCACTATCAACGCTGGGGACTCTACTTTCCAGACAGTTAATCCCTGGCTCCCCAAGCCAGGGACGTTGCTGCGCTGTCCCTGTTTGACCCCCTAAATGCTGCAATCGATATCGATCGCGGCACTTATGGGATTGGGAGAGGGACCATGCTCCCTCTCCCATCCAATTAGTGCCCCCGCGATGTAATCTCGAGGGCCCGATCGTTGTCATGGTGACCCTCCAGTATTACCGGACTAGAGGAAGCCTGAGTAATCATGCCTGGAACATGATCACTCAGGCTTTCACAGTGCAGCTTTGGCAGCTATATTGTACTGCAGTGATCGAGCATTGCAGTACAATGCAGCTGCGATCAGAAGAGCAAAAGTGTAATGTCCGATATATGGACTAACTAAAAAAGTAAAAAAAAAAAAATTATATATATTTATATACAGTACAGACCAAACGTTTGGACACACATTCTCATTCAAAGAGTTTTCTTTATTTTCAGGACTCTGAAAATTGTAGATTCACATTAAAGGCATCAAAACTATGAATTAAAACATGTGGAATTAAATACTTAAAAAAGTGTGAAACAACTGAAAATATGTCTTATATTCTAGGTTCTTCAAAGTAGCCACCTTTTGCTTTCATTACTACCCTGCAAACTCTTGGCATTCTCTTTATGAGCTTCAAGAGGTAGTCACCGGAAATGGTTTTCCAACAGTCTTGAAGGAGTTCCCAGAGATGCTTAGCACTTGTTGGCCCTTTTGCCTTCCCTCTGCGGTCCAGCTCACCCCAAACAATCTCGATTGGGTTCAGGTCTGGTGACTGTGGAGATCAAGTTATCTGGCGTAGCTTCCCATCACTCTCCTTCTTAGTCAAATAGCCCTTACACAGCCTGGAGGTGTGTTTGGGGTCATTGTCCTGTTGAAAAATAAATGCTGGTCTAACTAAACGCAAACCAGATGGAATAGCATGCCGCTGCAAGATGCTGTGGTAGCCATGCTGGTTCTGTATGCCTTCAAGTTTAAATAAATCCCCAACAGTGTAACCAGCAAAGCACCCCCACACCATCACACCTCCTCCTCCATGCTTCACGGTGGGAACCAGCCATGTAGAGTCCATCCGTTCACCTTTTCTACAAAGACCCGGTGGTTGGATCCAAAGATCTCAAATTTGGACTCATCAGACCAAAGCACAGATTTCCACTGGTCTAATGTCCATTCCTTGTGTTCTTTAGCCCAAACAAGTCTCTTCTGCTTGTTGCCTGTCCTTAGCAGTGGTTTCCTAGCAGCTATTTTACCATGAAGGCCTGCTGCACAAAGTCTTCTCTTAACAGTTGTTCTAGAGATGAGGTGTGTCCAAACTTTTGGTCTGTACTGTATATTTTATATATATATTATATATAATATTATTTATATATTTATTATACATATATATACACACACACACACACACACACACACACAGATATACAGTGCCTTGCGAAAGTATTCGGCCCCCTTGAATTTTTCAACTTTTTCCCCACATTTCAGGCTTCAAACAAAGATAAAAAATGTTAAATTTTATGGTGAAGAAATGGGACACAATTGTGAAAGTGAACGATATTTATTGCTTATTTTAAATTTGTAAGAAATAAACTGAAAATTGGGGCGTGCAATATTATTCGGCCCCTTTAAGTTAATACTTTGTAGCGCCACCTTACATTACAGCTGCAAGTCGCTTGGGATATGTGTCTATCAGTTTTGCACATCAAGAGACTGAAATTCTTGTCCATTCTTCCTTTGCAAAGAGCTCGAGCTCAGTGAGGTTTGATGGAGAGCGTTTGTGAACAGCAGTTTTCACCTCTTTCACACAGATTCTCGATTGGATTCACTGATTCATTGAATCCATTGTAGATTTTGCTTTATGTTTGGGATCATTGTCTTTTTGAAAGACAAATCTCCGTTCTAGTCTCAGGTCTTTTGCAGACTCCAAAAGGTTTTCTTCAAGAATGGTCCTGTATTTGGCTCTATCCATCTTCTTATCAATTTTAACTATCTTCCCGGCTTCTTGGGATGTTTAGTTTTGTAAATCTTTTTGCAACCAAATACGGCTTTAAACGTCTCCACAACAGTATCACGGACCTGCCTGTTGTGTTCCTTGGTCTTCATCTGTGCTTTAAACAGAACACTGAGAGCATCACAGAGCAGGTGCATTTATACGGAGACTTTATTACACACAGATGGAGTATATTTATCATCAGTCATTTAGGACAACATTGGATCATTCAGAGATCCTCAATGAACTTCTGGAGTGAGTTTGCTGCACTGAAAGTAAAGGGGCCGAATAATAATGCACGCCCCATTCTTCAAATTTTTATAAAAATTTAAAATAAGCAATAAATATCATTCAACTTCGCAATTGTGTCCCACTTGTTATTGATTCTTCACCAAAAAAAATTTAAAATTTTTATCTTTGCGTTTGAAGCCTGAAATCTGGGAACAGGTTGAAAAATTCAAGGGGGCCGAATACTTTCGCAAGGCACTGTATAAATATAAAAATCAGAAATAAAGAATAAAAAAAAAATTTATTGCAATAAAAAGTTCTGTTTGTAAAAAAACAAAAAAAAACAAAAGTACACATATTTGAAATCGCTGCATCCATAACAACCCGGTCTATAACACTGTCACACTAATTAATCCCTTCAGTGAACACTGTAAAAATAAAAAAAATAAATAAAAAAGTAGCAAAAACTATGTTTTTATCATGATACAGCTCACAAAAAGAGTAGAATAGAATATCATCAAAAAGTCAGATCTAAATAAAAATGGTACAGCTGAAAATGTCATCTTGTCCCGCAAAAAACAAGATGCCATATAGCTCCATTAGTGAAAAAATTAAAAAAACTATAGCTCTCAGAATACAAATGTAAAAATAGTTTTTTTCTATAAAATAGTTTTATGGTGTAAAAGCAGCAAAACAAAAAAAACCACCTCTGGTATATACTGTACATAAACATGGTATTGCTGCAAGCGCACTTACCCAAAGAAAGAATAAAGCTGTCTGATCACTTTTACAGCACGGTAAACACGTAAAAGAAAACCCCAAAAAACAATTTCTGAATTGCTGTTTCTTCTTGATCCTGCCTCACAAAAAGTGTAATCAAAAAATAATATATGGCCCAAAATAGTACCAATAAAAACTACACCTCATCCAGCAAAAAAAATAAGCCGTCAAATGACTGTCGACAGAAAAATAAAAAAAAACAAACTATAGCCTTCAAAATTCAATAATGCACAAATGCCTTTTATTTTGGAAAAAAAATCCTTTTTAGTGTGATAACAGCCAAACCTAAAAAAATTATATAAATCTGATATAAGTTTAATTGTACTGACCAGACAAAAACAGCCATCTAATCACTTATACCGCATGGTGAACAGCATAAAAAAACAGACAAAGCCAACTCTTCAACTGCTGTTGATTAGTTTATTCTGCCTCTCAAAGATTGCAGTACGGCATGGCTTATGTTTATCTTGAGCTTTATGCTGAGCACTTGCACCAGGTATTACGTGTAAAGGTGCGTGCCCAGAATCAGGAATAGCAGTGTTTTGGACGCAACGTGTTTTCGCTACGTCGTACAGGAGAAGCACAGTGGATAGGAATTATAGAAATCCCATGCCAGCTTTGCTCCTTTTCTCCACAACGTGAAGTGACATGTGTCGCGGCTTCCCGTCCTGGCAATTTATGCTTGTGGAAACGCAAGTGTTCTCTCCAGGGAGAACAGAGCAAAATTCTGCAGCACCCCGAACCATGATCGGCGGCACGAGCAGCTGTGGTCTCCTAAGGACACTTGCGTCTTCGCAGGAGGAGACACGCTGCGTCCAGGACACAGAGTGTGGGGATCGTGGTAACATATCTTAAATCTCTAAAAAACATGATTCATAGAAAACTACCAATGGAAAATTCACTGTGATAATGAAGAGGGAGTCACTTTGAACTCTTATCTGGCCTGTGATCGGGCAGTGTCCATATTGTTACGCCTCTTTTTAGACGTGCACAAAAGTGCGCTCATCAACACTTTACTTCACCTTTGAAGACAGACACCGCTGAACAGAGGCCTAACAGAGTCCGAGTAACTCTGCAGCCTCGTTAATGAATGGATCTGTCTGGGGGTTACATCTGAATCACGTATTTCAGAGATATAGATGGAAACCCTGATGTACAGTGCCTTGCAAAAGTATTCGGCGCCTTTGTATTTTTCAACCTTTTCCCATATTTCAGGCTTCAAACAAAGATAAAAATGTTAATGTTATGGTGAAGAATCAACAACAAGTGGGACACAATTGTGAAGTTGAATGAAATTGATTGCTTATTTTAAACTTTTTTAAAAAATAAATAACTGAAAAGTGGGGCGTGCAATATTATTCATCCCTTTTACTTTCAGTGCAGCAAACTCACTCCAGAAGTTCATTGAGGATCTCTGAATGATCCAATGTTGTCCTAAATGACTGATGATGATTAAATATAAGCCACCTGTGTGTAACAAAGTCTTCGTATAAATGCAACTCCTCTGTTATAATCTCAGTGTTCTGTTTAAAGCGCAGATAGCATCATGAAGACCAAGAAACACAACAGGCAGGTCCATGATACTGTTGTGGAGAAGTTTAAAGCCGGAATTGGTTACAAAAAGATTTCCAAAGGTTTAAATATCCCAAGGAGCACTGTACAAGCGATCAAATTGAAATGGAAGGAGTATCATACCACTGCAAATCTACCAAGACTCGGCCGTCCATCCAAACTTTCATCTCAAACAAGGAGAAGACTGATCAGAGATGCAGCCAAGAGGCCCATGATCACTCTGAATGAACTGCAGAAATCTACAGCTGAGGTGGGAGAGTCTGGCCATAGGACAACAATCACTCGTACACTGCACAAATCTAGCCTTTATGCAAGAGTGGCAAGGAGAAAGCCATTTCTCAAAGATATCCATAAAAAGTGTTTAAAATTTGCCACAAGCCACCTAGGAGACACAACAAATATATGGAAGAAGGTGCTCTAGTCAGATGAAACTAAAATCAAACTATTTGGGCACAATGCCAAACGATATGTTTGGCACAAAAGCAACACAGCTCATCACCCTGACACACCATCCCCTCTGTCAAACATGGTGGTGGCAGCATCATGGTTTGGGCCTGCTTTTCTTCAGCAGGGACAGGGAAGATAGTTAAAATTGATAGGAAGATAGATGGAGCCAAATACAGGACCATTCTTGAAGAAAACCTGTTGGAGTCTGCAAAAGACCTGAGACTGGGACGGAGATTTGTCTTTCAACAAGACAATGATCCCAAACAAAGCAAAATCTGCAATGGAATGGTTCACAAATAAACGTATCCAGGTGTTAGAATGGCCAAGTCAAAGTCCAGACCTGAATCCAATCGAGAATCTGTGGAAAGAACTGAAAACTGCTGTTCACAAACGCTCTTCATCCAACCTCACTCAGTTCGAGCTATTTGCAAAGGAAGAATGGTCAAGAATTTCAGTCTCTCGATATGCAAAACGTATAGACATACCCCAAATGACTTGCAGCTGTAATCGCAGGAAAAAGGTGGCGCTACAAAATATTAACTTAAAGGGGATGAATAATATTGCACGCCCCACTTTTCAGTTATTTATTTTTTAAAAAAGTTTAAAATAAGCAATAAATTTTGTTCAACTTCACAATTGTGTCCCACTTGTTGATTCTTCACCATAACATTAAAATTGTTATCTTTATGTTTGAAGCCTGAAATGCAGGAATAGGTTGAAAAATTTAAGGGAGCAGAATACTTTCTCAAGGCCCTGTAAGTGCTTAGCATAGTGCACAGGATAAATGTGAACTAATTCAAAATGTTCTGTACCCAAATCGCCACCAAAAAGCAGTGAACTCAACCCACAAAAACACAAGTCCCCACTCAGGTCTGTCATCTGATCAATGAAAAATACGGGGCTTCCATGCTACTGGTAACACAAAGGCTTGAAATTGCTATAGCCTGCCCTTCAAAAAGAAATCCAGCAAAATTTCTGTTCCCAAATCTAAATGTCCCCCTCCCTTCTGAGCACCACAATGTGCCTAAACCACAGTTAGCCTCCACATGTTTGGCATTGGTGTAGTGAAGAGAGACCACTTAGTTTACAAGGTGTGTACCTCCAGATGCAAAAGGTGGGCATGACATCAACGTATTTGCAATTTTTTATTCTGAAACATTCATGGGTGTTTTCCAGAGACTAAATCCTCACTACAACAGTAGATTAATTCCCAGAGGGGTGTGATTTACAAAATGTGGTTAATTGAGATGATTTCTTCTGTTCTGTCACTTAGCATATGGGGTACTGGTGTACTCAGAAGACATTGCACAACAAATTGTATGATCTATTTTCACCTGTTACCCTTGTGAAAACTAAAGCTTTGGGGGTTAAAGCAACATTTTTCTGGTAGAAAAAAAAATGTAAAATGGAAGTGGTTGCTGATATCACTGTACCGTTTGTGGCATATTAGTACATGGGAGGGGCGAAACATTTGAGGCCAGGTGACACCCATGCCGGCCATCTGCAAAGCTGCCATTTTGAATTCAACTTTACTTTTTTCAATGGGAAGGGGGTCATGTGACACATCAAACACAGAGCATTGCACAAGAATAACAATGCATTTTTAACGTAGCTTTATTCATTATCGAGATATTGACACGTTTGTGAAATGGAACAAAGACAGTAACCCACTAAAGGATGTGCTGAAAGTGCTCCCCACTGTGTTGAATTGTCAACGTGATTCTCTTCTCCCACTCTTGACACACCGAGAGCAATACCGCAGAAGAAATGCTACCACAGGCCTTCTGTATCAGTTGTTTCAGGTGCCCCACATCCTGGATCTGCGATATTGCTCTCGGTGTGTCAAGAGTGAGAGAAGAGAATCGCGTTGACAATTCAACACAATGGGCAGCACTTTGAGTACATCCTTTAGTGGGTTACTGTCATTGTTCCTTTTAACAAACGTGTCAATAACTCGATAATGAATAAAGCTATGTTAAAAATGAGCACAGCATTATTTTTCCTGTGCAATTCTCTGTGTTTGATGTGTCACATTACCCCCCCTTCCCATTGAAAAAATTAAAGTTGAATTCAAAATAGCGGCTTTGCAGATGGCTGCGATGGGCATCACCCAGCTTTAAATGTTTGGCTCCTCCCATGTACTAATATGCCACAAACGGTAAGGTGATATCAGCAACCACTTGCATTTTATCATGGTGTATCCATACTGAGGCCCACCTTGTATTTATTTTTTTTATTTTCACAGCTCAACGTTATAAGATTCCATGAAGCACCTGGGGGTGCTCACCAACCATCCAGATACATTCCTTAAGGGGTCTAGTTTCCAAAATGGGGTCACTTTTGGGGGTGCTCCACTGCTTAGGCACATTAGGGGCTCTCCAAACGTAAAATGTCGTCCACTAACGATTCCATCCAATTTTGCAGTCAAATGGCGCTCCTTCCCTTCCGAACTCCACTGTGCCAGCACATATGAGGTATCAGCTTTCTCATGAGAAATTGCACAACAAATTGTGTTGTGCATTTTTGTCCTGTTACCTGTTACGGGGGGCTGTCTGATAATAAAACCCAAAGGAATATCAGACAGTCAGGGTCCACCGTGCAAAGACTCTGCTGCAGACTATGGCAGAGGATAAGAGGTATATAAGTGTGCCACTGTAAATAGTAATAGCACAAGTGCAGAGTGCAATACCTCTGTTAAACTCACAGAGGAATATAATTAGAAAATAAAGCAATTCCTCCCTTACTCGGAGGGTGTGTGGTATGGTCTCTGTTAATGGTCACAGAGACAAAAGCAGTGAGTGTGAAATGGCACCTACCTAGGTCCGTTCCTCTAGCGGTGCCAGGAGACGGACAGCAGCGTAAGCCGCACAAAGCTCCTGCCTGCGTTCGCTCCACTAGTGTGCGAGGACACGAACCACTAGATATGGCACCTGCCTAGGTCCGCTCCAGTAGTGGTGCAAAAGAGACGGACAGCAGCATAAGCCGCACAAAGCTCCTACCTATGTTCGCTCCCCTAGTGTGCGAGGATACGATCAACTGCCAGACGCAGTATAAGGAACGTTACCCTAGCGGCAACGTCCACCTACGAGTAGAATCACAAGGCCCAGCCGGATCATGTGCCTCAGGCACCTGCCTATGTCCGCTCCACTAAGAGGTAAGGATACGGACCGCAGCCGAAGCTGTAAGGTATAAGAACGCTACCCTGACGGTAGTGCTCACCTAGCATAGACAGAGAGATGCCTAGAGGGACGTGCACAGAGCGTCTACTCTCATGCATGAACCAAGAGGACTGAGCGCCGGGCGGCGTGCATCAGGGTCTTATATATACTCTGTGCCTCATCCAAGATGGAGGACACCAGAGCCAATCCGCTGCCAGAACGACTGCAATGACGTCACGCTGGCCTATCACCGAGCAAAGCGTTACAAGCACATGACCAGCGACCAATCGGCATAGAAGGTGTCAAGAGACATGTGACCACGTGTCACAAGCACATGACCAGCGACCAATCGGCATAGAAGGTGTCAGAGACATGTGACCTCATGTCAGAGATGACACCCGCACATGTGCAATGGCTCCAAGATAGGACTTAGTCTCCAGCGCTTGCACATGTGCAGTAGCAAGAAATCCAAAGTCTCCAGTGCTACAGCAACCGTAACAGTACCTCCCCCTCAAGGGCCCCCCTCCCGGCGACGCAGGTAATCGGCAACTAAGTCGGGAGCATGGACAGCCTCCTCAGGCTCCCAAGAGCGATGTTCCGGGCCGTAGCCGTCCCAATCTATCAAGAAGAACCTGCGCCCTCTAACCATCTTAGAACCAACTATGGCTCGTACCTCATAGCTAGAGTGGGAGGAATCAGAGGCAGGAGAGTGCACTTCACGAGCGTGAGGTAAAATAGCCGGCTTTAGCAGTGAAACATGGAATTTGTCATGGATCCTAAGATGGACGGGTAACTTCAATTGGTAGACTACAGGATTTACCTGTCGAAGAACCTCATAAGGGCCCAGGAAGCGAGGAGCAAATTTGACAGAGCTCACTCTAAGTCTCACTTGTTTTGCAGAGAGCCACACAAAGTCCCCTGGAGAAAAGACAGGAGCCGGGTGACGAAACCGATCGGACACCGTCTTCATACGGTCCTTAGCTGCTTGGATCGACTCTTGAGTCCGATCCCAAACCTCTCTGGCATTAGTTGCCCAGTCAGCAACAAGAGGAGGAGGTGCAGCAGCGGGAAACGGTACCGGTACCCTAGGGTGTTTTGCCTATTATTGAGTACGAACGGTGTCTGCCCAGTGGCCTCAGCCAGCGAATTGTTAAGGGCAAATTCTGCCCAGAGTAGGAGGGAGGACCAGTTATCGTGGTTCTCAGCAACAAAGTGTGGAAGGTATATAATCATGGACTGATTGGTACGCTCAACCAAACTATTGGTCTCCGGATGGTATGCCGAAGAGAGATTCAACTCAATTTGCAGAAGGCTACAAAGATCTCACCAGAAACGGGAAGCAAATTGCGGGCCTCTATCACAAATGATACGATCTGGCATCCCGTGAAGCCTAAAGACATGCTTGAGGAATAGTTTGGCTAGTACCCTGGAAGATGGGATTCTCGATAACGGTACGAGATGAACCATCCGGGAGAAATGGTCCGTAATGACCCACACAAATCTATGTCCCTGTGAACACGGAAGATCACCCACAAAGTCCATACCTACCACCTCCCATGGTCTATCTGGCACTGGTAAAGGATGCAAGAGCCCAGCCGGTCTCTGCCGTAACGGACGGTTGCGAGCACACGAGTAGCAGGAACCGACATATCTCTTGACGTGGCTGGCCAAGTGTGGCCACCAATACCACCTCTCGAGTAACTCTCGTGTCCGTCTAATACCAAAATGCCCACCCACCTTTGAGGTGTGGGCCCACGACAGTATATCATTCTGTCGATCCGGCGGAACAAAGGTCTTGCCCGGTGGGATTTGGTCTAACGTCACAGGGGAGAGCGTATGAAAAACCCTGGAGGGAAGGATAAGACGAGGTTCGTCAATCTCTTCCTGGGTAGAAACCATAGAGCGAGACAGGGCATCTGCCTTGTTATTCTTACTCCCAGACAGTTGATGGAGAAGTGAAAGCAGGAGAAAAACAAGGACCAGCGGGCTTGGCAAGGATTCAGACGCTGAGCGGCTTGTAAGTACGTCAGATTATTATGGTCTGTATAGACCTGGAAAGGATGTTTCGCTCCTTCTAGCAAATGACGCCACTCCTCCAAGACTAATCTCAGGGCGAGCAGTTCCCTATCCCCAATGGTATAGTTTCTCTCTGCCGGTGAAAAAAATTTTAGCAAAGAAGAAACACGGCCTTTTTCTACCTACACCGTTCTTTTGATACAAGACCGCACCAGCACCCACTGAAGAGGCATCAACCTCCAAGAGCAAGGGCTTATTCTCATCGGGTCTTTGAAGAACGGGAGCAGTTGAAAAGTGTCTTTTTACTGCCTCAAAAGCCTGGGATGTCTCAGTAGACGAGACTTTTGGATTAGCACCTTTCTTAGTCAAGGCCACCAAAGGGGCCACCAAAGTGGAGAAATGGGGTATGAACTGCCGGTAATAATTTATGAATCCTAAGAAGCGTTGCACCGCCTTCAAGGAATGAGGTTCGGACCATTCCAGGACAGCAGAGAGCTTCGCAGGATCCATAGCCAGACCCTCTTGTGAGATAATGTAACCCAAAAAAGGCAAGGATGACTGCTCGAATACACACTTTTCGAGTTTAGCAAACAATGAGTGCTCCCTTAAACGGGAAAGGACACGAACGACATCCTGACGATGAGTCTCCAGATCAGGAGAAAAAAATCAGGATGTCGTCCAGATACACCACGACGGAGGATAACAGTAAATCCCTGAACACATCATTTACGAAGTCCTGAAATACTGCGGGTGCATTACATAAACCAAAAGGCATGACGAGGTATTCATAGTGACCGTCTCGGGTGTTAAAAGCGGTCTTCCATTCGTCACCCTCTTGAATTCGTACCAAGTTATACGCACCCCGCAGATCCAACTTCGTAAAAACCTGAGCTCCCCTCAGTCTGCCAAAGAGCTCCGAAATTAAAGGGAACGGGTATTTGTTCTTTATTGTGATTGCGTTGAGACCCCTGTAATCTATGCAGGGACGCAAATCACCCTCTTTCTTCCGAACAAAGAAAAACCCAGCTCCCGCGGGAGAGACAGACGTACGAATGAACTCCTTCTCTAAACTCTCTCTTATATAGGTCGACATGGCCTCCGACTCAGGTATTGACAGGGGGTAAATCCTGCCCTTAGGTGGAACCGCACCTGGGATAAGGTCTATGGTGCAGTCATACGGCCTATGGGGTGGAAGAACCTCAGCACCCTGTTTGGAGAACACGTCAGCGAAATCCAAATAGGGTGTAGGTATGGGAGAGAGATCAGTTGATGCAACCGCAACGACCTTAGGTGGTAAGGGAAGACATCGGGACTGACATTTCGAACCCCAACTAATAATGCTGTCGGACTCCCAGTCAATTAGAGGAGCATGGGTCCAAAGCCATGGGAGACCCAGAAGAACGTCGTCCATACCCTCAGGCAAAACAAGAAAAGAAATCTCCTCTATGTGACCCTGAGACAGGGAAAGGCGCAAGGGAACTGTTCTCAATGTAATGGAGTCAGAAAACATAGTCCCATTAACAACACGCACAGGAATAGGCGACTCTAACATGATAGAGGGAATATTGCGTCTCTTTACAAATCCTGAGGACACAAAAGTCCCGTCAGCTCCGGAATCCACAAAAGCCATAATAGGCCATATATTCTCAGAGAATGAGAGCTGACCTGGGATACTACACTTTGAGGGTGCAGAAGACGTCTCTAGTAACCCCCCTCTAATGGTTACTAGGCCTGGGAGTTTCCCTGATGGCAAGGACACTTGGCATAGTGCCCAGCCTGACGACATACGTAACATATAGGAGGACCAGACCTGCGTAGTCTGGAGGACATATGACCTAACTCCATAGGAGTGGGAGATGTCTCAGATGCTGAGGAAGATGGTAGTGGACCCTCAACAACTGGAATAGCCTGATGCTTAGGGCGTGAGGAAGAGACCTCGAGTATACGTTCCTTATGGCGTACGTCGATCCTTGTTGCTACTGTGACCAAGTCCTCCAGAGAAGCAGGGACCTCACGAGTAGCAAGGGCATCCTTGACATAGCCTGCCAACCCTCTCCAGAAGATAGGAATCAACACCTTCTCTGGCCAATCTAGTTCTGCCACCAGAGTTCTAAAAGGAATGGCATAAGAACTAGTGGATAACGAACCCTGAGATAGATCTAACAGTCTCAGGGCCGCATCATAGGTAACCTGCGGACCCATGAATACCGCTTTAAGAGCTTCAAGAAAGTCTTGATGTCTCAGAGTAACCACATCAGAGCGCTCCCATAGGGGAGTCGCCCATTCTAAGGCTTTGTCCTGAAGTAAGGATATGATAAAGCCTACTCTGGACCTCTCCGTAGAGAAGCGAGAAGAGTTGACCTCTAGGTGTATCTGACACCGACTAATGAAACCACGACATGATCTGGCATCGCCAGAATACCTGTTTGGCAGAGCAAGTCGAGGATCGTGTGCAGATGTCACCATGGTCTGAGGTTTATCCTCAATAGTCTTGAGCCGCGACTCAAGTACTTGTATGTAACGGTGTAACTGCTGATATTCTGCCATAACTGCCAGACCCTTGGCTCAGTCCTAATGTTACGGGGGGCTGTCTGATAATAAAACCCAAAGGAATATCAGACAGTCAGGGTCCACCGTGCAAAGACTCTGCTGCAGACTATGGCAGAGGATAAGGGGTATATAAGTGTGCCACTGTAAATAGTAATAGCACAAGTGCAGAGTGCAATACCTCTGTTAAACTCACAGAGGAATATAATTAGAAAATAAAGCAAATCCTCCCTTACTCGGAGGGTGTGTGGTATGGTCTCTGTTAATGGTCACAGAGACAAAAGCAGTGAGTGTGAAATGGCACCTACCTAGGTCCGTTCCTCTAGCGGTGCCAGGAGACGGACAGCAGCGTAAGCTGCACAAAGCTACTACCTGCGTTCGCTCCACTAGTGTGCGAGGACACGGACCACTAGATATGGCACCTGCCTAGGTCCGCTCCAGTAGTGGTGCAAAAGAGACGGACAGCAGCATAAGCCGCACAAAGCTCCTACCTATGTTCGCTCCCCTAGTGTGCGAGGATACGAACAACTGCCAGACGCAGTATAAGGAACGTTACCGTAGTGGCAACGTCCACCTACGAGTAGAATCACAAGGCCCAGCCGGACCATGTGCCTCAGGCACCTGCCTATGTCCGCTCCACTAAGAGGTAAGGATACGGACCGCAGCCGAAGCTGTAAGGTATAAGAACGCTACCCTGCCGGTAGCGCTCACCTAGCATAGACAGAGAGATGCCTAGAGGGACGTGCACAGAGCGTCTACTCTCATGCATGAACCAAGAGGACTGAGCGCCGGGCGGCATGCGTCAGGGTCTTATATAGACTCTGTGCCTCATCCAAGATGGAAGACACCAGAGCCAATCCGCTGCCAGAACGACTGCAATGACGTCACGCTGGCCGATCAGTGAGCAAAGCGTCACAATCACATGACCAGCGACCAATCGGCATAGAAGGTGTCAGAGACATGTGACCTCGTGTCAGCGATGATGTCACCCGCACATGTGCAATGGCTCCAAGATAGGACTTAAGTCTCCAGCGCTCGCACATGTGCAGTAGCAACAAATCCAAACAGTCTCCAGTGCCACAGCAACCGTAACATTACCCTTGTGAAAATATAAAATTTGGGGCTAAAGTAACATTTTTGTGGAAAAAAATAACATTTTCATTTTTTCCTTCTATATTGCTTTTTTTTCTTGTGAAGTAGCTAAAGGGTTAATAAATGTCTTGAGTGTGATTTTGAGGATTGCAGTTATTAGAATGGTATCAATTTTGGGTATTTTTTGTCACCCAAGCCTCTCAAAGCCACTTCAAATGTGATGTGGTCCCTAAAAAATGTTTTTTGTTCAAATGAAAGTTTATTGGAATAGAAGAAGATATCAAACAATTGCACAGCGCGCAGGCTGAGGGTATATATCCCAAGCTAGCTGCTAAAAACATAACAGTTCTTTGACTACACCTGTGCCACTGGCAACCAAAAATAACAAGTACAATTCGTATGTGTGTGAAATAGGAAGAACAAGTTGAAAAATAAAGAGATAAAGAAGAGGAGGTGGAAGAAGAATTTAGAGACAGTAAAGACTAGAGATGAGCGAACCGGTCGCGGTTCGGCTCGAGCTCGGTTCACCGAACCGAGGTCTGGTTCGAGTTCAGTTCGGCGAACCACTCGAACCCATAGGAAACAATGGGAGGCAATCACAAACACATAAAAACGCATTATAAATGTACACATACAGTTAATAAACATTGCCATAACACTTACCTGTCCCCGGGATGCGTCCTGCACTCTGTCTCCTGCCGCTTTTCCTCCAGATAATCGCTGCGTCCTCCTGTTAACCAGCAGTGATTCAGGACCTACGTGACGTCATCAAAATAGCATGTGACCAGTCACGTGTCTGTTATCTCATTGGCTACAGACTGGTCACATGACTATGACGCGTCATGTAGGACCTGTCATTGCATCTCTCTGTTACACGGTGCACGTTTGTGTATCGCCGTGTACCGGCGACATGCTCTAGCACACGGTCGACTCCCCGATCCGCTTCCCCGTTCCCTTAAGGTACCGTCACACTAAGCGACACTCCAGCGATCCCACCAGCAACCTGACCTGGCAGGGATCGCTGGAGCGTCGCTACACGAGTTGCTGGTGAGCTGTCACACATGCAGATCTCACCAGCAACCAGTGTCCAGCCCCCAGCCAGCAGCAAGTGTGGAAGCGATGCTGCGCTTTGTAACTAAGGTAAATATCGGGTAACCAACCCGATATTTACCTTGGTTACCAGCGCACACCGCTTAGCGCTGGCTCCCTGCACTCCTAGCCAGAGTACACATCGGGTTAATTTAACCCGATGTGTAGTCTGGCTATGTGTGCAGGGAGCAGGGAGCTGGCACTGGCAGCGTGAGAGCAGCGGACGCTGGTAACTACGGTAAACATCGGGTAACCAAGGAAAGGGCTTCTTGGTTACCCGATGTTTACCGTAGTTACCAGCGTCCGCAGAAGCCGGCTCCTGACCGGCTGACACAGCTGGTCAATAACGGAGATCACCGTTGCCATAGCAACGCGCTTGGTAGCGGTGACGGGGACGTCCCGCTACCAGCACGCAGCGGTACCGGAATCACGTAATCGGAGCAGCGTTGCTATGGCAACCCGTGCCACCGCTTACAGCCGGGAGCCTGTGGTCACTCTCACAGAGTGATTTCTGCACGGAGCACAGCGTCTTCCCCCATGCAGCTGTGCTGTCTGATAGAGCAGACAGAGCTGCATGTGTTGAAGGGAAAAGAAGACAGAAGAGCCGGATCATGGAGGGCTGACAGGGGGTAATAAAGATGGGAGTCTCTAATGTGTCTGTGTATTTATTTCTTTAAAGTATTTTTTTTCTGTGTGGTGTTTTTTTTTAACCCTTTATTGGAGATTTTTAATGGCCGGGTCAAACGTCCCTGACATTAAGAATCTCTGACTTAATACTAGCTAGTCAAACAAAGCCAGTATTAACTCATGATTACCCAACAAGCCACCCGGCTTCAGGGCTGTTGGAAGAGTTGGATACAGCGCCAGATGATGGCGCTTCTATGGGAGCGCCATTTTCTGGGGCGGCTGCAGACTGTAATTCGCAGCAGAGGGGCCCAGAAACCTCGGGCTAACCTGTGCTGTGGATTCCAATCCCCCAGCTGCCTAGTTGTACCCGGTTGGACACAAAAATGGGGCGAAGCCCACGTCGTTTTGTTTTTTTTTTTTTAAATTATTTCATAAAATTCATGAATTAAGTAAAAAAAAGGGCTTCCCTATATTTGTAGTTCCCAGCCGGGTACAAATAGGCAGCTGGGGGTTGGGGGCAGCCCGTAGCTGCCTGCTGTACCTGGCTAGCATACAAAAATATGGCGAAGCGCACGTCATTTTTTTTGTAGTTTTTTGGCAAAAAAAATTAAAAATGCTTCCGTGGATTTTCCATTGCCAGTGAAGTCAACACCAAGCAGTGGGGGTTAGCAGCCAGTAGCTGCTTGGATTACCCTTAGCTAGAAATACAAAAAAATGCAGCGGGAGCCCATATATATTTTTTTTAATTATTTATTTAAATAACTAAAAACAAAAAGGGCTTCCCTGTATTTTGATTGCCTGCCATGACAGTGCATAAATCTTTAAAAAAAATGAAGTAGCGCTCCGCGGTATTTTTCATTCTCAGTGCAGATAAAGCAGACAGCTATGGGTTGCCACCCCCATCTGCCTGGCGTTACCTTGGCTGGCAATCAAAATACAGGGAAGCCCATTAATTTTTTCTACTTAAAAAATAGTTAAAAAAAATGACGTTGGGTCCCCCCATTTTTGATAGCCAGCTAGGGTAAAGCAGACGGCTGTAGCCTGAAAACCACAGCTGGCAGCTTTACCGTGGTTGGGGATCCAATGTGGAGGTCACCCCAGGCTCTTTTTTTATAATTATTTTATAAATATTAATAATTACAAAAAAAAAGTAGGGTCCCCCCCAAATTGGATCACCAGCCAAGGTAAAGCGGACAGCTGTGGTCTGGTATTCTCAGGGTGGAAAGGTCTATAGTTATTGGGCCTTCACAGCCTAAAAATAGCAGGCCACAGGCACCCCAGACGTGGCGCATCCACTATATGCGCCAATTCTGGCGCTTCACCCCAGCTCATCCCTTGCCCTGGTGCAGTGGCAAACGGGGTAATAAATGGGGTTGATACTAGCTGTAAAGTCACCTGACATCAAGCCCAGCAGTTTGTGATGTCATGGCGTCTATCAGATACCCGACATAATAAACTGTCAGTACTAACAAAAAAAAAACAAAAAAAAAAAAAAAGACAAAAAAATGTATTTGAAAAAACAATCCCCAAAACATTTCCTCTTTCACCTATTGTAAGAAAAAAAATAAGGGGGTCCCACGACAACTCTGGACCATCTAGAATATGGGGGGAGACACTCAGGGAACGTATCCCCCATTTTCTAGGAGTGCAGACCCTCCATGTGAGGAGCGTGGGTGCAATGAATCTGCACTCACTCTCCCCGGGTCCACAGCAGCAGAGTCCATGTCGTAACGGTTGCTACCAAAGCTGCAATGCCCTGCTCATGAGGTAAGGGCATGCCTAATCAGGAGAACTATTCTACATTTCCAAATATTGGTATTTGCTGATATTATTGCTATTCCACCTACTATATATTGGGGATAGGATCTTGGAGATGGAATACCCCTTTAAATCCACTTATCCAGCTGAATAAATACTAAACAACAGAGCTCGCTATTTAGATGTGTTTTCTTGTGGCGTATAACGGACTCATGTTTGGTAGTCGTTCAGCAGGGCAACTATAAAATCAAATACCTCCATTTGGAAATGTAGTATATAGCTCTCTGATCAACTATGTTCCTTACCTCATGAGCAGGGCATTGCAGTAATAATAATAATTTATTCATTTATATAGCGCTATTAATGTCATAGCGCTTTGCATACATTGGGAACACTGTCCCCATTGGGGCTCACAATCTAAATTCCCTATCTGTATGTCTTTGGAGTGTGGGAGGAAACCAGAGTACCTGGAGGAAACCCACGCAAACACGGGGAGAACATACAAACTCCTTGCAGATGGTGTCCTTGGTGGGAATTGAACCCAGGACCTCAGCGCTGAAAGACTGCAGTGCTAACCACTGAGCCACCGTGCCGCCCATTTAGCTTACAGATGCATAACCACCACTCACTGTGTCTGAACACAGGAAGCTGAGCTGACAGCCGCTCTGTGCATGCGGCAGCATCTATTGTGAAGGAGAGGGCCGCGGGGGATCAACGCTGCACAGGTACCGTGGGACACCGGAGAACACCGGTGGGGTTATAGGGGGTGACCTGGCAGGACCTGGGGAGGAGTTTTCTGTCGCATGTGTCATGGCACAAGCGACAGAAATCAGAGGAGTAGGGTGAATGCGGCCGGCGCGCTGCTGTGAGCGCGGCCATCTTGGATTTCCGGGAGGGGGTCGGGGGGGGGCACTTTGGCGACATCGGGGGACAGGAGGGGACCGGGGAGGAGATTTATCATGTTTGTTCATGCCAGATGGGAGATAAAAATTTTTTTACCGACGCTGTAATTTACTGTAACGTGATCATTGGTATACGGTGTATACCGGTGATCACGTGAGCGGGGACCGGAAAAACCGGCCTGAATCATGATCTCCAGGGTCTCAGGTACCCCCTGAAACCCCGTAGATTTTCTGACGCTGGGGGGCGCTATTCACTTCTTTCTACCTGCTTTTTATAAACGGAAGATCAGAATAAGGCTATATTCACACGACCGATCCGTTTTTGCGGTCCGCAAAAAACGGTTTGTTTTTTTAATGGGTGCATCCGTGTGGCATCCGTTTCTGTTCCATATACGGTCCGTATGTCATCCGTGTGCCTTCCGTTTGTTTGCGTACTGCAAAAAAACTGAAGGAGGGAAAATACATAAATTTACCCAGGATCTGTGATGCCCTGGACCCCCAGGGGTCACAGGTAACAACACACAACACCACACACACCCCCACCCCAGTGAGGCACCAGCAGCCAACAAGTCCTGACCGCCTCCCTCAGGTCTAGCAAGGCACACCAGGTGGGCGTAGCCAGGCGGATAAACACGCCCTCCGAGGAGTCTGTTGGCCTGAGGCAGGGAAAGGACAAGTGAGTCGAGTGGGGAGAGGAGTAGTGAGAGGAGTAAAAGTGGCGAGCTGAGAGTCAGGGGCCTAGGATGGAGCCTAGGACCCCTTGGAACGGTCAGGCAGGCAAACGGTGGTGGCCGTCTGCAGGACTCCGGTCAGGGACTAAACTGCGGAACCGTAGGGATTAAGAAGAGGGTGGTGACCCTTCAGACCCGAACCGGGGAGCTAACAAGTCAACCGGAGCACCAGGCAGGGTATTCAGACCCCGTTCTAGCCCAGAAGCAACCGGGCTCAGAAAAATCTACTGATTGCGGTCTGGACCTCAGGGGTTCATTCCCACCCAAAGTCCCGATAGACGGCAACAGCCCACCGATTCCGGATAAGAGCCACCGCCAAGGGCCAGAGATCCAAAGGGCCAGCGCCTGCGGGCAAAAGAGCTCCTCCGGTACTCAAAAGCCGGGGAGCGGACTACAGTTGCTGAAGCATAGGAGTCACTATAGCAAATTTAAAGGTGCAGGAGAAAGGCGACATCACCAACCTCACTGGGGCACACACAGCCGGCTGCGGGCACCAATCTATACCGAACTTGGTTTACCATTGACTCTCTGTGGTTTAATCGTGAGTACACCAGTGCCATCAGGCACCGCGCTGCAAGCGAGCCCCTGCGTCCTGCAACCCTCCGCTCATGCCACCTGGCCCCGGGACCAACAAACCCCCTACCCACGGAGGGGTCAACACCTAGCTGCGACCCACCACCGATCCCGGACGAGCCCCCGCACCCTCACCGCAACGGTGGTGCCCATCACCTCACCACGACCCGTGGGTGGCGTCACGAACGGTTACCGGTCACCGCGGCTCCGGCCGTGAAACCGGTCCACCCCAAACCAAACTCCCTTCCCTTTCCAGAGCGACGTGGCCCCCGGTCCGGGAACGCTCGAACCACCGACAACCCGAGCCCGGATCCGAGCGGCTCGGCGGAGAGCAGCCGAGCCCCCAGGGCGGTACAGATCCATAGCTTCAACCTACATAAGGCGGTCACATGTTCACTCCAGTGCCATTTTCTACTGCTTTTCACAGCGTAGAGCGCTCTGGTGATTTTCCTGTGCTTGTACACTTCATATCAGTCTTTTCTGTTATTTTAATGGCAGAAAGACATATAATGTCCCACTCTCCTTCATTTTGTAATTTTGCACCCTTTGGTGCCTTTCATGTGGCACTATGGGGTGCTTAGCCTTGTATTTAGCCAAAAAAATTTAAAAAAATAACGTGGGGTTCCCCCTATTTTTGTGGCCAGCTAGGGTAAAGCAGACGGCTGCAGCCTGCAGACCACAGCTGGCAGCTTCACCTTGGCTGGTAATCCAAAACTGAGGGCACCTAACGCTGTTATTTTAAATTAAATAAATAATTTAAAAAAAAAAAAAAACATGTGGGGGTCCCCCCAAAATTGGATCACCAACCAAGGTGAAGCAGACAGCTGGGGTCTGATATTCTCAGACTAGGGAGGTCCATGGTTATTGGACTCTTCCCAGCCTAAAAATAGCAGGCTGCAGCCGACCCAGAAGTGGCACATCCATAAGATGCGCCAATCCTGGTGCTTCGCCCCAGCTCATCCCGTGCCCTCGGGTCGGAAGCGAGAGAAGGTGATGTGACAAGCAGCGGCCATGGAGGACAGTGACAGCGCTGAGGTCGGGAGGGCGGGACTTCATCACCGCAGGTAAGCCGAGCGGGGCCATGTGTGTGGAGTGCGAGGTGGGTGGAGCCTATCGGGGTAATGTGTGCAGAGTGCCAAGTGGGCGGAGCCGAGCGAGGCCATGTGTGCAGAGTGCCAGGTGGGCGGAGCCTAGCGGGACCATGTGTGCAGAGTGCCAGGTGGGCAGAGCCTAGCGGGACCATGTGTGCAGAGTGACAGGTGGGCGGAGCCTAGCAGGGTAATGTGTGCAGAGTGACAGGTGGGCGGAGCCTAGCGGGGTAATGTGTTCAGTGTGACAGGTGGGCGGAGCCTAGCGGGACCATGTGTACAGAGTGCCAGGTGGGCGGAGCCTAGCGGGACCATGTGTGCAGAGTGCCAGGTGGGCGGAGCCTAGCGGGACCATGTGTACAGAGTGCCAGGTGGGTGGAGCCTAGCGGGACCATGTGTGCAGAGTGCCAGGTGGGTGGAGCCTAGCGGGACCATGTGTGCAGAGTGCCAGGTGGGCGGAGCCTAGCGGGACCATGTGTGCAGAGTACAGGTGGGCGGAGCCTAGCAAGGTAATGTGTGCAGAGTGACAGGTGGGCGGAGCCTAGCGGGGTAATGTGTGCAGTGTGACAGGTGGGCGGAGCCTAGCGGGGTAATGTGTGCAGAGTGCCAGGTGGGCGGAGCCTAGCGGGACCATGTGTGCAGAGTGCCAGGTGGGCGTAGCCTAGCGGGACCATGTGTGCAGAGTGCCAGGTGGGTGGAGCCTAGCGGGACCATGTGTGCAGAGTGCCAGGTGGGTGGAGCCTAGCAGGACCATGTGTGCAGAGTGCCAGGTGGGCGGAGCCTAGTGGGGTAATGTGTGCAGAGTGCTAGGTGGGCGGAGCCTAGCGGGACTGTGTGTGCAGTGTGACACGTGGGCGGAGCCTAGCGGGACCATGTGTGCAGTGACAGGTGGGCGGAGCCTAGCGGGGTAATGTGTGCATAGTGCCAGGTGGGCGGAGCCTAGCAGGGGTAACGTGTGCCGAGTGTGAGGTGGGCGGAGCCTAGCGGGGCCATGTGTGCCAATTGTGAGGTGGGTGGAGCCTAGCGGGGTAATGAGTGCAGAGTGCCAGGTGGGCGGAGCCTAGTGGGACTGTGTGCAGAGTGCCAGGTGGGCGGAGCCTAGCGGGACCATGTGTGCAGAGTGCTAGGTGGGCGGAGCCTAGCAGGGTAGTGTGTGCAGTGTGCCAGGTGGGCGGAGCCTAGCGGGACCATGTGTGCAGAGTGACAGGTGGGCGGAGCCTAGCGGGACCATGTGTGCATAGTGCCAAGTGGGCGCAGTCTAGCAGGACCATGTGTGCAGAGTGACAGGTGGGCACAGCCTAGTGGGGCCATGTGTGCTGGCGGCAGAGAGCGAAGTGGGTGGAGCCTAGCGGGGCCATGTGGCGCTGAGGATGTCAGTGTCGTGGACTGCACGGCTGGGGAAAGGTGAGTGTGTGTGTGTGTGTGAGAGTGTGTGTGTGTGTACATGCCGCGTGCAGGAGGGGGGAGGAGCGAGCTGAGCGGGGAAGTGTCTGCTCCCTGCACACGTAACTAGGATAAATATCGGGTTACTAACCAAAGCGCTTTGCTTGGATACCCGATGTTTATCTTGGTTACCAGCTTACCGCAGGCTGCCAGCGATAGCTCCCTGCACACTGTAGCTGTAAAAAGCCCTGCTTTTGCTGCTAGAACCGTTCTCGAACGTAACTCGATCTGTCGAGCTTTTAGCAAAAAGCTCGAGTTCTAGTTTGATCTAGAACACACCCCAAAATCACTCGAACACGAACTGGAGAACCGCGAACCGCGCTCAACTCTAGTAAAGACAACAGAAACGTGGGAAAGTAAGATGAAAGGGGAAGGGTACAAAGGGTTCCCACCCGAATGGACGCGCCCTTCTACATCAAAACCACATTTTCAAGGCTAACCTTCTAAGTACAGAAATAAGAGAATGGAAAATGACCTACATACCTGCCCCCCCGTGAATCCATAGACCCATATCCGGTGAGTCCCTGAACATGATCCACGGGGCCCACGCCTAAAAAATGGTTTTATAAATTTTGTTGGAAAAATTAGAAATTGCTGATAAATTTTGAACCCTTCTAACTACCTAAGACATAAAAATAGATCTTTCAAAAATTGTGGTGATGTAAAGTAGACATGTGGGAAATGTTATTTATTAACTATTTTGTGTGACATAAGTCTCTGGTTTAAGGGCATAAAAATTCAAAGTTAGAAAAGTGCAAAATGTTTACATTTTTCCCCAAATGTCCGATATTTTCACAAAAAAACGTAAAAAGTATCACCCTAAATTTACCATTATCATGAAGTACAATATGTCTCGAAAAAAACAATCTCAGAATCACTGGGATCCGTTGAAGAGTTCCCGAGTTATAACTTTATAAAGTGACACTGGTCAGAATTGAAAGAAATGGCCGGTCATAAATGTGAAAACATATGAAGAAAATTAAGCACCAGGCACTCCAATTGATGTGAAAAAAGAATAAATTTTATTGCATCTTCAAACAGTTCAACGTTTCGGTCGCTGATTGGACCTTCTTCAAGAACTGACAAAACAAATATAATTCCATTTAAATACAATAAATGGTCTTCATAATGCTCAGATACAAAGTCTAACAGACAAGAGAAGGAAAATAGAAATTAATAAAGACATGCAGAAGGGATGGCGGAGAAGGGAGAGGAGATCCGGGTGAGTGAAGTGAGTAAAAACCGATGTAGTCAAAAAAACAGTATAGAAAAAACATGTCTATACAAAAAGTGATATTGATAGACTTATTGGATAATGCGCTTATGCAGCTGTGAAGCTGTATAAGAACTACTCGTGAGTAAACGAAAATGGGGCAGGACTGTGCGAATAAGTGAATGGTGATGTCAAACAGGTGTAAAGATAATACCAAGAATCAATGAAAATGATAAAATAATAAAAGTAGCTGCTCATCCTGTCTTATGATGGTTGAAAAGCGAACAAAGGAAGTTCAAGTATGGATAAGAAACCAGGTGGAAAGTGGACTAGGGCAAAAAAATATATATTGGTAGTTATGAATCCCATATAAGGATTACAAGAATAGAAAACAGGACAATGGCGGTGAACTCTTACCCTGTTATAAAAAGGTTTTGAATGGAAATTCACCTAAAGCAAACTGTGTGTGAATCAGTAACCAGTAATGATGAGGATTGCTCTAAGAAAAAGGAGGACACGCATTAAGAGTAGAAAGTCGCAGGGATGACATCAGAGAACAATAGCTGTCCAACGTGTTGATGTACTAATAAATAACCAATTATGATATCGTATAGAAATGTAAAATTATAAATCATAAGACTAGTATCACTGGGAGTAGGAAATCACAAAGGTGACACCAGAGAACAATAGCTGTCCAACCTGTTGATATATAAATAGACAACCAATTATGATATCGTGTGAACATGTATTAATTGTCCCTAACCCTCTTGTGGGAAAGGTTTGTGTGAGGGTTCACTAGAAGTCAGAAATGACATAGGTTGTTCTATAGAGGAGGGAATACGTCTAAGACCCGCAACACACGTCCGTTTTTTTTGTACGTGTGCGGTACGTATTTGCACGTACCGGAGACACGGAGACCAATGTTATTCAATGGTAGATAAAATACAAAAAGCTCCGGCACACTCCAAGAATAAGAGAAAAAAATCGTGTTTCTTTGAAATATATTTTTTATTTAACTTGTGTATAGAAAAGTCCAACGTTTCAACCTTAGTTTAGGTTTTTATCAAGGACATTCTGGTAAATAAATAATAACAGAAAAGAAAACAGATTAGTTTACACAGTGTACAGCAAAATTATGTTCACACAGTTATACTTCCATACATAACCAATTCAGTGAAAACTATTTAGCACGTAACCCGTGCATCCAGGAAAAATATTCATATATATCATGATCAAGGATCACAAATTAAATATTATAATAAGAGTATTAAATGACCTAGTATTATAAATCTCAATACATCAGTCCATATTTATAGAAAAAAGTGGAACTAAAACACAAATCAGAAGAGACATACTCCATAGAATGAGAGAGAACAGTATCATAGTACCACCCACCTAAAACACAGTCACTAATTGAAGTTTTTTTGCTAGGCAACGGAGGTTGCATCAAACTACAGGCAGCATATGAGGTGGTATACCTGAGAGATACAAAATAATGTCAGAATACAAACAGATTTGTTCAACAAAGACAGAACATAAAAAATCAGTCTCACAACACTGGGGGGTACGGGGACCAGGAGGGAACCCAGAAGCTCCCAGGGCACAGAATAAATATCTACCTTGAAATACTGTATGTTGGAGAAAAGGACAAAAAGGTCCAAGGAAGGAATAAATTGGCTCTTTTTCTATCGAGATAGAAAAAAGATTTTTTCATAATCATATCATTAATATCAGTAAGTGTGAATATAATGATTAGACACTTCCCATATAATCTTTCCAGTACCTTATATCAAGATTTGAGGATGAAAAATCCAGCAAAGGGAAAGTAGGTGAGAGCGCTATGTGTGCTTACTGAACCACTACCCAGGCTCATAAAAAAGTCTAAGGAATAAATTAAACAATCCATGTTACAAAGATCACATACAGAAAAGTGCAACCTTAGTGAGGTGACAAATTAACTTACTTCAGTTAGGCTGGTTTCACACTACGTCTTTTTAACATCCGTTAAAAACGTTTTTTTAACGGAAGTACGGATCCTGTGCAAATCCGTTTTCACTGCAATGCATTTTCAATGGACTCGCGTCCACCTGCGTTTGCATGCGTTTGCGTCCGTTAGACGCAGGATCTGTCCTTTTGCGTTATTTTGACATGTTTCAAAAACGCAACATGTAGCGTTTTTGAGCTCCGTCCAAATACTTCAAATTGCTGGATCCTGACTATAACGCACGCAAACGCAGGTGAACGCTGCATGCTGATAGACAGGATCCTGCTTTTATACTGAGCATGCCCAGAATATATATATCTATATTCTCTCTCTCTCTCTCTCTCTCTCTCCTCGGAACCAACGTAAACACTTCTCCTAGTTACCCGATCTTTACGTTGGTTACGTGTGCAGGCAGCCCTGCTCCTGGCAGCTGCAGACACTCGTAACCAACATAAATTTCGGGTATCCAAGGCCGATGTTTACCTTGGTTACCAGTGTCTGCAGCTGTCAGAAGCCTCCTCCCAGTCTACTTCCCCGCACTCCCGATCACATGACTACAATGCCCGCCCCTAAACATCCAGTGCAGGATCCTGCAAAATAACATATGCGTTTGCATACGTTATTTGCTGTAAAAGCAGGATCCGTACTTCCGCTAAAAAAACGTTTTCAGCGGATGTTAAAAAGACGTAGTGTGAAACCAGCCTTAGATCAAAAGTGGGATGAAAGCGCTATGTCTGCAGAAAATTTATATAGGACAATGCAAGAGTGCAACTACATGTTCCACCTAGGAATCATAATAAGATAAGATAAACAAATGACTCAAAGGAGAAGTATAACACTGGCTTTACCAGGGCCAAAAAAATACGGAAATTAGAGATACCAACACTAACATCCACTTTCCAGTACCTTATATCAGGGTTTGAGATGAAAAATCCAGCAAAGGGAAAGTAAGTAAGAGCGCTATATATGCTTACTAAGCCACTCCCCAGGCTCTTCAAGAGTCTATAGGAATAGATTAAATAATACATGTTACAGGGATCACATACAAAAAGGTGCAACATTAGTCAGGTGGCAGATTGACTTACTTTAGTTAGATCAAAGTGGGATGAAAAGTGCTCTGGCTGCAGAGAATTTAAATAGAACAATGCAAGGGTGCAACTACATGTTCCACCTAGGAATCATAACAACATAGTTAGGTGACTCAAAAGGGAAATATAACACTGGCATTACCAAGGCCAAACAGCTATATAGAAGCTAAACAAGAGCTAATACCAGTTCCCAGGACCTATATGGGTCCATGTGAACATACAGCCAGCATAAGAAAATCACAAGTTACAAGGTTGTGGCAGAGCAAACTGAAAACCTGTACATACCTTCAGTGGTGATTCAGGGTGTGACATCTAAGAGTGGGGAGTGTAGGTCTGCAGGTGCCAGACCTATTTATATCGTGGCGGTGAGGAGCGTCCACTACCCATTTCCTGGGAGTGGAACGCAGCGATCCGGACGGTGAGACGCAAGCCGCGCATGCGCAAAGAGCGCCATCGTCAGGCGCATGCGCGGCAGACCGACCGGATGCATAGAAAACGGTGGAGGAATGAGAAGTGCACACTTCCTGTTTCCGGGATATGGAACGCACTGCTCAGTGAGACGCACGCCGCGCATGCGTAATGCACACCGTTGTGCAGCGCATGCGCAGTGCACGGCAGACGGACCAGAAGCGGAGAGGTGATTACCAGTGACTCAGTGGTGGCTATAGGATAACAAAGCCGATAGTGTCCTGTAGTGATACTGGCAAAGGGTGTACACGGTGACAATGCCAGTCAATGGTACCTGATGGACGAAACATTATTCAGGTGACAAGTGGAGCCTGGAGAAGAGAAAAATTAAAATAAAGAATCAGGGCAAAAGGAATGAAAATTGGTATAAAATTGCATGTAGATATTCATACAGGTGCCTACAGGGAAAATAAGCAGGTATACCGAAAAACATGCTGTTGACACGTAAAAGGACATAGATAAACATACATAAAAGTACAGACCATGAGCATCACAATGACCTGGTATGAACCATGTAAGCAGATACAATAAACCAAAATATGGCATATATGTGAGAAAAGGGGAAAGGGAAAAGAAGGTCATTCAAAGATGCTCAATCAATATATTTTAAAATACACCTACAGTATATAATCCAAAGGATGCGAATAATGCAAATCAAGTCTGACTAAAGTCTAAATAAACACCTCGTACTCCCTATTAAGACCACTAGGCTCTAGAGTCTTTAATGTGTGAATCCAATACGCTTCTTTCTCTTTTAAGATGCGTATCCTATTGCCTCCCCTGCGCATAGGGGGCACATGCTCTATTATCTGATATTTCAGTTGGGCAACAGTGTGTCCAAATGGGATGAAATGATGGGGTATCGGGAGGAGGGTCTGTTTGCATCTTATCGTAGATTTGTGTTTACTGATTCTGTCTCGGATATGTTGGGTAGTTTCCCCAACATATCCGAGATCACAGGGACATTTTATTTAATACACAACGAAAGAAGATTCGCATGTAAAAAAACCTCTAATGGGGAACACACGTCCTGACAATGGATGAGTAAATGTGTCACCTTTGGTCAAATTATTACATTGAATGCAATGAAAGCAGGGAAAATTGCCCTTCCTGGGCATACCCAGAAATGTCTGGCGAAGGACTCCTTTTTGTGAACCTACATCAGCCCTAACCAAATTATCTTTGAGATTCCGTGATCTCTTATTACAGAAAAGAGGCGGTTCGGAGAACTCCTTTATCATTGGATACGCCTTATGTAGGAGTGGCCAATGTCTGAAAATAATACTTTTGACCAAAGGTGAGAACGGATGATATGTATTAACACATGGTATCCTGACGAAGCCCTGCGTAACGTTTACCCGACGGCTATTGTTGGACCTGGCAACATCCTCAGGATAACCCCTGTTTAAAAATTTTTTGGTCATCTCATTGGATCTGATGTTACGTGTATCAGGATCGGAGACTATTCTTTCTACCCTTTTATGTTGAGAAATGGGTAAGCCGTATTTCGTGTGTTTCGGGTGACAACTAGTAAAATGAAGAAGATTATTCCTGTCTGTAGGCTTTACGTAAAGGTCTGTTTTCATGGATCCATCGTCCATGAGGATGACCAGGGTATCAAGGAAATTAATCCGATAAGGGTCCGAATGAACTGTAAAATTAAGGCCCGCTCTACAAGAATTGATTTCATGAAAAAATTGATTCAATGAGCTCATGCTACCATTCCAGATCGTGAAAATATCATCTATGTATCTATACCAAATTATGGCGTGGTTAGTCCATAAAGGATGACTATAGACGAACATCTCTTCGAAATGCGCCATATAAATGTTGGCATAGGGAGGCGCTAGGTTTGATCCCATAGCTGTGCCTTTTTTCTGTAAGAAAAATTGATCCTGGAAAAGGAAAAAATTATTTTCAAGGACCAATTGAAGAAGTTCCCTGCAGAAAAGTTTCTGATTGATTGAAAGAGAACCGAATTCTCCCAAGAACCAGTCCACCGCTGAAAGGCCGTCATGGTGCTCGATGCTGGTATATAAACTATTTACGTCAAATGTGACAAGGAGACTGCCTGATGGAATACACTCTAGGTGATTAAGATGGGACAGGAATTCTGAAGTATCTTTCAAAAAGGATTTAATATTGGAAAGCATAGGAGTTAAGATTTTTTCAACAGTGATGGCTAAGGGGGAGAGAACAGAGTCTGTCGAGGCCACTATTGGACGACCTGGTGGCTGCTGCAGATTCTTGTGAATCTTAGGAAGGGTATATATAACTGGCGTGATGGGATGTTTTTTAATGAGATATTCTGATAATTTCTCATCAATTGTTCCATTGTGCAGATATACATCAACTAAGTGTCTGATAAGCGATTCTATATGGGATGTGGGATCCCTAGGGATAGGTTGATACGTGTCCCTATCTGCCAATTGACTCAGTATTTCTTGAATGTAATATGCCCTATCCATCACCACAATGGCCCCTCCCTTATCTGCCGGTTTGATAATGATGCGTGAATTCTTTTTAAGATCCTGAATAGCCCTGCTCTCCTCCGCCGAGATGTTATGTTTAATCTTAAATTTGCCTTCCTCAATTGATTTAATGGAAAATCTTAACTCCTATGCTTTCCAATATTAAATCCTTTTTGAAAGATACTTCAGAATTCCTGTCCCATGTTAATCACCTAGAGTGTATTCCATCAGGCAGTCTCCTTGTCACATTTGACGTAAATAGTTTATATACCAGCATCGAGCACCATGACGGCCTTTCAGCGGTGGACTGGTTCTTGGGAGAATTCGGTTCTCTTTCAATCAATCAGAAACTTTTCTGCAGGGAACTTCTTCAATTGGTCCTTGAAAATAATTTTTTCCTTTTCCAGGATCAATTTTTCTTACAGAAAAAAGACACAGCTATGGGATCAAACCTAGCGCCTCCCTATGCCAACATTTATATGGCGCATTTCGAAGAGATGTTCATCTATAGTCATCCCTTATGGACTAACCACGCCATAATTTGGTATAGATACATAGATGATATTTTCACGATCTGGAATGGTAGCATGAGCTCATTGAATCAATTTTTTCATGAAATCAATTCTTGTAGAGCGGGCCTTAATTTTACAGTTCATTCGGACCCTTATCGGATTAATTTCCTTGATACCCTGGTCATCCTCATGGACGATGGATCCATGAAAACAGACCTTTACGTAAAGCCTACAGACAGGAATAATCTTCTTCATTTTACTAGTTGTCACCCGAAACACACGAAATACGGCTTACCCATTTCTCAACATAAAAGGGTAGAAAGAATAGTCTCCGATCCTGATACACGTAACATCAGATCCAATGAGATGACCAAAAAATTTTTAAACAGGGGTTATCCTGAGGATGTTGCCAGGTCCAACAATAGCCGTCGGGTAAACGTTACGCAGGGCTTGGTCAGGATACCATGTGTTAATACATATCATCCGTTCTCACCTTTGGTCAAAAGTATTATTTTCAGACATTGGCCACTCCTACATAAGGCGTATCCAATGATAAAGGAGTTCTCCGAACCGCCTCTTTTCTGTAATAAGAGATCACGGAATCTCAAAGATAATTTGGTTAGGGCTGATGTAGGTTCACAAAAAGGAGTCCTTCGCCAGACATTTCTGGGTACGCCCAGGAAGGGCAATTTTCCCTGCTTTCATTGCATTCAATGTAATAATTTGACCAAAGGTGACACATTTACTCATCCATTGTCAGGACGTGTGTTCCCTATTAGAGGTTTTTTTTACATGCGAATCTTCTTTCGTTGTGTATTTAATAAAATGTCCCTGTGGTCTCGGATATGTTGGGGAAACTACCCAACATATCCGAGACAGAATCAGTAAACACAAATCTACGATAAGATGCAAACAGACCCTCCTCCCGATACCCCATCATTTCATCACATTTGGACACACTGTTGCCCAACTGAAATATCAGATAATAGAGCATGTGCCCCCTATGCGCAGGGGAGGCAATAGGATACGCATCTTAGAGAAAGAAGCGTATTGGATTCACACATTAAAGACTCTAGAGCCTAGTGGTCTTAATAGGGAGTACAAGGTGTTTATTTAGACTTTAGTCAGACTTGATTTGCATTATTCGCATCCTTTGGATTATATACTGAGGGTGTATTTTAAAATATATTGATTGAGCATCTTTGAATGACCTTCTTTTCCCTTTCCCCTTTTCTCACATATATGCCATATTTTGGTTTATTGTATCTGCTTACATGGTTCATACCAGGTCATTGTGATGCTCATGGTCTGTACTTTTATGTATGTTTATCTATGTCCTTTTACGTGTCAACAGCATGTTTTTCGGTATACCTGCTTATTTTCCCTGTAGGCACCTGTATGAATATCTACATGCAATTTTATACCAATTTTCATTCCTTTTGCCCTGATTCTTTATTTTAATTTTTCTCTTCTCCAGGCTCCACTTGTCACCTGAATAATGTTTCGTCCATCAGGCACCATTGACTGGCATTGTCACCGTGTACACCCTTTGCCAGTATCACTACAGGACACTATCGGCTTTGTTATCCTATCGCCACCACTGAGTCACTGGTAATCACCTCTCCGCTTCTGGTCCGTCTGCCGTGCACTGCGCATGCGCTGCACAACGGTGTGCATTACGCATGCGCGGCGTGCGTCTCACTGAGCAGTGCGTTCCATATCCCGGAAACAGGAAGTGTGCACTTCTCATTCCTCCACCTTTTTCTATGCATCCGGTTGGTCTGCCGCGCATGCGCCTGACGATGGCGCTCTTTGCGCATGCGCGGCTTGCGTCTCACCGTCCGGATCGCTGCGTTCCACTCCCAGGAAATGGGTAGTGGACGCTCCTCACCGCCACGATATAAATAGGTCTGGCACCTGCAGACCTACACTCCCCACTCTTAGATGTCACACCCTGAATCACCACTGAAGGTATGTACAGGTTTTCAGTTTGCTCTGCCACAACCTTGTAACTTGTGATTTTCTTATGCTGGCTGTATGTTCACATGGACCCATATAGGTCCTGGGAACTGGTATTAGCTCTTGTTTAGCTTCTATATAGCTGTTTGGCCTTGGTAATGCCAGTGTTATATTTCCCTTTTGAGTCACCTATGTTATTATGATTCCTAGGTGGAACATGTAGTTGCACCCTTGCATTGTTCTATTTAAATTCTCTGCAGCCAGAGCACTTTTCATCCCACTTTGATCTAACTAAAGTAAGTCAATCTGCCACCTGACTAATGTTGCACCTTTTTGTATGTGATCCCTGTAACATGTATTATTTAATCTATTCCTATAGACTCTTGAAGAGCCTGGGGAGTGGCTTAGTAAGCATATATAGCGCTCTTACTTACTTTCTCTTTGCTGGATTTTTCATCTCAAACCCTGATATAAGGTACTGGAAAGTGGATGTTAGTGTTGGTATCTCTAATTTCCGTATTTTTTTGGCCCTGGTAAAGCCAGTGTTATACTTCTCCTTTGAGTCATTTGTTTATCTTATCTTATTATGATTCCTAGGTGGAACATGTAGTTGCCCTCTTGCATTGTCCTATATAAATTTTCTGCAGACATAGCGCTTTCATCCCACTTTTGATCTAACTGAAGTAAGTTAATTTGTCACCTCACTAAGGTTGCACTTTTCTGTATGTGATCTTTGTAACATGGATTGTTTAATTTATTCCTTAGACTTTTTTATGAGCCTGGGTAGTGGTTCAGTAAGCACACATAGCGCTCTCACCTACTTTCCCTTTGCTGGATTTTTCATCCTCAAATCTTGATATAAGGTACTGGAAAGATTATATGGGAAGTGTCTAATCATTATATTCAAACTTACTGATATTAATGATATGATTATGAAAAAATCTTTTTTCTATCTAGATAGAAAAAGAGCCAATTTATTCCTTCCTTGGACCTTTTTGTCCTTTTCTCCAACATACAGTATTGCAAGGTAGATATTTATTCTGTGCCCTGGGAGCTTCTGGGTTCCCTCCTGGTCCCCGTACCCCCCAGTGTTGTGAGACTGATTTTTTATGTTCTGTCTTTGTTGAACAAATCTGTTTGTATTCTGACATTATTTTGTATCTCTCAGGTATACCACCTCATATGCTGCCTGTAGTTTGATGCAACCTCCGTTGCCTAGCAAAAAAACTTCAATTAGTGACTGTGTTTTAGGTGGGTGGTACTATGATACTGTTCTCTCTCATTCTATGGAGTATGTCTCTTCTGATTTGTGTTTTAGTTCCACTTTTTTCTATAAATATGGACTGATGTATTGAGATTTATAATACTAGGTCATTTAATACTCTTATTATAATATTTAATTTGTGATCCTTGATCATGATATATATGAATATTTTTCCTGGATGCACGGGTTACGTGCTAAATAGTTTTCACTGAATTGGTTATGTATGGAAGTATAACTGTGTGAACATAATTTTGCTGTACACTGTGTAAACTAATCTGTTTTCTTTTCTGTTATTATTTATTTACCAGAATGTCCTTGATAAAAACCTAAACTAAGGTTGAAACGTTGGACTTTTCTATACACAAGTTAAATAAAAAATATATTTCAAAGAAACACGATTTTTTTCTCTTATTCTTGGAGTGTGCCGGAGCTTTTTGTATTTTATTTGACGATTCGTTTTCTCCGTGCACCCACTTAAATAGTGAGCCAGGTTTCTTACCTCTATTCAATGGTAGATGGCACACACACGTAAAATCACATGGAACGTCTGTCCGTGTGGTAAGTACGTCTGTGCACTTTTCTACACTGACGACATGTCCGTTTTTGGCCGGCAGCATGCAGGCACGGACCCGCTTTAGTCTATGGATCCGTGCCTGCACGAACCGCACACGGAATATGTCCGTGTTCAGCACGTATCGTCCGTGTCCGTTTTTCATCACAAGATCTGAAACACTTGTTACCAATCTATCAGGTCAATTGATGGCCATTAATTCTGGCACCAAACATACATTTCCTGTCTCATTTGCACGCCAGACAGCAGCTGGGCACCTGTCCTCTCACTGCAGGGGAAATTTGAGCACAGAGAACACCACAGGTACTGAGCATGGCGCCCATAATCGATACAGAGAGGCTGATTGGAGAAGTAGAGAGGCATTCAGAGCTGTGGGACACACGTGTTGATGGCTACCATGACAGGTTAATGGTGGAACAAGCATGGATGTCTATGGCAGAGCTAGTCTACCCTGGGAATGGATGGTCTCAATGTACCCCTGGAAGGAAAAATAGATATGGTGAGTACAGATATTTGCATTGCTTCTGTCTTTACCTACATGTGCTCATTCTGTAGGCAGATTATATCCATATTTGTATAGTTTGTTTTGCATGTATTAATGGGCCTGACTCATTTTGAGCTACACTGGAGACTCACAAACAGGATAGTGTAGTTTTTTGGCCTTTTGAAGTATTCATTACAGTTTTCTAGTAATGTCAGCATGTGTATATGTGGCATGCAAAGCATTTTATGCATGTACAAAAGGCATTTCAGGGTGGTCAAGCAACAATTAAACATGTTTGAAATATATTTTTGTGTTCAATTTTGTGCTATTTCTATTGTAAATGTGCTGTGAAATGTCTATACATTTTGAGTTGTATTTTTATGTTTGGTTTATTATGCATGTTCCTTGGTGTCACCATGTCTGGAATGGTAACAGTAATGTGTAGTGTATAATGGAAAATCTTTGAGGAACATATGGCACTTCATGGGTTTATAGACATTTTGTTTCTCATGGCTTACTGAAGGTTTTATTATTTTTATTTTTGTAAGTAAAAAAGGAGATAAATTATTATACAGTGGTTTAATCTTTTTACTGGAGATCTTGTTTACTTTGTCATGCTTATTGTGTTATTATGTCACTATATGAGTGTCATGGGTTGTTGTTTTCATACACATGGATGTGTGTTCCAATTTATTTAAATTGCTGCAATACAAGAATAATGTTTTATTTTTTTATTGTTCAATTGTTATAATTTGTGACCTTATTATACAATTTTTTGTTTTTAAACAGTGGATCTTGTTAAACGGCGATGGCGCTTAGCACGTGACCAGTTCAGAAGAGAATATAACCCAGTGGCAACCACAGCTGCCGCAGCCAAAAAGAAAAAATATGTCCATTATGAAAGACTCACCTTCCTCATGCCCATTATGGAAGTACCAAAGTAAGTTTAAACCATTACATCACATGGCGTTTTTTTTTTTTTTAAATGCACACATTAATTGGTTTTTTTTTTTCTTTCTTCAAAGTACAGAGGATAATCTAGAACATAGTGAGGAAGCCCAGTCAGCAGTATTAACAGCGACCTCTGCTTCCGAGATGGAGCCTACCTCATATCAACCACCAACAATCCCCAACACCAGCCAGCCAGACGCAGAAGAAATGTCCTCTGATTTGGGTTTGGGAACAAGTCAATCCACTAATGTAATTCCAGGCCAGTCTACAGGGCAACAAAGTGGCCCTTCACCAGTTCTTGCAGAGAGTAGTCCACAGCAACATGCAGGCACACAGCCAAGAATAATAACTAATACCATGCGCTCAGTAGCCCAATCTATCCGTGGTCGCAGACATAGGCATTATGAAGATTTACGTTCCCTGCCAGATATCATTGATACCAGAATAATACACATGATGAATTCCCTGATACCAGAGCGTGATGGAGAGAGATTTTGCCGCTCCCTTTCTCCCTCTCTTGCATTGGTTCATGCTGATAGGCAGGACAGATTGAGGGCGTCCTTAATAACACTAATATCTGCAACCCAACGTGAGCCAGAACCCATATATTGTTTTGAAGTGATAGAGCAATGGAGAGCTAATCCACGTGGTCCACACACAAACACAACCCAACAAACTGTGGAAACCCAAACTGATGAACATTACTCTAATTTTCAACAAAATCCTGTAGTGCAACAAACACATATACAGTGTCCATCTTCTTCTATGGGAAGTGATGTACAAATTAGGCCAACAATTGTCCCACACCAAACAGGTACATTAATGACACAAAGGCCATCTCAACAGCCATCATTTGTCCCACAAGTACCCCAACAGACACCAATGCAAACCTCTGTTAGCTATCCTAGTATTGTTAGTAATGTTCATAGACTACCTCAAATGTTTCAACAACCAACATCCTACCATGTTCCTAATAATCTACAACAACAGTACTTTCAACATCAGACTTACCCATCTAACTTCACATACACACATACTCAGCCTCTTCCAACACATCAATATGTACCACCTACACTTGGTCTTCCATCTGCTCAAACAACTGCATCATTATTTGTTCCAAGTACAACAACTGTTACTAGTGGAAACACTGATCAGTCACTCACTACAACATCTAGTGTTGTGCAGCAAACATATTCTGTAGGTGTCAATGCAATGGAGACTACACAGGAAAGCATCACTAGCCTAGAGGATTTAGTTGAATCATAATGTGATATTGTATGTATTATTTTACATTTTGGTATATTTTCTAGGGTATTGCTGGTCGGAAAACATTTCAAAATGTAACACATTACTTACTCTATATGCATGGGGTCATATTTGTGTTTTCCTTTCCAAAGATTCAATAGAAATTACTCTATCACTTCAAAAACATTACCTGCCTGTTAGAATGTTGCCTTGCTCTGGACATGTTGTTTGTACCATCCATTAGAAAAAACTGGGTTTAGGTAAAAAATGCATGCACATAAACTACTACACTAACATTCAGACACCTTTATTATTAAAAATTCAGCCACTATGCAGTTGTCTGGTCCCAACTTGTATTCCAATAGTGTCAAACAAATTATGTTTGCGTGACATTACTGCATAATAAAGTATGGTGTTTTGTATGGGCTAATGTCCCTGACAAAAATCTGTATAAAAAATAATACAATACAGGGTGTTTTGCAAAAGATAACATACATACATAGGTTCAATAAAAAATCTGGACTAATTTTTACATTCAGTAGTACTGTTACTTGCAAAACAAAAATTCCTGATTTTATAGCAATAAAGTTAAATCACAATAGCTTATTGGGACCACAAACACAACCAACCAACAAAAATAACCACAAATTATACCTATGAATGGTCATTTTCTCTTTTGTATTACACATGTGTTTGTGATTATGTAACCAAGTGATAAAAAACTATAACAATGTCAAATTTATACATGACTATGGCGATTTAAACTAAAATAATCTTTAAACTGATTCCTCACTTGTAGACCAGAAGTCGACACATTGGTTCTAACACTACCACTCTCTACAAATGGTGCATTTAAAGCTGGCAACTCCTCAATGTCTTCGTCATTGCTTTCATGTAATCTACAGTAATTATGTAACACTACTGTAGCTTTAATGACAGCCTTGACGGTGGTTGGTTGGAGTTGGATGGTGGTTTGATAAATGCGCCATCTTGAGGCCAAAATGCCAAAGGCTCGTTCAACATAGCAACGTGCTCTGGCCAATTTGCTATTAAATAGGGCTTTTGATCTGTCCAGCCCCCTTCTGGGATATGGACGCATCAAATGCCTAGACAATGCAAACCCCTGATCTGAAACCATGACGAAAGGAACAATAGGGCCATTATTACCAGGCAATGGTCTTGGTGCAGGCAAACTTAAACTATCAGACATTAATCGTCTTGCTAAACGTGAGCTTCTGAACATGCGTGCATCTGAGGCACTGCCATAGGCCCCAATATCAGCAAATAAAAAGCAGTAGTTTGTATCTACCATGGCCAAAATAACTACTGAAAAAAACTTATGATAATTAAAATATCTTGATGCAGAGTTAGGTGGTTTCTTCACTCTAATGTGCTTTCAGTCAATGGCACCAATACAATTAGGGAAAGCTGTTTTCTCCAAAAAATCTTCAGAAATGTGCATCCATTCCTGTGTTGAAGGCAGCTGCATGACATGATGCCTAAGGGTCTCCCATAGCACAGTGCAGGTATGCAGGATAATCTTGCCAATTGTAGACCTTCCCAATAAGAATTCGAAATGTAGACTGCTGATGGATTGCCCAGTTGCAAGGTAACTGAAATAGAAAAAAAATATGACATTACTTTGACTATTCATGAAAGTTGTTTTTCAAAACAAATATTTGTGTCATCCAATGACTGGCGAGATACTGGGTATGATTATTATTTTATTGCTTTTGTTGGAAAAACATATGTGTTGATATTTACTTTCCATATTAGAAAAATAATTACTTTTCTGTTTAATAAACAAGATTGTTTGATTTATGACTCGTTTCTTTAATTTTGGTAGAGATAGAATGGTAGATGTGAGCACTCAGATCATATTTTAAGATTACAATGAGGTTATGTGATCTATATAAATTTTCAACAAATACCTAAATTTAAAATTACATAATTTCTACAAAATGATGCCTTTGAGATTTAAAGGGGTGGTTCACCCATATTTTTTATTGTCTAGATCGATATTATATTGAGAAACAATGTTTCTCTCAAATACCTTGTGTTGTCAATAGTGCCTGTGAGAGGCGCTATTGCAGACCGCTGCTCCCCGTCCAGTGACGTACCCGTCCAATGCTGCCTCGTCACATCCGTGCAGCCGGCTACATTCTGAGCCCATCTGCTCCCTGCTCCTCCTCCCTCACAGCACGTCTCTTGCTTGCAGCGTTCTGCGAGGAGGGAGGGGGGAGCAGGAGATGCGCCGTGCTAGGAGGGAGGAGGAGGGGGGAGCAAATGGGCTGTGACAGCAGTGAAACACCGCTCACAGCTCAGAGTCTTGAAGACTGTAGCCGGCTGCACGGATGTGACGAGGCAGCATTGGACAGGTACGTCACTGGACGGGGAGCAGCGGTCTACAATAGCGCCTCTCACAGGCACTATTGCCAACACAAGGTATTTGAGAGAAACATTGTTTCTCAATATAATATCGATCTAGACAATAAAAAATATGGGTGAACCATCCCTTTAACATGTATTTCAAAATAACAGATAAAGCATGAGTATACATGACAACACCTACCGTAAAGTCACCAACAGTCGTTCCTCAGGGGAGATGCTGAGGCGCATACAGGTGTCCTGATGCTTCAAACGATGGTACACAAGGCCAAGGATGTTGTCAAATGAATTCATGGTGAGATGGCAGTAGGTTTGGAATTTTGGTGGAAATTTCTGCATTTCGCCATAGAGAATATTAAAATGCCCATGTGTTTTCCTGAGCTTCACAAGGGAGTGAATCCACATCCTTCTCTCCAGTGGTGGCTCTTCTTCAATCATATGTCGCCTAACCCCAAATCTCCTAGATATCAACCAGAGCAAATACATGGTTGCTTCATTGGAGAGAGACATTTTGGAGTGTGTATAATGTGAGAATGAGCTCAGAAGCCATATTTTTAAAGGTTTTTTAAGCAAACTAACCAAATTGGGTAGTTAATTGACCAATTAAACACACCAGGAGCACATTATGATGGGCTAACAAGGTTATTTGTGTGAAAATATGGATCTGAAAAAACGGACGGCACACGGACTGCACACGTACGTATTTTATGTCAATACGGACATTCCACACGCACACACGGCTCGCATACGCCATCACACGGATGCCATTCGTACCGGAGAAACGCCCCTAAAAAACGGAACACGGACCCGAAAAAACGGACCGTAAGACACGTACGTTTTTTTTGCGGAAGTGTGTTTTAGGCCTAATATAAACTGTATAGTAGTATGTTATGAAAAGATGTAGCTGAGTATAGTAATACTTGTAACAACACACTGTGTGCGGTGTTGAACATATAACAAAGGGGAATGTAGGTAGATGGGTGTCTACACTGTGAAAAAATAATGATAAAAAAATAAAAAATAGAATTAATGCATATAGACTGAATATAAAAAGGTATATATAAGACAGGGGGCAAAAGAATATGCATGTATATGAGGTCAAACTTACCCAGAAAGGGCAGAAAAGAGGTGTGCGGTATCCACCGCTTGTAATAAAGATAAGGTAATCTGGCTGATGTCACTAAGAGTAAGGGGTGCTTCACACACAGCGAGATCGCTGCTGAATCACGGTTTTTGTGACGCAACAGTGACCTCATTAGCGATCTCGTTGTGTGTGACACTGAGCAGCGATCTGGCCCCTGCTGTGAGATCGCTGCTCGTTACACACAGCCCTGGTTCGTTTTTTTTTATTGTTGCTCTCCCGCTGTGACGCACAGATCGCTGTGTGTGACAGCAAGAGAGCGACGAAATGAAGCGAGCAGAGAGCAGGAGCCGGCATCTGGCAGCTGCGCTAAGCTGTAACCAGGGTAAACATCGGGTAACCAAGGTGGTTACCAGATATTTACCTTCGTTACCAGCCTCCGCCGCTCTTACGCTGCCAGTCCCCGGCTCTCTGCTCTCTGCACATGTAGCTGCAGTACACATCGGGTTAATTAACCCGATGTGTACTGTAGCTAGGAGTGCAGGGAGCCAGCGCTAAGCAGTGTGCGCTGCTCCCTGCACATGTAGCTGCAGTACACATCGGATAATTAACCCGATGTGTGCTGTAGCTAGGAGAGCAGGGAGCCAGCGCTAAGCAGTGTGCGCGGCTCCCTGCTCTCTGCACATGTAGCGACGTTATGATCGCTGCTGCTTCTGCTGTGTTTGACAGCTAAGTAGCGATCATAACAACGACTTACTAGGTCGCTGTTACGTCACAGAAAATGGTGACGTAACAGCGACGTTGTTGTCGCTGTCGCTATGTGTGAACCCAGCTTAAAGGTAATTATCGTCATATAGAGAAAATAAAGATATTATGTATATAAGGATAAGATTAAACTTACCCAAATGGGAAAGAGTATAACATGCGGTATCCACCTCTTGTTGAGTGTGGTGACTAAGGTTGCCGTTACTATAAGATAAAGCAACCATAGTAAGAAACAAATAGAAGACATATAATCGCCGTGGGGACGGACCGTAACTTACCCAGGAAGAGAGAGAGAGAATCACATGGTATACACTGCTAGTGGAGAGCACCATTGTAGAGGCGGAACGTCTGGGTAGAAATACCTTCTGTGTAATGAGTGACAGGTGAAGTCTATGACGTGCGTAGTGAGCAGTGCGCATGCTTGAGGGACAAAAACCTCAATCAGCTGAATGAATAGCTGCAAACATCAGATGGTGGCGTATATGGTAAGGTGAACGTGATTCCATATGGGATGCGGGAACTGGAACACTGGAGAGGGATCGAGGACAACAGAACACAGGTTCATGTACGATTCTGCATTTATATATCAACAGGTTGGACAGCTATTGTTCTCTGGTGTCACCTTTGTGATTTCCTACTCCCAGTGATACTAGTCTTATGATTTATAATTTTACATTTCTATACGATATCATAATTGGTTATTTATTAGTACATCAACACGTTGGACAGCTATTGTTCTCTGAAGTCATCCCTGCGACTTTCTACTCTTAATGCGTGTCCTCCTTTTTCTTAGAGCAAGCCTCATCATTACTGGTTACTGATTCACACACAGTTTGCGTTAGGTGAATTTCCATTCAAAATCTTTTTATAACAGGGTAAGAGTTCACCGCCATTGTCCTGTTTTCTATTCTTGTAATCCTTATATGGGATTGATAACTATCAATATATATTTTTTTGCCCTAGTCCACTTCCCACCTGGTTTCTTATCCATACTTGAACTTCCTTTGATCGCTTTTCAACCATGATAAGACAGGGTGAGCAGCTATTTTTATTCTTTTGTCATTTTCATTGATTCTTGGTATTATCTTTACACCTGTTTGACATCACCATTCACTTATTCGCACAGTCCTGCCCCATTTTCGTTTACTCACAAGTAGTTCTTATACGGCTTCACAGCTGCATAAGCGCATTATCCAATAAGTCTAACAATATCACTTTTTGTATAGTTAGTCATGTTTTTTCTATACTGTTTTTTTTTTTACTACATCGGTTTTTACTCACTTCACTCACCCGGATCTCCTCTCCCTTCTCCCCCATCCCTTCTGCATGTCTTTATTAATTTCTATTTTCCTTCTCTTGTCTGTTAGACTTTGTATCTGAGCATTATGAATACCATTTATTGTATTTATCTAAATGGAATTATATTTGTTTTGTCAGTTCTTGAAGAAGGTCCAATCAGCGACCGAAACGTTGAACTGTTTGAAGATGCAATAAAATTTATTCTTTTTTCACATCAATTGGAGTGCCTGGTGCTTATTTTTCTTCATATGGACTTGGACCCCACCTGAGCACCCATACCCTCACAGAAGTACCATGACAATCTCTTATTATAAATGTGAAAACAGGCTGGGGGCTGAAGTGGTTAAGGAGCAACTCAATAATAAGAGTATTACATGCTGATTATAGGGGTTTACCAGTTTGAAAAAACACATGACCACAGGATTCGTTTGCTTTAAAAAAAAATAAAATAAATTATTCTGATTTACTTCCCCTTTATGGATCCAGTACTTTGGGTCTGCCATTGCTTCTGGTGTTTTATTGTCTGCAGCACTGTTGAAATGACGACAGTGCTGCAGACAATTAAAAGGCACAGGGTACAGCAGTGGAGACTATGTACTGAACCTGGGGAAAGCGAGTAAAGGCTCATTCAGATGACCATTCCGTCTGTCATGTTCAGTTCCTGTTTTTTTGTGGACCTACTGACATGAGCATCTTTTCAATGTCTTTTGAGTAGAATTGGATGGCACACAGACGCACGTCCGTGTGCCATCAGTTCTTACAAAAAAAAACACATCGGTTGCCGTACGTCCGTTCCGTTATTATGGAACATGTCCTATTCTGTTCCATAATTGTGGACCGTGACACAATATAAAATCCCTGGAAGCCACACGGAAGCAATTTGTTGAGACCTCCGCCGAGTGCCCCTGCAGTCTGTGTCCTGCTCCCCCGCCAGCCTTGCAGCTGCTTGCACTGCAGTGTGCCAGTAGCTTCTCGCACTGCAGCATGTCAGCATCTGCCCGCTTAGCAGTGTCAGCAGCTGCGGGGATGACGAGCGCCGATATTAGGAGGTTAGAAAAGTTCATTACCTGCTGTTATGAAGTCCGCTGCATTCCTGACGTCAGCGCTCATCACTGACTTCCATGCCCGACGCGTTCTCACATGAAGTCTCGAGAGCGGGCCGAGACTGACTAGCAGTGACGTCATGGGCTCACGCGATACTTCGCTTGTGAAGACGGCGGACAATGGAAGTCTGTGACAAGCGCTGATTTCAGGAGTTCAGTGAAGTTCATCACCGCAGGAAATATACCTAGCTAACCTCATGACGTCGGCGCTCATCATGCCCTGCGGTGACCTGGCCTGACCTAATGATGCTAGCTCAGGTCACTGCACTGCTTTCCCAGCCAATGGGGAACATTCTGTTCTTCATTGACTAGGACAGTGAGTAAGGATCGTAATTGGACTCCTTATTGGATTACGCCAGACCCGGATTTATTTTTTCTTTTCAATAAATTGGTAAAAGATGGAATGTGTTGGGGAGTGTTTTTTCAAATAAAAATTTGTTTGTCGTCTATTTTTTTATTACTGACTGGGTTAGTGTTGTAGGGTATCTGATAGACGCCGTGACATCACTAATCCCAGGGCTTGATGCTAGGTGACATTGCACAGCTGTAGTCAACCCCATATATTACCCTGTTTGCCACCGCAACAGGGCATTCGGGATGAGGCGGGTAAAGTCCCAGGATTGTCGCATCTAATGGATGAGGCAATTCAGGGCAGAGGCTGGCTGATATTTTTAGACTGGAGGGCTCCCAATAACGTGGGTCTCCCCAGCCTGAGAATACCAGCCCTCAGTTGTGTTGCTTTATCTTGGCTGGTATCAAAATTGGGCGGGGACCGTACACTTTTTTTTTAAAATTATTTATTGTACTGTACAATATAGACCCTCCAACCTGCGGCTGTGATTGGTTGCAGTCAGACAGCTGTCACTCAGCGTGGGATCGCGTCTGACTGCAAAAATCACAGACGCCGGTGAGCGAGGGAAGCAGTGAATATATATCAGTCTAATGAGCGGCCGGCTCCGGAAGAACAAAGAGTTGCCACGGGAACAGTGTGACAGCCGCCCTGGTGATTGGTGATCATGTAGCGCTTGCTCCTACCCCTTTGCGCCAGATTCTGTTTATCATAGACAATGCGTGGGGACCAGCATCTGGCCAGATACCGTGGACTGTATGTAACGTTATGGGTTTTTTTGCAGTTCGCAAAAAAAGGAAGTCACACGGATAACACACGGACCGTATACGGAACGGAACGGGACGGATGCGGTTGTCACATGGCTGCATTTGTGAAAAAATAGGACCTTTTTTTGCGGACCGCAAAAACGGAACGGTCGTGTGAATGTAGCCTTAAGCTCAGGTTGTTTATTTATAATAAACTATACCTGTGGATAAGGGTTTAATGAAACCAGAAAATCCCTTTAAGGGTATATTCACACTGGGTGTTTTTGCAGTGCTTTTGCAGTGTATGTTAGCTGCGGATCTGCCTTAGTTTTATGCAAATCCATGCTAATAAAACGCTGCTTTTTACAGTCCCAGCAAAGTCTATGAGATTTCTGAAATCTCGTGCTCACACACACAAATCACCTCCAGGATTTTCCTGATGGTTTTATTAATTCTTTTCAGTGCTTTTGCTACGGTTCGGATCGGCGGGTCTAACAGAGTTAATAAAAAACCCGGTTCCGGCACGGATCCAGGGTATCTTACCGGCACTTAAAATGTTGGTGGGGATAGGAGCAGACACGGTATATTTACTGATTCCCTGGCGCGGCTGTACGCTCCCGCGGCTCATCCACTTCCCGGGCCGCTCATTACCTTCATGACATATTCACTTCTTTCATCTGTGATTGGTTGCAGTCAGATGCGCCCCCAGTCTGAGTGACAACATCTGACTGTAATCAATCACAGATCTGGTCTGTGGGTCTAGTGTAGAGAATGAATGAATCCAGGCAAAACAAAAGGTGCAAGTATAAAAGCCCTGTCACACACAGAGATAAATCTGTGGCAGATCTGTGGTTGCAGTGAAATTGTGGACAATCAGTGCCAGGTTTGTGGCTGTGTATAAATGGAACAATATGTCCATGATTTCACTGCAACCACAGATCTGCCAAATATTTATCTCTGTGTGTAAAGTGGCCTTAATACCTAAAACATAACTTTTATTCGAGTGCAGCTAAAAAGCGAGCCGAAGCTCACTGAGGGTGAGTAAAATCAAAGAAATAGTAGCAATGATTGCTATCATGCTAAAAATAGGGCCAAAAAAGAGCCCAAGTCATCTCACCACTGGTAATGTAGTGCGGCAATGCTAGCCTCAAATCTCATTTGAGGATGCCACCCAAAAAACAGACTGCCAGGGTGTAGAATGACTATGGACAAACACACATTTCTTTCCACTCCTATAGCCGGCGGAGTCACCAATTTAAAGAAAGTGTGTCCAGAGTGTATAAAAATATAATAGACACACAGGTATCGAGATTAAATCCCAAAAGGGAACGATCTTACCCGGTCTTGCAGAGATGAAAAAAGGGCAACTTTAGAAGGACATCACGGCTTTATTTGGGGGAGCTGTCCACCAGCTCATCAAATCCCACAATAATGTCACGGAGGGGTCAACTCCATATATTCAAGAAACACTCACTCCCAACGCGTTTCATGGGGAACAATCATCAGGGAAGTCCGGGTGAAGATTACAGGGTATGGCCCATATACATCTTATGTGGCCATATTGTCATAGCCAAACATGCTCGCACATATGCGTGCGTCAGGACCGAACCTTTTCAAAAGTGCCGCGCTTTTTAGCTGCACTCGAATAAAAGTTATGTTTTAGGTCTTATACTTGCACCTTTTGTTTTGCCTGGATTCAGCTATTTATTACGGTTGATACTGTGGATCCCCCGGGTACATTGCTACTTTAGAGAATGAATGAGCCGCGCATTCAGCGGTGACGTTACTCAGGCTATTTACAATCACAAGTATTGCCAGCTGTGACCGGAAATCACCTGAGCAAAGTGACCGCTGATCGTGCAGGTCATTCTCTTCCTGGAGCTCACAGAGGGCAGTTCCTGTTCTATGGCGTTTGCTGTGATCTTCAGATGTAGCAGAGCTGAATAGTTGTGGGACCTCGTGTGAATTACGTCGGACCTGCAGGGGTGTGATTATGGGGCTAATAAAGTGGTGAAACAGGGTGTTTTTTGTATTTTATTTCAAATAAAGGATTGTTTGGTGTTTGTGCGGATTTCTTTTCGCTTATTACAAACTGGTTACTGCCATTACCAATCTAGGGCATAGTCGTAGCTGTGATAAAGTGCTGGGATTGTTGCATCCAAGGCTGCTTTCACACTACTTTTTTTTAACATGCGTCCTGAACGTTTAACGCAAAAATGGATCCAGTGCAAATGCGTTTTCATTTCAATGCATTTGCAATGGACTCGCGTCAACATGCGTTCACCTGCGTTTGCGTGCGTTATAGTGAGGATCCAGCGACTTGCAGTTTTTTAACATTTTTCAAAAACGCTACTTGTAGTGTTTTTGAGCTGCGTCCAAATACTGCAAATTGCTGGATCCTGACTAAACAGCACGCAAACGCATGTGAACGGTGACATGCTGATAGACAGGATGCTGCTTGCTCTACTGAGCATGCCCAGAAACCAGCCTCGGGTGATCAGTCCCTCTCTCTCCCTCCCTCTCTCCCTACCCCTCTCTCTCCCCCGCCTGAGAGCTGCGGACACTCGTAACCAAGATAAATATCGGGTAACCAAGCAAAGGGCTTCTCTTAGTTACCCGATGTTTATGTTTGTTACGTGTGCAGGGAGCAGGCAGCCCGTCTCCTAGCACCTCCGGATGCTCGTAACCAACGTAAATATCGGGTAACCAAGCAAGTTACCCGATGTTTACCTTGGTTACGAGCCTCCGCAGCTGTCAGAAGCCGGTTCCGAGTCTATCATGTTCAGTTCCACTGACTCCCGATCACATGACTCCAATGCCCGCCCATAAACTTAAAGTGACAGGATCCTGGAAAATAACACATGCGTTTTTTTGCTGTAAAAGCAGGATCTGCTTTTACAGCAAAAAAAACGTTCATGACGCATGTTAAAAAAACGTAGTGTGAAAGCAGCCTTATGGATGCAACAATCCTGGGCGACTGCAGGCTGATATTTTTAGGATGGATCTCTCAAGCCTGAGAATACCAGCCCCAGCTATGGGCTTTATCTTGGCAGGGTATCAAAATTGGTGGACTGCACGCTGTTTTTTTTTCCAATAATTTATTTAAATAATTAAAAAACAGCATGGGGTCCCCTATTATTTTGATACACAGCCAAGATAAGCACATGGCTTGGTGATGCAATCTGTAGCCTTGGGCTATTTCTGTGCTGGGTATCACAATATCGGGGAACCCTAAGCCATTTTTATTTATTTATTTTTTTAGTATGACAGATAATCACAGACCAGGTCTGTGATTGGTTGCAGTCAGACGCTGTCACGCAGGCTGGGGGTGCGTCTGATTGCAATCAAACACAGACCCCGGCGCACTGGGAATGCAGAGATGATCATGGGTCCGAGTAGAAAACATGACTGCTTTAATCATGGAAGTTCAAATATATTTATAGAAGTCAGTTGAATAGGAGCCAAGAATACGTACACTTCCTCTACTGGGTAAACAGCAAACAGAGCTTATTCTAAGATATATACACTACAGTTCAAAAGTTTGGGGTCACCCAGATAAAAGTATGATTTTTCATGGAAAAGACAAAATTATTTATCAAATAAGTTGCATAATGAATAGAAAATATAGTCCAGACATTGACGAGATTAGAAATAATTATTTTTACTTGAAATAATAATTTTCTCCTTCAAACTCTGCTTTCATGAAAAAATGCTCCCTTTGCAGCAATTACAGCTTTGCAGACCTTTGGCATTTTAGCTGTTAATTTAATTACGTAATCTGGAGATATTTCACCCCATGCTTCCAGAAGCCCCAATCAACAAGTTGGATTGGCTTGATGGGCACTTTTTGCATACCATATGGTCAAGCTGTTCCTACAACAGCTCAATAGGGTTGAGACTGGTGACTGGGCTGGCCACTCCATTACAGGTAGAATACCAGCTGCCTGCTTCTTCCCTAAATAGTCCATGCATAATTTGGAGGTGTGCTTTGAGTCATTGTCCTGTTGTAGGATGAAATTGGCTCCAATCAAGCGCTGTACACAGGGTATGGCATGGCGTTGCAAAATGGAGTGATCGCCTTCCTCATTGAAAATCTCTTTTACTATGTACAAATCTCCCACTTTACCAGCACCAAAGCAACCCAAGACCATCACATTACCTCCACCATGCTTCACAGATGGTGTCAGGCACCCTTACAGCATCTTTTCAGTTGTTCTGTATCTCACAAATGTTCTTCTCTGTAATGAAAACATCTCAAACTTCGATTCGTCTGTCCATAATACTTTTTTCCAAACTTCCTCTATCCAATGTCTGTTTTTTTGCCCATATTAATCTTTTCTTTTTATTAGCCAGTCTCAGATATGGCTTTTTCTTTGCCAATCTGCCCTGAAGGCCAGCATTCCCGGAGTCGCTATTCACTGTAGACGTTGACACTGGCGTTTTACGGGTACTATATAATGAAGCTGCCAGTTGAGGACCTGTGAGGCGTCGATTTCTCAAACTAGAGACTCTAATGTACTTGTCTTATTTCTCAGTTGTACAGTGCGGCCTCCCACTTCTCTTTCTACTCTGATTAGAGCCTGATTGTGCTCTCCTCTGAAGGGAGTAGTACACATCGTTGTAGGAAATCTTCAGTTTCTTGGCAATTTCTCACACGGAATACCCTTCATTTCTAAGAACAAGAATAGACTGTTGAGTTTCATATGAAAGTTCTCTTTTTCTGGCTTTTTTGAGAGTTGAATGGAACCAACAAATGTAATGCTCCAGATTCTCAACTAGATCAAAGGAAGGTCAAATTTATAGCTTCTCTAATCAGCAAAAATGTTTTCAGCTGTGCTAATATACTTGCACAAGGGATTTCTAAACCTCTATTAACCTTCTAACACAGTTAGCAAACACAATGTACCATTAGAACACTGGAGTGGTGGTTGTTGGAAATGGGCCTCTATATACCTATGTAGACATTGCATTTAAAACCAGACGTTTGCAGCTAGAATAGTCATTTAACACATTAACAATGTATAGAGTGTTTGATTTAATTTTAGCTTCATTGAAAAAAATGTGCTTTTCTTTCAAAAATAAGGAATTATCTAAGTGACACAAAAGTTTTGAAATGTAGTGTACATGGGATGTGAAAATCTACAGCATGCTTGTTTTTCAGGATCAAAAATTTTCACTTCAGGCAAGTTTCACACTTGCGTTGAACAGCATCCGTTGCATTGCGTTGTGTGACGGATGCAACGGATGTGTTGCATATAGTGGCACAAAGGATGCAACGGATCGTATAAAACAACGGAATCAGCTTTTTTTTTTTTTACAGTTTCACCGGCGGCAGACTATTGTGAACGATCAGCTGATCACCCGGCTGCTCAGCTGATCGCTCACAGCAGCCGGTCGCTGGGTGAACAGCTGATCGCTCACAGCTGCCGGTCGCCGGGTGATCAGCTGATCGTTCACAGCAGCCGGTCGCCGGGTGATCAGCTGATCGCTCACAGCAGCCGGTCGCCGGGTGATCAGCTGATAGCTCACAGCAGCCGGTCGCCGGGTGATCAGCTGATCGCTCACAGCAGCCGGTCGCCGGGTGATCAGCTGATCGCTCACAGCAGCTGGTCGCCGGGTGATCAGCTGATCGTTCACAGCAGCCGGTCGCCGGGTGATCAGCTGATCGCTCACAGCAGCCGGTCGCCGGGTGATCAGCTGATCGCTCACAGCAGCCGGTCACCGGGTGATCAGCTGATCACTCACAGCAGCCGGTCGCCGGGTGATCAGCTGATCGCTCACAGCAGCCAGTCACCGGGTGATCAGCTGATCGCTCACAGCAGCCGGTCACCGGGTGATCAGCTGATCGCTCACAGGAGCCGGTCGCCGGGTGATCAGCTGATCGCTCACAGCAGCCGGTCGCCGGGTGATCAGCTGATCGCTCACAGCAGCCGGTCGCCGGGTGATCAGCTGATCGTTCGGCTGCCGAGAATGTGTGCGGGGGCGGAGTGCGGGGGTGGGTGGAGCCAAGCGGGGCCATGGCGCTGAGGACAGGTGAGTGTGTGTGCGTGTGTGTGTGCACGTGTGCGCGCGTGTACATGCGGAGTGGAGTGCGGGAGGGGGCGGAGCCAAGCGGGGAAGTGTCGGGCTCCCTGCACATGTAGCCAGGGTAAATATCGGGTAACTAAGCAAAGCACTTTGCTTGGTTACCCGATATTTACCTTGGTTACCAGCGTACACAGCTTAGCACTGGCTCCTTGCACACGTAGTCAGGGTAAATATCGGGTAACTAGGCAAAGCACTTTGCTTGGTTACCCGATGTGTACCCTGGTTACGGGTGCAGGGAGCCAGAGAGAGCATGCACAGTGAAATCCTAAGGATTCCGCTGCTCAAAAAAACATTACATGCTGCGTTCTTTCCGCCCGGCGGAAGCAACGCAGCGTCAGCCAGCGGAAGCAACGCAGGTACTTTTGGCACAATCCGTCATCCATACAAGTGTATGGGAAACAGCGGAATCCGTTAACGGATTCCGCCGTTTTCCAAAAGGGCGGATTGTGACGGAAGGAAAAAAACTCAAGTGTGAAAGTACCCTTACATGGGTGTTATTTTGCAATGCAGTATGTGTGTAGAAAATCTGGAACATAGAAGCTAAGTGTGCAATACCAAAAGCAATATAATTTAGTTAAAGGAAGGGAGCGTGGCCTAGTGGGGAATGCAGTGAGACGTGTCTCGGCAGAGTTCCTCCTATGTTCATCCTTATTTAAAGCATCCGACATAGCAAAGCTGAACTTGTAAAATACCAGCGGTTGACTGAAGGTCTCTGGAGATCGGGTAACATAGTGTGGGCAGTGGTGGTGCAATGACCCGCAGTTAAAGTAGTCCAACATAAACTCTAAAAAAATTGTTAAGCTAATCTATGCTGTATTGTCATATAAAATACCCCTACATTATTTTTTTTTTTGTTTCTAACTTTTGTTCCTCTTGAATTATCACTTGTCTGCAGCCACTTTATTTACTTGCAGCTCAAGCAAACTTGACTTTTTCCCGTACTTGGTTGCCAAACCTCACAGTTAGAGCTGGCACCGTTAAGCCTCGCCTTTTGCACACTCATTAGCTGTCAGTATTCTGCCCCAGCACTGACCTCTAGCAGAGGATAATATGGGCACATATTATGTAATAATGTGCAGCATCCTTGTGCCCATGTTGTCATAAATGTGTTCATCCTATAGTATTGTGCCCCATCCTTCTGCTCATCCTATAGCATTGTGCCCCATCCTTGTGCCCATCTTGTAGTATTGCGCTCATCCTATATAGTGCCCCATCCTTGTGCCCTTTCTATAGTACTGTGCCCATCCTGCTCATCCTATAGTAATGTCCCGTTCCTAGTCCTCTTCATATAGCAATGTCCCCCTTTCCTGCTCCTTTTCTTGTAGCAATGATCTGTCCTGTAGAATTGTCCCCTATTCTGCCATACTTCACACGCGCAAAAAAACAAAAACAAAAACAAAGACAAATTTCTCTCACCTGTCCTGGTTCCCTCGGTATCCTGTCTGCTTCTTGTGACAGCAGCCCCCTTGATGAACGCTGCCGATGCAGGGGCCGCAACTGACAGCACTTTATGTCAGAGGACAGATTCTCGGGAGTTGCGCAGGGCCGAGCTCTCTATGCATCTTCTCCAGTGATCAGCTGCTGGCCTCTGACTGGCCGGTAGCTTATCATTGCAGTAGCTGTATATAGAGCTCGCATCTGAGCAGCACCGGGGAAGGGGAATCTGTCATTGATATAAAGCGCTGACTATGCGGCCCCCAGCACAGGCAGCAATCAGCAAGGGGGCCACAGGCCTGCGGACCGCAAGCAGCATCAGGGGCCGCCACTTACAGCGCTTTATATCAGAGGACAGATTCCCGGGAACTGCGCAGGGGAGAGCTCTGTATGCAGCTTCTCCAGTGATCTGCTGCTGCCTCTGATTAGCGGGCGGTTGATCATTGCAGTAGCTGTATACAGAGCGCCATCCTGCACAGCACCTGGGGATCTGTCCTCTGATATAAAGCGCTGATTGAGCAGCCCTAGCACAGGCAGCAATCAGCAAGGGGCCACGGGCCTGCCGGACGCAAGCAGCATCAGGGGCCGCCACTTACAGAGCTTTATATCAGAGGACAGATTCCCGGGCACTGCGCAGGGGAGAGCTCTGTATGCAGCTTTTCTAGTGATCCGCTGCTGCCTCTGATTAGCCGGCGGTTGATCATTGCAGTAGCTGTATATAGAGCGCCATCCTGCACAGCACCCGGGGATCTGTCCTCTGATATAAAACGCTGATTGAGCGGCCCTAGCACAGGCAGCAATCAGCAAGGGGCCACGGGCTTGCCGGACGCAAGCAGCATCGGTGGCCGCATGCAGCCTACCGCCAGAGTCTTTGAGACCACTTCACTATGGAATGTGTTGGAGAGTGCGGGGGAAGGTGGGTGGGGACTCCACGCATGGTACCCACTCAGCAAGGTGGCAACAGGAAGTCGGCTGTGAAGCCCGTCAACAAGGTCCTGCTCCTGTCGACGTGACGTCACACGAAGTAGCAAAATCCCTTCAGGAGCACTTACATGACCTCTCTGAGCCAGGGGAGAGGGGCTGAAAGCAGGGCAGGTAGGTAGTTGCTATCTACTTACCTGCCCCAATGTAGTCCAATAGTGATATGACAAATAAAGGCAAAATAAGCTGGATAACCCCTTTAAGGATGCAGCAGGGAAGACTGAGTGAAGCTGCAGGAAATCTAAGATGGCGCCAACACATGCAGTAGGTAAAGACAGAGAGACAAGAGCAGAGAGGTAGCGGCACAGCTTAAGAAATATGCCCACAGTGTGCATGCGTCAAGCCCTCTGAGACAAAGGTCAGTCAGTGTCTGCTCCACAGGGGCTTAAAGGTCCTCCCTGTCCAAGAGCCCAGTTTCATGGCACTAGCACAGAATTAGTAGATCTCTAATATGGACTCCTCACAAGTCCAAAGTGGTTCAGCGCAAAATCCTAAGGGGGATGCATGTATCTCTGGAGAGGTATCCTTGGGAGAACCCCACCATCTCTGCTAGATGTCCTGAAAGCAGTAAAATATAATTCCACTGTCACAAGCCAAGTGGGCAGCATACGAGCATAAGAGACTACCTCTATAATATACCATGATGTACTGTACAAAAAGTGTCAGAACGCACCACAGCAATGTAGCGCAGAGTTAGTGAGCTGGAAGACGCTCTCCCTCAGATCAGAAGAGATATCAAATGGCATTCACAAGCTGTTGCTGCATTACTTGCCAAAACTGCTGACTTGGAAAACCGTCACAGACACAATAACATCAGACTGGTTGGAGTACTTGAATAAGTGGAAGGGCGTGACTGATGGTTTCCTTGAAAAATTGCTTACAGAAACAATTGGCAGAGATGTCTTTACTCTTTAGTTTGCAGTGGGGAGCGCTCATAGAGTCACTACGTGACCAGGTCCAGTGGGTAAAACCCCTTCGGCCTACTTTGATAAAATTCCTACATTATAAAGACCAAGAGATTAATCTAAGGAAAGCAAGAGAGATGCAGGACATTATGTTTGGATGAGGTAATTTGGTATGCAGTACTCCATGACTTATCCTGCTAAACTCAGGGTGGCAGCCCTTGGCACCACTAACTTCTTCAAGTTTCCTAACACCTCCCTCAGACGGTTTGATAATTTGCTAGATTTGGTCCGGTCAAACACACCAGAAACTATTTCAGATCTACAGGTCTGGGAGCACTTGGGCACCAGCGATGATAATATGGTAAGCTTCAAAGTAATATTCAATAGAACATTTGAAAGGAGAAATGCTAAAGCCTGGAATTTTAGGAAAGCGGATTTCATCAAATTAAGGGAAAAGCTTAATTGTGTAGATTGTGTAGACAATGACATGGTAACTAGTGATACCGAACATAAATGGGGTAAAAAGTCCTGTAAAAAAACTTATACCCTCTGGTAATAAAATGTCAAGGAATAAAAAGAAACCACGGTGGATAAATAAAACAAAATCTCAAAGGCTGAGAATACAGAAATAGCCTTCCAGGAGTATAAATAGGAAATGTAAAATAGAAAATCAAGCAAGCAAAATTATCTACTGAAACAAAAATAGCCAAAAACATTAAAATAAATCCCCAAATTTTTATAATTACATTAATGCCAAAAGGAAAACAAAGAATGGCATTAGCTCCTTAAAATATAATAAGTTAACTATAGAGGACAAAGAAAAGGCTGATATATTATATAGGCACTTCTCATCAGTGTTCATCAACGAACTGACTATTCCAGGGATCATTCAAAAAGTCAAAAATCAAAGTTCACCACCTGATATAATTAACTTAACACAAGAAGAATTATGTCTGCATCTGACTAAATTAAACATTGACAAATCCCCTAGGGCAGATGGTATTCATCCACTAATATTGAGGGAATTGAGCTCAGTAAATGACAGACCACTGTATCTCATCTTCTTAGACTCTCTTGTAACAGGGTTGGTGCGTCAGGATTGGAGGATTGCTGATGTGGTACCGATATTTAACCCCTTCACCCCCGGCCGATTTTCCGGGTTTTTTTCGCTCCTCTTGTGCAGAGATCCATAACTTTTTTACTTTTCCGTCAATTTTGCCATGTGAGGGCTTGTTTTTTGCGGAACGAGTTGTAATTTAAAATAAAACCATGAGTTTTTCTATATAGTGTACTGGGAAACAGTAAAAAAAAATTCAAGTGTGGAAAAATTGCAAAAAAGTGCAATTACATGATTGTTTTTAAGAAATGTAATTCACTGTGTTCAATATAATATAATGTAAAACTGATGTTGCAGTGTGATGCCTCAGGTCAGAACGAGTTTTTAGACACCAAATATGTATAGGTTTACTTTTATCTAAGGGGATAAAAAAAATCTGAAGTTTGTCCAAATAAAGTGGTGCACTTTTTGTGCCTGCCACTTTCTACAACCTGTAGCATTCTCATTTTTTTGGGATCTATGGCGCAGTGACATTACTTTTTTCGTCTCAAGCTAATAGTACCATTTTTGTGCAGATGCTACGTTTTGATGGCCTGTTATTGCATTTTGTGCAAAATTGGTGGCGACCAAAAAACATAATTATGGTGTTTGTAATTTTGTATATGTGTATTTTTTTGCCGCTATACCATTTACCGATGAGATTAATTGATTTTATATTTTGATAGATTGGGTATGTCTGAACGCGGCGATACCAAATGTGTATATATTTTTTTAACCCTTTAATTTTCAATGGGGCGAATGGGGGGTGATTTGAACTTTTAGGTTTTTTAATTTCTTTAAAACTTTTATTTTTATTTTACTAGATCCCTTAGGGGACTATAAGGATCAGCATTCTGATCGCGCTTTTATTTCTGTTGATCACAGCTACACAGCTGGGAACACCAGAAATGATCATCTCCTGTCTCACACAGCACTCAGCCGAGTGAAACAGGAAATGAGCCATGATAGCTCCAGGAGTCATCACATAACTCTCTGCTACCATTGGCTCCCCGAGATCATATCATGTGACTTCCGATGGCGGCCAGTGAGTAAAGTTTTACCGCGATCGCCATTAAAATGGTGCCGTCAAATTTTGACAGCGCCATTTAAGGGGTTAACAGGTACGGGATTCCACTCGTATCAGCGAGGCACACATGTCAGCAAAGTGTTTGAGGACACTTTAAGGGATGACATGCAAAAGTTTATTGCAAAAAATAATATAATAATGGACAGACAGCATGGACTCATGAGAGACGAGTCGTGTCTAACCAACATGTTGGGGTTCTATGAGGAGGTAAGTGCAAATCTGGATATTGGAAATGCAGCTGATGTGATATATTTGGACTTTGCAAAGGTATTTGATACTGTACCACATAACAGCCTTAAACTGAAGCTCCAGAAGCAGGGACTAGGGGAAACTATATACAAATGGGTAAGGAATTGGCTAAAAGATAGGAAACAAAGAGTAGTCAAAAATGGTATACGAGGGGCTGCTGATAAGTCTTTAGATTTGTGATCTTTTTTTGTTTCTATGGTATCGAATGTTACATCACATGAAAGCCTTGTGTGTCTAATATATGTTTTAAAAATGTTGTGTTTGTTGCTAATCGAAACAGTGTTCTACATATGCGGGAAAATAAAATGGCGGAGTCTAATGCTATATTCACAGCAACTGAGAGCAGAGGAGTGATAAAATTCTTGTTTCTGCAAGGAAAGTCCGAGAAGGATATTCATGGTGATATGTCGCAGACATTGGGGGATCAATGCCTTTTATATTCCATAGGTAAGAACTGGGTTGCCAAATTTAAAATGGGCCACTCCAGCACCAATGATTAGGATTGTCCTGGATGACCGAGAGTGGTTGTTGTTCCGGAGATCGTCGATGCTGAGCACAAACTCATAATGGAGAATCGACGAATTTCAGCTAAAGCAATAGCAGACATCATGGGCATTTCTCATGAACGTGTTTGTGTCATTATCCATGAAAATTTGGACATGAGAAAGCTATCTGCAAAATGGGTCCCCAAATGTTTGACAACAGATCAGAGACGCATTCGAGTGAAAACTTCCCCATCCATTTGTCAGCGTTTCTGGACTGATAAGAACTTCCTGGATCGACTGGTCACTATGGATGGGACCTTGATTTATTTGTATGACCCCGAAAACAAGGAGCAGTCAAAACAGTGGAGGCACAGTGGTTCTCCTTGTCCAAAGAAGTTCATGGTGAAAAAAAATCAGCCACTAAGGTGATGGCGTCTGTGTTCTGAGATAAGGAGGGTGTGCTGCCAGTGGACTACCTTCAAAAGGGTTCCACCATCAGTGTAAGGTATTACATTGAACTTTTGTACCAATTGAAGGCAGCTCTGAAGGGCAAAAAGCACAGCAAGCTGTGCAAAGGAATCTTGCTCCTGCAAGACAGCGCCTCCGCTCACACTGCACAAGCGACCACAGCAAAACTGGCAGAGCTGGGATTCCAGCTGGTTGACCACCCACCTAATTCCTCAGATCTAGCTCCCTCCAACTATCATGCTTCGAAACCTGAAAAAAATCACCTCAAGGGTACCAAATTTCATACCATTTCTGATGCCATGGCTGATACGGATGCCTGTTTTGATGCACATCCGAAATTCTTATTTTTGCTTGGCTTATAGAACTTGGAATACCGGTATAAGAAGTGTGTTGACATCAGTGGAGAGTATGTGGAATAACTGTAAAGTTTCATCATCCTATCTCTTCTTTCTGGGTAAAGCCAAAGACTTATCAGCAGCCCCTCGTATTCCCTAAATGGGCTATAGTCAGCAGGGGGGTACCACAGGGATCTGTGCTAGGACCAATTCTTTTTAATCTCTTTATTAATGACCTTGCAGATGGGATTGATAGTAGAGTGTCACTCTTTGCTGGCGACACCAAACTATATACAATATTAAAAACTGGCCTTAACCCCTTCACCCCCGGCCACTAAAACACCCTAATGACCGGGCCATTTTTTGCAATTCTGACCAGTGTCACTTTGACAGGTTATAACTCTGGAACGCTTCAACGGATCCTGGCAATTCTGAGATTTTTTTTCGTGACATATTGTACTTCATGTCAGTGGTAAATTTAGGCCGATATTTTTTGCGTTTATTTGTGAAAATTTAGGAAATTTGGCGAAAATTTTGAAAATTTCGCAATTTTCAAACTTTGAAAATTTATGCCCATAAATCTGAGAGATATGTCACACAAAATAGTTACTAAATAACATTTCCCACTTGTCTACTTTACATCAGCGCAATTTTCGAAACAAATTTTTTTTCCGTTAGGAAGTTAGAAGGGGTCAAAGGTCATCAGCAAATTCTCATTTTTCCAACAAAATTTACAAAATAATTTTTTTAGGGACCACATTACATTTGAGGTGACTTTGAGAGGCCTAGGTGACAGAAAATACCCAAAAGTGACCCCATTCTAAAAACTACACCCCTCACACTGCTCAAAACCACATCCAATAAGTTTATTAACCCTTTACGTGCTTCACAGGAACCAAAGCAATGGGGAAGGAAAAAATGAAAATTTTACTTTTTAACACAAAAATGTTACTTTAGCCATAAAATTTTCATTTTTACAAGGGAGAAAAGAGAAAGTACACAATACAATTTATTGTGCATTTTCTCCTGAGTACGCAGATACCTCATATGTGGTGGAAATCAAATGTTTGGACACACAGCAGTGCTCGGAAGGCAAGGAGCGCCATTTGAATTTTTGAGTGCAAAATTAGCTGCACCTGTTAGCGGACGCCATGTCGGGTTTGAAGACCCCCTGAGGTGCCTAAACAATGGAGCTCCCCCACAAGTGACCCCATTTTGGAAACTAGAGCCCTCAAATAATTGTTCTAGATGTTTGGTGAGCACTTTGAACACCTGGGGGCGTCACAGAAGTTTATAGCGTTGAGCCGTGAAAAGAAAAAAAATTTTTTTTACCACAAAACGGTTGCTTCAACTAGGTAGCTTTTTTTTTCACGAGGCTATCAGGAAAAAATGCACCATAAAATGTATTGTGCATTTTCTCCTGAGTACGCAGATACCTCATATGTGGTGGAAAGTAATTGTTTGGACGCATGGCAGGGCTCAGAAGAGAAGGAGCGCCATTTGACAGCAAAATTGGTTGGAATCATTAGCGGACGCCATGTCACGTTTGGAGACCCCCTATGGTGCCTAAACAGTGGAGATCCCCCACAAGTGACACCATTTTGGAAACTAGAGCCCTCAAATAATTTTTCTAGATGTTTGGTGAGCACTTTGAACACCTGGGGGCTTCACAGAAGTTTATAGCGTTGAGCCGTGAAAAGAAAATTATTTTTTTTTACCACAAAACGGTTGCTTCAACTAGGTAGCTTTTTTTTTTCACAAGGGTAACAGGAAAAAATGCACCATAAAACGTATTGTGCAATTTCTCCTGAGTACGCAGATACCTCATATGTGGTGGAAAGTAATTGTTTGAGCGCATGGCGGGGCTCAGAAGAGAAGGAGCGCCATTTGACTTTTCAAACGCACAGACGCAGTGCACTGATCGGCCGCTGCAGGACGCACGGTCGGATGCGATAAAAAAAAAGCGTCGGGGATACGTAAAAAAGTCACGCCAAAAACTGACCACGGATGCAGATCCGTTATCTGCATCCCTGATCAGCGCTCGGCGGGACGCACGGACGGATGCGATACAAAAAGCGTCGGGGATACGGAAAAAAGTCACGCCAAATATTGACCATGGATGCCGATCCGTTATGTGCATCCCTGATCAGCGCTTGGCGGGACGCACGGACGGATGGGATACAAAAAGCGTCGGGGATACGGAAAAAAAAGTCACGCCAAAAATTGAGCAGGGATGCCGATCTGTTATCTGCATCCCTGATCAGCGCTTGGCGGGACGCACGGACGGATGCGATACAAAAAGCGTCGGGGATACGGAAAAAAAAGTCACGCCAAAAATTGAGCAGGGATTCCGATCCGTTATCTGCATCCCTGATCAGCGCTTGGCAGGACGCACGGACGGATGAGGTGTAAAAATGGACAGGGGATACGGAAAAAAAAAAAAAAGTTATACTCACAGTACCCAGAGGACTAGCAGGAGGATCACTGACCAGAAGAGCTGCAGAGGAACAGATGGCAGAGAGATGGACAGCTTTACAGGAGCAGCAGGCAGATCAGCAGAATGCCCAGGAAGGACCCAGCGATGGATGCAGATGTGATCAGGCCGGTGAAGACAGGTAAGAGGACGTCGGGGGAGAGCAGAGAGGGAGAGGGGGGGTGAGAGCAGAGGGGGGGTGGAGAGCAGAGGGGGAGGGGGGAGAGCAGAGGGGGAGGGGGGAGAGCAGAGGGGGAGGGGGGAGAGCAGAGGGGGAGACCGGAGAGGGAGCTGCAGAAGCAGAATAGAGATAATGGGGGAGGCAGTCAGATCGCGGGGGGGAGCGGGGGGGGGGTGGTTGGGGGGAGCAGATCGCGGGGGGGGGGCACGGCAGGGGCTATCACGGCAGCGCGCAGGGGCACCACGGGAGCGCGCACGGGCTGCAAAGTGAGCACAGTACTCACGTGCAGCAGCAGATCGCAGATCGCAGCAGGGAAGCACATTGGCAGGGGGCAGATCGCGGCAGGGAAGCACATGGCAGGGGGCAGATCACAGCAGGGAAGCACATAGCAGGGGGCAGATCGCAGCAGGAGGCAGATTGCAGCAGGGCGGCACATCAGGGAGCATGCAGGGGCCATCACGGGAGCGCGCAATACTCACGTGGAGCCGGAGCGGCGGTGACATCGGCGGCAGCAGCGGTGGCGTGGTACCACAAGTACCAGCCACTGCACGCTGCAGACATGTTGGGGGAGGGCTCACAGGCCAGCACAGGCCTGGGGAGGGCGGCCACCGGCAGATCAGACCGCCTCACTGCACACTGATTGGAGCGATTGCGCGTCATAGCACGATCGCTCCAATCAGTGCTGCAGGGGCTGGGGGCGGCATGTTTGAGGTCCACCTATGATATGCTGCTGCAGCTGCGGCATCTCATAGCTGGATCTCACAGGATCGCACTAATTCGGGCATTATTTTTCCCGAAATTAGTGCGATCGATGTGGTTGGCGGTTCAGATTTGAACAGCCAATCACATCGATCGTCGATAGGGGGTGGCGATGCCGCCCCCCCTGGGGTCAAGCAAAGGTCCCCTGCTGTAAGAAACAGCAGGGGACATCATTTGAAAACCGTTGCTATGGCCACGGCAATCAAATGAAGTTTAGGCAGTAAAATTACGTCCCTGGTCGTTAAGTCACGTTAAAATAGGACGTAATTTTACTGCCCGCGGTCGTGAAGGGGTTAATAGTGCAATATTACAAAACGAAAGATGTCAGAATGGGCAGATACTTGGCAAATGAGATTTAATATTGATAAATGTAAAGAAATGTACCTAGGATGGAGTAATCCCAAAGCTGCATATACATTAAATGGAAGTGAACTCAAGACTACAGAACAGGAGAAGGACTAGAGTATTCTGGTTACAAGTAAGCTGAGCAGCAGCACTCAATGTCAGGCAGCAGCTGCTAAAGCAAACAAGATTTTAGGGTGTATAAAAAGAGATTAGGTCCCGTGATCCCAACATATTGTTACCCCTCTAAAATAACTTGTAAGGCCACATCTAGAGTATGAGATCCAGTTTTGGGCTCCCCATTTTAAAAAGGACATTCAGAAGTTACAGTCAGTTCAAAGGCGGCCAACTAGATTAATGCAAAGAAAAGAAGGCCTCCCATATGATGAGAGGTTGAAAAAGTTGGATTTGTTTAGCTTAGAAAAAAGACATCTCATAGTAGATCTCATTTATATGTATAAGGCTTTGTGCGCACTAGAAATGTGAAGTTTCTCAAGAAAATTTCTTGAGAAACTTCTGGGAGTGGAAGATTTCCGGACCTCCGGAAAAAATCCGCACCAAATCCGCATGCGGATTTGCCGCGGATTAGCCGCGAATTTGCCGCGATTTTCCCGCAGGTTGTTCCCTGCGGATTTTGCAGGCTGTACTGCAGAAATCCGCAGGTACCTGCGGAAAAAAATTGACATGCTCATTTTCTCAAGAAATTTTCTCAAGAAAATCTTCTCAAGGAAATTTCTTGAGAAAAATCCGCAGCGTGCGCACAGCTATTTTTTTTTTCTCATAGGATTTGCTGGGAAATGTCTGCACAAAGATTGCAGACATTTCTCAAGAAATTTCCGCAGCAAATCCGCGGGTAAAACGGCCTAGTGCGCACATAGCCTAAATACATGTGTGGTCAATATAAAGGACTGGCACATGACTTATTCCTTTCAAAGACAATACTAAGGACCAGGGGCATTCACTGCAAGTGGAAGAATAGCCATTCCGGCAGCTAAATAGGAAAGGGTTCTTTACAGTTAGAGCAGTCAGACTGTGGAATGCCCTACTGCAAGAGGTAGTAATGGCAGATACTATAACAGCTTTTAAAAAAGGGCTGGATGATTTCCTCAGTGCACACAACATTGTTGGTTATAAATGACTTAATGACAAAATGTAGAATTGTTGGAGGAAGGTTGAACTAGATGGACCTAGGTCTTTTTTCAACCTATGTAACTATCTATGATAATCAGAAACAGCAGATTCAACATACCACTGCAAACATTGAAACAGCTCGAGTCAAACCCTTTCCCTATGAGAAGATGCAAAACTTTCTTTCAGTTTTTCTTCAACTTCTCAATAGTTCAGTACTACTTGTACATGTCTTTCCCCAGGTGTCATTTAAGGTTCAGCTCTGTACATTACTATTTTGTGGTGGGTTCTATTTTGGAGGCACTAATGTGAAGATACTTGATATTACAGGAGTGGTACATCTATAGGTTATGTGTTATTCTGAGTCCTGTCCCTTACTTCTAAGGGTAGGTTTACACAAGAAAAGAGGGATAGATTTTTGGTTGAGGGTTGGGGTGAAGGGAGTCTTTGGTGTGTGATTATTCTAATTACGGTCTTCTTTCAGGGGCAAGTAAGACGGGGAACGATGCACTGCTAATGATACTATCCATTATTTTATTTCAGAGAGTGGGTCTGACAGTTAATCTCATGGAATATACATGGCTTGAGAGATAGCTTTAAGATATACAATTTTTGAATGTACCAAAAAAAATAATCCTCCTAAAATAGATGCATGACCAGAGACTCTATTGATCTCCTACAAATGTCTTGGATGGTCTATAGCCTACCTTGTTTTCACTCCAATTACTCCAGGAGGGATAGCCTTATTATCCATTAAAGTACCATATATTTTAGACTATAAGACACACCTTGATTTTAGAGGAGTATAATAGGAAAATAAAATTTTAAGCAAAAAATGTGGTCATGACACACTGTTATAGGGCGAGGATCTGCTGCTGACACTGTTATGGGGATAATGTCTCCAAATTTTCTACTAAGGTACCTCATCCTGGTAATGATCCTCCTGCCTGTATATTATCCCCATCCTTGTATATATGTCCCCTATCACATAAAAAATAACGTTTAGGCTAGGTGCGCACGCTGCATTTTTTTGTTGCATTTTTACGCTTTTTTGGGGTTTTTGCATGAATTTCCTTCCCCATTAAAGTCTATGAGATTTCATTTTTGCTATCCGCACATTGCAGTTTTTTTTGACTGCGTCTTTGTGGTGACCAGAAGGATGCAGTATGTCAATTCTTTTTGCGTTTTGTCCTTGCATTTCGGAAGGCTGGTATTTGGCCAGACACTGTTCCTTATATACAGTCTATATGGAACAGAATCTGGAGCAAAAGGGTAGGAGCAAGCGCTACATACTCACCGATCACCAGTCGGCTGTTACACTGCTGCCGCGGCAGCTCTTTCATCTTCCGGAGCCGGCCACTCATTTGGTTCATAACATATTCACTCCTTCCCTGCTTACCGGTGGCTGAGATTGGTTGCAGGCAGACCCGCCCCCACGCTGAGACAGCTGTCTGACTACAGCCAATCACAGACGCCGGTGGCCGGGTCTATATCGTACAGTAAATTAAATTAAAAAAAAACCAAAACAACAAAAAACGACGTGCGGTCCCCCCAATTTTGCTAATCAGCCAAGATAAAGTCTCACAGCTGGGGGCTGGCATTCTCAGGCTGAGGAGACCCACGTTATTGGGAGCCCCCCAAGCCAAAAAATATCAGCAAGCAGCCGCCCAGAACAGTCCCGGGACTTTTCACAGCTCATCGCGATTGCCTTGATGCGGTGGCAATCGGGGTAATAAGGAGTTAATGGCAGCAGCCCATAGCTGCCATTATGTCCTAGCTTAGTGATGGCAGGTGTCTATGAGAAACCCCCTCATCACTAAGCTGTAAGTGAAAGTAAATAAACACAATCACCCAAAAAATCCTTTATTTGAAATAAAACACAAAAAAGCCCCCTCTTTCACCACTTTATTAACTCCTAATACACCACACGAGGCCCCACGATGCATGCAGCTCTGCTACATCTGACAATCAGAGAGAGCGGCTATAGAGCATGACTGCACTCTGAGGGTCAGGCCGCAAGTGAAGTTAGCCGCGCGGGATCAGCGGTGACTTCAGCTATCACCGCACATCACCTGACTGAAGTCACCGCTAATCTCGCGCTCACTTCAGCCGTGGCCTGATATGCGGTCACAAGTGGAGGACTCCCACTGTATACTCACCTTTCCTCACTCCACGCTGCATCGCTCGTCTTCCGCTCTGTGCCAGCAGCAGCGCCGCTGACCTGTGTGGAGCCGTGCGCACAGCAATGATGTCATCTCTGTGCGCATTGCTCTCCACCCACATCCACTGGCAGGCAGACAAGAGGTCATCGCAATGCTACAGGGATCAGTGGCCGGTGAGTTTACTTATTCACTGCCGCCCACGCTGATGAGGATACGCAGGGGGCAGTGAATATAACCACACATGTTCACTCGAGGCTGTAGGAGCTAGGGATGATTACGCAAACCGGCTGTTTAGTATGTGAGCAACCCCCGCCCACCTTTCAGCACCGGCTTCAGGTCTGAGAGATGATGGGCGTCGGGATGCAGTACATATGAAATGAGGCTAATGAGCGGGCCCACGTGGTCACGGTAGGCGCTGCTAAAGCCTGCTCCTGCCTCTAATGACCTGCTCTACCGCCACTGCACCCCCCTTCCCCGCAGCCATCGGACTATAAGATGCACCCCCCACTTTCCCCAAAAATTTGGGGGAAAAAAGTGCGTCTTATAGTCCGAAAAATACGGTATTTTATTCAAATGTATAGATTCCTTTAGGGATGTGGAAGGCAGGCATGTTGGAGTATGCGTTGTAATTTCACACTATCAATGCATTATTATTGTGCTATACGTTCCCCCTCCTAACTCAAATACTCCATTTAGGAAAATCTTGGAGAAACTAGCTGAATGGCTGAATATCCCCTTGTTGATTATAGGTGTCTTTAATAATGTATGAAATTTACACATGGATCCATTTTCTGGAGGTGAGGACTAGAGATGAGAGAACCGGTCTCGGTTCGCCGAACCGAGGTCTGGTTCGAGTTTGGTTCGGCGAACCAGTTCGACGAACCACTCGAACCCATAGGAAACAATGGGAGGCAATCACAAACACATAAAAACACCTAGAAAACACCCTCAAAGGTATCCAGAAGGTGAAAAACAACTCACAACACAACACAAACACATGGGAAAGTGACAAGGACAAATACACATGCGAAAACTAAACAGATGGACGAGGAAAAAGAGGAGGAGACACAGATATAGGCATGGCATGCCCTTCTAAAATCATGTAAAACACCGCAAGGTGGTGACTCAAAGCGGAGTCTCCCTTTTTTCCAAAAATTGGGCCACACAGACACCCACCCCTTCAGTGGCAGCACTTGTGCCACAGTTGTACACTTCACAGGTAGATTTGCATCAAGCACATTCAAAAGTACGCCACCTTAACTGTCCCCTGCATGACACCGGGGTAGGTAGCAAAGTCTTTCCTGATCCCAGATCTGTTCATCTTGGATCCTTTTTAGAAACACTGAAAGCAAGGGTTACTCCAAGCGGAGTCTCCCTTTTTTCCAAAAATTGGACCATACAGACACCCACCACTTCAGTCGCAGCACTTGTGCCCCAGTTGTACACTTCACAGGTAGATTTGCATCAAGCACATTCCAAATCCACAAGCATTTACTCTCCCCAGGATGACACAGGGATAGTAAATTCCTTGTGGATCCATGACTTGTTCATTTTGATGAACATTAGTCTGTCCACATTGTCACTGGACAGACGCGTGCGCTTATCTGTCAGCACATACCCAGCAGCACTGAAGACACGTTCAGAGACAACGCTGGCAGCTGGACACGACAAGGTCTCCAAGGCGCAAGTGGAGAGCTCTGGCCATTTTTCAAGATTTGAAGCCCAAAATGAGCAAGGCTCCATTTGCAAAGTCATGGCATCGATGTTCATTTGGAGATACTCCTGTATCATCCTCTCCAGCCGTTGACTATGTGTCAGACTTGTTGTCTCTGGTGGCCTTGCAAAGGATGGTCTAAAAAAATTATGAAGAGATTCAATAAAATTACTTTTACCAGCACCAGATACGGTGCTGCTGGTATGGGTAGACTGTTGAAGATGACGAGACCGTCCCATGTTTGTTAAGTTACAACTGGGAGATTTACTCCGTGCACCACGGTTGTTTGGTGGTAAAGCCGAGTTAAGATCGAGTAACAGCTTTTGCGGATACTCCTGCATACGTGCGTCCCTTTCTATGGCTGGAATTATGTCACAAAACTTGGACTTGTACCAGGGATCTAATAGTGTGGCAAGCCAGTAGTCATCATCACTTCTAATTTTGACAATACGAGGGTCATGTTCGAGGTAGTGCAGCAAGAAAGCGCTCCTGTGTCTTGCGCAGCCATGCGGACCAAGTCCACGCTGTGTTTGTGGCATAGAGGTGCTAACTGTTCTTTCTTCCTCTGACATCTCACCCCAACCTCTTTCAACTGAAATTTGACCAAGGTCTCCCTCATCCGCTAAGTCTTCCATGTCCATGGACAGTTCGTCCTCCATTTCTTCATGTTCTCCTGCACCTTCCTCAACATTTCGCCTGCTACCATGCGCCCTTGTTGATCCCTGTCCCCCATGGTCCCATGCCTGCCGCCTTGGTGATGATGAATGTCTGGACCTTTGTGATGTTGTTGTCTCTTGCGCATATGAATCCTCCTGTAGATCCTCCTCTTCCTGTTGTCCCACCCCCTGACTCCGAATAGTGTTTAGCGTGTGTTCCAGCATGTAAATGACTGGAATTGTCATGCTGATAATGGCATTGTCAGCGCTAAACATATTCCTCGCCATGTCGAAACTGTGCAGAAGGGTGCATAGGTCCTTGATCTGAGACCACTCCATCAGGGTGATCTGCCCCACCTCTGCATCTCGTTGGCCCAGGCTATACATCATGACGTATTGCACCAGGGCTCGGAGGTGCTGCCACAGTCGCTGTAACATGTGGAGAGTCGAATTCCAGCGTGTCGGCACATCGCATTTCAGGCGATGAACCGGCAGGCCGAAAGACTTCTGGAGCGATGCAGCTGCGACGGTTGAACAGCGGAAGTGAGCAGACAGTTTTCGTGCCCTGTTCAGAAGGCCATCTAGGCCGGGATAGTGTGTTAAAAATTGCTGGACAACAAGGTTCAACACGTGAGCCATACAAGGCACGTGTGTCACCTTGCCCAGGCGAAGGGCCGCACCCAGGTTTGCAGCATTGTCGCACACGGCCTTACCAGGCTGCAAGTTGAGTGGAGACAACCATTTACCAAACTCAGTCTCCAGAGATGCCCACAACTCAGACGCTGTGTGACTCTTATTTCAAAGACATTTCAAGCTAAAGACCGCCTGATGTCGTTGCGCTCTGCTGCCAGCATAGTAATGAGGGGTGCGTGATTCCTTCTACGCAGTTACAACGCTGGTGGCCTGACCAGGCAGGCTTGGGGCGGAGGTGGAGCACCCAGACCAGGTTGAGGAGGCAGAAGCAGTGGAGGAACTTGGACAGACAGAATGTAGAGTAGGACCCCCCTATTGAGATTTGCCGTGACGTTGGCAGGGGTGGCTCAAAAAATTGATCAATTATTTGCTAAAATTCTCATTTTAAAAAAGGGAGCACATCGGATTGTCCACGGTAAGTAGTAGACATCTTACTTTTGCTGGTAGATGGCCTATCTTCAGCAGATGTTAATGGAGCTTTGCCACCTTCCCCATGGACAAACACTTTTTTTCCTTTTCCAACACGCCTGTTCCCCTTTCCACCAGCATCTGTCATTTTGCCACTCATTTTGATTGCGACAAGATTGTGCACTTGAAATGTGGTAGTAAAAATTGAGAGCTGGTGTAGATTGCAGCGATGGTCTACCTTTATTGACAGCAGAATAAACAATAACTATCCCTGACAATGCAATTTTGGCCCTTAAACTGGCAGCACAGTTTGCTATTCTACTAGTTTAGTAAAAATGAGTTTGACGGTGCAATGCACAGGTGCTGGAAATAGCTTGGCACTAGTGGGACACTAATGAAGTCCAACAGCCACTTTTTGGATGCCACTAAGTTTCCTCAGTGTTGGCTATTATAATGGCTTAGTAACAATGAGCTTGAGGGTGCAATGCAGAGGTGCTGCAAATTGCTTGGCACCAGTGGGACACTAATGAAGTCCAACAGCCACTTTTTGGATGCCACTAAGTTTCCTCAGTGTTGGCTATTATAATGGCTTAGTAACAATGAGCTTGAGGGTGCAATGCAGAGGTGCTGCAAATTGCTTGGCACCAGTGGGACACTAATGAAGTCCAACAGCCACTTTTTGGATGCCACTAACTGGCAGCACTCTTTTCAATTAAAATGGCTTTGCAAAAATGTGCAGGAGGGGAGAATGCAGAGGTGGTGGGACTTGCTTGGCACAAGTGCCACAATAATGGAGGACAGCAACCACTCTTTGGATGGCACTAACTGGCAGTACTCTGCAATTAAAATGGCTTTGCTAAAAAAAGCAGGAGGGTATAGTGGCAGGGTTGTGGGTCAGTGTAGAGGAAAGGAAGCCTCACTTTCTATCCCTCCTAATGGTGAAATGCAGCGAGGAAGTCCCTGAGCTTAGCTACACAAACGCTGTTATCTGTAGCTGTTAAAAACTGTTTCCACGGACCTGACTGTCACCTATGGCTCTGAGCCAGCTGTAATTAGCCCTTAAAAGGGCTGAAAGAAACTTCTATCCCTATTCTGTGAGAGAGGGGAGCCAGCACGATCTGAAATTGGCATGCATAATATAAAAAGTGAAAATTCACAGATTTATTCCAACTGTACTACAATAAAAAAAATGAGAATTTTAGCAAATAATTGATCAATTTTTTGAGCCACCCCTGCCAACGTCACGGCAAATCTCAATAGGGGGGTCCTACTCTACATTCTGTATTTCATGTGCCATGCGGCCTCCTAGATAAAGTTAAAAGCAGAACCATAATGGAGCACACATACCTGTAACCTGTATATAACCGCTTCTATGTTGCAAAAAAGGCACTTGTGGATAGAGACCAGCCCAGGTCCCAGCATGTGGAGCAAGCTCTGCACCATACCAGGAATATATCAGAACTGAGCCTCCCAGTGCCAAACAGCAACCATTGATAAAGGCGGACCAGATCCAAGATGGTGCTTAATTAGCATTGCCTGTGGAAAGGGGTGAGGTAACTGAATCTGAACAGCTACCAACAGGAGGAATACATAGCAAACCAAAATCAGGCGTGCATGGCATGGTGGTGACCGGCCACCAGAATTTGTAGCATAACTACGACCAAACAGAGAGAGAGGGGAGCCAGCACGATCTGAAATTGGCTTGCATAATATAAAAAGTGAAAATTCACAGATTTATTCCAACTGTACTACAATAAAAAAAATGAGAATTTTAGCAAATAATTGATCAATTTTTTGAGCCACCCCTGCCAACGTCACGGCAAATCTCAATAGGGGGGTCCTACTCTACATTCTGTATTTCATGTGCCATGCGGCCTCCTAGATAAAGTTAAAAGCAGAACCATAATGGAGCACACATACCTGTAACCTGTATATAACCGCTTCTATGTTGCAAAAAAGGCACTTGTGGATAGAGACCAGCCCAGGTCCCAGCATGTGGAGCAAGCTCTGCACCATACCAGGACTATATCAGAACTGATCCTCCCAGTGCCAAACAGCAACCATTGATAAAGGCGGACCAGATCCAAGATGGTGCTTAATTAGCATTGCCTGTGGAAAGGGGTGAGGTAACTGAATCCACCAGAATTTGTAGCATAACTACGACCAAACAGGTTTTTTTTTTTTTTTTTGAAAAAATATTTTTTAATATGTGCGATTATGCCATGATTTGCTGTGACTGTATAGTAATCATATGTGAGGATGAATTATTGATTTCATGATCTACCCCAATATTTGGATGTGGCAGATGTCTTGGGATAGGGATTTCTCTGTCCAAGCACTGTTGTATTTTATCTATTTCTGTATATCATAACAGTGCCCTTGTGTGAATTTTCCTGAATAAATCTTTGGCATATTTACCTTCAAGGTGCATCTATTTATGTTTTTTTCAATATGAATGGCCCTTTAAAGCTCATTTTTTTAATTTATTATTGCATTCCTATATTGAGTGGCCGACATTGTGATGTTTTTTCTATATATCCAACTGTTAATTTTTGTTTTTCTTCACCATCTGTTTCCATTAATGCTGCCTGGAACATTATGACAGCTTTTTTGAGAGGTCTATTAATTAGTGAAAAAGACAGCAGAAGATCAATCCAAAAAGGGGTGATAATCTGGAGGATAAGCTTTAGGAGTCTAAAGCTGGTGTCACACATAACGACGACGACAACGACGTCGCTGCTACGTCACCATTTTCTGTGACGTTGCAGCGACGTCCCGTCGCTGTCGCTGTGTGTGACATCCAGCAACGACCTGGCCCCTGCTGTGAGGTCGCCGGTCGTTGCTGAATGTCCAGCTTCATTTTTTGGTCGTCACTCTCCCGCTGTGACACACACATCGCTGTGTGTGACAGCGAGAGAGCGACGAAATGAAGCGATCAGGAGCCGGCACTGGCAGCTGCGGTAAGCTGTAACCAGCGTAAACATCGGGTAACCAAGGGAAGACCTTTCCCTGGTTACCCGATGTTTACGCTGGTTACCAGCCTCCGCCGCTCTTGCTGCCAGCGCCGGCTCCTGCACTGTGACATGTGGCTGCAGTATGCATCGGGTAATTAACCCGATGTATACTGTAGCAAGGAGAGCAAGGAGCCAGCGCTAAGCAGTGCGCGCGGCTCCCTGCTCTCTGCACTGTGACATGTAGCTGCAGCACACATCGGGTTAATTAACCCGATGTGTACTGTACCTAGGAGAGCAAGGAGCCAGCGCTAAGCGCGGCTCCCTGCTCTCTGCACATGTAGCGACGTTATGATCGCTGCTTCTGCTGTGTTTGACAGCTAAGCAGCGATCATAACAGCGACTTACAAGGTCGCTGTTACGTCACCGAAAATGGTGACGTAACAGCGACGTCGTTGTCGCTGTCGCTTAGTGTGACACCAGCTTAAGATGTTGTTCATTCAAAATAATTGTCTTGAAAACGTCAAACATTAGGAGCCTCAAAAACAACAGCGTTTATTCCAATTGGAGCAAGTGAATACTGGTCAATTATTAGCTAAATTGCCCAGGCCCAAGGAAAATGCGCTTTTATTTATAGATGGATGTACAGGGGAATGTCAACACTCAAAACACCTAAAATACTACAGATTCTACATAGTTTCTACTCCAACTTGTATTCAAGCGTGAACTACTCTCAAGTGCAGTTGACAACATATTTACTTGGAATAGGCTTCCCATCTATCAGGAAGGGAGATAAGGATGCCTATATCTTTAGAGGAGATTCAACAAGTGTTGGGGAAAATGCCAAAAAATAAAGCCCCTGGGGTGGATGGGCTCCTACTTTTAAGATTTAAAATTATTGCCATACTATTTAGACATAATCCCCAATGCGTTCATGGGAGAAGAATTACCAAAATCTTTATATCAGCGTTAATAGTTTTTTTTACCTAAAGAGGGGGAAGGACAAAAAAATTAACAAATTTATATAGGCCAATTACGTTACTAATGTCAGATGTGAACATCCTTGCAAAAATTCTTCCATACCAGTTCAGTAATTTCCTCAGTGATTCACTTGGATCAGACTGGCTTTATGACTTAAAAATCAACCTGTATCAACTTGTCATCAACAACAAGCAACGCAAATAGTTCCTTATAATAAAGTTATCCTTTCTTTAGATGCCACAAAGGCATTTGATGTGTGGAACGGGGCTATATCTAGGCTGTGTTATAAGTGAATGGGATATGGCCCTACTTTTATTAACTGAGTTAATCTATCTATATATATAATTGCCTTATTCTGTCTGTCTTGCTCCAAAATTGTGTCACTGTGACAGTGTCACCGTGACAGTGTCGTTAGCGTGACAACTGTCGGATTGGCCGCTGGGCTCGTCCTGGCCCCGCCCCCCCCCACGGATTGGCAGCTTGCCTCGGCCTGGCCCCGCCCCCCACATGGATTAGCAGCTCGCCCCGGCCCTCCGCACGCATCGCCCGCTCCAGCGTACACCGGCTCCCGGTACACATGTGCAGGGAGCCGGCATACGCTGACGCCTCGCCCGCTCGCCCCCGCCACACGTTGGCACACTCGGCCCCGGCGGACATAACCTTGCGATGCTGGGATTGTGACGGAGCCGGTGTACGCTGGTAACCATGATAAACATTGCGTAACTATAGGAAGCACTTCCCTTAGTTACCCGATGTGTATCATGGTTACCAGCGAACACTGGCTCTCGGTACACATGTGCAGGGAGCCGGCATATGCTGCGGTCAATAATGAAGTGTCATGCAGCGGTGAAAGAGTTAAAGACACTGCAAGACACTTCATTATTGGCAGCGGGCACCCCCAGAAGAGAGAAGACAGAAGAAAGAAGACCCCACAGTCATACTCACCAGACGCCGACCGGGAGCAGGTGAGCGCATCAAGGTCCTGCAACGGCGGAACACACACATACGCACACACATAAGAACAGACACACATCAGATCACACTCACTCACTCTCACATACACCTCACACACACATCAGATCGCATCCACACACTCACAACATCCAGTGATATCGCTTACTTCTCGGCGGCGATACTGTGCGTGCAGTGACCTTCCAGGACCTGCCGGAGGATCACATGGCCGGAAGCATGTGGTATCTCCGGATGTTGTGAGTGTGTGAGCACGTATGTGCGATATCGTCAGTGAGTGTGTGCGTGTATGCGATCGGATGTGTGCGTGTATGCGATCGGATGTGTGCGTGTGTTCTGATGTGTGAGTATGCGATCGGATCTGTGAGTGTCGGCAGAAGGCAGAGGAGCATGGCGTGCAGCACAGCTGCTGGGACCGCCCACCGGAGCGCACAGGGAGAAGTGGGGTGTGAGTGTATGCGATCAGATGTGTGCGTGTATACTGTCTGATGTGTGACTGTGGAGCACGATGGGGAGTGCGCAGCATGGGGGATGGAGCACGATGGGGAGTGCGCAGCATGGGGGATGGAGCACGATGGGGAGTGCGCAGCATGGGGGATGGAGCACGATGGGAGTGCGCAGCATGGGGGATGGAGCACGATGGGAGTGCGCAGCATGGGGGATGGAGCACGATGGGGGGTGTGCAGCATGGGGGATGGAGCACGATGGGGGGTGCGCAGCATGGGGGATGGAACACGATGGGGGCTGCGCAGCATGGGGGATGGAGCACGATGGGAGGTGCGCAGCATGGGGGATGGAGCACAATGGGGGGTGCACAGCATGGGGGATGGAGCACGATGGGGGGTCGCTGATCGCGCGGTTCACTTCAGTTGCTGCGTGGAGCTGATAGAGAGCGGTCGTGTTCTATTGCCGCGCCTGTCAGCTTCATGTAGCAGACCTGAAAGCGTCGTGGGATTTCTGTGGATTACATCGGACCTGGAGGGGTATTTTGGGGTTTAATAAAGTGGTGAAAGAAGGGTTTTTTTTTGTCTTTTATTCCAAATAAAGGATTTTTTGGGGTGTATGTGTTTATTTTCTTTACCTTACAGGTTAATCGTGGAAGGTATCTCGGGGAGATGCCTGCCATGATTAACTTAGGACTTAGCGGCAGCTATGGGCTGCTGCCATTAACTCCTTATTACCTCAATTGCCACCGCACCAGGGCAATTCGGGATGAGCCGGGTAGAGTCCCAGGACTGTCGTATCTAATGGATGCGGCAATTCCGGGCGGCTACTGGCTGATATTGTTAGGCTGGGGGGATCCCCATAACGTGGGGCTCACCTTCCTGAGAATACCAATAGCCTTCAGCCGTGTGGCTTTATCTTGGCTGGTATCAAAATTGTGGGGGACCGCACGTCGTTTGTTTTTAATTATTTATTTTACTGAACGATATAGACCCGCCTACCGGTGGCTGTGATTGGTTGCAGTGAGACAGCTGTCACTCAGCATGGGGGCAGGTCTGACTGCAACCAATCATAGGTGCCGGTGGGTGGGGGAAGCAGGGAATACGAAATTGAATAATGAGCGGCCGGCATTTTCAAAAGAGGAAAAGCTTCCGGAGCTTTGTGACAGCCGTGCAGCGCCGTGCCCGTGAACGGTGAATATGAGAGAGGGGGGCAGAGGGGGGAGAGAGACCAGGAATGATTTTAAATGATTTAGATCGTTCTGCTGGACATGATCAGTAGAACGTGACGGGATTTATCAGCGGATTCCGCTGCTTAGCGCATAGCGGTGGAATTCGCCACCATAGACAATCATTAGACACCTTGGCGGATTCCAACGGAATCTGTCAATGTGCGTTACTTTAACGACCCAAAATACGCTACATGTAGCGTTCCCTTCGCCCGACGCTACGTCAAAATAACGACTCAGCGTTGTCCAGCGGATACAACGCAGATACTTGCAATACAGTACATCCTCAATACAAGTCTATGGAGAATAGCGCAGTGCGTTAACGGACTGCGCTATTCTCCATAGTGGCTGATTGCGCTGAATGAAAGTGTGAAACCGCCCTTACCCCGCAGTATGGGGGCACATGTCAGGATGGTGGCTGCACCACGATGGGGTCACATACCAGCATTGGGCCACATCACAGCATCAGCATATTTTTACTTAACTTTACACTGTTCATGGCCTTCTTTCATTACAAGCCATGGATATCAATAAACATTAGACTCATCTATTAAAACTGTTCCTTCTGTTTGTCATTTTAAAACCAATAAACAATTATAAAAATACTAAATTAAACCTAAGCCATCCAGTCCATTTATTACCTTATTATTCAATCTGCTAACCTATATACACATTCTAGACTACCCGATACGTTCGAATCGGGCCACCTTCTAGTCTCTTATAAAAGAGCCCCTACAGCTAGAATTATAGGGGAAAGAGCTGTCCTCTGTAGCTCTTGCTTTTTGGTTTGGTAATAGAACCCCTAGCCTATATTATTAGAGACCACCCTGAGACTGAGGGATTTAAATATTGAGATATAGTAGAGTGGATAGCTCTGTATGCAGATCACCTGTTGCTTTTGTAGATAATATGAATAGTTCCCTTCCAAATAGAATGGAAATCATAGAGAGTTTTGGTGTGTTCTCCAGATTAACCATAATTTGGTCAAAATCTACTCTGCTCTCCCTGAACAGCAGAGAAACTCCATTAATTAAGTAACAACATACATATTGTGGTGGTACCTAAATTTAAATATCTAGGTTTTTAGATCACAAGAAAAGTCAGTGACTAAATTCCTTTAAAATGGAGTCCGATCAGCCTGCAGTCAGTTATCACGCGCTTCGTGTGGGCAGGTAAGCGCCCGAGGATAGGCTTCCCTACCCTTTGCAGACTTAAAAGCCAGGGGGAGCTGGATTGCCAAACTTTAAACTCTATCATAAAGCGGCTCTACTGATGCGATTACTAGATTGGCAATATCATGGGGCCACAAAGCAGTGGGTAAGCCTAGAAAAAATGGACCACGAGATCCCCTTGCGTTACCTCCCTTGGATTAGCTCGGCCTCCAGGGGCCAGCCTCTCTCTGAGGCTGATCTCTTGAGGGCGACAATGAGGACGTATGATTTAGAAATCAAAAGGGGTCGTCTGTTCAGGGGGCACGGTCCCCTCTCCCCTATCTTTTCAAACCCAGATTTTACCCAGGCAGTTGGGGACGATGTTTTCCTGTGTCGAAGGAGGAGCGGGGATGTGCGCTTCTTTCAAATACTTTAGGGATCCCCATTGCCCACATGCGACTTGCTCTCTGCCTCTGCCTTGGGAGGGGCCATGCCCTGGTTTGAATACTTCCAGATCAGGTCTTTCTTGACTGGATCAGGCTGGGAGGCACTTTATGCTGCCCCAACCCTCCTCGTTCGAAAAGCTCTTTCTTTTGGAAGAGGCTCCGGGACATACCCTGTCCCTTATCTATAACCTTTTGATCCAGAAGGGGGATGTGGACGAGCTCAAATTTGTAGGGGGATGGAGTAGAGACTTGGGCGTGACGATCCGGGTTGAGGAATGGAGGACCGCTTTTCTCTTCACTCACAAATTTTCTAGGGCTTGTTCGGTCCAGGAAAAGGGTTATAAAATTCTCACCCGTTGGTACCGCTGCCCTCAGGCCCTACACGCAATCTTCCCTTCAGTGTCAGACAGATGTTGGCGGTGTAACCTCGAGAGGGGGGATATGTTGCATATATGGTGGAGCTGTAGCCTCATTAAGCCTTTTTGGAGTGGGGTCTTCTCGGCATACAATAGCATTAGCGGGGAGGTCCTCTCTGGTTCTCCACAAATCGCTCTCTTATCTATCCTACCGGGGTCTGTTAAATCTCAGAAAATTGGACTATTGCGGTTTTGCCTAGCGGCTGCCCAAGCCGTGATCCCCAGACACTGGAGGTCCACCCTTGCCCCCGCCTTGGATGAGTGGCTTGGGGAGATGGCCTCCCTTTACAGAATGGAGAGTCTCACTGCTGAAATTCAGGACGCTACTGAAAAATTTATTAAGATCTGGAGTACCTGGGTCATTTTTTTGGATTCTCCGGACTTCAGGTCCCTCTTTGGGGCGAGTTGAGACTCTACCTAGATTTTCCCTGCTAGTTATTCTCGGCCCTTCCTTGCCCTTCCCCATGATCCTTTTCTCCGTCATCATTCACTTTGTCTACTTCCCTCTTTCTTTCTCTCTTTATTTCTTTTCCTTTGACTGACCATTATGTGCCTCTATGGTATGAATGGTAAATCTTTGCTGTTTATGTTATAATTTATGGATTTTATACTTTTATAATGGTTCAAGCCAGATTAATATAAATATTCTTAAATGTTCTTTATTGTAACAAACTGTATATGGCTACAACCATGCAAAGCCTTTCATGTTTCATTGCATTCTTGTTTTGTTTTGTTTTTTTTTGTTTTGTCTCTATTTGGGGGTTTGCCTTGGTCTGCAGCCCTGCTTATTGTAACCAACCTTAATTTTTCAATAAAAAAAGAGATTAAACATAAAATGGAGTCCGATGATGTCTAAGTTGGGAAATAAAGTTGGTATGTGGGAGAAACTCCTTCTTTCCACCCTTGGGACAACTAATTTTATTTAGCTGTACCTTATGCCATGCATACTACATCTTCTACATAACATTTGGATCCCTAAAAATTGGTTTAAAAAGATGAACAACATTTTTAGAGATCTAGTTTAGATAAATGGTATCTCTAGAATAAAACTAGAAAAACTACAGGTACCTAAGAATGAGGGCTGTGGTTTTAGCCTCGCCAAATACTTTTGGGTATTGCATAGCTTCTCAATTCCAACACTTTAAAGGGTTGGTGTTAAAAGAGACACAAAAGGCAGAGTTGTTCTGGTGCCAGAAATTCCTAGGTGGAGGAGATAATTTTTTAGAGCTCTCGGAAAAACACAAATTTAAAGCCAAATAGAGATGCTAGCCAACCTTACTTCTTATAGACCCACCAGATTCTGTGTATGATTGGCAAACAATCCTTGTTTGAAGGAACGTCTAAACTTGGAAGGGTTTGGGGAGTGAAAAAGACAGAGTATTAAATACATGTTTCAATTACTTCAGGACGGCCCATTCTGTACATTTGAGTACTTAAAGCAGGTGTTAAAGTGAAATAATTCTGATTTTTACACATTTTTGCAATTACGGCATGTAATGAGGGCTCAGGAGGGTACCACTGATCTCTTCATCTCATCTAATGTTACATTATAGTGTTCTTCAAGCTAAAGTCAATAAGGGTCTTATATCTATACTTTATAAAACCCTGTTAATAAAAATTCTGGGGGATCCTATGGATGTAGTTAAAACTAAATGGGAGATGTGGGTTAGATTTCCACAGAAGTGTGGAAGGATATTTTCAAGTTGTCAGGAAAAGTGTTGATTAATTTGGCCTAAAAAAGATCTCAACTGTTTCTAACACATAGTCTATTAAACCTCAAAAGTATTGCACAAGATGGGTCATAGAACAGAGAGTTGTTGCCACGATGCAGGGAAGAGGGAGCAAACTTAGTTTAAATATGTTAACATTTAAACTAAGCTCTCGCTTGGCTGGGCTATGGAAAATGTGGGTGGTCTAATTAAATTGGCTTACAATATTCAACTTTTAACCTCTAAATCTTGTCTATTAGGTTATGTAGGGGAGACTGGTGGGACAACCTCAGTACAACTAGCAATAGCCAAAATCTTTTACCAAACTAGGAAGACTATTGCTAGACAATAGCTGGCAAACAGATACATTGTAAGAAGAGGTAATTCAGTGTCTGAATAGTACTACTCTAATGGAAAAGGTGGTATATATTAAGGCTGGTTTCACACTACGTCTTTTTAACATCCGTTGAAAACGTTATTTTAGCGGAAGTACGGATCCAGTGCAAATGCGTTTTCATTTCAATGCATTTGCAATGGACTCGCGTCCACCTGCGTTCACCTGCGTTTGCGTGCGTTATAGTGCGGATCCGGTGACTTGCAGTTTTTTAACATGTTTCAAAAACGCTACTTGTAGCGTTTTTGAGCTGAGTCAAAATACTGCAAGTCACCGGATCCGCACGCGAACGCAGGTGAACGCTGGCGTGCTGATAGACAGGATCCTGCTTTTGTACTGAGCATGCCCAGAAAGTACTGAGCATGCCCAGAACCAGTCTCGCGTGATCTGTCTCTCTCTCCTCCTCCCTCCCTCACCCTCTCTCTCTCTATCTGTCTTTCCCCCTTCCTCCCTCCCTCCCTCTCCCCCACCTGAGAGCTGCGGACACTCGTAACCAAGGTAAATATCGCGTAACCACTTCTCTTAGTTACCCGATGTTTACGTTGGTTACGCGTGCAGGCAGCCCTGCTCCTAGCAGCTGCAGACACTCGTAACCAAGATAAATATCGGGTATCCAAGGCCAATGTTTACCTTGGTTACCAGCGTCTGCAGCTGTCAGAAGCCGGCTCCCAGTCTAGCTCCCCTCACTCCCGATCACATGACTCCAATGCCCGCCCCTAAACATCCAGTGCAGGATCCTGCAAAATAACATATGCGTTTGCATACGTTATTTGCTGTAAAAGCAGGATCCGTACTTCCGCTAAAAAAACGTTTTCAACGGATGTTAAAAAGACGTAGTGTGAAACCAGCCTAAGAAGGATGAAACTGCTAAATTTGAAAAACAATTGGGTGACTTTATTAGATGTCCTATGGTAGAATATGATGTACTGGTTAAGGTTGTGACTGTTTAACCTATTAGGCCTCTTCTAAAAGCTAAATCTATTCGGACTTCCCATACAGATAATGTTCTATTTCATTGTCCTTGGCTCTGGTATGTCCTGTCAGCAATATGCACACCAAAAAGGTAGTGGTGGGAAGGAGGTATTGTGTGTGGGGAAAAGGAGTCTGAGGTTAAAATTGAGAATTTGAATTATACTCAAAACATTGGTTGCGTCTATGCTTTATTCATTTGTATGTGACGCACTAATTTTTTTGATATTCATACTAGTTTTTTTGTCTTTTATATTTTATTCATAAAAAATGGTTTGAATAAATTAATAATAGGAACTTTTATTTACAATAAAGGTTGTTCACTATTAGGAAAACTTTTTCTCATTCCCCATGTTTGTATTAGTTAAAATAAAAAAAGCTTATACTGACCTTCTGTGTGCCAATGTGGTGCTGGCACGTAGTTTCACAAGGCTCACGTGAGGTTGTTATGTCATGTAAGCCCGGAGCCCAATCACTGCCAGCTTCCCTTTCCAAGCCTTTGGACATATAAGTAATCAACAGGAAGTGAGAGCTACAGCTAGCCCCTCACTTTCTTTTGATTACTTATATGTCCAAAGTATGGGAAAGAGAAGGTGGCGGTGATTGGGTGCGGGGCTTGAGTGACGTAAAAACTTCACGTAAGCACCAGTTTTTTTGTTTTAATGGTGATAAATATTTGAAATGAGAAAGGTTTGTACAAGTAGTGGACAATCCCTTTAAAGCAAGAAAGCTTTAAAAAAAAGGTAATCACACTGACCTTCAATCTCAGAAATTCTTTTTTCAGTTTCTTTCTCCATTACTTTCTGTTGGAACTGGATTTTGGCCACTTGTGCAACTTTTTCTGCCTCTGTCAATAAAAGAGATTTGTGAATTCTACAGCTATTCAGTACTAAGTAAATGCTTGTTAACCAGTTTGTTTCTGCTGTGATCCACATTTTTGATAAGGTGCTGTTGCTGTCAGTGTATTTGTATACAGCTCTGTTCCATTTTCTGGTATTGAAAACAATTTCCATTTCAGCAATTTTACCACTTAGATATCACAGAATGGCAAACAAATCACCACAAAGGGTTTGACAGAGAAGGCTTTCAGCCCATGATGGTCCATGCATGGCATTAGTACCTGCGTTTTGACAATGACAAAAGGTTGTCTGTCAGATGCAAACAGTAATGTTTTGTAATCTGTTTTTTAAAAAAAAAATAAGCTTAAATGAATTAAACATATTTATGATAAAAAAAGAAATATCCCGATGAAAAAAAGACTAAATTACTTACCAGCAATGGGATTTTCCAGAGCCCATGCCAGCACTAAACGAGAGAGGAACTCTGCCCATAAAGGAAAGGAAATCTACTAAATAAAAGCGCAGAACATATCCCTCCTGCATCAGTTGGGTAACAGAATATGAGAGGACCTTCCATATAGTTATATACACAAACCTTCACCAACCATTGGCTACAGCACCATATAAATTAAACACCTAGAATTCGATTAGTGCACACTCAAACCAGTTACCGGGGAGGGACCATCGCCTGTAGCACCCTTCTCCCAAAGGAAAGGTCGGCAGAGGAGGATAGATAAAGCCTTATAAAAAGTTGAAGGAGAGAATCATGTCACCACTTACATATATGGTCGATCAACACCTCAGCCTTTATGTTTACTGAAGTACCACTAAAGATAGGGTACAGTCTCACTAAACGACGTACCAGCGATTCCGACCACGATTTGACCTTGTCAGGATCGCTGGTGCGTCGCTACATGGTCGCAGGTGAGCTGTCAATCAGGCAGATCTCCCCAGCGACCAGGCACCAGCCACCAGCGACTCTGCGCTTGGTAACCAAGGAACACATTGGGTTACTAAGCAAAGCGCTTTGCTTAGTTACCTGATATTTACCCTGCTTACGTGTGCAGGGAGCCAGCACTAAGCGGTGTACGCTGGTAACCAGGGTAAAAATCGGGTAACTAAGCAAAGCGCTTTGCTTGGTTACCCAATATTTACCCTGGTTGCCAGCGTAAACGCTTACAGGCTGCCAGCGCTAGCTCCCTGCACACGTAGCCAGGGTACACATCGGGTTACTAAGCAAAGTGCTTTGCTTAGTTACCCGATATTTACCCTAGTTACCAGCGTACACCGCTGAGCGCTGGCTCCCTGCACACGTAACCAGTGTAAATATTGGGTAACTAAGCAAAGCGCTTTGCTTAGTAACCCGAAGTGTACCCTGGCTACGTGTGCAGGGAGATAGCGATAAGCAGTGTATGTTGGTAACCAGGGTAAATATCGGGTAACCAAGCAAAGCGCTTTGCTTAGTTACCTAATATTTTCCCTGGTTACGTGGGCAGGGAGCCAGCGCTAAGCGGTGTACGCTGGTAACTAGGGTAAATATCAGGTAACTAAGCAAAGTGTTATGCTTAGTTACCCGATATTTACCCTGGTTACCAGCGTACACCGCTGACACAGAGTCAGTGCTCGTTGGTCCCCCGCCAATCAAACACGCCGATGTGTGCTGCAGAGCGGGAGACCAACGAGCAAAAAATGAACCAGAACAGTGTGTAACGATCAGCGATTTCACAGTAGGGGCCAGGTCGCTGCTTAGTGTCACACACAGCAAGATCGCTGCTGAGGTCACTGGTACATCACAAAACCTGTGACTCAGCAGAGATCTTGCTATGTGAGAAGTACCCCTTAGAGTAAGCTAACCTAACGGCAGCTCTAATCCACCTCGCTAAAGCACCTCTTGAGACATCTGGGTCTTTCCTGGGACCCTGAAAGAAAAACATTGACTGGCTCCTCCACCACGGTTTTGTCATTGAAATGTAATTTATCAAAGTTCTTCTAATATTCAAGGTATGAAATTTCTTCTCCTTTGGGTTACTAGGATTAGTGCAAAAAGAAGGGGAGAATAATCTCCTGACTTCTGTGGAATTTTGAAGCTACTTTTTAAAGGTAGGTTGGGTCTAGTGTTAGAATAACACCATCTTCCAATATGTGTGTAAAAGTTGAATCATCTGATAAAGTCTGGATAACAATGATCTTACTGGCCAAAGTCAGTGCCACCAAAATCACCATCTTCAAGTTAAGATTTTTAACGGTTGAGACCTCTAATAGCTCAAAGGGGACTAGTTAGCACATCCAGCACCAAGTTCAGATCCCAAGGTGGAATCTTCGGAATGGGGACCCCCGCAGATATCTGCTAATTCGATCAGCATAAGTATATGGCTAACAGGCGCGGGTGGATCAGAGATCTACCTGCTCCTGCTTACTACTTAATTTGCGCTGTCAAAATTTGACACACAATTTAAACTGCCATGGGTTGTGCCATTCCCCAGAGATCACGGTGAGCCAATGTGTTGCCATGGTAGCGTGGGTCAGCTGATGACCCCTGACGCTACCATAACGTATTTTCCTGTGAGAGCTGACAAGAGCGCCGCCACTCACAGGAATGCTGCATTTATGCTGATCTGAGCGATGCTGACCTTGCAGTAATAAAGTCCCATAGGAGAACTAGTAAAATAAAAAAATAAAATAAAAAATAAAGTTTTAAAAAATATTAAAAAATTACAAATAAAAACATAATATATTATATACAGTGGGTATAGAAAGTATTCAGACCCCTTTAAATTTTTCACTGTTTCATTGCAGCCATTTGGCGAATTCAAAAGAGTTATTTTTTCTCATAAGGCTATGTGCGCACTCTGTGTTTTTCCACAGCATTTTTAAGCGTTTTTCGGGTGCATTTTTTTTTATCTAAAAACTGCATGACTTTGCTTCCCCAGCAAAGTCTGAGTTTTCATTTTTGCTGTCCGCACGGTGCAGTTTTGTTTTAGGTGCATTTATGTGGTGACCATAAAGATGTCAATTATTTCTGCGTTTTTGCCAGTGTTTTTCACCCATGCAATGCATTGGAAAAAACACAGCAACACAAACGCAGCAAAAAACACACAAAAACGCATGCGTTTTTACCATGGGTGCGTTTTTTGGCAGCCAAAAGCGCTGCATCTTTGTGGTCACAAAAAAGGCAAAGTGCGCACATAGGCTTAATGTACACTCTGCATCCTATAATGACAGAAAAAAAACCTGAAATGTAGACATTTTTGCAAATTTATTAAACAAGAAAAACTGAAATATTACATGGTCATAAGTATTCAGACCCTTTGCTGAAGCACTTATATTTAAGTCACTTGCTGTCCATTTCCTTGTGATCCTCCTTGAGATGGTTCTAGTCCTTCATTGGAGTCCAGCTGTGTTTAATTAAACTGATAGGACTTGATTTGGAAAGGTACACACCTGTCTATATAAGACCTCACAGCTCACAGTGCATGTCAGACCAAAGGAGTATCATGAGGTCAAAGGAACTGCCCAAGGAGCTGAGACAGAAATGTGGGAAGGCACAGACCTGGCCAAGGTTACAGAAGAATTTCTGCAGTACTCAAGGTTCCTAAGAGCAGAGTGGCCTCCATAATCCTTAAATGGAAGAAGTTTGGGATCACCAAAACTCTTCCTAGACCTGGCCGTCCAGCCAAACTGAGCAATCGTTGGAGAAGAAGTTTGGTGAGAGAGAGGTAAAGAAGAATCCCAAGATCACTGTGGCTGAGCACCATAGGTGCAGTAGGGAGAAAGTTCCACAAAGTCAACTATCACTGCAGCCCTCCACCAGTCAGGCCTTTATGGCAGAGTGGCCCGACGGAAGCCTTTCCTTAATGTAAGACATATGAAAGCCCTCAGAGTTTGCATAAAAACACATGAAGGACTCCCAGACTATAAAAAAATAAGATTTTCTGGTCTGAGGAGATGAAAATATAACTTTTTGGTGATAATTCTAAGCGGTATGTGTGGAGAAAACCTGGAACTGCTTATCACCTGCCCAATACAATCCCAACAGTGAAACATGGTGGTGGCAGCAGCATCATGCTATGGGACTGTTTTTCAGCTGCAGGGACAGCTGAATTGGTTGCAATTGAAGGAAAGATGAATGCGGCCAAGTACAGAGATATCCTGGAAGAAAACCTCTTCCAGAGTGCTCTGGACCTCAGACTTGGCCAAAAATTCACCTTCCAACAAGACAATGACCCTAAGCACACAGCTAAAATAACAAAGGAGTAGCTTCAGAACAACTCTGTGACCATTCTTGACTGGACTAGCCAGAGCCCCCCTGACCTAAACCCAATTGAGCATCTCTGGAGAGACCTGCAAATGACTGTCCACTAAAGTTCACCATCCAACCAGATGGAACTGGAGGGCATCTGCAAGGAAGAATAGCAGTGGATCCCCAAATCCAGGTGTGAAAAACTTTTTCCATCATTCCCAAGAAAACTCATGGCTGTACTAGCTCAAAAGTGTGCTCAATACTGAGCAAAGGGTCTGAAAACTTATGACCATGTGATATTTCAGTTTTTCTTGTTTAATACATTTGCAAAAATTTCTACATTTCTGTTTTTTAGGTCAAGATGGGGTGCAGAGTGTACATTAAAAATTCCAAAAGTCAAAATTATGTTTTGTGCTTGCTGCAACATTGCATTAAAATGCAATAACAGACAATCAACACGTCGCATGCATAGCAGTATGGTATAATTAAAACCGTCAGGTCAAGATGCAAAAAATAAGCAGTCACCGAGCCACAGATCCCAAAAAATGGGAACGCTTATGGGTCTCAGAAAATGGCAACATAAGCACTATTCCTTTTTGGGACAAAATTCAGAATTTTTTTTAACCCCTTTGATAAAAGTATATATGTTTGGTATCTACGAGCTCATACTGATGTAAGGCATCATAGTGACACATTAGTTTTACCAAATAGCGAACAGTTATACAATGTTCCTAAAGCTAATATCTGCACCCTAAGGCCCTGTAAGCACTAGAAAATGGAATTTTCTTAAGAAAATTCCGCAGGCTCTTAAAGATTCCCGCACCTGCGGAAAAAAAAAAAACGCAAAAAATCCGCATGTGGTATGTTGCGTATTTGTTGTGGATTTGATGCGGAATTGCCGCAGGTTGTTACCTGCGACATTTCACAGTTCTCCCCGCTCCTGCTGTCCGCGGTGTTGAAGTCTCCGGGCCGTGCTTTTGTCCCGCGCGGATGCCTCCGGCGCTCTGCTGTTTGCGGGTCAGCTGTGCACTGCATAACTGCATATGCATGAGCCGGCCTGGAAGCAGGAGAGCAGTGTCCGGAGGCAGCCTCGCATAAGGTGAGTATAAGATCAGCGGTGACTTCAGTCAGCTGATGTGCAGTGACCGCTGGAGTTCTCCACCTGGAGTCCTCCACCTGTCACTGCAAAGCACATCAGTGAAGTCACTGCTGATCCCGGCGGCTTACTTCACTTGCGTCCTGACCCTCACAGTGAACAGTCATGGTATATGGCGCTCACTGTGAGTGCCTTGTGTAGCAGAGCTGGAAGTGTCGAGGGACATCTTGTGGATTACGTCGGACCTGGAAGGCTGTTATTAAAGGTTAATAAAGTGGTGAAAGAAGGGGCTTTTTTGTATTTTATTTCAAATAAAGGATTTTTGGGGTGTTTGTGCTTATTTACTTTCACTTACAGTTTAGTGATGAGGGGGTGTTATATAGACGCCTGCCATCACTAAACTAAGACTTAGTAGCAGCTATGGGCTGCTGCCATTAACTCCTTCATTACCCAGATTGCCACTGCATCACAGCAACGGGAAGAGCCGGGAAAAGTCCGGGACTGTCGCATCTAATGTATGCGTTAATTCCTGGCGGCTGTTGGCTGATATTTTTAGGCTGGGGGGGCTCCCCATAATGTGGGGCTCCCTATCCTGAGAATACCAGCCCCCAGCTGTGAGGCTTTATCCTGGCTCGTTATCAAAATTGGGGGGGGGACCGCACGCCGTTTTTTTTTAATTATTTATTTATTTTCTTGTACGCTATAGACCCGCCCACTGGCGGCTGTGATTGGTTGCACTGAGAAAGCTGTCACTCAGCGTGGGGGGGTGTCTGCCTGCAACCAATCACAGCCAAAGGTGAGCAGGGAAGGAGTGAATACGAAATGCAATAATGAGCAGCCGGCTCTGGAAGATCAAAGAGCCGCCGCGGGAGCAGTGTGACAGCCGACCGGTCATCGGTGAATATGAAGCGCTTGCTCCTACCCCTTTGGGCCAGATTCTGTTCCCCATAAACTTTATATGGGTAGCAGCATCTGGCCAGATACGGGGGATCAATCCTCCGCCGACCCAGAGTCAGCGGGTGATTGATCTGCCAGCCCTCGAAACCGCAGGGACCTGCGGAAAAGAAGTGACATGCAATTGTTTTTGATGCGTGAATCCCGCAGCAAAACATGCAGCTGTCAAAATCCGCATAGTGTGCACAGCATTTTTTTCCTCATAGGATTTGCTGGTGAATCACTGCAGAGATGTTATGAACATTTTCTGCAGCGAAACATGCAGCAAACCCGCGGGTAATCCGCAGGAAATTCCGTCTAGTGCACACAGGGCCTTAGACTACTGAGAAACTCTAGGATAGACTCAACCAGAATCTCCTCACCTAGTTTTACCCTCGTGACTAGACAGGAAAGTTTTTCAGGTTCTGCCATATATCCTCGTCATTGGTTTGAGGCTTTTAAGTAATGTGGATACTAGGCTTGGAGAAAATCATTTCTGAATTAAAAGTTACCTCTGAAATTCTAAGTTGTCAAATAAAGTCCAGCTGCTTGTGGTTGAAAGTCTGGACCTTGGCTAAGTAGATCCACGATTTCTGATAGGATTCATGGATCGGTAACAGAAATCAACCTTATCCATGAAAACAACGGTCTTTGGGCCAGAACAGGGCTATCAGTATTCCTCTCACCTTGTACTCCCAGACCTTTCTAAGAACTGTAAAAATTAGCATTATTGGTGGAAAGGCATAAGCCAGATTGAAGGTACAAGCAATTTGGATAGCATCTACTACATGATGATTTTCCCCTGTGATATAACAAGTCAAACTTTTTAACCTAACTGTTCCGCATGTTTGCGAATAGGTCTATACTTGGAAGGCCTCATTGGTCCACTATCTGTTGGAAGACTGTCGAATTCAAGATATATTTCCCCAGCCTTAGTTGACTGCAAATTAGGAAATTGGCCATGTAATTATCTTTCCCTCTTGTGTCGTGTCTAGAGCTGTTAATGATGATAGAGGTTTTTCTGACATCTGAAAAATGTCCTCTGCTACTGCCATCAGGCAGCCTGCTTTTGTTCCTCCGTTGGTTGATGTAAGCAACAGTTGTTAGTTTGTTTGATAAAATACAAGCATGTCGGTTTAGAAGAGATGAGAGGAAATTCTTCACAACATACTTTACTGCCAGAAGTTCTTTCATGTTGGTAGAAGTCCTTCTGTCGCATACTGACCAAACCCCATCGGCTACACAATTTCTCATATGCACTCCCCATCCACTTGGGCTTGCAACTGTAGTTATCACTTCTGTTATCTGATTTACCCATAGGACCCCTTTTGATAGATTCCGTACTCTATACTTAACCACCATAATAAGGCTCTGTTTGTGACAGAAGAAAGAGTTAACTTTCCTTCCAAACACCCTTTGAGCCTTTTTTCAGCTGGCATTATCGCCTGCTGTAATTGCTTGGTATGCAATTGGGCCCAAAGAACTGCTGGAATACATGAAGATAGGAAACTCAGCAGAGAAATTACCCTCCTGAATGTCACATTAGGATTGCTTATTGCATCTGAAAAAAAAGTGTGAGACTGCGTACTTTTTTTCTTCGGGCAGGTAAGGTAAAAAGTCTCATTTCCCAAGGCCAAGAGAAGACCCAAAAAGGACAAAAACTTAGAGGGGACCACCTTTAACTTTTTTTTAGGTTTAGTAGCCAGCCTAACTCCTCCACAGTAATCCTGAGCCTTGCTAGTAGAAATTTGCAATATTCCACCAATCTGCTGGCAATGAGGCAATAGTACAGGTATGGGATTATCTGAGTATCCTGCTCCCGAAGATGCACTGTCATTTCTGCTACAATTTACATGAAAACCCTCAGGGCCATTGATAGGTCGAAGGGCAGAGCCCTGAACTGAAAATGTCTGACCTGCCTGTTATGGATAGGTGTAAAAGAGTAATACCGCTGCACAGTTGGCTCTCCTTCCGGGGTCAAACACAAAACAAATGAATTAAACAGTAGAGCACCTTAGAGAGGTCTATGAAAGTAAACACCTATTTCTAAGACAAGGGAACATTCACTGTGACCATACGTAACCGCGGGTTCAAATCAGGAGGGCTCCATATTAAGGCTGGTTGCAAATCGTTCACTTCCAGGAATACAATTCCGAAACTGTGTCCAAGTGATCTCCAGTTACGGAATACTCAGAATAAAGTATATCTGCTTAAACTCGCATCGACCCCAGTATGGTTCCTCGGTGTGGGGTACTGTGAGGGTCTATCCCAACACAATAGAGCAATCCCCCGGTATGCTGGGTGCGATGCTGCTGCTGGATGCCTCGGCCATCGGCATCCCAAACACAGTAAGGCAACCGACACAGAACGCGCAGGAACAGGAGGGGTGACGTCACCACTGAGTATGGCGGCCTCCAAGGGCCAATCCGACTAGTTTCTAAACTACTTGTTTCTTCCTCAGGAATACGCTCATTGCCTGTCTACTGCCTTGCCTTATATGTGTACTGCAGATAAAGGGAGGAGAAAAAATAAAGTTTTTTTCTCTTCCTTCCTTCTCCCTTTCTTCCCCCTCCCGCCTTTTATATAAAAGCAGATCTATTATATGAACCTTAGAGTGGTGCATAAGAAGATAAACTACTCTAACGTTAGATGTATAATTATAGATAGAGGGTTTCACGTACAGTACAGACCAAAAGTTTGGACACTTTCTCATACAAAGAGTTTTCTTTATTCTTATGACTTTGAAAATTGTAGATTCACATTGAAGGCATCAAAACTATGAGTTAACACATGTGGAATGAAGAACTTAACAAAAAAGTGTGAAACAACTGAAAATATGTCTTATATTCTAGGTTCTTCAAAGTAGCCACCTTTTGCTTTGATTACTGCTTTGCACACTCTTGGCATTCTCTTGATGAGCTTCAAGAGGTAGTCACCGGAAAAGATCTTCCAACAGTCTTGAAGGAGTTCCCAGAGATGCTTAGCACTTGGTGGCCCTGTTGCCTTCATTCTGCGGTCCAGCTCACCCCAAACCATCTCGACTGGATTCAGGTCTGGTGACTGTGGAGGTCAGGTCATCAGGCATAGCACCCAATCACTCTCCTTCTTAGTCAAATAGCCCTTACACAGCCTGGAGGTGTGTTTGGGGTCATTGTCCTGTTGAAAAATAAATGATGGTCCAACTAAACGCAAACTGGATGGAATAGCATGCCGCTGCAAGATGCTGTGGTAGCCATGTTGGTTCAGTATGCCTTAAATTTTTAATGAATCCCCTACAGTGTCACCAGCAAAGCACCCCCACACCTCCTCCTCCTTCACAGTGGGAACTAGGCATGTGGAGTCCATCCGTTCACCTTTTCTGTGTCGCACAAAGATCCAAAGATCTCAAATTTAGACTGCGCAGACCAAAGCACAGATTTCCACTGGTCTAATGTCCATTCCTTGTGTTCTTTAGCCCAAAGAAGTCTCTTCTGCTTGTTGCCTGTCCTTAGCATTGGTTTCCTAGCAGCTAATTTACCATAAAGGCCTGCTGCACAAAGTCTCCTCTTAACAGTTGTTCTAGAGATGTGTCTGCTGCTAGAACTCTGTGTGGCATTAACCTGGTCTCTAATCTGAGCTGCTGTCAACCTACGATTTCTGAGGCTGGTGACTCGGATAAACTTATCCTCCGCAGCAGAGGTGACTCTTGGTCTTCCTTTCCTGGGGCTTTCCCCATGTGAGCCAGTTTCTTTGTAGCGTTTGATGGTTTTTCCCACTTCACTTGGGGACACGTTCAAAGTTTTCCCAATTTTTCGGACTGACTGACCTTCATTTCTTAAAGTAATGTTGGCCACTCGTTTTTCTTTACTTAGAATTTGTATTATGGCAAGAAAAAAAGCAGCTAACAGTCTATTCAGTAGGACTATCAGCTGTGTATCCACCAGACTTCTGCACAAACAACTGATGGTCCCAACCGCATTTATAAGGCAAGAAATCCCACTTATTAAACCTGACAGGGGACACCTGTGAAGTGAAAACCATTTCCACTACCTCTTGAAGCTCATCAAGAGAATGCCAAGAGTGTGCAATGCAGTAATCAAAGCAAAAGATGGCTACTTTGAAAAACCTAGAATATAAGACATATTTTCAGTCGTGTCACAATTTTTTGAGAAGTATTTCATTCCACATGTGTTAATTCATAGTTTTGATGCCTTCAATGTGAATCTACAATTTTCAGAGTCATGAAAATAATGAAAACGCTTTGAATGAGGTGTGTCCAAACTTTTGGTCTGTACTGTATATATAAAAGGTAAAAAAAAAAAAACTAATTTTATTTTTAATGTTACAATAGCTAAAAAAAAATAATAAAAAAATTTGTTAACTAGAACAGTAATATAGGGATAACAGGCTTCACACACACACACATTATATATATATACACACACACACACACACACACACACACACACACACACACACACACACACACCCTTGCAAAAGTATCCTTGAATTTTTCAACCTTTTCCCACATTTCAGGCTTCAAACATAAGGCTATGTTCACACACTGTGTTTTTTACCCGAGTTTTTGGTCCGTTTTTGCTGCAGAAATTTCTTGAGAAATTCTTGTAACCTTTCTGCAGACATTTCCCAGCAAAACCTATGGCAAAAAAAATTAGCTGTGCGCACACCAGGGCTTTGGAGTCGGTAAGCCAAACCTTCGACTCAGACTCAGACTCCTCAATTTCTCTTGCACCGACTCCGACTCCGACTCCTACATATATTGCTTATAGTTAGGTGAAAAATTTATTGTAGTACATGAACATGTGTATGTGAACATCAGACATTTAATAATTTTTATGATACAATAATCAATATATTGGATAGAACATAAAATATATTTATTGGATAAAACTTTATGTAATATACAGTAGATTACATATATATCTTGTGTGTGTATTTATCTTGTGTGTATTTATCTTGTATGTGTATAATATATATATATATATATATATATATATATATATATATATATATATTGTATTACATATTTACAATTTATTAGTTTTTTGTGTTCTAGAGTTGTATTCTAATAAGTATATTTTATGTTCTATCCAAATATATTGATTATTGTATCATAAAAATAATTAACTGTCTGATGTTCACATTGTACTACAATATATTTTTCACTTAAATATAAGCATTATACTAAATGTTATTATTTAGTAAAATATTCAGCACATTCTGCATTGCACTACTGTCCCCAATTTATTATATATTTTAGGAGTCGGAGTCGGTGCATTTTATACCGACTCAGACTCCACCAAAATGAGCTCCGACTCAGACTCCACAGCCCTGGCGCACACTGCGTTTTTTTCTTAAGAAAATTCTTTCAATAGATTTTCTTAAGAAAAAGAATGAGCATGTCACTTCTTTTCTGCAGCTAACTGCATTATTTCACTCCATTGACTGTAATGTAATCATGAAATAGCGCAGGAATAACGCAGGTTGCAAGTGATGTGCGTTATTCCTGTGTTATTCCTGCGTTATACCTGCGTTATTTCGCGTTTTCGGGACATAGTGTACATCCCTGCCCTGCGTTTTGCAGGGAAGTGATGTCACTAGGACAGGAAGAGGAAGCAGAAGAGAAAAAAAAAAGCGTGTGCTCCGCTGTATTTTTACCGTGCAGCCGAGGTAAACACACAGCGGCGGCCCGGTATTCTCAGGCTGGGGAGGGCGAGGGCCAGGGTTAATGCCCCCCCCCTCCCGCAGCCCAGAATATCAGCCCGCAGCTGCCCCGGGACTGTCGCATCCATTATGCGGCAGTCCCGGTGTGTTACCGGCTCTTCCTGTTGCCGAGATGCGATGGCAATCAGGCTAATATGGAGTTAACGGAAACCAATAGCTGCCGCTAAGTCCAAGATTAGTAATGGCGGTGTCTATGACACGTCGTCACTAATCTGTAAGTGAAAGTAAAGAAACACTCGCAAACAACGAAAAATCCTTTATTTTGAATAAAAGACAAAAAGCCTCCTCTTTCACCACTGTATTAAACCCCATGAAACACACAGCTCAGACGTAATCCACAGCGATGTCCCGCGGCGCTTCCAGCCCTGCTCCAGCCGCATGTGACAGTTCTCCACACAGCTTCGGTCAGTGAGCGAGTGCTGAATGTGGCTCCCTGAGCGAGGCTGCGGGTAACTCCAGGACATTTCTCACGACCGGTGATGTGAACACACTACCGGCCGCGAGAAGTGCAGTGTGTGTGGGGGGAAACATCATAAATAAAGCTGGAATATCTATCCCTTTATTATCTATTATCTATCTTTCTATATTATCTATCTATCTACACCCCTAAATATCTATCTATTGTCTATCTATTTCTATCTATCTTTCTATATTATCTATCTATTCCCCTAATTATCTATTATCTATCTATCTATCTTATCTATCCCTCTATCTATCTATTCCCCTAAATATCTATCTATATCTATCAATCCATCTATCTATCCCTCTATCATCTATCTATTTCTGTATTATCTAAAAAAAACCGCACCAAAAACGCACCAAAAACGCAATGAAAACGCACCAAAACGCACCTGGTGCATTTTTTTAACGCAGGTGCGCTAATCCTTCACTCTCAAGAAATTTCTTAAGAAAAATCATTTTTGTAGTGTGAACATAGCCTAGAAATAAAAATTTGAATTGTATGGTGAAGAATCAACAACAGGTGGGACACAATTGTGAAGGTCAAAGATATTTATTGCTTATTTTAAACTTTAAAAAAAAAAAAAACACAAAGGGGGGTGTGGCCTGCATGCTGAAGGCAATGGCTGCTTAAGAGGGAAGCTCTGTGCTGTGGCTGTACAAACTGGCTCAAAGCTGCTTCAAATCGCTGAGAACTCTCCTCTGAAACAGTGAGTAATCCCCCCTGCACAGTATGCCAAAGGGTAGACCCCGGAAATCTGGCCCCCCAGCCAAGCTTACTGACTTTTATCCCAGGGATAGGGGATCCCCCTCTCCTCAGAAGATGTCTGCTGCTGCAGTGTCTCCCTTACACCAGGAAGAGACAGGGTTGGGAAGCAGTGTCACAGGCACTCCTCTCACAGAGGAAAGGCTGCAAGCCATGCTCAGTTCTCTGAAGTCATCACTGCAGGAGGATTTCAGGGATCTTAAGAACATGATTAAAGAAGTTAAGGAGGAAATCAAATCACTGGGGGACCGTACAGACCATGTGGAGTCTAAAATGGCCGAACTTGCTCAGTCACACAATGATCCGATTGATGCTAACACACCACTAGAGGAGGAGGTGGGAATACTGAAAAACAAGCTTGGGGATCTGGAAGACAGATCCAGAAGGAACAATCTTAAAATTAGGGGCATTCCTGTGTCAGTAGCTGATAAAGAGCAGCCAGATTTCTTTCACAAGTTTCTCCAACTACTGCTCCCAGAACACACAGAAAGAGATCTCATAGTGGATAGAATACATAGAATTCCTAAACCTAAAGGTATCGACCCCACTCTGCCCAGGGACACGCTGGCACAACTGCATTTTTATAAAACAAAGGAAGCAGTGCTCCAGATACTGAGGGATAACCCTATCCTCCCAGATGAATTTAATGATTTAAAGGTGTTCCCGGACCTGTCAGCTGCAACTCTGGCAAAAAGAAGAGAATTTTCCCAGTTCTCCAGAATCCTGAGGGAGCATGACATACACTATAAATGGGGATTCCCGGTGAAAACTGATTATCTTCAGGGATTCTAAAACACATGTATGCCAGTCCCCTCCTCAACTGAGCAAACTACTTGAGTCCTGGGGATTACCCCTTACAATGCACTCAGACTCACGCCGGGAGCAGGGGGATGCTCAGAAGAAAAAGATCAATCCTGAGTGGGAACCAGCTTGAGGGAGTCTCGCCAGCCGCAGGCGTGTGTAGCTTTCATGTGACCTGTGATGTCACTTAAGCCCTCTGTTGTACTTCTCGCCTATGGCGAGCAAGTACTTCCCAGCTGTCCGGTAAGGATGAAGCTGAAGTATTCAAGTTTTTTTGTTTTTGTTGTTTTTTCCCTCCACCCGTGCACCGTCCCTAACTGGTCCTCCTTGCCTGCCTCTGCCTGCCCTATGCCTCTCAGTCGGCCTGCCTGGAAACATCGTCCTTTCTGGGATCCACCATGAGTATTAAGTTTCTGTCTCTCAATGTGAAGGGTCTCAATTCTCCTGCAAAAAGATCCATGCTGTGGAGAGAAGTTATAGCATCCAAATGTGATATAGCATGTATTCAAGAAACTCACCTTCTTACTGATGACAATAAAAGGCTACTACATCCAAGATTTCCACATATGTTCTTTGCAAATGACTCTAAAAAAAAAAAAGGAGGAGTGGCTATCCTGATTAAAAACTCTGTGGCTTTCAAAATGATTGATGTAACCTATGGTGCAGACGGGAGATATATTATTCTAAAGTGCCTCCTGAATGGGCTTTTGTATACCTTGGCATCGATTTACGCTCCAAACTCATCTCAACTAACATTTGCCCGGAAATTTTTCCAGATGTTTAGGAGCACCGCACAGGGGTCAGAGATAATCTGCGGTGACTTTAACACTCCAGTTTTCCGATCTATGGACTGCTCGGCGGGGTCCGCTAAGTCAGGAAAGGAACTGAAACAGTTGGTCGCGGAGTTTCATCTACATGACATATGGAGATACCTTCATGCATCGGAAAGGGACTATACTTTCTTTTCCCCAAGGCATCGGTCGTACAGCAGGATCGACTTCTTCCTGACGGATAGTAAGACTGTTCACAAGTGTACGGGTGCTGAAGTGGGTCTGATAACATGGTCGGATCATGCTCCGATAACTTTGGTTGTACAGGACTCTACTAGTGGATTTATGGTGCCTCAGTGGAGACTTAATACTAGTTTACAGAACCAAAAGAACGTTCAGGAGGAGGTTGTGGCAGGCCTGTTGGAATACTTTGGACATAATGACAATGGGGAGGTCTCTGACGAGACCTTATGGGCTGCACACAAATCAGTTATTAGAGGGCAGTTTTTAAAAACTGCATCATTCTTGAAAAAGCAAAGAGAAGCAGAAATTAAAGAAATTATAGCCCATATTCAACACTTAGAAACTATTAACAAGGCCTCCCCGTCGTCTACACTGTCCAAGGAAATTCTTACTTGCAGGTTTCAACTGCGATCCCTCCTGTTGTATAGATATGAACATAATCTTAAAAAGAGTAAATCAACTTTTTATGCGATGGGGGATAGAGCCAGCACCTTACTAGCTAGAAGAACAAAAAAACGGGAAATTAAATCTAAAATTGAATTTTTTAAGGGCCCCGACGGATCACTTATAAGGCACCCTAATGGGATAGCAGACGCCTTTGCCAAGTATTATGCTGCCCTGTACAATTTAAGGGATGACCCGCAAACCCCTCAGCCAACACCGGAAAAAATTCAGGAGTTTTTGGACGGTCTGGAATTGCCTCGGGTCTCAGACCGGCAATTAAAATCTTTAAATCTTCCCTTTACTATACAGGAAATTTTGGACACCATTAGAGCTTCTAAACGAAACTCAGCCCCAGGCCCGGATGGGCTTCCCTATGAATATTATCAGCAATTTGCCTCTATTCTAGCCCCTTTTTTACTAAAGACCTTTAATTTGTGGCAAATGGCCGGGACTATTTCCTCAGAGAACCTAGAAGCAGTTATCACTACACTACCCAAACCGGGGAAAACGGCAGATACCCCTGGGAATTTCAGACCAATTTCATTGCTCAACTGTGATTTAAAAATTTACTCAAAAATGGTAGCCACCAGACTCCATAAAATAATCCCCTCCTTGGTAGCCCCGGATCAGGTGGGTTTTGTGGCGGGCAGGCAATCCAAAGATGGCACCAGGCGGATGCTGGATTTAATTGGGGTGATGGAGAAGTCGGGTGTCCCTGGTGTATTCTTGTCACTCGACGCCGAAAAGGCCTTTGATAGGGTGCACTGGGGATATCTGGAAAGAGTGCTTATGAAATTTGGTTTTGAAGGAAGAATTAAGTCATCTGTTTTTGCCTTGTACTCTCACCCAAATGCTTCAGTTCTAGCCTCGGGTTTTCGCTCATTAAAATTTTCTATAACCAATGGCACCCGCCAGGGGTGCCCGCTGTCCCCTATTGTTTTTGCTCTGGTGGTGGAACCTCTGGCGGAGGCAATTAGGGTGAACCCGAACATAACTGGTATAAGGGTAGGGGAGCATGAACATAAATTGGGTCTATATGCGGATGATGTAATAATATCATGTACTAACCTTGAATATTCCTTTCCAGCAGTGATGTCCACCCTGTCGACCTTTTCTGAGGTGTCTTATTACAAATTGAATGCCACTAAGTCCTTAGTACTACCATTTAATGTACCCGCAAGGTCCAGAAGGATTTTGGAGGCAGCTTTTCCTTTCCAGTGGTGCGAAGACAGTATCCCTTATCTAGGTATCCGTTTGACACCAACCCATTCCCTCATCAGATCCAATCTCGATCACCTACTCAAAAACTTGGGTCAGGCTCTAGGCAGGTATGAGAAGTTGTCGCTATCTTGGATGGCGAGAATTCAATCCTTTAAGATGACGTTCCTTCCTATGCTGCTGTATATGTTTAGGTGTCTCCCTCTTAAAATTCCATATAGATATTTGATAAAACTGCAGTCGATGACCAATAAGTTTATTTGGGGTAATAAAAGAGCTAGAGTTGCTAGTAAGATTATGCATCTGCCATATGGAATGGGAGGTCTGGGTACGCCTAATGTGATGGCCTATTATAAAGCTTCTCTTATAGAATCACTCAAAGAATGGTGGAACACGGAGAGCTCCCATAGGTGGGTTCAACTTGAGAACTCTCTGACAGACCAGGGTTCGACGAGGAAACTGATGGAGGTGGAATATCTAAAACGTACTAGGTCCACCCTGTGTCTCCCTACTATGACAGCATCGATAGCCATATGGCGCAGTGAGATGATCCCTAAGATCCAGGTCCCGCTGTCAGAAATTTCGCTCAGAGCAATAGAATCCCACATTCCATATACAAATTTGAGTAGATGGGAAGCAGCGGGTTTTGGAGTTTTGGCAGACTTTTACGATGGTGCAGAGATTAGGCCCTTCAACGATATACTTCGGGAGCACCCCTCCCTAAAGGGGTGTTTTTATCAACACCTGCAGATTCGCCATTTTCTAAGCACAAAATTCCCCCCGGGATCAAACTCGACCTTACCCACTGTTAAGGCACTATTGTTTAAAAAACTAATGAGGCAACCGGGAATCTCTTTAACCTACAAATGGTTGAACAACCCCTCTGACGAGCAAAAGCTCCCATACATGACTAAATGGGAATCAGATTTAGGCATTAACACCTCCCCCTCGGCGTGGCATACTGCGACGCAGTGGGTGCAAAGATCCTCAAAATGCATTAACCATTTGGAACAGCTGAAAAAGGTGCATCTACGTTGGTACCATACGCCGGCAAAATTGGTGCATTACATTCCCAACTACTCACCGCTCTGTTGGAAGGGCTGCCTCCAGAGGGGATCACTGGGACACTGTTGGTGGCACTGTCCGAGGGTCCAACCTTTTTGGATAGCAGTTTTCAGACTCATTAGTGAAATAACAGGTGTGCACACCAACCCCAACCCAGGGCTGGCAGTTCTGAATTTGGGCATAGACTCGTACCCGCAGAATTTTAGGGGACTGATTGTGAAAATTCTAATAGCTGCCAGACAGTGTCTGAGCCATTCGTGGAAGGCCACTGAAGCTCCCTCTGGAGCCGAGTTATATAGTAGGATCGACCAACAATGCCAATATGAATACTGCCTTGCCCACTCCCTAAAACAAAAAACTAGAATTCTTACAATATGGGAACCCTGGCTGTCATCCTGCCATGCAACACCTATTACACGACTATTCCCCGGGCAAAGAGCACCTAGTTGAGATAGAGCCGATGGAATTATAGCCCTGGCTCGGCTAGCCAGGGGGCTAAAGCATTGAGACCCTGACTGAGGCAGCAGTTTATGAGAGAAATCTAGGAGGAGTTGATGGCCCCGGCTGGTGGACTGGGGTTGGTAATGCAGGCAGGCATCTAACCCTGTACCCCTACTAACCCCCCCCACTTACCCCCCAACCCTACCTTCTTCCCCTCCCCCTTTGTTCTTGTTCCCCCTTACTTGAATGAAGTCCCCATCTTTCCTCCCCTCTCCTCCCTCCCCATGTTGTTGTGTGGTTAAAGTGTAAGGCAGAGGAATTGTAACTGGATTGTCTCGGAGTATATTAATGTATGGAGCCCTCATGTGCGGGCAGTTGACAATTGTTCTCTTAAATTACCATGTATGATTTTGTATCTGCCGTGTTTTCAATAAAAACTAATTGGATTAAAAAAAACAAAAAACAAAAAAACAAACAAACTGAAAAGTGGGGCGTGCAATATTATTCAGCCCGTTTAAGTTAATACTTTGTAGCGCTATCTTTTGCTGCGATTACAGCTGCAAGTCACTTGGGGTATGTGTCTATCAGTTTTGCACATCGAGAGACTGAAATTCTTGCCCATTCTTCCTTTGCATATAGCTCGAGCTGAGTGAGGTTGGATGGAGAGCGTTTGTGAACAGCAGTTTTCAGCTCTTTCCAGAGATTCTCAATTGGATTCAGGTCTGGACTTTGACTTGGCCATTCTAACACCTGGATATGCTTATTTGTGAACCATTCCATTGTAAATTTTGCTTTATGTTTTGGACCATTGTCTTGTTGAAAGACAAATCTCCGTCCCAGTCTCAGGTCTTTTGCAGACTCCAACAGGTTTTCTTCAAATATGGTCCTGTATTTGGCTCCATCCATTTTCCCATCAATTTTAACCATCTTCCCTGTCCCTGCTGAAGCAAAGCAGGCCCAAACCATGATGCTGCCACCACCATGTTTGACAGTGAGGATGGTGTGTTCAGGGTGATGAGCTGTGTTGTTTTTACGCCAAACATATCATTTGCCATTGTGCCCAAAAAGTTCGATTTTGGTTTCATCTGATTATTAGCACCTTCTTCCACATGTTTGGTGTGTCTCCCAGGTGGCTTGTGGCAAACTTTAGGCTACATGAGCACGTTGCGTTTTTTGCTGCGTTTTTGGCTGCAGTTTTGTTGTCAGCACTTTCTGACATTTGACTTCCCAGCAAAGTCTATGAGAAGTCAGATTTGCTATGCGCACATTGCAGTTTGTCAGCGTTTTATTTGTCAAAAGTTGACAAAAAAAATGCAGCATGTTCATTCTTCCTGCGTTTTTGTCAACATTTGTCTCAAAAACGCATGTTGTGAAAAACGCACCTACAATTACAAGCATTTTTTGTGACATTTCCAGGCTCTCTCTGACAAGGTGCATTTTTGGCTGCAGTTTGTGAACACAAAAAGATGCAGCATGCGCATGTAGCCTTAAACTACACTTTTTATGGATATCTTTGAGAAATGGCTTTCTTCTTGCCATTTTTCCATAAAGGCGAGATTTGTGCAGTGTACGACTGATTGTTGTCCTATGGACAGACTCTCCCACCTCAGCTGTAGATCTCTGCAGGTCATCCAGAGTGATCATGGGCCACTTGGCTGCATCTCTGATCAGTCTTCTTGTTTGTTATGAAATTTTTGAGGGACGGCCGGGTCTTGGTAGATTTGCAGTGGTATGATACTCCTTCCATTTCAATATGATCGCTTGCACAGTGCTTCTTGGGATGTTTAGTTTTGGAATTTTTTTTGCAACCAAATCCAGCTTTAAACTTCTCAACAACAATATCACGGACCTGCCTGTAGTGTTCCTTGGTCTTCATGATGCCATCTGAGCTTTAAACAAACACTGAGACTATCACAGAGCAGGTGCATTTATACGGAGACTTCATTACACACAGATGGATTATATTTATCATCATCAGTCATTTAGGACAACATTGGATCATTCAGAGATCCTCAATGAACTTCTGGAGTGAGTTTGCTGCACTGAAAGTAAAGGGGCCGAATAATATTGCACGCCCCACTTTTCAGTTTTTTATTTTTTACAAAAATTTTAAATAAGCAAAAAATTTTGTTCAACTTCACAATTGTGTCCCACTTGTTGTTGATTCTTCCCCATAACAGTAATTTTTTTTATCTTTATGTTTGAGGCCTGAAATGTGGTTAAAGGTTGAAAATTTCAAAGGGGGCGCATACTTTCGCAAGGCTCTGTATATATATATATACATACATACACATACATATATATATATATATATATATATATATATATAAAACACTATCTAGAAATCACATTTTATTATTCTTAAAAGACTAAAAAAATCCACCCCCCTCCAAAAAAAAACCCTCCAAAAATTTTTTTAGCATTTTTTTTTCCTCTCTTCTCTTTTTCCAATTTTTTCCTCCCTTTTTTTTTTTTTTTTTTTTTTTTTTTATTTAAAAGAGAACACTTGGACACAGTTCCGGAATTGTATTCTTGCAAGTGAACAATTAGCAACCAGCCTTAAGGCCCTGTCACACACACAGATAAATCTGTGGCAGATCTGTGGTTGCAGTGAAATTGTGGACAATCAGTGCCAGGTTTGTGGCTGTGTACAAATGGAACAATATGTCCATGAGTTCACTGCAACCACAGATCTGCCAAAGATTTATCTCTGTGTGTGACAGAGCCTTTAATATGGAGCCCTCCTGATTTGTACCTCCGGTTACGTATGGTCACAGTGAGTGTTCCCTTTGCTCAGAAATATATTTGTTTACATTGATACACCTCTCCAAGGTGCTCCACTGTTTGTTAATTCATTTGTTTTGTGTAGGACCCCAGGAGGAGAGCCATCTGTGCAGCGGTATTACTCTTATAACATTTTTCCTTGTTTGACACTTTGCAGGAGTGTTTGTTACTGCTTGTGTGATGCCCCTGAACTAGTCAGGTCGTCACAGGGTACAGCACGCTCTTTATCTCCCAGTGCAGGACTCAACCCCCCATGGCTCTGGGTTCCCAACTTGCAGCACTGCCTCCACCAGCATCTAAATATCCTAATCACACCTCACACCACACCCTGTCAGGCACACCAGTGAGCTGCTAAGCTGGAATAGGGCCGCCCACCTAGGGGTCAGGCAAGGAGGTGGGAGGTGACAAGTCAGTTCACTGGTAGCTCTCGAGCTGTGAGGAGCTCGGAGGAAGCTAGGAGTTGGAGCTCCCAGGGGAGAAGTAGATTGGGTTGCAGACGGTGGTCGCGGGATATTGGGACTGGGTGCCTGGCTTAGTCTAGGAGGACGGCCAGCAGCTAAAAAGTAGCCGGTCTGGGACCTAAAGCACGTCGGGGTACTGGACCCTAGGTCGGGGAGAGGCTTCAAGCAACCCAGCAATTAACCTGCGGAGCATAGGGCCTTTATGGACTGTCCCCACTAAGCTCAAAGATCGGGGGGGCACTAGAGCAACAAGGGCAATAGGGCTTTCCAAACAAAGCAGCCCACTGAAATCCCAAGCATGAGCTCCTGAGAGGAAGCTCCTCTGCTACCTATAGTTGAGAGCGGGGCCCAGACAGCTTCAAGCTTATGGGCCACTTGGACACTTCTAAAATTCTGTGCACGGAGGCAGGCTCCGGACCATCAGACAGTGCTGCAGGGGACGGGATCCGGACGAGCTCCATCAAGAGGACAGCGGCACCCAGAGACTTTGTTTACCATGTTGTCAGCGTCTGCTTTCCTTCTGAGTGAGTACCTAATCAGCCCCTGCTAACCGCGAGCCTGAGCTCCCCCTGCAATCCATCCCACCATCCAGAGTCCCGGGGCCTTCCCCTACCCGTGGAGGGTAAAGTCATCTGGCTGCCCCACTCCATCACACCGGGTACTCCCAACGGCAGCACTCCCTATTACCGCACACCACGGGTGGCGTCATGAGCTAATTCCCCTGTAAATAACCCCCCATTACGTTTTGGGGTGACCCTGAGCCCCCGGGTCCGGAGACCCTCGAGCCATGAGTAGCAACACCCGGATCCAAGCAGTTCGACCCCTGCTGGGGTGGTACACTTGCAGCATCCACGTGCTCTCTATGTGGTGGTTAGTTAGGGCGCAGATACTCACCTTATATTCTCCATTTTTACTTCATCTGCTGTAGTATCCTAGCTGTCTTTAACAATCCCCCTTTTTTTCCCCTTGTGCTACTTATAACACAACCCAGGTTCCATCAATTGGAGTTCTGTCCCTGGCGTTAGTGTGTTTGCTTTAAACCATCCTGGTGTGGTCAGCATCAGTATTTTATCTTATTATTCTACACCTTTTGCTATAACTGTTTGTTGCTAATTAATTTAACATCTATTTATCCCTATTATGAGCGGACAGAAGAAGCAGGATCAGACGCATACACCACTGTGTATTGCCGTCTGAAAATGCTTGTCCTCAACCAGAGATTGACCTGGCTTAAGAAAACATCTATTAAAACAGAAAAATGTCTTAGGCCCTATGCGCACTTGCCGGTTTTTGCCGCATGTTATGTTCATAACATCTCTGCAGTGATTCACCAGCAAAACCTATGGGAAAAAAAAATGCTGTGCGCACTATGCGGATTTTGACAGCTGCATGTTTTGCTGCGTGATTCTCGCAGCAAAAACAATTGCATGTCACTTCTTTTCCGCACGTCGCTGCGGCATTTCACTCCATTGACTGCAATGTAATCGTGAAATCCCGCAGGGAATAACGCAGGCAGCAAATTCTGTGCGGTTCATTGCGTTTTCCTGCATTATTCCCTCCGGTATTTCGCGGTTTCGGGACATAATGTTCATCGCTGCCCTGCGGTTTGCAGGATAGTGATGTTATTATGACAGGAAGAGGAAGCGGAGCAGAGTAAACACACACATATCACAGACACAGACATAGAACACACACATCACAGACATAGAATACACACACATATCGCACTCACACACAGACATATAGAATACACATACAAATCAAACGGACATATAGAAAAAAAAAAACACGTGGGCTCTGCTGTATTTTTACCTTCCAGCCGAAGTAAACACACAGCGGCGGCCCGGTATTCTCAGGCTGGGGAGGGCGAGGGCCATGGTTAATGACCCCCCCCCCCTCCCGCAGCCGAGAATATCAGCCCTCAGCTGCCCCGGGACTGTCGCATCCATTATGCGGCAGTTCCAGAGTGTCCCCAGCTCTTCCTGTTGCTGTGATGCGGTGGCAATCAGGGTAATAGCGAGTTAATGGCAGCGGATCGCCGCCACTAAGTCCAGGCTTGATCATGGCAGCATCTATGGGACAGCTGACATGATCAACCCGTAAGTAAAGTGAAAAAAACACACACACCGAAAAATCCTTTATTTTAAATAAAACACAAAAAAGCCCTGTTTCACCCCTTTATTAACCCCCCAACACACAGCTCTGACGTAATCCACGTCCTGCGATGCTTGCATCCAGCCGCGACTGACACAGCGCTGAATGCAGCCTCGCAACGAGACAGCAGAGGTAAGCACAGGTCATTTCCCACGGCCGGTAATGTGAACAACACATTACCTCTCAGGAGAAATGCAGCGTGTGCTCACAGGGACTCTATCCCTCTATCTATCCCTCTATCTATTCTTCTGTCTATCTATCTATCCCTCTATCTACTCTTCTATCTATCTATCATCTATCTCAGAAGGAAATTACTTTTTTTTCTTTCTTTCTTTTTTTTTTTTTTCAATGTGCTTTATTGCATTGAATGCATTAAAACACATGTACCAACCCGCACGCGGCAATACCGCGAACAATACCGCGGTAAAACCGCCGCAAACCGGTTTTCGGGTGCGGTTTGCCACGGTTTTTTACTGCGGGTGCGGTAATCTTTCAGACCCTGTGGAATTTTCTTAAGAATATTCCGTTTTCCAGTGCGCACAGGGCCTTAGAATGGAATTAAAAGACTTGTGGGAAATAGCCTGCCTAAATCAGTATTTTAAATATGACCTGTACCAAAAGGTTTAAGGATATATAAAAGACTGGCTAGTTCTATAGAGAATAACCAAATTGTAACGGAATGGGATGATATGCTATTTGAATTTTCTAAAAAAGAAATTTAAATTTATCATCCAAAAACGCAGGGACAATGTGGTCATTATTGATCAGAAAATCAGATCTCTTATTTACGGATCTGAAGGAGTTTGGAAACAATGCTATACTGTCTGATCTAACTACTACTCTGACTCATCTCAGAGAAGTTGAGAAGACCCTCTTAATTAAAAATCAATCTAAGTTTAACCACATCACGACCGGCCGATTTTGCACTTTCCATTTTTTTTTTTGCCATTCTTCTTCCGAGAGACATAACTTTTTTATATATTTTTAGATTATATTTATATTATATATATTATATTATATTTTAATATGGTCATGTGAGGGCTCATTTTTTGCAGAACAAGCTGTACTTTTAAATGAAACCATGAGTTTTACCATATTGTGTACTGGAAAACGGCAAAAAAATTCCAAATGCGAAAAAAGCGCAAAAACGTGCGATAGCACTATTGTTTTTGAGATGTTTTATTCACTATATGGTAAAAATGATGTGTCAGTGTGATGCCTCAGGTCAGTACGAGTTCGTAGACACCAAACATGAATATGTTTACTTTTATCGAAGGGGTTAAAAAAATCAGAAGTTCATCCGAAAAAAGTGGCATATGTTTTACGCCATATTGCGTGATCCATAGCGTTCTGATTTTTCGGTATCTATGGCTCAGTGATAGCTTATTTTTGGGTCCCAGGCTGACGTTTTTAACGGTACCACTTTTGCGCAGATGCTAAGTTTTGATCGCCTGTTATTGCATTTAGCGCAAAATTTGTGGCAACCAAAACGTAATTTTGGTGTTTGGAATTTTTTTTGCCGCTACGCCGGTTACCGATAAGTTTAATTGATTTCATATTTCGATAGAGCGATCTGAATGCGGCGGTACCAAATGTGTGTATCTTTTTTATGTTTTTAACCCTTTAATTTTCAATGGGGCGAAAGGGGGTGATTTGAACTTTTAGGTTTTTTAATTTTTTAAAACTTTTTTTTTAACTTTTTTTTATTTTATTAGGTCCCCTAGGGGTACTATATGGATCAGCTGTCTCATCGCCCTGCCATATCTGCTGATCACAACAACACAGCTGTAAACACCAGATTTGCTCATTTTCTGTCTCACCCAGCTCTTGGCTGTGTGAGGCAGGAAGTGAGTCATGTGAGCTACAGGAGTCATCACATGAATCTGTGCTACCATGGGAACCACTGGAAGTCATGTGATCTCGTGAGTAAATGTTTACCGTTGTCACCATTATAATGGCGCTGTAACCATTTAAGAAAAATGTGGATGGAAAATTAAGCTCACCCCTCTTCACTCCAGAACACACCACCGACGCACAGAAAACGCCCTGACCCGGGCAGGAATACCACTTCAAACAGGAAAAATTCCAGCGTCTCCAGGAGGATTGAGAAATATTTAAAAGTGAATTATTTTTATTATATCCATAAAAACATCCATCGATAAATACAAAAGGGGCAGAAAGGAACAGGACAGAGGATCTTTCCTATGCGTTTCAACCTGTTGAGGTCATAATCATGGAAAGATTCCTTTGTGCCTTTTTTGTATTTATCGATGGATGTTTTTATGGATATAATAAAAATAATTCACTTTTAAATATTTCTCAATCCTCCTGGAGACGCTGGAATTTTTTCTGTTTGAAGTAACCATTTAAGGGGTTAAAATGCACGGGCAAATAACTATTCCGCTCGTGCCTGGCAGGCACACATGTAAGCTGTAAAAATCAGCTGATATGTGCGCCTATTGCTGCAAGCTGCTTGCAGCAGACTGCGGGCAGTAACACTATGACTGCTAGGACGTAAGATTACTGCTCGCGGTCGTTAAGGGGTTAAGAGGGATAATATTCTGTTTGATTCTTTATTTTTTAGTAATGATGAGCCAGACCAATCACCAATTCCACACCAGTTGGTGATCCTAGATGACCCTAGATGAGTACAATAAGTCTGGAGCAATGCTCCTGCAATGATTCCATTGAATTTTCAGTGTATGAAGAGGCCACTACCAACTATATACATCCAGTGGCACTCTCTCCTAAAGTTATTTGCAGGAACCACACCTCCTTCATCCCTTACACAAACTGCCAGAGATAACTGTGTTATTCCAGTATTTTAAGAATTCATTACATCTCTATGTTCTTCTCCACTATTAGCCCCTAACAGAAGAATCCCAGCAACATTCGTCGACTCCCCCTTACTAACAATCCTTCCTTGCTCAATTTGTCAGGCCTAGAAGAGATATCTATGGTATCCTCATCAACACTGCATGAAGTGGATACTTTTACCCTGAATCAAATAAGTGCTGACCAGGCTACCTCTTCATCAACAGCCAAGAGAACTACATGGCTGGATGAAAGAAGAAACCTCATAAGTGGTAATAGTAATTCCCGTTGTCATATGAAAAATAATAAAAGAAGGGTGGCAGAAGTCTTCAATAACATACGCAGATATAGGAGAACTGACAAATCTCATGATCAATCTAAGCATGTCATTGAAGCTACTCACAACAATCACAAAAAAGTCCAAAACAACAATATAAATAAAAATACTAATAAAAATCTTGGACAATGCATCTGATTATCAAAATAAACAGGATTTTTGGAGAGTCAGTCACAAAAAAAAACAAAAAAGAGGGAAACGGGGTAGTGGTGTGAGGAAACAAGCCATAAAAAGAAAGGCTCAAATGGATGATCAAAAAATTTTCAATTTGAACCATAGATTATTAACAGAAAAAGAAGAATCCCTATTACGCCGTGGTTTAAAATACGAGCCTACATATAGATTCAATAGATACAGTGCATATATAGGAATAAAGCAATACATAACAAGACTAGTCCTAAAAAAGTATTATCTGAAAACGGGGCCACAAATACAGGAAATAAATAATGAGAATATACACATACTTCACTAAGTTTAAAATCTAACTTTAATCCTGTGGATGAGTATTCCACAGCTTATAGAACATTTGAGGTAATGGTCTCTAGAGAAATCCGTCAGTTGAAAGGGAATTCCCTGAATCGACCACACTCTAATCTTACCATCAAGGAAAAAAAGTGACAGCACCCACCCATATATATATATATTTATGCACATTAAAGGAGAGATATAAATCAACTAATTACTAAAACTAATTCTCCTCCTACTGCTTTCTCATTAACTGAATAACTTCCTGCCAGTAGGTGGGTATATACTGCGGAGGAGTTAAACTTTTATTTTCTGCCTAGTGTCACCTCCTAGTGGCAGCAGCATATACCCATAGTTTCCTGTGTTACCCAATGAAGACTCCGAGAAAAAGATTTTACGGTGAATACCCAAAATCTTCTTTTCTCTTTCGCTTCATTAAGGGACACAGGAAACTTCCAAAGCAGTCCCTAAGGGTGGGAAGTAGATTATAAGTTTACATTAAATGTAGTTCATAAAACTCTACTGCCTAAGCCTGCGACGGCAGAAGAACAGGAGTTTACTTTGAAAAACTGCTTAATAGGACCAGGTGGCTGTTTCGGAAACTTGTAAGGATAAGTTTAATAGTGTACGGCTAAGGATGTTCCTGCTGCTCATGTGTAATGAACCTTTACTCCTGAAGGGGTTGTCTTTATTTTATTTGGAATGACTCTAAAATGACAGAACTCATTTATCTAGTTCACATGGATGATGAGGCGGCTAGGCCCTAGCAATGTCAGTTATGCATGATTAAAAATAAGTCTAATCGTGTAAATTCCTTGATTCCACTAAGATGTGTGTGTATTGGTTTGACCAGGTCGGGTCTGTTTTGCGGTATGAAGTACTGTAGAACAAAATGAAAGAAGGATGATTTTTTATGTGAAAGGACGAGACTACTTTGAGGAGGAAGATAAGTCGTACTACAACTGGTACTTATCTTAATGTATGTATAATTAGAAACCAGGCATGACCTGAGAAACAGTAAAATTCCCACCTGGATGTATGATTTGATGGCTACTAGGAACATGACGTTTCTTGTAGTGTTCTGTGTTAAATAGACTGACAAGGTGGCTTTGTAACAATAAGGAATAACGTTTGGAACACCATTCTAAGTCTGAACTGGGTGCAAAAACCTAAAAAAACATCACTATGGGGAGATAAGGTATGCACACCAGTGACTATGTAAGGGGAATACATGATATAGCAGAAACTGCTGTGTGAATACTGACTTGAAAAATCCAATAGCTATATGTAAGAGTGAAAATGTGAAAAATGGAATCTGCATTACTGCCATGAACATATGAATAAAGAGAAATTTAGCTACTGAATTGATCAATGCAATAGAGCCCCAACACTACGCCAAAGAAATACTTTGGCGTAGTGTTGGGGCTCTATTGCATTGATCAATTCAGTAGCTAAATTTCTCTTGATTCATATGTTCATGGCAGTAATGCAGATTCCATTTTTCACATTTTCACTCTTACATATAGCTATTGGATTTTTCAAGTCAGTATTCACACAGCAGTTTCTGCTATTTCATGTATTCCCCTTACATAGTCACTGGTGTGCATACCTTATCTCCCCAAGGTGGCTTTGTAGTGCATTAAGGACTAGATTTTTATCCTATGGTTTTATTATTGATTGGTCAGTGAGTCTAAAATGAGCAATTTCCTTTAGGAATGTTAGGACTTGCATATAGATAGTCTATATTTTCGTAAAAAGAATATAGACTTGAGTCTAGCCTTGTCTGAAAGAAGCTAGGAGACTGAACAAAGAACAACATTGTCTGGTTCACATCAACTAAAAAAGACTTTCTAAATGCGGAAGTAATATTTTTATGTTGAATTTTTTTGGCTTTTATTATGGTCTGTATGACCGAGTCGGATAAACATAAGGTCTTTCGAACAATGGCTTTAACAGCTATGCTGTTATTTGAGAAACTATGAAATCTGATGACAGGGCGTGCCTTGGAAGAGAAGTTGTTGATGATTTGAGAGTTTTAATGGCACATCTGCTATCATATTGATGATTTGTGCGTACGGTCTTGGTCAATCTGGAGTTATAGTATAACTGGTATGTTCTATGCCTTCTTGATTATGTCTACAATTCTGAAGATTAGTGAAAGAGGAAGAAGATAGGTACGGCAGTGACCAAGATGTTCCTAGGGCATTAGATGCTGCTGTGAGGAAGTCACATGTACTTGACGCCAAACAGTAACCATGTTATTGTTTCTGGATGTGATGAGGTCAACATCTGGCTTGTTCTATATTGACGTACAGACCATTGTGCTAATGTCAGGTCCTCGCGGCTTAGGTAATCTAAAGCCAAAAAACTACACCTGGACTGATAACTGCTAAACTCTTTGTTACATGGTTGTTCACCCAGGTTAGTATAAGAGATACTTTGTCATGATTCTTGGCTTCTGGTGACCTTGGTGAATTAAGTACGCTACTGCTGTGGCATTGTCCGACAGTATGCAGATAGGTTGGTTTGACGGAAGTGACCGCTAATGATGCTGATAGAGAGTGAGGCTTAAGGCCACGTCACACTAAGCAACATCGCTAGCAACATCGCTGCTGAGGCACGACTTTTGTGACGTAGCAGCAATGTTGCTAGCGATGTTGCTTAGTGTGACATCCAGCAACAACCTGGCCCCTGCTGTGAGGTCGCTGGTTGTTGCTGAATGTCCTGGACCATTTTTTAGTTGTTGCTCTCCCGCTGTGAAGCACACATCGCTGTGTGTGACAGCGAGAGAGCAACAACTGAACGTGCAGTGAGCAGGAGCCGGCTTCTGCGAACGCTGGTAACCAATGTAAATATCGGGTAACCAAGAATCCCTTACCTTGGTTACCCGATATTTACCTACGTTACCAGCGTCCACCGCTCTCAGCTGTCAGTGCCCTGCTGCCTGCACACATAGCAGAGTACACATCGGGTAATTAACCCGATGTGTACTGTGGCTAGGTGTGCAGGGAGCCAGCGCTAAGAGGTGTGCGCTGGGAACCAAGGTAAATATCGGGTTGGTTACCCGATATTTACCTTAGTTACCAAGCGCAGCATCGCTTCCACGTGTAGCGACGCTCCAGCGATCCCTGCCAGGTCAGGTTGCTGGTGGGATCGCTGGAGCGTCGCTTAGTGTGACGTCTCACCAGCGACCTCCTAGCAACTTACCAGCGATCCCTATCAGGTTGTATCGTTGTTGGGATCGCTGGTAAGTTGTTTAGTGTGACTGGGCCTTTAGTAAACTTCCCAACGAAATTAAAGGATGAAGTTTCTTGGAAAACTACCTCCTAACTGGTTTAATCACTAGTCAGTGAACAGGAGAGGGATGAACGAACTTGTAGAAAAGGTGGTGACTTAAACCACCATGTTAGAGATTGATGAACCTGTGTTGGAAGGTATATTGATAGAATTAGTGATGACATAGAATTGTTTCACATAACAATAAGCCCTAATTGTAAGACTCTGCTGTGAAATTGGCTGAACTGAACTGTGTGGAAGGCGACCACTATTTTCCTAGATACTTACATGCAAATTTGGACGGAAACAGATCTGTGCTGTAATATTAGATGAGTAACTTGTAGTGATTCTTCTCCCTTCTACTCTGTAAGGAACAGTCTAGCTTGAACTGTGTATGTAGCATGCTTAGCACTATTATACAATAGAGAATTATGGACGATTTTGCTCTGTTGATATCCAGCCTATCTGAACTATGTTTTCGGTGGTGATATTGAATCTTTGGAGACATGATTGATGAGACGGATCTTTGATTAGTATGTTGACAAGATAGGTATGACTATGATTTTTCTGACTCTCAGGATGCCATTTTTGTGAAGACTCTGGGAGCAGTTGTTAGACTGACGGTCAGTGCATGGACTACAGCAAAGATCAACAACCTTTGATGTCTGTAATAGATGGTATATGTAAGTACTTATCTCGGATCTCTATTTAACCAATGCAATCTTAAGGGTCCACATATGACATCACTGATTGAAGAGACTCCATCTGAAGTGGAGTTAAGAGATTGGTCCACACTTTGAGCTCTAGAAAGGCGCATACTGCTCCGTGTGTGTTAGGTACAACGAACAGGTTTGAAAAAAAAACCTTGAAACGTTCCTTTGATGGAACCGAGACAATTGCTCTTGCTTTTTGGAGAGTAGAGATGGCTGAATAGAAAAAAACTTGTACAAGATGTTTTATTTTTGGTGGTTGTGGATAGCACAAAACATTGTTTTGGTGTCTAAATGAGTTCTATTTTGAACTCTGACTAATACCTGATCCAAGATTACTTCTGGGCACCACATCTTCTTAAGGAGCTGAAGTCATCATTTTCATGCTACATCTAACTTGTTGTTTTTGTGTCTGAATGAACCTTGTCTGTTCTGACGTGTTTCTTTGAATTAAGGCTTCTTATTTTGCTGGTATGCAACTGCTCCTTTATTGAATACTGCTGATTTTGTACCTGTGGCCTCGTTGATATTGTGATCTAGGTGATATTTGAATAATAGGGAGTGTAGGCTGGTTATAGTTCTTATGATGCGTGGTGACCGCATTCTCTGTTTTGAACTATAGAACTATACATTATCAGTTGCTGCTAAGGCTTAGCAGCTACCAATGTGTAGGGATACTGATGGAAGATATCTCCCTGCATATGTGTTTGACTGACAAGATCTGCAAGATCTTCTGGTGGAGCTTTATTGATGGTGCAGTCATGGAGATGTTTAGACGAAGTGTAAAAAGTTTTAGATACCCATACAGAAGCGGACTGGTTCTAGAACGGTGTCTGCTGTTTGAAATGCGAACTTAACTAAAGATTCCATTTTCTGTTGGTGGGATCTTTGAGAACAGCGCTGTTCTTTTTGATCTGAGAAGAGAGCTGGTGTGAATCTTATTTTTCAGAAAGAAATAGACTGATTTTCTGAAGCGGATTAGTCTCTGTAATGATTAAGTTCTAGTTAACCGCCAGAACTAAACTGTTGACTATATGTGTCCTCTTGAGGATTGGACTGAATCAAAATCAGAACCGGAGTTAGATTCCGTACTGAGCACCAATCCATTTAATGTACGTATTTCTATTGTGGCTGGAGGTCCTTTCAGGAGATGGCCAGGGAGATATGGAGGGTGATGTAATACAGGATTGTATATTTAAACCTGTTTATGATCCACTACGATAGAGCCAGCCATCCGGTTACCCTGAGCGGAGATCAGAGTTCCGGGATTCGTAATTTGTGTTGGAAGGAGCCATAAGATAACGTTGATTCACCCTGAGCAGAGATCAGCCTTTCTAGGTTCACATTCTGACCGTAGCTTTTGCATAACCGTAACCAGGGTCTGTGATATGCTGGTTGGGTTGGCTACTGACCGTTACAGAAAACATTAGCAACCCCCAAAGGAAATAACTTTAATGCCACAGCGTCAATAAAACAATTCTTTATTAATATAACAATTAAAATAGAATAATGACAATGTTCACTTGGCAAAAAGTAGGGCAATGAATATCACAAACGTATCCCTCCTAACAGGGGGAGGGGTAGGTACAAGCACATCAGGGCCATCTCTACAGGCTAAGTGAATATTCTATATCAGAAACCTGTATGGTATCTTAATCCAGCATAAAAAAATGCAGCCTATGTCCAACTTACATAATTATCATAAGTAATAAGAGTGTCAGCATATTATGAGCTCAAAAATCAGCCCTTTAATACAGTGGTAGAGGTAATTTTGCCCATTTGAGCTATGAGACAGAGTGAGCTATAGGGGAATACCTCATATAAGTAAAGGGATTTGTTCTCATTAGAACATCCAGAAAAGTTCCAACATAGAGGTAGCTACCTCTCCACAGCTCAATCACTCAGGCCAAACAGGCCACCCCAATTAGTGCTTTCAGCCAAAAATAGACATAGATTACAAAGCCATTAACAGCTGGTAAATAACAGACCTGACCGATGGAAGCACGGATGTGCCCGCAGCCACCACGCCTTGACGCGTTTCACCTACTGCTTCTTCGGGAGGCAGGCGTTTGGCCTGAGTGATTGAGCTGTGGAGAGGTAGCTACCTCTATGTTGGAACTTTTCTGGATGTTCTAATGAGAACAAATCCATTTACTTATATGAGGTATTCCCCTGTAGCTCACTCTGTCTCATAGCTTAAACGGGCAAAATTACCTCTACCACTGTACTAAAGGGCTGATTTTGAGCTCATAATATGCTGACATTCTTATTACTTATGATAATTATGTAAGTTGGACATAGATTGCATTTTTTATGCTGGGTTAAGATACCATACAGGTTTCTGATATAGAATATTCACTTAGCCTGTACTAATGGCCCTGATGTGCTTGTACCTACCCCTCCCCCTGTTAGGAGGGATACGTTTGTGATATTCATTCCCCTTCTTTTTGCCAAGTGAACATTGTCATTATTCTATTTTAATTGTTATAAAAATAAAGAATTGTTTTATTGACGCTATGGCATCTTAGTAATTCCTTTGGGGGTTGCTAGTGTTTTTTATATGCATAGGATGCTGTCTAATGGGTAGCAATATGTGGTCATTGTGGTTTTTGTGACCGTTACAGAGCTGAGGTCCACTGTGAAATAGAGGACCCACTCTGAATCTATCTAATGGCGGGGGTCTCCTGGGAAGCTGTCACTCATGTATTTATTCCATAGCGCCCAAAGGCCCCGCCACACTAAGCAACATCGCTAGCAACATCGCTGCTAACGAACAACTTTTGTGACGTTGCTAGCGATGTTGCGGTGTGTGACATCCAGCAACAACCTGGCCCCTGCTGTGAGGTCGTTGGTTGTTGCTGAATGTCTTGGGCCATTTTTTAGTTGTTGCTGTCCCGCTGTGAAGCACAGATCGCTGTGTGTGACAGCGAGACAGCAACAACTAAATGTGCAGGCAGCAGGAGCCGGCTTCTGCGGAGGCTGGTAACCACAGTAAACATCGGGTAACCAAAAAGCCCTGTCCTTGGTTACCCGATATTTACCTTTGTTACCAGCCTCCGCCGCTCTCAATGTCAGTGCCGGCTCCTGCTCTGTGCACATGTAGCTGCAGGACACATCGGGTTAATTAACCCGATGTGTGCTGTAGCTAGGAGAGCAGGGAGCCAGCGCTAAGCATTGTGCGCTGCTCCCTGCTCTGTGCACATGTAGCTGCAGGACACATCGGGTTAATTAACCCGATGTGTGCTGTAACTAGGAGAGCAGGGAGCCAGCGCTCAGTGTGCGCTGCTCCCTGTTCTCTGCACGTGTAGCTCCGTGCGCTGGTAACCAAGGTAAATATCGGGTTGGTTACCCGATATTTACCTTAGTTACCAAGCGCAGCATCTTCCACGCGGCGCTGGGGGCTGGTCACTGGTTGCTGGTGAGCTCACCAGCAACTCGTGTAGCGACGCTCCAGTGATCCCTGCCAGGTCAGGTTGCTGGTGGGATCGCTGGAGCGTCGCAGTGTGACATCTCACCAGCAACCTCCTAGCAACTTACCAGCGATCCCTATCGTTGTTGGGATCACTGGTAAGTTGCTTAGTGTGACTGGACCTTAGGGGTGCTTCACACACAGCGAGCTCACTGCCGAGATCGCTGCTGAGTCACGCTTTTTGTGACGCAGCAGTGACCTCATTAGCGATCTCGCTGTGTGTGACAATGAGCAGCGATCTGGCCCCTGCTGCGAGATCGCTGCTCGTTACACACAGCCCTGGTTCGTTTTCTTCAAAGGCGCTCTCCCACTGTGACACACAGATCGCTGTGTGTGACAGCGAGAGAGCGACGAAATGAAGCGAGCAGGGAGCAGGAGCCGGCATCTGGCAGCTGCGGAGGCTGGTAACTAAGATAAACATCGGGTAACCAAGGTGGTTACCCGATATTTACCTTAGTTACCAGCCTCCGCAGCTCTCACGCTGCCTGTGCTGCCGGCTCCGGCTCTCTGCACATGTAGCTGCATTACACATCGGGTTAATTAACCCGATGTGTACTGTAGCTAGGAGAGCAAGGAGCCAGCGCTCAGTGTGCGCGGCTCCCTGCTCCCTGCACACACAGCTAAGCGGTGTGCGCTGGTAACTAATGTAAACATCGGGTAACCATACCCGATGTTTACATTAGTTACCAGTCTCCGCAGCTTCCAGACGGCGGCTCCGTGCAAGCGCAGCGTCGCTTGCACGTCGCTGCTGGCTGGGGGCTGTTCACTGGTCGCTGGTGAGATCTGCCTGTTTGACAGCTCACCAGCGACCATGTAGCGATGCAGCAGCGATCCTGACCAGGTCAGATCGCTGGTCGGATCGCTGCTGCATCGCTAAGTGTGAAGGTACCCTTAAGGAATGAATCCTGTTTGTATGTGAACCTTAATTTGCAGGCTGAGCAGGCATAGGAAGAAACTATATGCTCTTGTGAGTGCTTATCTTCCTTTGTATTGTACATAGCGAGATAAGAATACAATGAGTAAAGGTACCTTCACACAGAGAGATCACTATCGAGATCACTGCTGAGTCACAGATTCTGTGACGCAACAACGACATCGCTAGCGATCTCGCTACGTTTGAAACATTGCAGCGACTAGGCCCCTGCTGTGAGATCGCTGGTCGTGTCGGAATGGCCTGGACCATTTTTTGATCGTCGAGGTCCTGTTGGGCAGGATGCATCGGTGTGTTTGATGCCTTACTAACGACCTCATTGACGACTCAGAGCTCAGACACTTACCACCGAGATCGTTATACAGGTCGCTACGGTCGCTATATCGTTGCTGCGTCGTTCGAAAGATCTGACTGTTTGACATTTCACCAGCGACCACGTAGCGACTTACCAGCGATCCTTATCAGGTCGTATCGTTGTCGAGATCGCTGGAAAGTCATTAAATGTGATGGGGGTTTTAGCATTTGCAGATAGCTATGCTGTGAGGTGGGGGAGGTCTGTATGTAGTGTTGAAGATTTTACCTAGACACACTGGATTCTGTTGCAGAATGTGTCCCCACGTGTGTTTGTGATGCGATATAGCTTGTAAATTGGAAGAGCTGCTGTATGTTGTAGGCTGTCCTGTGACTCACAAGGAAAAACAGAACTGGTAGAAGGGATGTGCCCAGCAATTTCTACACTGAGGTTGAGCAAGGCACACTGTGCCGAAGATGGCGGGTCTAGGCTCCCATACACTGAAGAAGAAAGAGACACAAGATGTGCAAGAAGCCAGCGGGGGCGTGTCTCCTCCGGCCTGTGTGTGATCGCTGCGGGACGGGGCTACACGTGTTGGGTAAGATGGCTGCGAGGGCGTGGCTAAATTGCGGCCTGTAAGCGAATGTGCTCTATCCCGCTGCTATGGAGCATGGTCTGAAAAAAAGGACCGAGCACATGAGCCTGGTCTAAGCCCGATCAGAAAGCAGAGCGGACGCTAATGCTATGGATGAGACGGTGATAACAGCGTATGCTGCTGGGTTGATAAGTGTGCCAGTGGAAACAGCGTCCAGGGCTGAAGCTGAGGACTATACCGGCAGTGAAAAACTATGCCAGCTATACAGTGTCTGTTTGCTGGGGCTGAAGACTATGTCGGCGGTGACTGCATTTGCAGCTGGTATTACGGGAGGTGAGTATCACAGGGAAATACAGGAATTGTGCTGCCCAGGAGCGCCTATGCCAAATAGAAACAGGGAGGGTTGGATGGGAACAGAGTCCTATCTTGTCTTCATAGGGAGAATTTTAAGGCTATGTGTCCACGGTAGAATGTTGCTGCGGATTTTTCTGCATGAAAATCCGCGGCTTTCCCGCAAAATCCGCACCTTCTGCGGATTTACCGCGGAATTGCCGCGGATTTTGGTGCGGATTTTTTTTTTTTCTTCCCAATTCTGAAGCCAAAATCCGGATAAAAAAAAACAATAATTGACATGTTGCAGATTTTTCCGGATCAAAATCCGCACCAAATCCGCCACGGAAAAATCCGCAGCATGGGCACAGCATTTCCAAAAAGCCTTAGAAATGGCTGGGAAGTGCCGCTGCTGCAGATTTTCGGGAAATCCGCGGCTTTTCCGCGAGAAATCCGCGGCAAAATCCACGCATTTTCCGCAGCGTGGACACATGGCCTAAGGCTGGTGAGGAAAGCGGCGGTCTTCACAGTGCTGCTGGAAGAACCCTTGATACTTTAAGCTGATTGAAGCTCTCTCTCTCTCTTCAGTCTCATGGCCGCTTTACTATGGTGGGCGAGCGGAATGAGACCTGTGGTAAGGATAGTTTAATCCATAATCCAAACCCTAAACGCCGACACGTTCGGGTTAATGTTCCTTCCCGACCTGAGAGCCGACAGTGTGATCTCTCTATCTCTTGTGCTCTCGGTCTCTGTGTGGGAAAGCAGAGTGACCTATTACATTGTGTTGCCCTTAGAGAAAGGAATGCTCTCTGAAAATAAATAAAAAAAGAGATATTAGATGAAAAAAACGACGATTGTGGGAAAAAAAAAGTGAAAAAGAGGGTCTGGAGAAAAAAGCCCAGTGTCTATCCTCCTGCTGACACTAAGCAAAAACTGAATAACTTCCTTCCAGTAGGTGGGTATATATTGCGGAGGAGGAGTTCAACTTTTATTTTTTGCCTAGTGTCGCCTCCTAGTGGCAGCAGCATATACCCATAGTTTCGGTATCCCCCAATGAAGCGATAGAGAAACAAGCTATTATATCCTTACAAGAGGACAATATCATCACTATACGTCCTGCTGACAAAGGGGGCAGCACAGTTATTCTAGACACGCAGAAGTACAATTTAGAGTGTGAAAGATTGCTATATGATGGTCAAACTTATGAAAGGCTTGCTTCAGATCCAACTGTTAAATACACTAAAGAACACTAGGTGTATTGGCAAAAAAAAGGATTGCCTTTAGGTATCCTAAACAAGAAGGAATACAATTATGTTACATAAAGATCAGTACAACCCCACTGGCCGACACATTATATCAGGCATTGGATGTTTAACAGATAATCTATCTAAATATGTTGACTGCCAATTGTAGAAATATGTTCATACACTTCCTGCCTTTCTTAAGGATACTGGGCATATGATCGAGATGTTATAGGATATTTTTTGGCAACCCCATTATATACTAGGTACACTAGATGTAGTTTCTCTCTACATGTTAATAGAACATAGCAAGGGTTGCGGTGCAGTCAACCATTTCCTTAATTCTGGGGAACACAATCATGTATTACAATCTGACTTTATAGTGGAGTACATCAGATTCATCCTTACACAATTATTTTCTCTATGATCAAAAATTATTTTTACAGAAGTGGGGGACCGCCATGGGTATCAGATTCGCGCCCAGTTACGCAAATTTCTATATGGGATGGTGGGAGTCCCAAACTATCTTCCCTGAGGGGGGAGCTGCGTGCGAATCTAGTCCTATGGTGTAGATCATCGATGATGTTCTGTTCATTTGGAAGGGATCGGTTGAGTCTCTGAATACCTTCCTTAAAGAGATTGATTCTAATTAATTCTCTCTCAAATTCACTCCCACATACAGTTACCAATCCATCAATTTTTTGGATTTCACTATTTTTACTGATGGGGACAAATTGGACACGAAATGTTTTCGGAAACCAGTGGATTCCAATAGCTATATTGGAATCACCAGTTGCCATCTACCTGTCTGACTGCCAAATGTGCCGAAAAGCCAATTCACTTGCCTTAGACGCAATTGTACATAAGTTGATGACTATCTGGCAGAAACCACCTCTCTCAAGCAGCAGTTTGAGAACCGTGGTTATGATAGTGCAGCTTTGGCCAAATCCCTTAGGCTCCTTTCACATTGCTCTTTTACTTATTCAGTGGTCCCATCGGGGCATCCTTCAAAACCGCCCCTCCCGCACCCCGCAAAACGTGTTTCGAACGCATGCGCCGAAAGGGCCATTGACTATAATGGAGCAGACTCCATTAGTATGTGCTCTCTCTTGCACCATTTTCGGACATAAATGTTTTCTGCAGGTGGACACCAAAAAAATCACAGACCATAGGAGCCAATTCAGATGATGTAGGCACACACAGAATGTGGCAAGCCCTCCTTGTAAAGATGGCCGCAGCCCAGGTGCACGATGCTGATGATGCAGCCACACAAACCTCCACACTAAAGGGGAGGGGTGGCTTTTTAGCATAGGACATGCACACTAATAAGGCTAGCATTGGGAGCCTGTCATATAGATGAGTGAGATGCACAGTGTCTGAACTGCAACCTATAAATGACGCCAGAAACCTAGGTCAGGCAAGCTAAACAGCACAATATAAGTGCATCTCACACGGATACACGATGTCTGAATTGTGGCCTATAAATGACGCACAACACTAGGTCAGGTGGGTTAGTTAGCACTATATGAGTGCATATCACATGAAAGACTCATCATTTAACCACCTGAATTCAGAAGGTACATATACATCCTGCAAAAAGAGATAAAATGTGCCATACCTCAAATAGTGAGATATTCATGGATATTTTGGCCCAAAATATGTATGCTCGCAATCCACATCGCGTCAATTATTTGAAAAAAACCACATAGAACTACCGTGTTTTTCCAAAACTAAGACACTGTCTTATATTTTTTTTGCCCCCCAAAAAAGCACTAGGGCTTATTTTTGGAGGAGGTCTTATTCTTTGAGAAACACGGTTGGGGGTAAGTTTACCCCAAAAAAGCAGACCCCCCCACTTCCCAGGAGACTCATACTCACCAGACCCGGACGTCTGCGTGGCTCCCAGGTCCTCCTGTGATCTCCGGTGGTTGCTGCACGCCATTCTCCCCTGCTGCTGGCTGACACCCACAGCAGATCACACACACACAGCAGATAGACACACATAGCCGATCGCAGGCACACAGCAGATAGCAGACACACACAGCCAATCGCAGACACACAGCAGATCACACACACACAGCCGATAGCAGACACACACAGCTGATCACAGATACACACAGCCGATCACACACACAGCAGATAGCAGACACACACAGCCGATCGCAGGCACACACAGCCGATCACAGATACATAGAGCCGAACGCAGACACACACAGCCGATCGCAGAAAAACACAGCAGATCACACACACACAGCAGATAGACACACACAGCCGATCCCAGGCACACACAGCCGATCACAGATACACAAAGCCAAACGCAGACACACATAGCCGATCACAGAAAAACAGCCAATCCCACACACACACAGCTGATCGCACAAAGACACACACAGCCGATCGCACACACAGACAGCTGATCGCACACATCACATCACATCACATCCAGTGCTTACGGCTGCAGGGAATAATGAGAGCAAGTCACGTGTCCGGCCGAAGGTCCTGTTCGTTGACCTCCACTGCACTGCCTCTCAGGATTCTGCCGGCGAGAAGAGATCGGTGTCGCTGGATGAGGTGAGTGTGTATGCAATCCGATGTTGGTGCGATCCGATATTTGTGTGTGCGATCCGATATTTGTGTGTGTAATTTGATGTTTGTGTGTGATTTGATGTTTGTGTGTATGATCCGATATTTGTGTGTGAGATCTGAGTGTGTGTGTGTGTGTGAGTGTGAGTGTGAGTGAGAGAGAGAGAGAGAGAGAGAGCTGATGTGTGCGGGTGTGTGATCACTGCAGGTCCTGCCGCTCAGCATCGGGTGAGTGATTGCGGGGTGCCGCTGTCTATAATGAAGTGTCCTGCAGTATCTGTAACTTTTTTAGCTGCACGGACACTTCATTATTGATCCGGGACTAGGGCTTATTTTCGGGGGAGGGCTTATATTTAAGCCTTGCTCCAAAAATGCTGAAGATCCCTGCTAGGGCCTATTTTTGGGGAGGTCTTATTTTTGGAAAAACACTGTATATAAAAAAAAAAACAATCATAGACCATAGGAGCCAATTCAGATGATGTAGGCACACACAGAATGTGGCAAACCCTACTAGGAGGGTTTGCCACATTCTGTGTGTGCCTACATCATCTGAATTGGCTACTATGGTCTGTGATTTATTTTTATATAATTCTATGTGGTTATTTTTTCAAATAATTGAGTGTGGGGACTCGCAAGTGTGAGAATTTGTGAAGTGGATTGCGAGATTACATATTTTGGGCAAAAATATCAACTAATATCTCACTATTTGAGGTTTCTGGCGTCATTTATAGGTTGCAGTTCAGACACTGTGCATCTCACTCATCTATATGACGGGCTCCCAATGACAGCCTTATTAGTGTGCATGTCCTATGCTAAACAGCCGCCCCTCCCCTTTAGTGTGGAGGTTTGTGTGGCTGTATCATCAGCATCGTGCACCGAGGCTGCAGCCATCTTTACTAGGAGGGTTTGCCACATGCGGTGTGTGCTTACATCATCTGAATTGGCTCCTATGGTCTATAACTGCACAACGGTAGAGTAGTTTACATTCTTATTCAGCACTTTAAAGTTCATAAAATAGGTCTGCTTTTATATAAAAGGAGGGAGGGGGAAGAAAGGGAGAAGGAAGGAAGAGAAAAGGAATTTTTTTTTCTCCTCCACCTATCTGCAGGACACATATAAGGCAGTAGACAGGCAATGAGGGTATCCCTGAGGAAGAAAGAAGTAGTTTCGAAACCCGTCGATTGGCCCTTGGAGGCCGCCGTACTCGATGATGACGTCATCCCTCCTGTTTCTGCGTGTTCTGTGTCGGTTGCCTTGCTGTGTTTGGGATGCCGACGACCGAGGCGTCCAGCAGCAGCAGCATCACACCCAGCAGACCGGGGGATCGCTCTAGTGTGTTGGGATAGACCCTCACAGTACCCTGCAGTGAGGAACCATACCGAAATTGGCGCAAGTTTAAGCAGATCTACTTTATTCTGAGCACTCTGACACAGTTTCGGAATTGTATTCCTGCAAGTGAATGATATGCAACCAGCCTTAAAGAAGTTGTCCAGTTACCAAAACTGATTTTTTTTTTCTGATACATCTTGCTAATATGTGCCCTTCAACACATCTATTATGTTTTTTCAGCAAAATTACCTTTTATTGTGCTCTAGCAGCACATCGTCATTGCTGGCTCCAGCTCTGATGGGGTTAATCTCTCTTCTGACTTCCTGGGTTCAGTTCCTACAAGTGCCAGAATTCTTTGTGGCTCTAGGGCGGTGTCTAGCTTATCTAACACACCCACTGTGTGTAACACCCCCACTCTCCTCTCCACCCAAAGCCTCCTCCCTGCCTCTTCCCTGTGTGGATGCACTGAGAGAAATCACAGAGACAGCAGCAGCTCTACACAACCAGGGGAAGAAAGTGCGTTTGAGTGTGTGTGTGTGAGTGTGTGTGTGTGTGTGTGTGTGTGTAAATTATGATTATTAGCCGGTGCAACATGCGGAAAAAATAATTGGGGGAAAAAAAGTGACGGGGTGATGAGATTGCTTTTTTTCCCTCTTGCCTAGTCTGTGTGTCGTCCGTATCATCCGCAAACCGCATATGACCGGATCCTGTGGATTAAATGTGCAGCGCATGCAACCGTTATTTTACCGGATCCTTCTGCAGCGGGACACAGAATTTATCGTCCGGCACTGGAGTCAGCCGACTCCTGATCTCACAGCCCGCACACGCTGCAATAGCTGCAGATGGGCTCATTCACATGACCGTTCCGTTTGTCCTGGTCAGTTCCTGTTTTTTTGCGGCCCCACAGACAGGACCATCTTTTCAATGTCTTTTGTGTAGAATCGGATGGCACACGGTAGCACTTCCATGTGCATCCGATCCTACAAAAAAAAAAACACATCGGATGCCGTATGTCCACTCCGTTATTATGGAACATGTCCTATTCTGTTCCGTAATAACGAACCGTGACTCAATACAAGTCAATGGGTCCGCAAAATTCCCGGAAGCAACGCGGAAACACTTCCGTGTGACTTCCGTTGGGTGCCCATGCAGTCAGTGTCCCGCTCCAGCCCCAGCGCCGCGGCTGCCCGCTCAGCAGTGTCAGCAGCGGCCCGCACTGCAGTATCAGCAGCCGCGGGGATGACAAGCGCTACCGTCAGGAGGTTAGTAAGTTCATTACCTACAGTGATGAAGTCCTGCCCTCCTGACGTCAGCGGTCGCCACTGCCTTCTATGCCCGCCACTCGTCACATCACCTTTCGCTGTCGACCCGAGACTGTGACTAGTGGTGACGTCACGGGCCGCTCGCGATACTTGGTTTGTGAAGGCAGCGGTCATTGAACTCGGTGACAGCGCTGCTGTCAGGAGTTCAGCGATCATCGCAGGTAATATACCTCGCTAACCTCCTGATAGCAGGACTCGTCATGCCCTGCAGTGACCTGGGCTGACCTATTGATGTTAGCTCAGGTCACTGAACGGCTCTCCCAGCAAATAGGGAACATTCTGTTCTTCATTGACTGGGACATTGACTATGGTATGGATCGTCGTGGGACCCCCTTGTTTTACACCAGATCTGGATTTGTTTTTCTCTCTAATAAATTGGTGAAAGAGGGATTGTGTTGGGGAGGGTTTTTCCAAATAAAAATGTGATTGTTGTCTTTTTTTTTTTTTTTTTTATTACTGCCTGGGTCATCACTAACCCCAGGGCTTGATGCCAGGTGACATTACACATTTGGTATTAACCCCATATATTACCCCGTTTGCCACCGCACCAGGGCAACGGGATGAGCTGGGAAAAGCACCAGGACTGGCACATCTAATGGATGCGCTAGTTCTGGGGTGGCTGCAGCCTGCTATTTTTAGGCTGGGGAGAGTCCAATAACGGTGAACCTCCCTAGTCTGAGAATACCAGACCACAGCTGTCCGCTTTACCTTGTCTGGTGATCCAATTTCGGGGGACCCCGTGTTTTTTGTTTTAAATTATTTAGTTAAAATAACAGCGTGGGGTGCCCTCTGTTTTGGATTACCAGCCAAGGTGAAGCTGCCAGCTGTGGTTTGCAGGCTGCAGCCGTTTGCTTTACCCTAGCTGGCTACAAAAGATAGGGGGACCGCATGCCTTTTTTTATTATTTATTTATTTTTGGGCTAAATACAAGACTAAGCACCTTAGTGCCACATGAAAGTCACAAAAGGGTGCCAGCTTAGAATATGCAGGGAGGTGGGACATTATATATGTCTCTCTCATCTATCTATATCTAGCTATCCATCCCTCCATTCATTCATTCCTATATCTATCCATCTCTATATCTACTCATCTATTTTTCTTTCTTGCTGCTTCCATTTTTTGCGGTCCGCAAAAAAAAACGGAAGGCACGCAGCTGTCACACGGATGCCACACGGATGCATCTGTGAAAAAAAAAGGACTATTTTTTGCGGCCCGCAAAAACGGAACGGTCATGTGAATGTAGCCATAACAGCAGTCACTGCCTGCTGCCGATCACATGTGACCGTGTGCGGGCTGTATGTACAGGAGTTCAGCTGAGTTCAGATCAGCTGACTCAAGTGTCGGACGATTAGGCTGGGGCCACACGGGGATTACTGCGATCCCCTCGCATTACACTCAACTCAAGCTCAGTACAGCAGAGCTAAGTGTCATGCGTGTGTCCCTGCGACTGAGGTCCGACTGTGCGAGCAGACCTCAGCTGTGGGGGACGGTCCGGCACTCGAGGGGTGGGCCAGCACTGAGGAGGGGTGGGAGGGATTTCTCTCCCTCTCTCCTCCGTAGTCCACCGATGTACCGTAAGTGCAGTGTGATTTTTCTCTCACCCCATACACTTGAATGGGTAAAAGAGAGAATCTTGCATTACAATTGCAGCATGCTGCGATTGTTTTCTCGGTCCAATTAGGTCTGAGAAAATAATTGCTCATGTGCGCTGACACACAGGCTAATATTGGCCCGAGTGGAATGTGATGTTTTATCGCACTGCACTTGCACTGTTTTTCTCGCCGTGTGGCTTAGACCTTACTTGTTTTGTGTCCCCCTGCATCCATCACAGCGTGTGCGGGCTGGAGTTCAGCTGAGTTCAGATGAGCTGACTCCAGTGCTGGACTGAACTCAGGTGACCTCACAGCCTGTACACGCTGCGATGGATGCAGGGGGACACAGAACAAGTAATCGGCCGACACTGGAGTCATCTGATTACTTGGGATGAATGAGCAGTAAAATGCTCTGGTGCTCGATGGGCGAAGCCCATGTCGATTTTTTTTTTAAAAAAAATTCATTAAAAAAAAAAAAAACACATTGTTTGTGTGCTCCCGCTGCATTTTCTATTGCTAAGGGTAACCCAAGCAGCTACTGGCTGCTAACCCCCGCTGCTTGGTGTTACTTTCACTGGCAATAGAAATCCAGGGAAGCTTGTTTTTTTTTTTTTTTATAAAGGTTTTTGCCTGAAAACGTTTTTAAAAAAATTACGTGGGCTTCGCCATATTTTTTGTACGCTAGCCAGGTACAGCAGGCAGGTACGGCTGCCCCCAACCCCCAGCTGCCTATTTGTACCCGGCTGGGAACTAAAAATATAGGGAAGCCCTTTCTTTTTATTTCATGAATTTCATGAAATTAAAAAAAAAATGACGTGGGCTTCGCCATATTTTTGTATGCTAGCCAGGTACAGCAGGCAGCTATGGGCTGCCCCCAACCCCCAGCTGCCTATTTGTACCCGGCTGGGAACCAAAAATATAGAGCCCTTTTTTTTTTTTATTTCATGAATTTCATTAAATAATTAAAAAAAAAAATGACGTGGGCTTCGCCGAATTTTTGAGTCCAGCCAGGTACAACTAGGCAGCTGGGGATTGGAATCCGCAGTGCAGGGTGCCCAAACTTTCTGGGGCCCCCGCTGCGAATTGCAGTCCACAGCCGCCCCAGAAAATGGCGATTTCATAGAAGCGCCATCTTCTGGCGCTGTATCCAACTCTTCCAGTGGCCCTGGTGGCCGGTGGCATGCACGCTGGGTAATAAGGGGTTAATACCAGCTATGTTTTACCAGCTGGTATAAAGCCCGAGATTCTTAATGTCAGGCCAAGTTTGACCTGGCTATTAAGAATCTCCAATAAAGGGTTTAAATAAAAAAAAAAGACACCACACAGAGAAAAATACTTTATTAGAAATAAATACACAGACACAGTAGGGACTCCATGTTTATTACTCCCTCTCACCCTTCCACAATGGAGAGATTTCTGTACTGACTATGCCAGGAGAGAGCGAGGGGAGGGGAGGAAAAGAGAGCGAGGGGAGGGGAGGAAAAGAGAGCGAGGGGAGGAAAAGAGCGAGGGGAGGGGAGGAAAAGAGAGCGAGGGGAGGGGAGGAAAAGAGAGCGAGGGGAGGGGAGGAAAAGAGAGCGAGGGGAGGGGAGGAAAAGAGAGCGAGGGGAGGGGAGGAAAAGAGAGCAAGGGGAGGGGAGGAAAAGAGAGCGAGGGGAGGGGAGGAAAAGAGAGCGAGGGGGGGAGGAAAAGAGAGCGAGGGGGGAGGAAGAGAGCGAGGGGGGGAGGAAAAGAGAGCGAGGGGGGAGGAAAAGAGCGAGGGGGGAGGAAAAGAGCGAGGGGGGAGGAAAAGAGAGCGAGGGGGGGAGGAAAAGAGCGAGGGGGGGAGGAAAAGAGAGCGAGGGGGGGAAGAGAGCGAGGGGAGGGGAGAGCGAGGGGGGGAGAGCGAGGGGGGGGAAAGAGCTAGGGGGGGAAAGAGCGAGGGGGGGAAAGAGAGCGAGGGGGGAAAGAGCGAGGGGGGGAAAGAGAGCGAGGGGGGAAAAGAGAGCGAGGGGGGAAAAGAGAGCGAGAGGGAAAAGAGGGGGGGAGAGGAAAAAGAGGGGGGAGAGGAAAGAGGGGGAGAGGAGAGAGGAATAAGAGGGGGGGCAGAGAAGAGGGGGAAGAGTGGGGGGAGTGAAGAGAGTGGGGAAAGAAGAGAGGGGGGGCAGAGGTGCTCTGTCACCAACTGTCTAAACTCTGTGACTTGTGGTGCAGGTGAAGGAGTGCAGACAGTTGGTCCTATGCAGCAGGACAGGTGGCAGAGCACAGCGGTGACATGCCTGTCAGTGTCTGCTGGTTGCTGCGTCGTGCAGTGCTGCTGGGAGGAGCAGATGATCACACTGCCCGACACCGGCTGCTCTCCTGACATCGCAGCAGAGCGGGCGGGTGGAGAGTGTGATCAGATACTTACGTGCAGGGGGGGATTTCAGCTGAAGAACCCCCCCCTGTACTGCACACTGGCGCCCCGTGCCTCACCATCTGCAGGACGCTTAGCCGGCTCCACACTGACGTCCTCATTCTCCTCCCCTCGATGCTGGGCTGTGACGTGCCCCTTTAATTTGGAGCCTTCCTGATTTATACCTCCGGTTACGTATGGTCACAGTGAGTATTCCCTTGGCTGGGAAATATATGTGTTTACTTTGATACACCTCTCTAAGGTGCTCCACTGTTTGTTAATTAATTTGTTTTGAGTCTGACCCCAACAGGAGAGCCATCTGCGCAGCGGTATTACTCTTATACATTTTTCCTTGTTTGACACTTTGAAGGAGTGTTTGTTACTGCTTGCAGCATCCACATGCTCTCTACGTGGTGGTTAGGTAGGTCGCAGATACTCACCTTATATTCTCTATTATGGGTAAGGACACTCTTAGAAATTTCATTTCTCATGTATGGATCAGAACATGGCAGTAAGCATCTTTCAGGTCCAGCAAACTCATGTAACAGCCTGGAAACAGAAGTTTCATTTAGTTGTTTTTTTCTGTTTTTATTTATTTTAATCAATTTTATTAAATCCATCCTGAATGGTCATTCAGCTTCTTCAACTTGATAATGGTTCTGAAGGTGTCATCTGGCTTCTTTGCCAAAAAAAATGGGAGGGAAAACCCTCTGCTGGTATTTCTGCGAGAACCCATTTCCAAGGTCAATTGCTCTTCCAAAGATCTTCTGGGGGATATTACTGAAAACGTTTGTGGAGGAATCGCTCAAAACTTCAGCTTCAGGCCTGACTTCACTATACTTAAAATCCAGTTACTGGATGAAATACTTAGGCAGGGAAGAAGAGAGGAGGGAAAGGCTTCTTCCTACCTGGGGAATGGCGTCAATGGGGCGATTTTCTTCCCCCTGAGGAGAGATTGCCAAACATGAACGCTTTATTCTTCTTATGTCATCCCATTTCTCATGTTCCTTGGGAAATATTCTTCAGCCATACCTTCTCCTCTGGAAGGATCACATATTCCAGGATAGACAAATTAGGAAATCCTTTCTTCCTATCTCCAGCCATGTTCAGGATATCATCCATAACAGGACCAAATAAATATTGTCTGTCACACGGGATAGAACAATTTGGTTTTAGACTGAACAACACCTGGCTACCATTTGAGCCACAGCGCAATACGGCCTGTATTAGACAGGTACGCTGATCAGGCTACTTCACAGAGTTTGTCTGTCAGAAAGGCTGCTGTTCCATGCATTAGTGGAAGAGTGGCTAAGATCTTTTCTCTCTAAACTTTATTCCTTAGATGACCCTCTAGTTGGTCCTTCCAGATCATAATGGACCTGGCTGTAGATGTTGCTGAAATAGTCAGTTTCAGGACTCCCCTTAAGAACTCCTAGGTAAGTTTTAGGTACCCATCACCCTTCCTATTTAAGGGATCTCTCAGGATTTCAGATTTTTTTGATGACTTAGCAACTGCTACATCCTACCTTTGGTACCTTATCCCAAAAGGCTGTCTCCTCTCCTTCAAAAGAATACGTACTTTTTGATGATGAAGGTAATGGACACATTTTCCTGTTTACGCCATTCTTTTTTTCTCATTAATCAGCATTACTCAGGAAGATTTGCTGTTCCCTCTGTTCTAGCCGCCCAATCATAATACAGTGGAACCCTGGATTTAGAGTAACTTTGTTTGAGAGTATTTTCCAAGACAAGAAAAGCTTTTTAAAAATTTAAGAGCAATGATTTGAAGTCAGAGCAAATACTCACTGTGCACACTTCCGGTTCCGTCCTTGCACTGGACTCTGCCCCCTCTGGAGGTAACTTTCTGTACATATGTACTATACAGTATACCATTCTACAGTACAGTATATACTATATAGCATGTCTATCAAATTGCATTTGTGGATACAGTATTGTATTTTCTTTCTGCTAACCAGTACAGCACATTGCTTATACTGTAATCTACTGGCCTCTGCAGTATTCCTACCCCACATTTGGCTTAGTTCTGCCCTTATTTTAGGGAGAATATATTTCGGGTGTGTTTTTTGTGTATTGTACTAAAATAAAGGTTGTCATTTATACATAATTTTTTCTCTCTCTATAGTATACCTCCCGCACACCAACAATTCTATTGTGAGCTAATGTGCAATTAAATTTGTTTTATATATTTACTGTACAGTATTTTGTATTAGTGTACTCTAATAATTTTATATGAATACAGTACATTTTGTATCATTGTAATAAGTTTGTATAAATACAGTAACTATTTTTGGGTTGTGGAACGAATTGTCAGCATTTCAATTATTTCCAGATATATATATGTGCAGATGCATGTAAATGCCGTTGGCGCCCTTGTTGGCATGCCAGCTAGAGCCCCAGCTGGACCTGCTACGGTGCTTCCAGGACCCTGCGCTGATGCTGCAGTATGCGGCCACTCTCAGGCCTGGGTAAGAATTCTCTTCAAGTAATTCTTATTCCGCACATTTCATGTATAGATTCCCTCCAAGTACAGGAAACCAACTGGTGATATTGGAAAGATTTAATAGAAAAAGGCAGGGGCAAATCCAGCGGTGTTCCTCAATGACCAGAAGATGTGAATAAAACCATAAAGTTGCCGTCTTGGAGAGCAATGCTATTCAGACAGGACGAAGGCTTGTATGCCGAAACTAGTCTCTGACTAATCTCCCGTTTTGTCACTGCTACTTCGGCTGGATTTTTAAAATATTTTTTCCAATTAAGACTTTATGGTTTTATTCACATCTTCTGGTCATTGAGGAACACTGCTGGATTTGCGCCTGTCTTTTTCTATTATAGCTTTTTGGATTGCTTCCTCCTTAAATCATGAGCAGGTCACGCCAGTTGAAAACTTAATCCAGCAGTAGATACAAGAGTAAGACGGCTCCTCCATATTATTTGTTTGATGTTGGAAAGATGTTGTGGCCTTTTATTTAGTAGGTATCCTGTCCTTGATGGACAGATCCCCTCTCTTGTGGCGCTGTCATAGGCGAAGGGAAAAAGATACATATTTGGTACAGCTGCAAATGGAATGATCTAAAATAAAGTGAATTATTTCTTCCACACAGAGGATGGCATAAAGGCAGGTCAGATTTGCTGTATATACCGTAAACAAAAAACTGATACAAACTTGTCACTAACTGAAGCGTATCCCAAAAACCATATTTCAGATAAATGCTTGAATAAATCTAATTGTTAACATAACTCCAAATGACAGCAGATACGCAGTTCACACTAACATTTATTGCTGAAATCATGATCTTATTTTAGCTATTGTATCAATACTCCATGTGCTATAAAAGTATCCTTCAGTTGCTGAAAATAGTAAAATGTAATATTTACCTATTACAGCTTTTTTCCTTTCCGTCTCAGCTTCTTTCTCCACTACTTTTTGCCTCTGAGCTGCTATCAAGAGCTTTGTCTTTTCCCCCTCCCTTTAAAGAAATAATAAAAAAAAAACAAAAAAACACAGAATTCACACTTCCGTTACTGCACTGCATAGAACTTTGTTTAGGCTATACTTTACGCTGGTTGTCTATGTAACAGCTGTAGAAATTAATCCAAAGTAAACAATAAAATGACAAGAAACAATCCAAGTGTATTAACAGACATTGCAGGCCAGTGACACATACTGTAAACTAAAGGGAACCAATCACCAGGATTTTCATATATAAGCTAAAGCCAGTGCTATACTGCTGCTATCAGGCTGATTCTCTACATACCAATAGTGGTCAGCTCGGATGTTTAGGCTTTCAAATCCAAGAGAGTGAAGCTTATAAATTCAGCAGCTTCTTGAGTGACAATTGTATCTGAGCAATAATCTATGGGTGGGTATTCATATGGATTCAAATGTTTGGCCCCTCCCATGTACTAATATGCCACCAACGGCAAGGTGATATCAGCAACCACTTCCATTTTATCAGGGTGTATCCATACTTATGGCCCACCCTGTATGTATGTGTAATTATATATATATATATATATATATATATATATATATATATATATATATACACATATACATATATTACACACACACACATATGCACACACGTATACATATGCAGTGCCTACAAGTAGTCTTCAACCCCCTGCAGATTTAGCAGGTTTACACATTCGGAATTAACTTGGCATTGTGACATTTGGACTGCAGATCAGCCTGGAAGTGTGAAATGCACTGCAGCAAAAAAGAATGTTATTTCTTTTTTTATTTTTTTTTTTTAAATTGTGAAAAGTTTATTCAGAGGGTCATTTATTATTCAACCCCTCAAACCACAAGAATTCTGTTTGGTTCCCCTAAAGTATTAAGAAGTATTTCAGGCACAAAGAACAATGAGCTTCACATGTTTGGATTAATTATCTCTTTTTCCAGCCTTTTCTGACTAATTAAGACCCTCCCCAAACTTGTAAACAGCACTCATACATGGTCAACATGTGAAAGACAAAGGAGCATTCCAAGGCCATCAGAGACAAGATCGTGGAGGGTCACAAGGCTGGCAAGGGGTACAAAACCCTTTCCAAGGAGTTGGGCCTACCTGTCTCCACTGTTGGGAGCATCATCCGGAAGTGGAAGGCTTATGGAACTACTGTTAGCCTTCCACGGCCTGGACAGCCTTTGAAAGTTTCCACCCATGCCGAGGCCAGGCTTATCCGAAGAGTCAAGGCTAACCCAAGGACAACAAGGAAGGAGCTCCGGGAAGATCTCATGGCAGTGGGGACATTGTTTTCAGTCAATACCATAAGTAACTTACTCCACCGCAATGGTCTCCGTTCCAGACGAGCCCGTAAGGTACCTTTACTTTCAAAGCGTCATGTCAAGGCTCGTCTACAGTTTGCTCATGATCACTTGAAGGACTCTGAGATAGACTGGTTCAAGGTTCTTTGGTCTGATGAGACCAAGATCGAGATCTTTGGTGCCAACCACACACATGACGTTTGGAGACTGGATGGCACTGCATACGACCCCAAGAATACCATCCCTACAGTCAAGCATGGTGGTGGCAGCATCATACTGTGGGGCTGTTTCTCAGCCAAGGGGCCTGGCCATCTGGTCCGCATCCATGGGAAGATGGATAGCACGGCCTACCTGGAGATTGTGGCCAAGAACCTCCGCTCCTCCATCAAGGATCTTAAGATGGGTCGTCATTTCATCTTCCAACAAGAAAACGACCCAAAGCACACAGCCAAGAAAACCAAGGCCTGGTTCAAGAGGGAAAAATCAAGGTGTTGCAGTGGCCTAGTCAGTCTCCTGACCTTAACCCAATTGAAAACTTGTGGAAAGGAGCTCAAGATTAAAGTCCACATGAGACACCCAAAGAACCTAGATAACTTGTAGAAGATCTGCATGGAGGAGTGGGCCAAGATAACTCCAGAGACCTGTGCCGGCCTGATCAGGTCTTCTAAAAGACGATTATTAGCTGAAAATTTCAAACAAGGGTTATTCTACAAAATATTAAACCTAGGGGTTGAATAATAATTGACCCACACTTTTATGTTGAAAATTTATTAAAATTTAACTGAGCAACATAACTTGTTGGTTTGTAAGATTTATGCATCTGTTAATAAATCCTGCTCTTGTTTGAAGTTTGCAGGCTCCAACTTATTTGCATCTTATCAAACCTGCAGGGGGTTGAAGACTACTTGTAGGCACTGTATATGTGTATATATATATATATATATATATATATATATATATATATATATATATATATATATATATATAAATATATATATATATATACATATATACACACACACACACACACACACACACAGACACACACAAACACAGACAGTGTATATATATATTTTATATACACATATATGAACACACATTTATTATACACACGCATGTATACACATATACACACGTACATATACACACACACACATTATATATATATATATATATATACACACAGTATACAGTACAGACCAAAAGTTTGGGCACACCTCAAAAAGGTGGCTACTTTGAAGAATCTATAATATAAGACATATTTTCAGTTGTTTCACACCTTTTGCTTTGATTACTGCTTTGCACACTCTTGGCATTCTCTTGATGAATATATACACACACACACACACATTATATATCTATATATATTATACACACATCTATATATATTATATTATATTATATTATATATATATATATATATATATATATATAATTGCCTTATTCTGTCTGTCTGTTTGTCTGGCTCCAAAATTGTGTCGTTACAGTCGCCCCCCCCGCACGGATTGGCCGCTTGGCTCGGCCTGGCCCCGCCCCCCGCACGGATTGGCCTCTTGCCCTGCCCCCTGCACGTATTGGGTGCTCGGCCAGGCCCCACCCCCTTACGCATTGGATGCTCGCCCTAGCCCCGCCCCCTGCACGCATTCCCAAACCCACACGGAGACGCTCGACTCCCAGGTGCCGAGCCCCCCCCCGCACGGATTGGCCGCTCGGCTTGGCCCCGCCCCCTGCACGGATTGGCCTCTCGCCCCGGCCCCCTGCACGTATTGGGCGCTCGGCCAGGCCCTGCCCCCTCACGCATTGGATGCTCGCCATGGCCCCGCCCCCGCACGCATTCCCTGAACCCACACGGAGACGCCCGACTCACAGGTGACTGCTGCAGCCCCGGAAGCCCACACCGGCAGGACTAAGTGGAGAAAAGCCACTAGCTTACCCCGCCTGCTGGCACACGTGTGCCGGAGCTGGCGTAGGCTGGTAACTATAGTACACATCGGGTAACTATAGAAACTGCTTTCCTTAGTTACCCGATGTAACTAGCTTACCCCGGGTCCCGCACACGTCGGCACTGTCGCTTTTAATAGTTACCTTTTCTCCACTTTGTCGGCGCGCTCCCGTGCACTGTGTACACTACAGTTGCCGCGTGACAAGCTCCGATCACATGTTGTCATGTGACCAGGAAGTTGCGGCGCAGCCACTGTCCTGTACTCAGTGTACGGCTGCTTTCAGACGTCCGTGTCACACATAGCACACATGCATGTATATACACACACAGCAGACACACATGGATACACCGAGCGCATACACACATACCGCACATGCATGTACACACACACGTACACACTCTGCTGTACACTCACCCAGCGATGCGGTCCCCGGCACTGAAGTCCCCAGCGCTGTTCCTGCTTCCAGCTCCTCAGGGCACTGAATATTCAGTGAGTATAATAAGCGGCGATAAGGAGCAGGAGGCAGCAGAGCCGGAGACAGCATTGCTGGAGAGAGGTAAAAAAAAAAAATGCTGTGCGCACTATGCGGATTGTGACAGCTGCATGTTTTGCTGCGGCATTCTCGCAGCGAAAACAATTGCATGTCACTTCTTTTCCGCAGGTAGCTGCGGGATTTCACTCCATTGACTGCAATGTAATTGTGAAATCCCGCAGGGAATAACGCAGGCAGCAAATTCTGTGCAGTTCATTGCGTTTTCCTGCGTTATTCCCTGCGGTATTTCGCGGTTTACCTGCGGTAATGTTCATCACTGCCCTGCAGTTTGCAGGGAAGTGATGTCATTATGACAGGAAGAGGAAGCGGAGCAGAGAGTAATCACACACAGATCACACACAGAGACATATAGAATACACACACATCACATCACACACAGACATATAGAATACACACAGAAATCAAACGGACATATAGAAAAAAAAACACGTGGGCTCCGCTGTATTTTTACCGTCCAGCCGCGGTAAACACACAGTGGCAGACCGGTATTCTCAGGCTGGGGAGAGCGAGGGACAGCGTTAATGTACCCCCCCCCTCCCACAGCCGAGAATATCAGCCCGCAGCTGCTCCGGGGCTGTCGCATCCATTATGCGGCAGTCCCGGAGTGTCGCGGGCTCTTCCAGACGCCGTGATGCGGTGGCAGTCCAGGTAATAAGGAGTTAAATGACAGCGCATCGCCGCCATTTAAGTCCCGGCTTTTAATCATGGCAGCGCCTATGAGACAGCTTTCATGATTAAAACCTGTAATTAAAGTGAATAAACACAAACACCGAAAAATCCTTCATTTTAAATAAAACAAAAAGCTCCTATTTCACCCGTTTATTAAGCCCCCCAAACACAAAGCTGGACGTAATCCACGTCCTCCTATGCCTGCATCCAGCTGCGACTGACAACAGCGCTGAATGAATGCAGCCTCGCAGGGAGCCTGTAGAGGTAATTACAGGTCATTTCCCACGGCCGGTAATATAAACACACTACCGCGAGAAATGCAGCGTGTCAATCTGTCCTCTATCATCTATCTAGCTCTCTATCTATCCCTCTATCTCAGAAAGATTTTTTTTTTTCCAATGTGCTTTATTGCATTGAATGCATTAAAACACATGTACCAATCCGCACGCGGCAAAAAAGCGGCAATACCGCGAACAATACCGCGGTAAAGCCGCCGCAAACCGCATGTGGTTTTTGGGTGCGGTTTGCTGTGGTTATTTAACGCAGGTGCGGTAATCATTCAGACCCTGCGGAATTTTCTTAAGAAAATTCCATTTTCCAGTGCGCACAGGGCCTAATACTTACCTTTTCTCCACTTTGTCGGCACGCTCCCGTGCACTGTGTACACTACAGTCGCCATGCGAGAAGCTCCGATCACATGTTGTCATGTCACCAGGAAGTTGCGGCGCAGCCACTGTCCTGTACATAGTGTACGGCTGCCTTCAGACGTCCGTGTCACACATAGCACACATGCATGTATATACACACACAGCAGACACACCTGGATACACCGAGCGCATACACACATACCGCACATGCATGTACACACACACACACACACACACAAACACACACACACACACTCTGCTGTACACTCACCCAGCGATGCGGTCCCCGGCTCTGAAGTCCCCAGCGCTGTTCCTGCTTCCAGCTCCTCAGGGCACTGAATATTGAGTATAATGAGCGGCGATAAGAAGCGAGAGGCAGCAGAGCCGGAGAGAGCATCTCTGGAGAGCGGTAAATATAGAAAATATTTTCATTAAAAAGACCCATATTTTCTCCGGTATGTTTTACACTGATGTCGCACGGATCACATCAGTGTGCGATCCATGTGACATCCGTGCTGCTGGAGATGCCTGCGTGTGTGCGTGCGGGGTCATGAAAAGTCACATGGTCCATGTGCAAACACGGACGTGTGAGGCACATCAGAGAAAAACATGGGTTCATGTGACATCTGTGTTACAAAACGCACGTCACACGTACCTAAAACACGGACGTCTGAAACCAGCCTACGGCAGCGCGCCGGATCCGACAAAGTGGAGAAAAGCTGGATGTGTGAAACCACTAGCTTACCCCGGCTCCCGGCACACGTGTGCCGGAGCCGGCGTAGGCTGGTAACCATGGTACACATCGGGTAACTATAGAAACCGCTTTGCTTAGTTACCCAATGTGTAACATGGTTACTAGCTTACCCCGGCTCTCGGCACACGTGTGCCGGAACCGGCGTAGGCTGGTAACCATGGTACTCATTGGGTAACTATGGAAACCGCTTTGCATAGTTACCCGATGTGTACCATGGTTACTAGCTTACCACGGCTCCCTGCCCATTCAGATCGTTGGTCTCCCACTGTCAAACACGCCGATGCGTGCTGCACAGCAGGAGACCAACAAGCAAAAAATAAACCAGCACTGTCGCTTTGCATAGTTACCCAATGTGTATCATAGTTATCAGCTTACCGACGTACGCTGGTAACAAATGGTACCCAATCCTGTAACTATGGAAATCACTTTCGTTAGTTACCCAATGTGTACCATGGTTACCACCTTACCCCTGGCTCCTGGCACACGTGTGCTTGAGCTGGCGTACGCTGGTAACCATCGTATACATCGGGTAACTAAGCAAAGCGCTTTGCATACTTACCCGATTGTGTAACATGGTTACCAGTGTACGCCGGCTCCCTGCCCATTCAGATCGATGGTCTCCCACTGTCAAACACGCCAATGCGTGCTGCACAGCGGGAGACCAACGAGCAAGAAATGAACAATCATTATTCAAGACTTGATGATTATATTATTTTTCTATCTGCTAACCTACATACACATTCTAGACTACCCGATACGTTAGAATCGGGCCACCTTCTAGTGTATATATATTGTATATATGTATATATATATTTTGGGGGAAAGTAGTGGGTGCGTCTTATAATCCGAATATACGGATTATATACTGCAGGGTCCAGGGGAGGTGAGGGCCGCTTTGGAGCGGTGCTGGAGGCTGAGGGAGGCTGGTAGAGACAGGTGAGTTGGTGAAGGCTGCAGCGTTAGATCTCCTGCTCCCGCTCATATAATATGCACAGCCGCTGTCCATCACCATGGTGCTGAAACCGCACCGCGGTCACAGGCTGGGGGAACGGCGCATATTTTATGTGCCTGTGCTCCCCTTTGATGGCACATGCCCCCCTGTGTTAGATATGGCCCCCATGCTGCTGCCCATAATAAAATAAAAAACTCTTTCCTTACCTCCTCCAGCGTGTATCCCCGGTCTCCCTCCTGCTGCTGTGATCAGGCACGCAGAGATGTCACTCTGCTGTGCCGATCACATGACCGGCACAGAGAACCAGGAAGTGCAGGAGGCCGGTGCTCAACCACACGGAGGGAGACACGAAGGAGGACAGTGCTGGAAAAGGTAAGGAAAGAGTTTATTTTACTAAAAGCAGCAGCATGGGGGTGATATCTAACACAGGGGGCCGTGTGGCAGCCACAGGGGGCCGTGTGGCAGCCACAGGGGGCCGTGTGCCAGCAATAAGGGACATGTGGCATCACTGGGGGCTGTGTGCCAGCCACAGGGGGCTGTGTACCAGCCATAGGGCCCGTGTGCCAGCCATAAAGGACGTGTGCCAGCCATAGAGGACGTGTGCCAGCAATAGGGGACATGTGGCATCACTGGGGGCTGAGTGCCAGCCAAAGGGGGCCGTGCGCCAGCCAGAGGATGTGTACCAGCAATAGGGGACATGTGGCATCACTGGGGGACGTGTGCCAGCACAAGGGGGCTATATTCAATATAAGGTGGCCATATCCAGATTAAGGGGGCTAATTTTTGGATGGGGGGGCTATGAGGGACATATACCCTATATGATTTGTCAGACGGACACTGGCATTATAAGACGGACCCCATTTATTAAAAAATTCTCTATTCCCTCACCAAACTTGGGGGTGCGTCTTATAATCAGGTGCGTCTTATAGAGCGAAAAATACGGTGTGCGTGTGTATATATATATATATATACACATATAAACACACACACATACAGTTAGGTCCAGAAATATTTGGACAGTGACACAATTTTCGCGAGTTGGGCTCTGCATGCCACCACATTGGATTTGAAATGAAACCTCTACAACAGAATTCAAGTGCAGATTGTAACGTTTAATTTGAAGGTTTGAACAAAAATATCTGATAGAAATTGTAGGAATTGTACACATTTCTTTACAAACACTCCACATTTTAGGAGGTCAAAAGTAATTGGACAAATAAACCAAACCCAAACAAAATATTTTTATTTTCAATATTTTGTTGCGAATCCTTTGGAGGCAATCACTGCCTTAAGTCTGGAACCCATGGACATCACCAAACGCTGGGTTTCCTCCTTCTTAATGCTTTGCCAGGCCTTTACAGCCGCAGCCTTCAGGTCTTGCTTGTTTGTGGGTCTTTCCGTCTTAAGTCTGGATTTGAGCAAGTGAAATGCATGCTCAATTGGGTTAAGATCTGGTGATTGACTTGGCCATTGCAGAATGTTCCACTTTTTTGCACTCATGAACTCCTGGGTAGCTTTGGCTGTATGCTTGGGGTCATTGTCCATCTGTACTATGAAGCGCCGTCCGATCAACTTTGCGGCATTTGGCTGAATCTGGGCTGAAAGTATATCCCGGAACACTTCAGAATTCATCCGGCTACTCTTGTCTGCTGTTATGTCATCAATAAACACAAGTGACCCAGTGCCATTGAAAGCCATGCATGCCCATGCCATCACGTTGCCTCCACCATGTTTTACAGAGGATGTGGTGTGCCTTGGATCATGTGCCGTTCCCTTTCTTCTCCAAACTTTTTTCTTCCCATCATTCTGGTACAGGTTGATCTTGGTCTCATCTGTCCATAGAATACTTTTCCAAAACTGAGCTGGCTTCATGAGGTGTTTTTCAGCAAATTTAACTCTGGCCTATTTTTGGAATTGATGAATGGTTTGCATCTAGATGTGAACCCTTTCTATTTACTTTCATGGAGTCTTCTCTTTACTGTTGACTTAGAGACAAATACACCTACTTCACTGAGAGTGTTCTGGACTTCAGTTGATGTTGTGAACGGGTTCTTCTTCACCAAAGAAAGTATGCGGCAATCATCCACCACTGTTGTCATCCGTGGACGCCCAGGCCTTTTTGAGTTCCCAAGCTCACCAGTCAATTCCTTTTTTCTCAGAATGTACCCGACTGTTGATTTTGCTACTCCAAGCATGTCTGCTATCTCTCTGATGGATTTTTTCTTTTTTTTCAGCCTCAGGATGTTTTGCTTCACCTCAATTGAGAGTTCCTTAGACCGCATGTTGTCTGGTCACAGCAACAGCTTCCAAATGCAAAACCACACACCTGTAATCAACCCCAGACCTTTTAACTACTTCATTGATTACAGGTTAACGAGGGAGACGCCTTCAGTGTTAATTGCAGCCCTTAGAGTCCCTTGTCCAATTACTTTTGGTCCCTTGAAAAAGAGGAGGCTATGCTTTACAGAGCTATGATTCCTAAACCCTTTCTCCGATTTGGATGTGAAAACTCTCATATTGCAGGTGGGAGTGTGCACTTTCAGCCCATATTATATATATAATTGTATTTCTGAACATGTTTTTGTAAACAGCTAAAATAACAAAACTTGTGTCACTGTCCAAATATTTCTGGACCTAACTGTACGTATATTATATATATATATATATATATATATATATATATACACATACATACATACATACATACATACATACACACACACATACATACATACACACACACAAATATATATACAGCTCTGGCAAAAATTACAAAAATTAAGAGACCACTGAAAAATTGTCAGTTTTTCTGATTTTTCGCTTTATAGTTATATTTTGGAGAAAAATGTAAATTGTTCTTTTAACTATAAACTACTGATAACCAATCACGTGTATATGACATACAGCCATTGTGCTAGGAGCTGGTCTCATCTCTGGTAACTGGTTCCTACAGAGGTTGACTAGTGAGTACTTCATGACAATTAGCCCACAGAATAGGGCTAACCTCTTGATGAACTAAAGAGAAGGGGAAACGCGTTGAGGTGTTCATGTCCATGAAAGGCTCCAGACCTTTAACTAAATTTGACTATCTGTTTGGAAAATGATGACTACCCTCTAACTTCACCTACCCTTTATCTGCCGATTGGATAAATCAATACAAGCACTGTGCACTTTAATTTATCACGGTTTTTAAAATATTTTTATAGGATAATTTGAGCACAAGGGTATATACACAATACAATACAGTACAATACGGTACATTACCATAAATAACAATTAAAAGCTTGCCATAACCTAGTTAGTTACTTACTCATATTATACATAAACATTTAACACATAGGAATCTGAAACATAAGGGAGGAGAGGATGGGAAAGAGAAGGGAAGGATATCTTTATTAGGGAAGAGGTAAAGATAAGAAAGGAGAGGGAAATGTCTTAAAAATGGAAAGATGACAAGCATCTAAAAATCTACAATTACATTATAATTCAGTTCTTGGATAAGTCGTGCTAAATATTAATGCGTAAAGTAAGTAGCGGAGGATTATGTAAAGTCTTCAATATAACTTGCTAAAGGTAGAGTACGATATAATATATTCCTTGGGGAAAGGTCAACAGCTAGAAGAGGATAAAAAGTCAGGTTAGTAATAAATATCAAGCAATATTTAGCTCACAATGATTATTACGCTTGCCCAGGTCGACATTAAACCTCAACTCTGGGTGGAAAGAGTCCGGCCTTTAGGTGAAACGAAAAGTTCCTGAATTAAGGTCCTTAGTCCACCATTAAATGAAGAAGTACTAAAGGATGTTCCAAGAAAAGAGTAGTAGTTCCAAAGTATAAAGTTAGTGATGGAGTATCCATTGTAATCCTACAGTAGCCTTATAAATGGTAGATCCAGTAGGGCTGAAAGATTTAGTATTCTTTAAAGTTAATAACTCCTAAGATCAAGATTCATATTTTCAGACTACAACTGATCAGAGACCATGTAAAAATAATTCTTAATCAAGTGGAGTAGATATGATGGCCATTCTGATCAATGTTTATGTTAAAGCTTTGAACTAACTGAAATCTTTCCTCCGGTGATGAAACAAAGAAGGACTTGTTGTTTAAACATAGCTTGATGGTTGCGGACTGTGACCATTTATATTTTATTCCACTGTTGATAAGTTCTTTTGTGAAGCCCTTAAAAAGTTTCCTAGCTTGTAAAGTTGACTTAGGCTATGTGCACACACTGCGTTTTTTTGACGCTGCGTTTTTGTGCATTTTTTAGCTCTAAAAACACACAAACGCAGCATCTTTAAAACCGCATGGAAAAACGCATGCGTTTTTACCACGTTTGGTGCGTTTTTGCTCACTGCGCTTTTCTGCGGTTTTTTTTATCAGTGAACATTGCCATTAAAGATTGTTAAAAAAAAAAAAAGTCTGATGTCATTTCCTTCTTCCATATGTTCTTCATTCTCCACTAGTGTATGCAGGAGAGCAGACAGCTGCAGAACTACAAGGCTCAGCATGCTCCATCCAGGACTGTATGCTGGAGGGAGAGTCAGGGGGAGCAGACCTACAAGGCTCAGCATACTCCATCCAATAGTGAATGCAGGAGAGCAGACAGATGTCGAACTACAAGGCTCAGCATCCTTCTTCCAGGACTGTATGCAGGATTTCTTTGCTCCCCCAAACAAAAAAAATGACGTGGGCTTCGCCATATTTTTGTATGCTAGCCGGGTACAGCAGGCAGGTATGGGCTGCCCCCAACCCCCAGCTGACTATTTGTACCCGGCTGGGAACCAAAAATATAGGGAAGCCCTCTTTTTTTTAAATTATTTCATGAATTTCATGAAATAAATAATTAAAAAAAAAATGAGGTGGGCTTCGCCTAATTTGTGTGTCCAGCCAGGTACAACTAGGCAGCTGGAGATTGGAATCCGCAATGCAGGGTGCCCAAGCATTCTGGGCACCCCCGCTGCAAATTGCAGTCCGCAGCCACCCCAGAAAATGGCGCTTTCATAGAAGCGCCATCTTCTGGCGCTGTATCCAACTCTTCCAGCTGCCCTGATGCCGGGTGGCTCGCTGGGTAATAATGGGGTTAGGGCTAGCTGTGTATTATCAGCTGGCCCTAAGCCCGAAATTCATGGTGTCACGCCAATATTAGACATGGCCACCATGAATTTCTAGTAAAAATAAAAAAAAAAAACCACAACACAGAAAAATATTTTTATTAGAAATAAAACACAACACAATTAGTGACTCCATCTTTATTGAAATAAAGAACCTCCCTCTGCAGTAATCCTGGGTCAAGGGTCCAGCGCCGTCCAATCCGGATCCAATATCATCTGATCGGTTTGCTGGAAGGCAAAGCAATCAGATGATGCGTCAGGTTCAAGGCCTGAATCACATGACACAGCAGCTGATTGTATAAACGGCTTTTATACAATCAGCTGATGCATCAGTGAAAAAAAACCCCACATCTGTGCAGCGTCGGACTGGCTACCGGAGGAATCTCCAGTAATGCCAGGCCTGGATTCAGGTACCTGCACTGCACTCCGGAGTTCTCACCTGAGCTCCAGACTGCAGCCAAGACTGTACAGCGAGCGCCGAGTGACTGATTCCCCTGCACTTGCGATTCAGTCCATGACAGCTGCAGACATCCCGGGCTAATCTCCGGTGCTCTCACCTGAACTCCGGAGATCACCCCGGCCTGTCTGCAGCTGTCATTAACTGACTGCAAGCGCCAGGGAATCAATCACTCGGCGGTAAAATACGGCGTCACCGCGAGACTTACGATCACCTGATGCGTCAGGTGATCACCACCAGGTCATGCAGCTATCGAACGTCCCCGGGGAGCCTGCACACAGCCGGAGCAGGGGTGGCGGGACCGGGAGAGGAGCTGGGAGCGGACATGGCACCGGGAGTCTGCAGACAGGTGAGTATGGCATTTTTCTACTGTTCACTTTAGATTTAGCAGCCGCTTCCACCTTCTGCACGGGAGCGGACATGGCACCGGGTGGGAGGTGGAGGCAGCGGTGGCGGTGACGGTACCGGGAGGATTCACGCTTCTGTGTTTACTGACAGAAGGAATTCTCTTCCTGTACATGTCACTTTACTACCCACCCCTTGCGTTTATAGCTGCGTTGTTAGTAATAAAAACGCACTAAAACGCAGCTATATTTGCAATTTCCTGTTTTCATTGCGTTTTTTAACATCTCATTGAACTCAATAGGTGGAAAACGCAGTGAAAAACGCAAAAATAATTGACATGCTGCATTTTTGTGGGCACCTCAAAAACACAGCACAAAAAACCCGCTGTATACAGACAGCAAAAATGAAAACTCAGACTTTGCTGGGGAAGCAAAGTCATACAGTTTTCTGAGCAAAAACGCATCCGAAAAACGCGCAAAAACGCCGCGAAAAACGCACTGTGTGAACTTACCCTTAAAAAGGTCTTTGAGTACTGAGATAGAGTCGAAAGGTCTTGGGAGCTTCATTAAGTTTCTTGTTAGTGACAGCAATTTATTCCTTGCGTAGAGAGAGGAGAAGGTGACGACTATATCCTTTGGGGTCTCCTTGGGGAGGTAAGAAGGTTTTGGAATTCTATAGGCATTAGACACAAGTTCGTTATTTGAAAGATATGGTATCAGTGAGCTTGTCATTGTTTTAAAGGTAATATTTTAAGTCAGTTGGGATTACCGATTCTGGAATGCCTCTTATCTTCAGATCTTTTTCTTCTAGCATAATCCTCAGAATTTGCCTTTTGCGTTTTTAAATTTGAGATTTCTTTACGTATTAAATTCTTTTTCTTGTTCTATAACCAGAATTGCATTATCATATTTTCAGTTTTCCTTTGGATATTATTGATTTCCGTAGATAATGGGGCAAATATTTGTTTGATAAGAGGCCAGCATTTCATTGAATATTTTCTTAGCAGATAATTCTGTGATGTGGGAATCTGAGCAGTCGTTATCACAGTCCAGTATTATTGAAACCACAGTACAATCGCTTGGAGGGTAATTACCTCCTCAGCAGACAATCCTGATATATAAAAGTGTCCGGAGAGTTGAGATCGGCTTCCGTACAATTGCTTGAGGGGTAATTATGATTTTCAGCAGACCGTTCTAAAACTTGTGTGTCTGTGCAGTAAGTATCATCACAATCCAATATTTTAGTCTTTTGTACCATTGCTTGAAGGGGAATTAAAATCCTCAACAGACAATTCAGAAATATGGGTATCTGGGCTGTAGGCATCATCACAATCTAGTATTTTAGAGTCATCCGTAATGGAGTCTTTGTCTGGGTTGATGGTACGTTTAATTGTATCGCTCATGTTTTTGAGAGATTTATCTATATTGTCCTGAAAGGCTTTACATAACTTTATTAAATATGATCTGGTGATTAGAGAGTTAGAAGCAGGGATATTGCTTAATGATAGAGCGTCTTTTTCCCATAAGGAATCCTTTGAACTCATAAAGCTGTCTCTTGTAAATTGAAGATTCTCAGAGCTGTTCGATGCAGTTGCATCTCCTTCAGATTCATCAACTGGTGAAGGGGTGGAAATTTCCCTATTAGTCTTGGGTTCCTCTATGTTAGCTACATCATATACCGTATTTTTCGCTTTATAAGAGGCACCTGATTATAAGACGCACCCCCAAATTTGGTGAAGGAATAGAGAATTTTTTAATAAATGGGGTCCGTCTTATAATGACAGTGTCCGTCTGACAAATCATATAGGGTATATGTCCCTCATAGCCCCCCCATCCTAAAATTAGCCCGCTTAATCTGGATATGGCCACCTTATATTGAATATAGCACCCTTGTGCTGGCACACATCCCCCAGTGATGCCACACATCCCCTATGGCTGGCACATGGCCCCTATGGCTGGCACACGGCCCCCTGTGGCTGGCACAAAGCCCACTGTGGCTGGCACACGGCCCCCAGTGATGCCACATGTCCCCTATTGCTGGCACTTGTCCTCTATGGCTGGCACACGGCCCCTATGGCAGGCACACGGCCCCCTGTGGCTGACACACGGCCCCCAGTGATGCCACATGTCCCTTATGGCTGGCACACGTCCTCTATGGCTGGCACATGGCCCTTATGGCTGGCACACGGCCCCCTGTGGCTGGCACACGGCCCCCTGTGTTAGATATCGCCCCCATGCTGCTGCTTTTAGTAAAATAAACTCTTTCCTTACCTTCTCCAGCACTGTCATGCCTCGTGTCTCCCTCAGTGGGGTTGAGCTCCTCCTGTCTCCTGCACTTCCTACTTCCTGGTTCTCGGTGCGGTCATGCGATCGGCACAGCAGAGCAATATCTCTGTGTGCCTAATCACAGCAGCAGGAGGGAGACCAGGGAGATCAGCGTTGGAGGAGGTAAGGAAAGAGTTTTTTATTTTATTATGGGCAGCAGCATGGGGGCCATAGCTAACAGAGGGGTGCATGTGCGATCAAAGGGAGCACAGGCAGATATAATATGCGCCGCTCCCCCAGCCCATCACCACGGTGCGGTTTCAGCACCATGGTGATGGACAGCAGCTGTGCATATTATATGAGCCGGAGCAGGAGATCTGTAAAAAACAAGACATGCGGGAGGGCACCAAAGATAAGAGAAAATATGTAAATGGGATCAAAAACCACTAGCACATTCTAAGCAAACAATTGACTTTCCCCTGAGGAAGCTACAACTCCTTGTAGCGATACGCGTGGGGTCACCACCCCACCCTTCTCACGCAATCGTTTTGCCATTTACCCCTTGCAAAATCTCTCTGGGTGTGTGCCATGCTTTAAACTTGTTCCAGACATGTGCTTCTAAGGCAGGTCATTATTATGTGGCTTGGAGGTAATCGTATGTAGTATTACTCTCTGTTTGTTTGAGTCTTATTCATCATGTTATACTTACTGCTTGTTACTGATTGAGCAAAGTTTTTTGGCTGTCACATTTGCCCTGACTTATTATCTTGGGTTTTTTGTAGCTTGTTGAGAGGGTGGGGTGTATTTTGGTGGCATATACCATTGGCACCAAATATGTGTATAAGCTTTGGCTTTTTAATTGTTTTTAATGAACATCTGTGTGTTTGTATGTTTTTTTGATATAATAAAACGCTATTGTATGGTTATTTCTGGTGATCCCACTTTTTGCACATTTTCTTTCCTCTTGTGTACTCAGGAGCAGGAGATCTAACGCTGCCGCCCGCAGCTTTCACCTCCCTCTACCAGTCTCTCTCAGCCTCCAGCACGGCTTCTGAGCGGCCCCCACCTCCCCTGGACCCTGCAGTATATAATCCGTATATTCAGATTATAAGACGCACCCCCTACTTTCCCCCAAAATTTGGGGGAACAAAAGTGTGTCTTATAAAACAAAAAATACAGTATATTATTGTGGTAAATTAGTTCTGTATATTTGCCTTCTTCTTCTGAAGTTACCCTGGCAGGAAGAAAAGGAGCTATCTCCTGTAGATGACAACCCATCCAGTAGTCCTCTCCTTGTATTTGGACACACTGATAATTTTCCTCATGGGAGGGTGAAGCTATTTTGACCGCCGCAGCTTTTATAGCTGCAGCCGCTGACTTATGTTTTTTTATTTCTATTTCCTGAGGCAGGGGTATCCCTGTTGTAGGCTTGGGAGGAGACTGGGCTTCTTGTTGGATTTTGTCTCCAGGGTATCTTATAATTCTGGTTTTGGGTAAGTACAGCAGGTTTTTCTATTTTGCGTTGAATGCACTTCTGTTACAAAGTCACCAATTTAGTATCTGTGTTACATGATGTGGACCAAGACTTCCTTACAGGGGCTCCCTTAGATGAGAGTCCAATTTTTGCAAGTGCAGGAGGGTCCGAAGGGTTATGCCCTAAAAAAATTAGACGCTTGTAACTGCCTGCTTTGGTCATTTTGATGAGGCACAAGAGGGGTATTTGTTTTATGTATAGTGTTTATTCTATTTAAGGTAGTTTTATTATTTTTCCAAACCCCAGGCATTTTCTTTCATTTGTTCAGTAGTACTGTAATGTAATGTAGTACTCTTTAGTTATCTATATAACTTAATTTGGAGGTAGAGCAGGCGTTCAGAAGATACAGGTCTGCTTCGGTTCCCCACAGGTAAAAAGACTCCTGTAGATAAGAGGATTTCCTCAGTTGTCTCAATCAGAACAGCCTCCACCGAGGATCGTTTAAGTACGGCACCACAGATCCACTGCCATGTTAAAGCAGCAGGTATAGTGTGTGAAAAGTAAGCATGGCAACCTCAGCACAGCAGTCCGGCTTCTTTCTCTCCTAACACCCTGGATGCTGTTAAGTCACAAATTCTTTGATGACAATTTATTAGGAACATCTTATTCTTTTGGTGTGATATTAATAAAACTTTTATGTGCTTAAGCTTGGTGACTGAGTGATTTATTTGGTGTTACAGCCCTCACATTCTTTGTGATGACAGGGTAGTCCAGGGTTATCAGCGGTGCTGCAGCTTCCCTCACTGCATGGAAAGATGTTTGATGTACGGGCTCCATCGAGATCCTGACTTCAGCCCGTACATTCTAAATAGACTCACTACTAAACGCTAGAATGTACAGGCTCCTTCCAGGACATGACTGCAGCCCATACATTCTAGGCTTAACCCCAGCTCTGGTGGGCGGGGTAAGCAGCACGCTATGATGAAGTCACACAAGAGCTGTAGCAGATATACTGGCCTCCAGAACCTGTGGTGTGTGCATGACTCCTCCTCCCCACCCAAGTACTGTGAGTACTCAACCCATTGCTGCCCCCCCGCTCAGTGCTGTGTACCCTCCTCGTGCTGTGTGTACCCATAGTAGTGTGTACCCCCCAGTGCTGTATACCCCTAGTACTGTGTACCCCTAAGTGCTCTGTACCCCCTAGTACAGTGTGTACCCCCTAATGCTGTGTGTACCCCTAGTACTGTGTACCCCCCAGTGCTGTGTGTACCCCCCTTATACAGTGAGTACCCCCTAGTGCTGTGTGTACCCCAGTACTATGTACCCCCTAGTACGCTGTGTAACCTCCCACTGCTGTCTATACCCCACTGGGCGATGTCTATGCTCTCCCAGTGCTGTCCGCATCACCTGATGCTGTCCATGCCGCCACCAGTGCTGTCCAGGCCATGGCCAGTGCTGTCCAGGCCATGGTCAGTGCTGTCCAGGCCATGGTCAGTGCTGTCCGTGCCCCCCTTATGCTGTCCATGCTCCCCAGTGCTGTGTGCCCCCCTCATTCCTGTGTACCCCCCAGTGTTCTGTAATTGCCACAGCTGTCTGTACCTTTCTACTGCTGTCTATGCCCTCCTGGTGATGTCTATGCTCCCCCCATTCCTAGTGCTGCCTCCTAGTGCTGTCCGTGCTGCCTCCTAGTGCTGTCCGTGTCCCCAGTTATGTCTGTGCCACCAGGGCTGTCCATGTCCCCCTAGTGATGTATATGCCCAAGCATCTCCTGTGATGTATACGCCCCCAGTCCCTCCTGTAATGAGCATGCCCCAGCCTCTGCTGTAGCATCTCCTGTGATGTCCATGCCCCAGCCTCTGTCCTGTTTTTGTATATATTTGTATTTCTTCAGATATTTTGTTATACCATGCCTGATGAAGAGACCTAAAGAGTCTCAAAAGCTTGCTCTGTAACTTCATTTATTTTTAGTTAGCCATTAAAAAGGTATCAGAACTATATTATAATTTTGTTTCTCTCACTGAGAGCAATCATTCATCAACTATAAAAAAAAGTCTGACTGCTTTCTTTTCTAACAAAGGGTTTGTCACCAAGTATTAAGCCTTGTTTACCAGAGGGATCAAATACTTATTTCTATCTGCAAAATGCAAACAAATTTATATAATTTATACAAATGATTTTATTTGGGATAGTCTCTCTCACTGTTAAAATTAACCTACCCTTAAAATTATAGACTGTTCATGTCTTTGTTAGTGAGCAAACTTACAAAATCAACAAGGGATCAAATACTTATTTCCTTCACTGTATGTAGATTCTTGTCTTGTCATGTTATGGCATTGTTACTGTTTTGCTCCTATTTGAATTTTTTTTTTCTCCTTCCTGTATGCTGCAGATTACAAACTGTTCACACATTCCCTAATAGTTCAGGTTGATTCCCAAGTGAAAGGTCACTGGTTCAAATTGAGGAGCAGCCATGAAGAAGATTTCCCAAGAAAAAAGAAACCGCACCATCCAGTTCATTATCTCATGGCCAAGAAAATTGCCCAACTGCATCATGTGAGTGCCATCAAGTCCATCCATCCATTCAAAAGCCAAGAGGTGGACGTCCAAGCAAAATATTGGAGTCAAGTCGAGTCATCACAAGATCTATACGTTCTGGTGCGACAAACACAGCAGTGAAGGTGGCTTATATGCTTCGTAATAGTGAGATCACAGACGTCCATATAAGCTCCGGGTGAGTGCGATGCCCGTTAAACAAGTCTGGAATGGTGGCCCAAAAAAAGGGGACGATGCCTTGACTTCAATAATATCATAATAAGCATTGACTCAATCTTGCAAAGAAGTACAAAAAGTAGACAGTAGAAGATTGGAAATGGGTGATTTGGAGCGATGAGACGAAAATCAATAAACTAGACGCAGAAGGATGTAAATGGATCTTGAAGAAAGAAGGGTAAAAGAGGCTAATGGATCAAGAAATTGAAGGAACTGTCAAGTTTAGTGGAGGAAGTCTGATATGGGGTTGTTTCATAAACAAAGGTGTTGGATATTTGACCACGATCAATAGTGATCACAATGTTGAGCTATATTTGAGTATCCTTCGAGTCACTTCGTACACTTGAGTATTATGGGTATGAAAAGAACTGTATAGTATTACAGAAAAGCAACAACCAAAAGCATATGTCGAGATTGGAAAAGAAATGGTTACATGACAATGTAGAGATGCTGGGACCCCCCCCCCCTTCCCAAACACACACACACACACACAATCCCAGACCTCAACCCAATCGAACACTTCTGGGAGAGTTTAAGAAAAAGCTGTATACATACCCCGTTGAGTTGACCAGAATGCACCAACATTGGGACCATATAACTGAAACCAGGGATCAGATTTCGGTCGAGACTTGTATTAATCTGATCGAGAGCATGCCCAAAAAGATTTAGGCAGTGATGAAAGCCAAAGGAGATTTACAAAATAGTAACAAAATAATAAAAATTGAATTCATTTTAAGAGCAAAACCGTAACAATGCAGGGCACGACAAGAATCTGCATAACTAATCATATGCTAAATAATTGCAAGGCAAATTTATGTATGGGATAGCCAAGATGATTGTCTACATAATGAAGGTAGTCTCACGCTCAAAGCTGTAGTGGATGGTGAGATAGGGAGCCTGAAAGTAAAAGTTCAAAACATTTATACCCTTTTGGTAAGTTGAAAACATTGATACCCTTTTGGTAGTCACTGTATATTATATACACACACACGTACTTGCATACATACATACATACATACATACATAAAGTGTGTCCACCCACATCCTGTCCACCGCCATTAACTTGAGAACGGCGGCAGCTATAGGCATAGAAGTGGTGTCTAGGTATAGTAAAGTATCCATGCATTATGCATTGAAACCATCTCTAGCGCCACGTTGTGGAAAACAGCGGAGTTAGCATTTTTATATTGAAAACTGAACGAGATAGAGAAAAAAAAGTGAATTACAAAGTTGTAGGGAATCATCAATTCAATACGAATCGACACCTAGCATACAGAAATGCTATGATTAGAACGTGTAAAACTCACAAGGCTGCGGACCTGAAGCGATAACTCATGGAGACCTTCCTACAAGTCATTGGGTATGGTGGCTGCGTGGAGTGGCCTCCACGCTCACCCAACCTGACCCCATTGGACTTCTTTCTGTGAGGTCACATCAAACAGCAGGTGTATGCGACCCCTCCACCAACATTGCAAGATCTACGACGACGTATTACAGATGCTTGTGCAAACATGTCACCTACCATATTGCACAACGTGCAGCAAGATACAGTATGCTGTTCAGAGTCCAGATGTGCATTACAGCTGACGGTGGCCACTTTGAGCATCAAAGTTAAATGAGCGCCATATGCGTGACCAGCATTCAATGTTTTGGGAGGGTCATGAGTTTCAGTTCATAGCATTTCTGTATAATACAGCCACTGGTGTGGTATATAAAGTGGAGGACCCAGATACAGCAAAAATACCTAAAATATAACTTTTAATAGTTCCTCTAAAAATAGGGAAGGATCACCTTGCCTATACATAAAATAAATAGTCAGCTTCAGAGTTTTACAAGTCGCAAAGTCCTCCAATGACAAAAAAAAGGGGACTAGCATACCCTGTCGCGTGCTATTACACCAGAAAAACAAATGGTGCTGGCAGGTGTTACACTAAACCGAGATGGCAAAAAGTTGATTCATTCATAAAACTGCTCACTCCATACGATATCCACAAATGTGGCAGTAGTATTAATAACAAGCAACACCACCCTCCAGTTGATAACGAGGGGGTTAAATGATCATAACACTCACAGGTGTTTAATCAAAAAAACAACTAATGCTCCAACACCCGGATTACAAACAGCAATGTCCAGGGATTATAATAATGAAAACATTACCCTAGCATTGTCTGAAAAAATGAAACAATCTCACCCAATTGCTGGTGTGTCTAGTTTCCCAGAGTTTAAAAGAACAGAGAGTCCTCATGGTATAACACAAAATCTGAAGAGTCACCACTGAGGACTCTCTGTTCTTTTAAACAACACCACTGAGGACTCTCTGTTCTTTTAAACAATATGTGACTCTTCAGATTTTGTGTTATACCATGCCTGATGAAGAGACCTGAGTAGTCTCGAAAGCTTGCAATTATTACCATCTTTTCAGTTAGCCATTAAAAGGTATCAACCACTGAGGACTCTCTGTTCTTTTAAACAATTTTTTTATCTCTACTGGCTAACACGGTACAAAGATATATTTTACTAGTTTCCCAGAGGTCAGTTTGTCCTCATACTCGGCGTTTCCACAGACCCTCACAAATACAGGTCTGGGACCCCCTTAGAATGGACTCACCGTCCTCTCCCAGAATCTCCTTCTCCCGACGCGTTTCCTATATTATATTCATCAAGGGAGCATTAAATCAGGAGAAACCTCTACTGGGTTAATCTGGAAAAGATGAGAACATGGGATAAATAAGAAGGGTTCACACAAACAACCCCTAAAATACCTCACCCTAGATGGAGAAACAGGGAGAAACTAGCGACTTACCAGACGGTGACAGCGCGGGTCTCATCAGCTGTACACCGCTGACTACAGCCACCACATTTAAATAATCGCCGCTCTCCCGCCGGCGTCTGACGTCACATCCGCGATCGCGCTCACCGCTTCCGCATCACGCGGTGGAACGCACGTCCCCCAGGAAGTGACGTCAGCAACATCCGGCACACTCAAAATACTCCATAATGAAATACATGAGTAGGACGCAACAGCGCCCAGCGGTCCGCCCCCTCACAGATTCAGGACAGTGCATCGCATAACACTTCACTGCGCATGCGCTCAGTCCAAAAAGTGGACAGTCCGTGCTGTGATTAAAGAAAACTGTTTCTTTTAACAAATACTGCAGAAACAGGGCGAAGCCCGCTAATACCAGATAATATGTGCAGGTTTACAGAGCACAGTTAAATATCAAATAAATACTGGATCACAGAGGAAGTGTAAAGTCTCAAAAATAGAAGAGACAGACAGTGTGAGAAAACACTATATTTCAAGGAACTAGGTCATAATATAGAGGAAATCCGGCCCTAAGAGAGAAGTGCTGGAGGGCCAATGTGACAATTTTAGCGGAACTGGCAAAACCAAGGGGAGGAGGGAGGAGGGGAGGGGAGGAGAGAGGAGGGAGAACAACAGAGTGGGATCGATTCATTACTTCAGGAAAAGAGTAGAAATAGTAGAAAAAGGAACTAACAACTCCACCACCCACTATGCTAATCTGAAATCTGGTCTTAATGAATCTTTATCCTATGCACCCTTTTTGTAGGTGGAGGCTCTAGTGTTAGCTAGGAGGGAAAGCCACCGGACGAGCGGGGGCGCCAACCACCGCTCTTTGGGGTGCCAACCTCCGCAACTAGGTAGGGCTAGCTCTTTCAGATTAGCATAGTGGGTGGTGGAGTTGTTAGTTCCTTTTTCCACGATTTCTACTCTTTTCCTGAAGTAATGAATCGATCCCACTCTGTTGTTCTCCCTCCTCTCTCCTCCCCCCCTTGGTTTTGCCAGTTCCGCTAAAATTGTCACATTGGCCCTCCAGCACTTCTCTCTTAGGGCCGGATTTCCTCTATATTATGTCCTAGTTCCTTGAAATAGAGTGTTTTCTCACACTGTCTGTCTCTTCTATTTTTGAGACTTTACACTTCCTCAGTGATCCAGTATTTATTTGATGTTTAACTGTGCTCTGTAAACCTGCACATATTATCTGGTATAAGCGGGCTTCGCCCTGTTTCTGCAGTATTTGTTAAAAGAAACAGTTTTCTTTAATCACAGCACGGACTGTCCACTTTTTGGACTGAGCGCATGCGCAGTGAAGTGTTATGCGATGCACTGTCCTGAATCTGTGAGGGGGCGGACCGCTGGGCGCTGTTGCGTCCTACTCATGTATTTCATTATGGAGTATTTTGAGTGCGCCGGATGTTGCTGATGTCACTTCCTGGGGGACGTGCGTTCCATTGATGCGTTCCACCGCGTGATGCGGAAGCGGTGAGCGCGATCGCGGATGTGACGTCAGACGTCGGCGGGAGAGCGGCGATTATTTAAATGTGGTGGCTGTAGTCAGCGGTGTACAGCTGATGAGACTCGCGCTGTCACCGTCTGGTAAGTCGCTCGTTTCTCCCTGTTTCTCCATCTAGGGTGAGGTATTTTAGGGGTTGTTTGTGTGAACCCTACTTATTTATCCCATGTTCTCATCTTTTCAAGATTAACCCAGTAGAGGTTTCTCCTTATTTAATGCTCCTCTGATGAATATAATATAGGAAACGCGTCGGGAGAAGGGAGAAGGAGATTCTGGGAGAGGACAGTGAGTCCATTCTAAGGGGGTCCCAGACCTGTTTTGTGAGGGTCTGTGGAAACTAGACACACCAGCAATTGGGTGAGATTGTTTCATTTTTTCAGACAATGCTAGGGTAATGTTTTCATTATTATAATCCCTGGACATTGCTGTTTGTAATCCGGGTGTTGGAGTATTAGTTGGTTTTTTGATTAAACACCTGTGAGTGTTATGATCATTTAACCCCCTCGTTATCAACTGGAGGGTGGTGTTGCTTGTTATTAATACTACTGACACATTTGTGGATATCGTATGGAGTGAGCAGTTTTATGAATGAATCAACTTTTTGCCATCTCGGTTTAGTGTAACACCTGCCAGCACCATTTGTTTTTCTGGTGTAATAGCACGCGACAGGTTATGCTAGTCCCCTTTTTTTGTCATTGGAGGACTTTGCGACTTGTAAAACTCTGAAGCTGACTATTTATTTTATGTATAGGCAAGGTGATCCTTCCCTATTTTTAGAGGAACTATTAAAAGTTATATTTTAGGTATTTTTGCTGTATCTGGGTCATAGCATTTCTGTATGCAATTTGTCGATTTGTATTGAATTGATGATGCCCTACAATTTTTGAATTCACTTTTTTTCTCTCATTTCATTTTCGAGATAAAAATACTAACTCCGTTGTTTTCCACCAGGTGGCGCTATAGGTGGTTTCATTACATAGCGGATGGCTGCTTTACTATACCTAGACAACACTTCTATGCCTATAGCTGCTGCCGTTCTCAAGTGAATGGCGGTGGACAGGATATGGGTGGACACATATTCACACAAATACACACACATTATATATTATATATATATATATATATATATATATATATACATAAACACACACACATGCATACACACACGCGCAGTGGCCTGCAAAAGTCTGGGCACATCTGGTCAAAACTACTGTTATTGTGAACAGTTAAGCTAGTTCATGAAATAATCTCTAAAAAGCAAAGTTAAAAGATGAAGTTTCCTTTCTACATTTTGGAAACCAAAGAAGTTAAAATAGAACTCTTCGAACACAATGGTCAAAGGCATGTGTGGAGAAAAAAGGGCACAGAACTACATGAGAAGAAAATCTCATCAACCATTAAGCAAGGGGGTGGATTAATCATGCTTTGGGGTAGTGTTGCAGCCAATGAAATGCGGAACATTTCATGGGTAGAGAGAAGCATGGATTTAAAGAAATTCAACAAATTCTTGATGAAAACATAGCATTTGTAAAAAAAAAAAAAAAAAAAAAAAGAAAAAAAAAAAAAAAAAGAGTATGGCTTCTACAAATGGACAATGATCCTAACTACAAGTAACAATCCACAATAGACTACCTCAAAAAGCGCATGCTGAAAATTTCACAATGCCCCTCGCAATCCGCTGATCTGAACAGCATTGAAAACCTGTGGCTAGACCTCAAAAGAGCAGTGCACACAAGACTAGGCAGGAATGTCAGAGAACTGGAATATTTTCCAAGAAAGAATGGATGAAAGTCATTCAAACAAGAATAGAGAAAAAAAAAACAGAGGAAAAAAAAAAATAAAAAAGAGAAAGAAAAGAAAAAAAAAGAAAAATTGGACATAATTTCACACAAAACCCCCAAAATGAGCAGGACAAAATGATGGTCTCCATCAACTTAAAGGGAACCAATCACCAGGATTTTCATGTATAACCTAAAGCGAGTGCTATACTGACACTATCAGGCTGATTCTCTAAATACCTTTAGTGGTCAACTTGGAGGTTTAGGTTTTGAAATCCAAGAAAGTAAAGTTTATAAAATCAGCAGTTTATTGAGTGACAGCAGATGAGGATCAAAAAAAATCTGGGGGGGGGGTTATTCATACTTATGCCCTCCCCCTGTTAGAATTAGCATAAGCATTATACAATCGACCTAGCAGGACCAGTGGTGAGGTCATACCCATGTGACCAGAAGAGGCAGGGCCTCAGCCAACAAAGCTGATACCAGAAAGCAACATTTTTCTGTTGGCTTAGGCCCCGTCCATTCTGGTCACATGACTATGACCTCACCACAGGTTCTGCTACCGTGTTTTTTCAAAAATAAGACCTCCCCCAAAAATAAGCCCTAGCAGGGATTTTCAGCATTTTCGGAGAAAGGCTTAAATATAAGCCCTCCCCCGAAAATAAGCCCTAGTCACGGATCAATAATGAAGTGTCCGTGCAGCTAAAAAGATACAGATACTGCAGGACACTTCATTATAGACAGCGGCACCCAGCAATTACACTCACCCAACACTGAGCGGCAGGACCTGTAGCTATCGCACACCCGCATACATCAGCTCACACACACACACACCAGATCTCACACACACACCAGATCTCACACACACACCAGATCTCACACACACAATCAGATCGCACACACAATCAGATCGCACACACAATCAGATCGCACACACAATCAGATCGCACACACAATCAGATCGCACACACAATCAGATCGCACACACAATCAGATCGCACACACAATCAGATCGCACACATAATCAGATCACACACACAAACATTGGATCACACGCAAAATTAAATAACACACACAAACATCGGATCACACACACATCGGATCGCACACACACTCACCTCATCCAGCGACACCGATCTCTTCTCGCCGGCAGAATCCTGAGAGGCAGTGCAGTGGAGCGCAGCGAACAGGACCTGCGGCCGGACACATGACTTGCTCTCATTCCCTGTGGCCGTAAGTGCTGGATGTGATGTGATGTGATTTGATGTGGTGTGTGTGTGTGTGTGATCTGCTGTGTGTGTCTGCAATCGGCTGTGTGTGTGTCTGCGATCGGCTGTGTTTTTCTGCAATCGGCTATGTGTATCTGTGATCAGCTGTGTGTGCCTGCAATCGGCTGTGTGTAACTGTGATCGGCTGTGTGTGCCTGCGATTGGCTATGTGTGATCTGCTGTGTATATCTGCGATCTGCTGTGTGTGATCTGCTGTGTGTGCGTGTGTGTGATCTGCTGTGTGCGCGTGTGTGTGTGTGTGTGTGTATGTGTGATCTGCTGTGTTTGTGTGTGTCAGCCAGCAGCAGGGTAGGACAGCGTGCAGCACCGACCGGAGATCACAGGAGGACCTGGGAACCACGCAGACGTCCGGATCTGGTGAGTATGAGTCTCCTGGGAAGTGGGGGGGTCTGCTTTTTTGGGGGGGTAATCCTTACCCCTAACCGTGTTTCTCCAAGAATAAGACCTCCTCTAAAAATAAGCTCTAGTGCTTTTTTGGGGGGCAAAAAAATATAAGACAGTGTCTTATTTTTGGAAAAACACAGTAGGTCAACTGTATAATGCTTATGCTAATTCTAACAGGGGGAGGGGATAAGTATGAATATCCCTCCGCTATTATCTGATCCTCAGCTGCTGTCACTTAAGAAGCTGACGATTTTATAAACTTTATGTTCTTGGATTTCAGAACCTAAGGCTACATGCGCACGCTGCGTTTTTTGTCGCGTTTTTGCCGCATTTTTTGGTGCAGTTTTGTTGTCAGAACTTTCTGACATCTGACTTCCCAGCAAAGTCTATGAGAAGTCAGATTTGCTATGCGCACATTGCAGTTTGTCAGCGTTTTTTTGTCAAAACTTTGTGACAAAAAAAGATGCAGCATGTTCATTCTTTCTTGTGTTTTTGTCAACATTTGTCACCCATTGAAATCAATGAGGGCATCAAAAACGCAAGGAAAAATGCATGCTATCAAATTGGTGCGTTTTGCATACGTTTTACCTGACGTTTTGTCAACAAAAACGCAGCTCACCAATTTAGTTCCAAAATGACAAAATCAATACAGAAGTGATGTTGACATGCCGGTGTCCGTGTGTCGTGTCCGTGTGTCGGTGCCTGTGTCAGTGTCGGTGCTGTGTCAGTGTCGTGTCCGTGAGTGTCGGTGCAGTGTCAGTGTCGGTGTCTCTGTCTCTCTTGCGCTCCCTCTCTCTTTCTTCCCAAGCACTACATACTCACCGATCACCGGCCGTGACACTGCTCCCCCGCCTCTCACCATCTTCCCGACCCGCTCATACATATTGACTTCTCCCCCGGTCTGTGATTGGTTGCAGTCAGCTGTCCCTCAGCATGGGGGCTCGTCTGACTGCAACCGATCACATTCGCCGGTGGGCGTGTCTAAATTGTACCGCACTGAAGAGAGTCGCTCTATGAGCAGTGGAGGACTCGAGCTGTGACAGCAAACACCTGAGAGACGGCACCACCAATCGGGCTGCTCACTTCAGTCACTCGGGGGGTTTGCTGTCACAGCTCGAGTCCGCCACCCGTGAGCGCACATCAGGCCGCGACTGACGTGACCTGCAGCTGGAAGACTCACGTGAGTGACGGCATCAATGATTGCGCGGCTCACTTCAGTAGCGTCCTGAACCGCAGTGAACCCGGCCATGACATCATTGCTGCGACACCCGCCGTACTGCCGGACCCGTAGCTGTGACGTCAGGGGTTCACCCCAGTTCATTCTGGTCGCTGCGACTCTGTCCACACTCACAGCTGGCAGCCATGCTGTATGACCACTGGCTGTGACAGGACAGGGATGTAGCAGAGCTGGAAGCATCATGGGACCTCGTGTGGATTACTTCGGACCTGAAGGGGTGTTTTGGGGGTTAATAAAGTGGTGAAAGAAAGTGGCTTTTTATTTTATTTTAAATAAAGGATTTTTTTGGCTGTTTGTAGTTATTTACTTTCACTTACACACATTAGTGATGTGGGGTGTCTTATAGATGCATGACATCAGTAACCTAGGGCGTCGTGGCAGCTATGGGCTGCTGCCATTAACTCCTTATTACCCTGATTGCCACCTCACCAGGGCAACGGGTAGAGCCGGGTCCAGCGCCAGAATTGGCGCATCTTATGGATGTGCCACTTCTGGGGCGGCTGTGTGCTGCTACTGTTAGGCTGGAAAGGGCCAAATAACGATGGCCTTTCCCACCCTAATAATATCAGCCCCCAGTTGTCTGCTGCACCTTGGCTGGTATTAGAAAAATGAGGGGATCCCACGTTTTTTTTTTTTTTAATAAATCAAATAATTAAAAAAAAGTGTGGGATACCCTCTATTTTTCATAACCAGCCAAGGTACAGCAGAGAGCTGAGGGTTGCAGCCTGCAGCTGCTTCTGTTCTTGTGTTGAATATGAAAAATGGGGGGACCCCATGTTATTTTTTTTACCCCAAAAAAATAAAAAAAAAGCTAACCAAGCTGGCTATCCCTCTATCAAGATGATAGAAACCTTATTACCAATTTCACAGGAATGTATTAAAGAACTGGTAATTAAAATATAACCTTTATTGTTATCAATTAAAATATTAAATTAACCCAAACAAGTGATACCACAAAGTAATTTAGCACAAATTTCAAATTAGATGTAAACGAGATAGACTCCAGGGGAGTTATTTAGACTTTCTTCTCAATATATACTCATGTGCATCCAAATAGGATTAAAGTAACTGTGCAAAACCACTTTTCTCCCATAATTGCACTTTTGCCCAGAGAATATCACTCTATAAAGTGGCCATGCGCAAATAAATATAGACAATTGACCATATGAAAAAATTCACTATGGACACTAATATATAATCAGAGAGAGATAAAGACGGTTTAAGTGACGATTGTGCTCAAAGTGCAAAATAGTGCAATCAATGGTAGCAGTGGGATTTTTGCTCACCATTTATCCCACCGCATACCAATGCAAATGATGTTACCTTACAATTTTTAGGGGGGGGGGCGACTTTCAAACACCACACAGTACCCCAGGTAACACCAATATTACTCAACGTCCTCCTTCCCGACGCGTTACCTCAGTAGCGATTCATCAGGGGAGTTGGAGGCTATACTATCAGAGGCATGTTGAGCTGAGTATTACAGACCAAACTGTTTTTTTTTTTTTAATAAATCAAATAATTAAAAAAAAAAGTGTGGGATACCCTCTATTTTTCATAACCAGCCAAGGTACAGCAGAGAGCTGAGGGTTGCCGCCTGCAGCTGCTGCTGTTCTTGTTTGGATATGAAAAATGGGGGGGACCCCATGTTATTTTTTTTACCCCAAAAAAATAAAAAAGCTAACCAAGCTGGCTATGCCTCTATCAAGCTATTCAATTATTTCTATGTATTCTTTCTTATTATCTAATCTATATGTTCTTATTATCTATCTATCCATCGAGATATTCTATTTTTTCTATCCATCTATTCTAGCTATCCATGCATTATCCTTTCCTATCATATTTTGTTTCTCCTTTAAAAAAACGCAATGACAAAAACGCACCAAAAACGCACCTACATTACAAGCGTTTTTTTGGGACATTTCCAGGCTCTCTGTGACAAGGTGCAGTTTTGGTTGCAGTTTGTGTGCAGAAAAAAACTGCAGCGTGCGCATGTAGCCTAAACCTCTGAGCTGACCACTATGGCTATGTGCGCACAGTGCATTTTCGCGGCGTTTTTCGGGTGCGTTTTTGGCCTCAAAACTGCATGACTTTGCTTCCCCAGCAAAGTCTATGAGTTTTCATTTTTGCTGTCCGCACACAACTTTTTTGTTAAGCTGCGTTTTTGAGCTTGAAAAAAAATGGACATGTCAATTCTTTCCTGCGTTTTTCTGCGTTTTCCGCCCATGCAATGCATTGGAAAAACGCAGCAAAACGCAGAGATCAAAAACGCAACAAAACACAGCCAAAAACGCACCAAATCGCGGTAAAAACGCATGCGTTTTTTTACGCGTTTTTTCGACGCGGGTGCGTTTTTATCGGCCAAAAACGCAGCGTCAAAAAAACGCAGCGTGCGCACATAGCCTAAAGGTATGTAGAGAATCAGTATGATAGTGGCAGTATAGCACTGGCTTAAAAAATCCTGACGATTGGTTCCCTTTAATATTTGGTTGCAAACCTTTTGTTGATGGTCATAGGAAGCAAAGAAGTTTAGTTCTTTATTACAATCTTTTTACAACCCTTAATTGGTTTCCATCCATTTCTGGGTGCTTCTTAACATATGTTTGGGTTCATTGTCCAGCGGGAAAACGCATGACCTAGGACACAAATCAGCTTTCTAACACTGGGTTCTACACTGCAATCCAAAATCCTTTGGTAATCTTCAGATTTCAAGATGCCTTGCACACAGTGAACTCACTCTGTGACAGTGTCACACTGTGTTTGGCTCTAAACACTCCTAGCATTAGACGCTGTTTAAACTATAGACTGATAAGCGGGCTTTACACGCTGCGACATCGCTAGCGATGTCGCGAGCGATAGCACCCGCCCCCCGTCAGTTGTGCGTCACGGGAAAATCGCTGCCCGTGGCGCACAATCTCGTTAGGACCAGTCAAACATACCTGCCTGGCGACGTCGCTGCGGCCGGCAAACCGCCTCCTCTCTAAGGGGAAGGTTCGTTCGGCGTCACAGTGGCGTCACAAAGCGGCCGCCCAATAGAAGCGGAGGGGCGTAGATGAGCGGGCTGAACATGCCGCTCACTTCCTTCCTTCCTCATTGCCGGTAGACGCAGGTATGGTGATGTTCCTCTCTCCTGCGGTGTCACACATGACGATGTGTGCTGCCGCAGGAACGACGAACAACAATAATAGGGATTACAACGACTGGACAACGATTAACGATTTTGCTCTATTTTGTGCTCGTTAGCGGTCGCTCGTAGGTTTCACACACGACATCGCTAACGATGCCGGATGTGCGTCACAAATTCTGTGACCCAAACGACATCTCGTTAGCGATGTCGTAGCATGTAAAGCCTGCTATACTCAACACTATGCTTTCTCAGGTGCTTCTGAATTGCACAGGCAGGCTCGGGCATTGACCAGCTGTGTGCTCATTAGTGATCGAACTAGCAGGATTTAATTTCTACTGGCCTGCTGGTTACCTTTTGGATCAGATCTTGTGGGAGACACCAGATCTGATCACAGGTACTCACCACCTTTTTAAGATGGAGGAATCTATCTTCCCATGCCGACTATAGTTTTTGCTAATCTGATTTGTGTGCTGTTGTATTTCAGTTGCTGGTGATTTATTGCCTGCTGCATGGTGTGCTGTGAAAACCCACTCATTGTCTGGTTATTTCTTCCATTCTTTATTTCCTCCTTATCACGTATTGTCTTATATCAACGTGTGTGCTAGCTGTGTGACAGTTTTGGTTTCCCCGTTTTTCCTTATCTGTGGCTTCAACCACTCCTGTCCTGGCCCTCTCCCGGAGATTTTGGATAGGGGCTATCTAGGAGCAGGGCAAGGAAGG